>NC_044199.1:30114538-31314538 GCF_900880675.1 Sparus aurata | reverse complement strand
AACATTAACCTAACCAAACCATAAAATACTCTTTGGCTTTTCCATAACTTCTCCTTGCGGCTCTTCTCGCACTTTGTAATCATGCCAATTCCCAAATTCCCACTTCAAGCACTGCTGATAAGGACTTTGACTGAAACGTAATGACCCCATGAGAGGATCCACATGAAGAAAGGGCTGATCCTTAGTCAGCTTCTTGATAAATTTGACTCTCAGATTTTGATTTGCTGTGTACGAGTAGGCATTTGGACAAGGTGCTGGTGCCGGAGGAGAGGTAAGAGGCTTTCACCTCCAAGAGCTTGAATATGTAGTCGGCCGTACATCTTTGAGGTAATGTCAATCAAAAAAAAAAACGAATTTGACCGAACTGTCCAGATAAGTGGAAAGTCATGGATCACCAAGTTGCTCTTTCTGTTGGGTATCATAACTACACAAATTCTGTTAAGACGGCATCTTGCTCTGGACCGGAGCTGTGAACAGACAGATTGACAGGCTGACAGACCATCAGCATGTTGAACACCATCTCCAAACGTCTGAGCTCAGATTTGTTCCAACGACAACAGCTTTTGTTCTTCACGCTGCCAGTGTAATAAAAATCTGACATTCATTGAACTTGAAGTGCTCATGAATAACACAGTTTCAAGTTGATATTTGTAAATGGTTCTTTTTTTTCCTGGAAATATGACGATCAGTATTTTAAAATATTCTCTCTGTAAGTGTTTCTGTTAGCCTAGCTCATGAGCTAACGCTAACGTTCCTCTGTCTCAGTCTTGCCTGAGCTTGAACATATCTTTGTGTAACTCTGAGTCTGATCTAGTCTCTCTGTTTGAGTCGTTCAGAGCTGCTCTACCTGCATCTCCACCCGTCCTGTGACCTTCTGCCAATGGCCTTTTGGATTCGTTTGCCTTGCCTGACCTTCCGCACACTGCCAACTGTACGCCTGTTTATTCGACCTTTTGTCTGTGACTCCACCTGGTGGGTCTCAGTGTCTGTTTGAGTCCTAAACTCCCGCGGCAAATAACCTGAACTCTGACATTTACAAGTTCAAACTACGAATACGACTAACTTCATGAACCCCGAAACTCCCAAATCGTGCAGTCAGCGACACACACTCACACACACACACACACACACACACACACACACACACACACACACACACACCGCCCTCATTAAAGCCAACCTGGGTGACTGCGATGCTTTGAAAACAGGGGAGGAAAAAAGATCTGACGCTAGTGAGTCTTTCACTTTAGATTTTGCTCTTAACATTTGATGCACACTTCCTCTGACACCAAAACTTATTTTTCAGTCAACAGGGGGACTGAAGCGTCTTAATTAGTAGAGATGGGACGCTCGTCTCCGTTGAGGGGTGTGTTTGGTATATTTCAAGTGAGAAGTGGGTCAGCCGGCAAACTGATGAGGTCTGTGTCTTTGAGCCTGTTGACTGATTAATGCTTTCAGTGCCGGGCGTAACATTGTCCCCACCCGGAACTACGTCCCAAACTGCCGCACCTCCAACGTCTTCCATCGAGTCACTCCTGAGGCTTCGATGGTCCTCTGGTGAACCACCACATTTTATACTTATGATCGATTAAGGTAATTATAAAGTTTTAAAGGGATATTCTGGTGTAAATTTAATCCATGGTCTAACACACTGTGAAACTGTGTTAGACTCCCTCTCGAGAGATCAAGTTAGCAGACCGCTAATTTATGGAGTTTTATCAACCTCAGAAACGACCGCACGACAACAATACACTGCAGTAAATGGATCCAAATATAAACCGCCACCAAAAAGCCACAAATAATGCTCAGAACAGCACCAAACTTCAGCAACAGTACAAATAGGGTCTCAGCACATAGTCCGGGTCTTACCTCCGCTAGCTTAGCTGGATTTCTATTGTGAAGCTAAAAACAGAGTTCAACTCTCCTCCATCAGCTTCCGGGTCGGGGAAGTCCCGACGTGACGAGTGCGGTTAGAAATGCTCAATTCCGTTCTTTTCCCTGTCCGCTCTCGATGATAACTGTTATAAACTGGCAGGTAAGACACATATGAACTTTGATTGCTTTTCCATGGAGTCATAATCATACATTTTCATCCATGAGCCGCGGAACGCTACTGCACTCGGTAATCGACTCGTCGGGACTTCCCGTCAACAGGAAGCTGCTGCAGAAGAGTGGTAAATTTAGTCAGCTTTTCAGTAGAAATCCAGCTAAGGTAGCGGAGGTTAGATGCCCCGGACTATGTGCTGAGACCCTATCTGTACTGTTGCTGAAGTTTGGTGCTGTTCTGAGCATTATTTGTGGCTTTTTGGTGGCGGTTTATATTTGGATCCATTTACTGCAGTAGTATTGTTGTCGTGCGGTCGTTTCTGAGGTTGATAAAACTCCGTAAATTAGCGGTCTGTTAACTTGATCTCTCGACACAGTTTCACGGTGCGTTAGACCATGGGTGAAACTTACACCGGAATATCCCTTTAATCTAGCACGATCCGTATTAGAGCATAACGATGCTGCTTCAGTTTGGTCTTGGAAATCAAGTATATCAAGTGTTTATTCCTTGCAGAGGGCACTTTGGAATGGGAGAAATATGATCCATACAGTGTGAAGGGAGGCTCAATGCGAAGCTCCACGCGCGCGGTGACTTATTTTCTCTGATCCCCATTATCAGCGAATCCCATCCCCATCCGCACATCGCACGCATTCACTGCAGGACGAGCCGCAGCCTGATGGATGGGCCTGCTTCAAACGGAGCAATGAAACAATTATTCCTGTGCTCCGTCTCTGTCGGCACTCTTTTCAAAGGGCTCGCTGTTCAAAAAAGAAAAGGGGCCCATAACTCAAAGCATCAACGATCAGCTGAGTAACTGCCGTACGTGTGTGGACTTTCATATGTCTAGGGTGCCGTGAAAAAAACTGACATTATGGCTGACTCATTATGGTCCATGTCTGTTCTATGGTTGTTTGGAGGGACAGCTCAGATTTACCAGTGACTGTGGAGTGATAACACCGACAGCATACAGCAAATCAAAATGTTGACGGTATCTTCTCGAAGAGCTGATTCCACAGACTGGGATCAGCTTTTCAGCGATAGATTCATAGATGATATTACTTAAATTCGCATCAAATCAAATCAAATCAAATACAGCCAGCACCATGAAAAGTGTCCAGCTATTCACCGCGTACTCTTTATCTTTAGCTCCAGTGTTTTGTGGACATGTGGCACATTTAAGACGTCTGCTTTTGAACCTTTTACCTTTGCTGTTATATTTGATGGTAAAAGGTGGGGAATGGAGTTTAAACGAAGCAGGACAGATGTTGTTTGTGCTTAAAATCCCTCACGGACAAAAAGTATTTCTACAACGTGAAAACACAAAAACGGGCTCTATAAACAGTCGTGCATCTGAATCTTGTGTGTTTATGAGAGCAGGAAAGACTTTACCCATTTTGTTTGTGCATGTTTCCACAAGACCAAATAGATGCAACTTCTTTAACCTAACAGCAGTGAGAGAAAAAGGGAGGATGAAGGAGGAAAGAGGTAGAATCCAGTGCGCGACACTTTTGTGACCCCCGAGAGAAACTTTTTCGTTTTAGCTCAGGTGAGCTGACTCGAGTCGAAAAAGTAACTTCATGAGTCGTCAGTGCTCAGACACATCAGATATCTGCTGATCTCACTGCTTTGGCAGAGAGTGGGTTTGCTGCCACGTTCCCTCAATAGATGATTGTTCCAAAAAGCAAAGAGCAGCATTTTATCCAAACAATGTCACAGCGAGCTCATATACGGTCCTGCCTAATTAACTCGCAGGAGGCAGTTGCCCGTTACTGTGGAAGTGTTATGTGTTAATTATGAATTTCTGTCAGGTATCGTGGTCAACGCAACATCGTTACTGCCGAATTAATGAAGCTACTTAAAGCCAAAGGTAATTAGTGAGTCGGAGGCAAAAAACAGAAAAAAAAAGGAGGGAGGATGAGTCAGAGAGAGAAATAAATAGAACAGCTCAGAGAAGAAGTGTGACCTTATTTCACAGCTGGACGTCAACTACGTAACATACGTTATTATTTTTAACCAACATTTTTGAACCATTGTCTCATAAAACTCATCTGTGGCCGTTTGATTCAGAGGGAAGCGTTTTGGCTTACTTATGTGGTTAGAAAATGTGCTTTCTAGTGACTACACAACTCCGATTACTACAGTCAGTGAATAGATACTCTGGCGATGTATTTTCAGTGTTACGACTGTGTTTCATTGTCAAGTGTCCGCTCAGCAGGATGATTGAGTTCACCTCGAAGAGGGTTTTCCTTGATTTACAAAAATGCACTCGTACCTCTGCTCTAATCACTGGTAGAGTTCCCTAGAAAGCCGTAACAAACCCAGTTAACTAATGAACAGCTCCGTTTTACTTTTAATCAGTGACCACAACACATTCCATGTTAATGGTGTTAGCAGATTAAAGAGCACCCCTGATTTCAGCTCCTTCCCATGAAGAATTTCTTATTGGTTTGAGATCAGTCTGACAACAACAGGTGAAATCGCTCTTCCCAACCACAAGTGATGACGGTCATCATAACTTTAAGAGGCACAACAGTGACCGAGTGTTTCGTGTCCAAGGTAGAAGTTCAGAGAGTCGTAAGCAGGAGAGGGAAAGCTCCTCCAGAGCCACAGGAGGTATCACACAACCTGAGAGGGCTCGTCGCGACCAGAGAAACTTTGTGACAACGTCTTTGATGGCCGAGAAGTCGCAGTATCCAAAATGATTTGCAATTTATAACAATTAACTATGAAAAAATGCTAAAATTTGAATGCAAAAGTCTCAACACTCAAATAACTTTCCTCTTCCACACGTGTTGACTAAGAGCAAAATACATTCATAACAGGCTTCTGTTGACGCTCTCTTTCATTCCCAAATTCCGGCATTTGCATTCGTGTTATCCGTTAATGAACTTCGGTTAATGCAGCGACTTTGATGCTGCTCATCGACCGTGAAACAAAAATCACTGCATTTGCTCTTTAAAAGGACAGGTTTGAGTTTCAGTTTGTGTTAATACTCACACGTCATATGCACGCTGAGACAGTTATGGGTCGCTGTGGGCATTCCTCCTCTCCATACTGGCCATAAACAGATCCCCTTCGTCCCGTTGTGACGCTGCGAAAACAGGAGACAGAATCCAAGATTGGTGTTCATCCAAAGCAAACATGAAGCCGCAGCGGTCTGACACATCACTTCATCATATGTCACTCTTTCATCAGGAGGTAAAATACTCTTGCGTGTATGGCGACTGAAAGGGAGATGCAGAGGCAACGACTCCATCATACGTTCAGGTCGCATTCATCCAAATTAGGGTCCAATACAAAAAAACAAATCCATGTAACTTTAAAGCAGCACGGCTTTAACTTATGATGGCTGAAAAAAGCTCAGGTGATATGATACGTATTCATTCTCAGGGGAAATTAGACTGCAGCAGCAACCCGAGGACAAAACTCAAAGGAAGATAAGAATAGAGCTGAAATAAAGAAATAGTTCAGATATTTGAAGTTTACTGAGGAGTACATTAAATTTTTTGTCTAAATATAATAGCACAAAATGAGAAGCTGAGTCACATCATGCAAATGACTCATGATATAACCATAAGAGAGTTATGATGTGCAAATAAGTGTCATATTCAGGTACTTTCAGTGTGGAAGGTGATGCAGGAAGTGTTGAAGCTTACAGATGTTTTCTGTAGTTTATATCTGAACACATCCAAACTATTTGTGTCACAACAAGTCGTCTTGTCTCTGTCAGAGCCTCCAAAAAACTGTGCAAAAAGGATCCACATGAACTGCTACCGCTCTTTTTAAGGAAGGACATTTTGGAAATTGGCACTTATTGTTTCTTACAGAGAATATTATAAAGCAAAAGTATACGAAGCTTGAGCCGGGGGACCATTATCTTAGGGTAGCATAAAGTTGTTATTGCTCCCAGCAGTTGCAGCACACAAAAAAAAAGTGTATTGCATTGAAATTATTCCTACAAGTTTCTGCAAACCACAGACAAAGTTTACCTCACTTTAACTTTTAAACCTGTGCTTATCGCTTGGTTAGGTTCAGGCCTACGAACCACTTTGTCAGGGTTAGATCATGTTCTGGCTTAATAAAACCGTTTCTCTCAACGCGAACACAGCCAACGTTTTGTCGAAAATGTCAGGGTTTGTTGAAACAAATGTGGCTGCAAAATGTTCCGAAATTACCGAGTTTTGTCTCAGTCCGTTGTTTGGCAGCTGTCTTGTGGGCTGTGTTGCCAAAAGGATGACGGGAAATATCCCAGTGCCTTGGGTCATTTTGCAGCCTTCAGATATTTTTACAGAGACGTTAGCACATTTTCTAAAATACATCTTTTTTTTCTCCCCACAACGAGGGCTGCAAGATGTCCTGAAAACACCTTTTGTTTGGTGAAGTGGAATCAAACAGCGGTCTCTCACATGGCAGCACACCTTGCAGGTTTTCCCTACGTCGTATTAGTCAGCTAGTATGCATCCAATTTGAATAACATGTTATTCAAATGTACTGAAATGGTGATTCAAACATACAAAGTTCAACGTATCTGTGGTTTGCAGAACATACAATGCCAACATTTTATTCTGGTATGTTGGCTGTGATATCAGCAGATACCCAGAGTTGAGGCATCTGAAGTGGCAATAAGCATCCTTGAAAATGCTTATTATATTATATAAGAGTAATCTCGAAGTTCTGTTAGTCAGTTAGACCAGATCATAAAAAAAAGAACATACATATATATATATATAAAATGGGTGGTGGATTTATGTGTTTGTGTCCTGGAGGGCTTATTTGGAAAAAAAACAATGTTAGAACCTGTGTAATAACGTGCTTGTTTAGTATTCCAGTGCAGCAACTGATAAAAGTATGGAGGGGATTTTCTATAGTCGCTGCGGCTCCACTCAGGTAGGACAGATTACTCTAAAATGCACGCCACAGTTTCCCTGTAATGGCTCAGGCTTAAAAAAACGAAGCGGAGGTAAAACACAGAAACAATCTGTGGAAAAGTGATGAGACGAAGAATTATGAGACAGCCGGCTGTTAAAACGGAACTCTCCGCACCTTGCAGGAAAATGCTGCGTGCTCATTTCTCAGCTCTAATCCCGTTAGCGGCCGGAACCGACTTTCATTATAGGGACATTATCAGCCTCTCCACACATATGGCAAAAGAAATATGTGCAGAAACAAGATTCCTATTCATAAGCCCACAAACGCACACAGCCACTACACCCCGCTCCACCTCAACCTCGTCACGTTTTTGTGGAGGCAAACTGTAAACTCAACTGCAGTTATTCTGATTTATTGTATCTTCAGCAGGTGAGAAAAGCTGAGTGCTTTTAAAGAAACAAAGAAGAAAAAGCCATTCTATGCCACTTTAGTGTCATTGAAAGGAGGATTTTGAGACAAGGCGGTTATCGACGCAGGTTGGAGGCTGACTGCTCAAGATTTGTTTGACATGTGACGCATTCTCCTTCAAGTTTTATATGTTTTACCTGAAGTTAAAGTTCTGAGTACTTTCACGGTCATTGAATGTCCTTTCAACATCAAATAAAAGAGGATTAAATTAACCCTAATGAGTGTCATCAAGTCTCCACACATCAAAAGTCTTCCTTCCTCTAATTGAGGCTTTAATACAAATCAGACAACTATGGTTCTTTACTAATGTGGCAAAGATGAAAAACTGCTCATACATGAGAGAGAACACTTTCACCCTAACCTGTTAATGGAAGTCAGTTTTTTTTTTTGGATAAGGTTAACTGTTTTTGAACAGTGTATCCACTAGACTTTGGATTGTTTTCATTCTGTACTCCATCATATTGGATTTGAAATAAAAAATACAATTACTACTTTGGTAAAAGTACTGACTCAGCTTTAAAGTTTGAGTGTTCAAATCCCTATTGAGTAAACAGTCATAGCTCTTTTTGTACACCATTTTAAGACAATGCAGCAAAACAATGAACCGAAACAGAGCCAAAGAAACTTTTGGGGACAAACAAAGGATTGTTCAGTCGTTTGGATCACAGAAAATCCTCAGCAACGTATAGAAACTGTTATCGAAAAAAGATTTATAAGCTGCAAACCATTGGTACATTCACATTTTAAGGTTTCATAAACCTACAAACCTTGTTGACTTCTTTACAGTACGTGTCATATCAGTTTCACGTTACATGTCTGGAAGGGACAGGTAAATGTGACAGTGATGGTGTCATAGGTGACAAGGCAGGCAAGCCAGTGACTGCAGTTCAAGACACCTTTCAAACATAACTGTGAAAACTTGATATTTTTGATGAGGAACCGCAGTGTTGAAACTTTTTTAAATAACACAGCGAATCTGTGCTAAGCTATAACATGATCTTGTCCCAAACCTAACCCAGTGCCCTAACCACAACCAACAGACCCACAAAAGATTCCTGATCCACTGCCCTCCACTCAGTCTTAGCACATTTGGAGAATACGAACAGCAACATTAGAATGATGTTTTTTGTCTTCAGCTCAGTATTTAATACACTCTCACCCACTCTGATTGGAAAACTTAATATTATTGGATTTCCTCACAAGTAGACTCTAGACAGCTCAGACTGGCAGTAGCATTTCCTCTACGTAAGAGTTCAACACCGGAGCACCCCAGGGTTGTATGTTCAGCCCCCTTCGGTTCACTCTACACCAGTGGCCCGCCGACTGCCTATCTGTGGCCCCCGAACTGTTGTTCCTTCACCATGTGTTTTGGTTGGGTCAGCACGTGTATACCGGGACTTGTCTCCATGCCAACGATACACAGACAGCTGGGTCACTCACTGCTGCTAGCACAATTTTTAACTTTCACTTTCGTTTTTGGAGCAGTTTGCATATTTACGTTTTGCTGGCTTTAGGAGCCTCTAGATTGCACGGAAATGGTGTGTTCCAAGTTCACTGCTAAAAGAAAAGTGGACAGTGAAAATCGGTAATTCGAAGAAGAATTTTCTTAAAAATGTGCATTCATTCTCCCTCAAACCAGCACAAGACCCGTGTGCTTAATATGCCAGGAGACTATAGCTGTGATGAAGATTTGATTTGTCTTTGAGTACCCCTGCTCTACACCCATTACTGCACTCATAGACATCAAGAGAACTCTTGTGAAGTACGCCGATGACACCGCCATCATTACCACTGCATTACAAACAATGTCTAGAGTTTATATTGGCAGGAAATCAACAATCTTGCAGAGGGGTGCATAGAGAGCAATCTACTACTCAGCATGAGCAAAACAAGGAGCAGATTGTTATTTTAGAAGAAAAAGAGCCAAAAACACACTACCCGGTCTACGGTAATGGAGCAGGTGAACATTTTTATATTCCTTGAAATAACCATCACTGAGAACCTGTCGTCATCATCACTCATCGCCGCTCTTAAAAAAACAGAGAGTGATTAAAACCCCCCAGAACATCGTATCTCAAGTCTTCTTCGACACTCCATTTTTCTTAAATGGATTGTTTAGATTGTTTTTGTAAATGTTTAACCAAACTATAAGCACAACACTGAAACTTTAACCAAGGGAAATATAAAGTTGCAACACAAAGAATTGTGTATCAACCCATCGGTTGTTTTGCAGTATTGTAAATTGCCAAAATGTATTCTGGCGATTGGGTTGTTCTGCTGGTGATATATGGCTGTGTTTTGGCCAATGATGAAACAACTGACATCTTTCATTTGTAGCACAAGTAGTCAGTGGGCTGACTCAGTATGTCATTACATAAGATTGTAGCAGCAAAACCCTAATGTTTGTTAAAATAAAATAAAAAAATGTTGTTATGCTTATGAAATCAACGTGGAAGGGGATGACTATGTTTTTTTACTTCTTTTTAAAAAGTTACATAACCTCACTTTTATTTCTGTAATGGGGTAATTATGGGCAACACCAGGATGCTACCACCTACAGGGAAGCAGAAGTGTCAGACTTGTGACTTCAGTGATAATGGAGAGCAGAGCTGGTCCTGAAGTGATTACTTAACCAGCAGAGCTTCACCTTGGACAGTGACCCAACATCACTCTTCAATTATAAAATAAACTCCTTCCTCCATCTGCTAAATGACAGCAATAAACACGCAGTCTCATCCAATGAGCCACGGCTGCTGGAAACTCTCCTCCTCTCTGTCCAAATGTTGTACAAAGTCACTGAAATGGAAGATGAGAATCCAAAATGGGATGTCAAACTTAAACATAATAGCTTGGCTGCTGTAATGTATGGCAGGGACATCTAATCATCAGTTATGTAGGTACATCTGAAAGTAAAAATGGCTGAAAAGGGGTGCAATTTATTTTTCAGTTCTGTCACATTCAATTCACCACATTTCACATTTTGGTGTCCTTGTCCTAGTCATAATGTTGATAATTGCCTCTACAATTGGAGTGCACATTTCCGATTGAAAGAGGAAAGAGACACCTGGCTCCTCACCTCAAAAGAGAAATCTTTCAAATGAAGTTATTATATCCCAGTCAAAGTACAGCCACCTTTTCAAAGTCAAATGTCTGTTTGCTCCAAAGGGAAAAATCATTCTCCCTTGTGATTTTAAAAAGAAATTTGAGCAAATATGACAGCAGATATGTACCCTTTTGTCCTCCGCCTGTGATGAGACGAATTATCGGAAACACTCACTGGGTTTCTGAGAACACGAGGCGCAACAAAGTTAGAGGTTCACTTTCACTTTGAAGGACGCCTGACACTTTTGAAGGCATTGAAGTGCCAAGGTGCTACAATACAACACACAAATACACCCCCACACACAAATGAATGCCAACACCATACACTATATACTAGTCTGCCCACTGTGAGTTAATTAATGGTTTCCTGTCCAAGCAATCAATGGAAGATTGTTCTCTGTCTACGGAAGGAGCTCAGATTTCATGAAACCAACTTCATTGAAGGACAGTTTCACATTGTGTACATTCAAAAAAACATTTTAAAGGAATTAAAGAGAAGAATTGGTCCGAAATGTTACAACAAATAATAGCTGGAGAAAACTTGAAATTGCCGTTGTTACTTCCTCCTTTGCTCTCAACAGGGAGCAGCCATGACTGCTGTGCATTAACATATGTTATTTTTGGCATTTGCTCAAACGAATGATGCTGTCATTTTCTCAGGAGAACTGACTCAAAACACAGGGGGTGAGTATTTTGCATAAACTGAACCTTTAGGCCCTTTTCAGATATAAGCATGCCTCATTTTCAGCAAAACTATTTTGCGGTTACAAAAAGAAAAAGCACACAACTTGGCTGCAGGAGTGATTAACAGTCACGACAGCTCTGGAGACTTTAGGTCTGATTTCAGGATGGCATTAACAGCTTTCAGCAGCACTTTCACAAGAAGTGTTAATGGACGGATGTGATCCAAATAATGGAAAGTCAGCTATTAAAGTTACGAGTCACTGATGAGTAAAATCACATTTTTAATGCAGTCCTGTTGTATAATAGAACACATCTCCTGCTGCCTTTATAAAGTAGAAAAAAAATAATGATCTACATTTGTGAGCCAAGATGGATATAATACTATACTATAAAAGAGCTGATTTGAAGGTGTGGGTGTGTTTTCTACATATTTTCAGAAAGATATGATGATGTTTCTTCTCACATTACTACACAGGAGCTGAATGTTCAGGTCAATAGAATTTGTTTGGTCCAGAGGTAAATGTTGAATAGAGACTATGCATATATATCTCAACAACATTAAGGGGCCTGTTTAAACAATCTACTGCACTTGGTCAAAAATGCGACGTGCATATCAGGTGGATAACAATGGATGGGATCTGGGTGAGTGTAGTAATATATTGTTAATAACCTTTCTTTAATGAGGAAATATGACAGATGAATTACATTACATACAAGAGAGATGACATTACGCTCATTGAATATTTTAATCTTATTATTCAGTATTTCTCTAAATATCCAAACACTGTGAAATTGTTTGGAGTAAAGCAGCTGTCATCCTGATAAATCCTGAGCTCCATCAGAGCTGTCTACATTTTTACTTTTTTTTAAAAAAAAAATCTCAGTTGCTAAACGTTTGTGTCCTCGGGAGAGTGTCCTCTGTCCTGTCAAGTTTATAATGACATATTTTCGGTTTGTTGCTTAAGTGTGCCACTGTATTTGCTGCAGTGACAACACTGTGTGCATGGAAACATTTAAAATGACTGAAAGCAGTCTCTCTGATCATTAAAGCATGAATGCACGTCCATTGTGAACCCAATATGTGATTCTACTATCTTTAGACCAGCTTTTTATTGGTCTATGGCACAATTGCTTTTTGTCATCTCAAGATTGCAATGCACCAGCATGACCACACCTTATTTTATGACCAACATGGTTGTTGGTGCACAGATGGGGAAAGTCCTGAGATGTGGGTGCTGGACATAAAATAGGGCCCTATATTGAGGTGGGATTGTGGTTCATTATCAGCCATCAAGCCAATCTATCTAGTCTATTACCAGCTTTACTAATGTGGCCACATTTTGTCAAGAAATGCTCACATTACTGAACCTAGGTTAGACAAAAGGCTATTTTTTTGGCTGTAACCCAGATCCAGAAAAAAATCATAAATTATTAATAGTGAGATGCCAAGAAAGTTGACATGCTGTGTAAAAACGTAAATAACAAAATGTAATCTGAGTTTACCAACAATGGTTATATGACGTAAAAACATGTGTTTCCCAAAGTGAACCTCGTCCCATCCTTGCTTGTGAACCACTGAGCCTTTTGGGAGTGCCCATTTCAATCATGATACTCCCACCTGGTACCGATACGCTTAACTGTGGGATGTTTTTGAAGCATTCCACATACTTGACAGAATTAACACATGGGAATCTAATATTGTTTTCACTGGTATTCATGTCAACCAAAAGCAACAAGCAAGAGTTTCAGAAGAGGAGGTCTGATAACAGTAGACTGATTCCATTAAGTTGTTTTTCGTTCCCTGTCTGTTAAATGTAATCTATTTGAGTCATTTATCACAGTTCCTGTTGGTGCTTTTCTGCATTTTCCAGTCTGCAAACCATAAATCAAGCTCAACTGTAAAGCTTGAAGAAAATAAATATCATTCCATTTAAGGCGAGCTTCCCCTCTGAATATCATTATGAATGTATGAGTGAAAAAAACAAATCAGGGGGACACTTAACTTAAACTCCCATACATACTGACATGCTCTCTTGTGTACTTGTGACATGATTTGAAGAGAAGCCTCCATCTATAATGCAGTCTGACTTTACATTTCCTGAACACGTCATTCCCGAGAGGATGCTGCATTTGAAAAGAGTGAACAAATTTGAATGACATTCAGAGCTGATTCTAAAAGATATCTATCTGAAAAAACACTTCTGGCAAAGTATATGTTATTCACCAGATTTCTTAGTTGAAAGAACAAGAAGTTTTAAAATGCTGAATGATGTATGTTTCAGAGCTGTTCAAAGATTAACTTCGGTTAATGAGCCTCCTTAATGATCTGAGCAACACAAGGTCCTGCTTTGCTGTCAAAGCCAGTCTCAAGGTTACTTAAATGTTAAGATATGGAAATGATATTAAGAGACAGGAACTTGGAATAAAAGCCTTGATAAATAATCCTTGCCTAAAATGTTAATTTCCTCCCTCTGGAAAAAGACCAACTGCTCTGCCTCGGCCACTCCCCCGCCAAACTGCAAACAGGCCAAGGGCAGCAAAACCGGGCCTCAGGAACCTGCAGAACTCGCCCTCAAACATGCGGTTTGTGCTGATTGAGGCAAATTTCAGAATAAAGGATAATGCAGACAAACAACAGTTAATGCTGTTACCTGCTTGGATTCTCATGAAAACCCATGAATGTGTGTCTTTGCTTACTTTTGTATAATTGTGTTTCTACACCAACACTGGCAGAATATCAGAAGTTGGCTAAAGTTTTTCAGTGGGTGCACAACAGCCACATTACATTACAATACATGGCCAGCATGAGCTGAATTTTGAACGTCGGTCTTGAGCGGGTCTAAAACATTCTGTTTTCACTTTGACTGATGATATTATCATTCAGAGAGGTCGTGAGCTGTCATAGAGAGAAGGCTCAGTAAATGTGCTACACTGAACTATGTACATTTTATTTCTGCGCTTCACCGTTGATATTTCATGTAAAATTTGGAAGCTAGTGTTGAGGGAAAACGTAGTCATACTTTGCACTTCAATATACTTAATTAGTGGCCCTGTTCATAACTGGTATTAACATCCATCCTCAGTTATACAATCAAAAGTTTGCAGCTTTAAGTCCGTCAGTTCGCACTTATTAAAATGGGTCTTGACGTGCGTCTCGAGTGACCGCTTGTGATTAGATCTCTCTTCCATGTTTAAATGCAAATAAAATATGGAACATGACACACAAATGGACACGATGTTTTTTTTAAACAAAGACAGAAAAAACTTAATGACATTTGCAGAACTCACAAAATTACATCATGTCATTAACGTGGTGTAGAGAGAGACTTTCTCCACAGACCACAAAGACGTTGCTTATATTAGTTACTTTTTACTGCATTATTTGACATGAATACCATTACTGAAATGTTGTGCTGTCTTGTAACTTTAATGTAAGCAGTTAAATCAGTTGAAACGTGGTGTTCAAAGAGCTGCACTTTAGACATGGACACAGACAGGCTGCTTCAGCAACGCTCCAACAAAAAGACACTTTTTACAAGGAAACAAACAACTTCATGTTTTCATTTTAATGCAGAATTCACAAGAACGCACCAATTAATTTGGAATTAGCCATAGCTGCCTAGCAAAGCATGTTACGTTTCTCCTCACTCAACACATGTGGCTCAGACGGGACCGTCTCTGAATGTGGTCCAAGTGATAGAATCTTAAATGGTTCCACAATGTGTTTTGGGCCATTCACATCTGAGCTGGCCACTTGTAATAGGACCTCTCAGGAAAGATGTTAATACCAGTTCTGAAGAGCGATGCAGCATGACTGCATCAAAGACAGCACTGTTTGTTTGCTTACTTACAAATCACATGCCTCTCAGAAAGGAGGCAGCAAACTTTGGTGTATCATTTTTTCTTTGGTGCGATACAAATCAAAACTATTGTCTGCAGCAAAGTGATTTTAAAATGGCAGTGAGACTCCTGCTGAGCCTGAATGCTGTATAGGCTCGACGGGGAGTTGTAAGCCTGTAATTAGGGACTGCATATTTGTGTGTGTGAGAGCTCGCTGAGGACGGGGGGTAGTGGTCCGACACCGCACGCGGCATTCAAAACATCTGTCAAAGGATAAACCCCTGTCACTGCCTGCTGTGCAGTTAATAAAGTCAAACTGTGAGTAAATGAGATTTACCTTCCCTTTCTTTTCCATAACAATCTGCCACAGACTTTAGAGCTGCAAAGTCAGATGAAAATAGGATAATGTTTTACATAATGACCAAGAGAGAGAAGACTTCGCAGGCAGGAGAAAGTGAAAGAGAGGGAGGCAAAAAAGACGAGACGATCTAACAGAGGAGACTTGTGATGAAAACATATCAGTGTTTGCCTGAAATCTCAATTGACGCTGCCGGATGCAGCTTCAAAAATATCACACAATGAAAGTCGTAGCTCAGCCTCCCTTTTTGTTTACCACTACATCACTGGAGAAAAAAAAAGACGAGGGGAAAAGAAATAACCAGAAAGCGATAGTGAGGAGTAAACACAGGAAAGAAAAATGAGAGGGAGGGAGAGGGAAAAGGGAATGAGACAGGACGGCGTTTACAAAAAATAAGGACACAGAAGGAGTGAGACGTGGTGGAGCGAGGCGGGTCTTTATTTACACTGTAGGATTTATGGCGTCCTGCGTATGCTGTGTGGCATGGGAGCCATCGCCTCCTGGCCGGAGGAAGCAACATCATTTCAAGCTCGAGTGCCCGCTGCGCCGTCAAGTGTCCTGCCAAAAAGCGCACGGCTGCAGAATACCAACAAAATCCACTGACCTTTTCCCCAACAACTGCTGTGTTCATCTGAGTCACAGCACAGAAAGGCCTCTCTCTGGTTACACTGGAGCCTCTGTCTCCCCGCTGACTCCGAGCGCTCACAGCCGACATGACTCTCCCATCACATCTGAGCATGTTGCTGTCAGAAAGAGGTTTATCTACAACATGCCACCGATCCCGGAGGAATAAATAATGCTCTTTTCGAGCACTCTGGCTGACACCAGAACACACAGAACTCCCACATTCTGGACATAGAAAGCGTGATGAAAGTTGCTCTACTCTGAGCTGCGTCGTGTTTCCATTGATGTTGAATTATTCTGACACTTTACCCGTGTAGCGGAATATGTTGAACTCCGGTGACAGTCAGAATGCACTCGACCAGAGTGAGAAATATGCTCCTCTGCTGTTGGTTATACGTTTGTTTTGCATTTTGTAACTCAGTACACACAACAAAGGATTCTTCAAATGTGGAAATGGCAGGGACACTTCAAAGAATATGTTGGCTTTCATGATATGGTAATTTACTTCAGACAAAACCAGAAGTGGTGTTGTTGAGGATACTTGCTGTTTCACATACCGTGTCCGCTGATTTAGAAGGCAATGAATACAGCAAACCATGTGTCATACATATGTCAACATTTCTACGATACCAGTCATATCATGGTCACATTACATGTTCAGTATATAAGCTGGCTTTCATGCCCGGCGGTGGAAGAGATGTTGGTGGCGTAACAAGTTGGGTTGACGAAGCCGCCCAGCCAGAGACCACGGTCAACATTTACATCAGGACATTTTCCAGCTGTGTTTATAGTCACAAACATGATCTTTTCCTCACCCTAACCAAGTGTTTTCTTCCTGCCTCGAACCTTACCAGGACATAAGCATAGTTTTGCTCCAATTGACCAACATACGCTCAGACCTAAACAACTGAATAAGCCTATCTAGCCAATGGATCCCAAAACAACATGACTGCTGCAGCCCACCAGCGACAGGCATACCGGACGTTCCTCATACACTCCAATTTTGGTTGAGCTTATGTATGAAAAGTTCTTGGTTAGGTTCAACCACATCTGTCTCCTTCTTCCTCTCTATGCGGACTTGTTGCTCTTCTATGGCTGTAATAATGGCCACTAGAGATTGCTGTCAAACAGAAACACAATTATGGGTGGTAATAAGCTGCTTTCACAGTCTACAAGGTCGTTTTTCTGAGCGGAATGGACCGATACCGACACGTGACAAGCTGGCAAAAATATTCTCTTCCCGTTTCATTCATACAGAACTCCTGGGTATGTGAGTTTGAATCACCAGATGGAAAGCAGCAGTCGTTCATGTTATTAGTTAGTCCACATGTCCACCATCAGAAAGATCTGTCAGCCATCAGGTTCAGGCTTGATGGACGCACAGATTTGTGTGATATCACATCTGACATGTTTCCCCGCTGCCCTCTCTTCACCTCGCTAGCTCATCTTCCTCCTCCGCTAGCAAAACAATATTCAAAAGGTATTCCTTTAAAATGATGAAAACTCATTTTCTTCACACAGTACTTTTTGACTCTCATTATGTTCATGGTAATTACTTTCAAACCATCCGATTGAAGTGCCAAACAAATTAAAAAAGTACTTACGAATGTAATTCTGCTCTAAGACGAATGTTTGCTCACACCAAATAGCTGTTCCAAAACGAGATGAGCAAAACATTTCCAGGATCGCTTTGAGGAAACGTTCTGTTTTCAAGGGTAAGCAGCCTCTTGAGGAACCTGAAGACTCTCTTGGTTTAGAGAAAAGTTGCTGGCTGGCAAAATGAATGCAGCCAAAACATTACACAAGACCTGAAAAGAGTATCGGCGAGTGGGTTCCCGCACTGAAAGTTACAGGATTTACGCTTTCGGTGCTAATCAACGCGACAGAATAGTGCTGAGTGATGTAAGCACTGTGACTGCTACCAGCTTCAATACAAGAGGCAGGGTGTGCCTGTGTGTCTGTCCGCCTAAATAATGTACGGTAACACAATGCAATCCAACAAAACACAGACAGAGAATGCAGCCTCGAAATTAAACAGAGCTGATTCACTGCCTCCGACTCACACGCGGCAAAAACTAAAACGTTGTAATCTTCACAGGGGCAGTATTCATTACAGATCGTCCGGGGTTGAATTGCATAATGTGTGTTCGCTAATGCAATGATAAGTGCAAATACAGGAAGTATCTGCTCAATTCAGTGTTTGTTTTGAGCTGCTGCCTGTTTCTAGTTTTACATAATTCATATCCGTTTATGCTCGAGGAAGTTTGTTTGCATTTTAAAGAAAACAACTGCACCGGAAAATAAATCCCCCCCCCCCCGACACCCGCACACACCGAGACACACATTCCCCAGGCAGCCGAGGAGCCGCACGCTTTGAAATCCGAGCGGACATCGAGCCAATTGATTGGCTAAGTGGTGCTCGGCTGCCACACCTGGACCGGCTGCCTCGTCTCCGCCATGTTTGCTCATTGTTACAGTGGTTTCACATCGAGTTGAGCCAAGCTGATGGCTGCCTGGCTGCGTTTTAATAATTACACACACAGATGGTGACCGGGAATCGCTGCCGGTGCTCTCGGCGTCGGCGGCGATGAGGCGGTTCTCGTCTCATCTTTTCTCTTTTGTCCTGTAACTCTTTCTTGCCCTCCATTATCACCTATTGTTATTTTTTTACACTTTTGCAAGCATTTCACTTGCTCTATGTGTATGACTCATCTTTTATCCACTAGATTCTTAATGCGTTTATCACCATGATTGGCAAGATAATTGATGAGAACACAGTACGTTTATGTATAATTTCCTAACATGCTCAGAGGACACAGTGGTTTCTACTCGGGTTGTAGCTTATGAGCAAATCAAAAGTGTTCACAGGAAGACAGTAATAGTTATGATTAGCAAGCTAACAAGCAAAAATTATCTAATTATCTAATCAAGATCAATTAGATGCATCTGTAGCGAGGATGGTTTCCTGTACAAAAAAAATAATAATCTTACAAGATACGCAGAAGAAAATTTTGAGGTTCTGTCGGATTTTCAGACGTGAAATGATCCCTGAGCATCCTGAAGGACAGACGGACAGAAGTTGCAGGAGGAGGCTGCAGGATGACGGTCACCCGTAGCTCTAATATAACATCACCACCTGTCTGTCCTCACGCCCCGTCTGACCGCAGTCCTTGTGTGACCCGATGTAACGCCTCTGTAGAAGCATCCTCGTTGGCTTCATCAACATCCCCGCCACCGTCATCAAGGACGTCCTCTCCTGCACAGTGGTTCAAAGTTGTCTGAAAGTCACAGAGGGAGAGTCTGGGACTAAGAGGCCACGATAACAGTGTTAAAACGCCTCGCCACCACCGACCGGACTCACCCAGGCGTGCACCGCTCTGAGCCGGGGAGGAAGGGCACGGAACCCCTGGGAAGGCGGACTGGCAGGGGTTGCTGGAACGGGCAGCGAACCAGAGGGCTCAGGGTGCACTGGGAAGGTCTTTGTCCTGCGAGAAGCGACTGAGATTAATGCCAGCACCCACGGGTGAGCGGGTCCGTAGTGGGTGATGCTCTCTCAGTGTTGCCAGGCCCGCTGCGTGCTCGCTGAAGACGCGCTGTTGTCCTTGAAACAAATGATTATTCAGCGGGTTGCTCCACGCTGATGAGAGAAAGAGACAGACCATCTAATAGAGACTAACAATCATCGCTTGCTCAATTTTAGGCCCATAATTCATGCAAATGCGCCCGGGGAGCGTCCCTTTGTTGAATTCTTTCCTTTCGCTCCGGCTCTCGCTGTCTTATAGTTTTTGCAGATTGACTTTGTGTTTGACTTTGCCTTGCCTCCCCCCCCTCTCTTGATTGTGTTTTGATGAATTACATCTCGTTACGTAATTTTCACTTTTATTTATTTTGGCTGTTTGTTTGCCTGTTTTGGCGGCTGCCTTGTTCATTTGTACAGCGGGTATATAGGAGCTGAATTAATAGGCAACTCTAAGTGGAATTCCTGATAGGAATTAGCGAGAAAGAGGAAAGAAAGCTCTGCTGATGCAGAGAGAAGTAGATTAAGTGCTTGTAGGAGGGGAGAGAGGAAAGTAAAGAGACAGTCTGAGCAATTGGGGAGAGAATGAATGAAGGGGGGAAAAAAAAAGGCGAGCGCGTGGTTCTACCTGCAAATGAGTGGAGGCACTGTAAAGAAGAAAAGCAATCGCTCTCTTCTTGCTCATTTTCCTGCCAATTCCGGTGAAATTTCCCCCTGTCGATCGCACTCGAAATTTCAATGCAAAATGTAGTTGATAGAGCTGTAATATAAAAAAATATATACAAGTGAATACCAGCTGTGCGGCGCCAGAGAGCCGAATGTAGCGAGGGAATAATTCATACTGCAGTCTGCTCGGGGAAATTGAAACTCTTTGAAAGTTTCTAATAAACGAACACAGCGGTCCGGCTCGCCCGGGAAGTTACTTCATTCAACCCGCCGCGCTCCGGGAGTCCGCTCACGCATACAGGAGTGACACGGCCGAGCGGAGAGAGAGACACACCAGCAGAAACAGAAGAGAAGGAGAGAGAGAGAGAAGGTGGAAGAGGAGCACATGAAAGAGGTAGAGGTAGAAGGATTGGTAGAGAAACCAGGTGTAGAGTGTGTAGAGAGCGGAGATGAGACAAACAGAAGATGGAGCATAAAGAGAAAACGATGGAGTCGATGAAAGACGCCGCTGAGTGAAGAGGAAGAAGAAGTGGCGAATGAGAGGAGCTGAGGGAGGACGCCGTTTAGGAGAACGAGAGGAAGAAGAGGAAATCTGAGGGACGAGGAAAAGAGAGGAAGAGAGGCAACAACATGTATTCTCTGAAGTGATGAACGCCACGCAGGAAGCGAGCTCCCCCCTGCAGACAGAAGTCACATTGTCATCCCTGCAAATACCCAAAGTCAGAAGATTAGAGTTTTCTTTTTTTTTCTGCCTAATGCTGCAGAGAAGAAGCTCACCAAGGCAGAACTGTTCATTCACAGTAAATGGAGCAGATATAATACTCACCACCTGCTCAAATTCAAATGCATAATCCATGGATTACACCAGTTCAATAATGAAATACGGTCAGTTTCAGCTGTTTCTACATTACGTTGAGCCGTAAGTCGAATATGATGTTGGCTGTCAGTCGACAACCTTGAACAGGCTCGGTTAACGTTTCTGCAGACCACTGTTGACATGCCTACGTGTTATAGGCTATAAAACATATCAATATTTCTACAAAACCTGTCATTTCACGTTCACATTATGTGCTTATGACCAGACTGTCGTGTCTTGGGGAGGTGGAGGAGACGGTGGTGGAGTCACAGAGAGAAAGCTGCCAAGCCAGTGACCACAGCAGCAACATTTTTTATTTTATTTTCCAGCCAAAACATGATCTTTTTCTACCCCTAACCGAGTAGTTTGGTTCCAACATAAATATTGAAAATGAAAAATATGGAAATTTCAAGTTTTTAACATGTCTCAAATCATACGTCCCCAACATGTATTTTTACAACTGGGTAGCTTGAACTCACATGGATGTATTGAGACTACCGGATACCAAAGATGTCTCATTCATTCATTTGTAACTTGGGCACATTTAGATATGTACATTTATGGTTTGGGGCTTTAATGAGCACGTTTGGAGTTTGGAGAACAGTACGAGAGATTTCTTTACTCAGTGCGTTTACATGCACAGCTTGGTCGGATTACAGCCAGAGTTCGACTACGCTACTCAATCAGACAACTGCAATTGTCCGAGTATACATGCCTGTGAGAAAATCTAATTATTGGCCGGAGCATGTCATACCCCGGTACGCTAGGTGGCGCTGTACCCATTTCAACTAGTGGTAACAGAGCCACCTTCGGCTGACCTCTTTACGTCACCAGCAACAACAAACTGCATCAGCATTCGAGAAAGATGGTGTACGAAGAGCGAGACGAAGCTACATCTTTGTACATTTCATGTATGGTGTACATGATAATTACACAAACTAGATGCACAATGGCGTTCTTGCTTCTACTTCCGGCTCACAGCCCCGGGAAAGAAATCTCGCGACCTGCGCAGAACGCAAAATCCGATCAAATCTGATGCAACGTATACATGCAGGAGTAATGCGACTATCAGTCAAATAATCTAGGCGTTTTAATCCAACTATAATCCGGTCCGATTTTAGTCAGACTAAGGTGTATACATGCATCTTAAAAATCCGATCATAGTCGGACCTAACACAGTAATTTGGTTTTGTTGAGTGTCATGTAAATGCACTGAGTGATTGTGTCTGCAAACACAGCACGAGACCTGAACTCTGGTGGCTTTTGGACTTCAGCTCTGCTCACTCTGAAAACAGCCAGTTTTTGAATGTCTAATATCTAGTTAAAGGTATCCATGTGACTGACAGATTCTGTCTTTGTGAAACAGCAGAAAAGTTTTTTTTAGTGCACAAAAAGAGTACTTTTGTACCCTAACCCCCCTGAATGAATGTGTTTTTGCAGGAACATGTTCCACATAAACACAAACACACATTTCACGCAAACGCTTCGAGCTACGGAAAATGGATTTGTTTTGTTGCATCCTGGGATGCGTCAACGCCGTGCAATCCAAGCCCGGCTGCAGTCTGAGGCGCTGCAGCATGTGGGCCCTGTGGCAAGAACCAACGAGGGAACTGACCCCGTCTGTTTGGGTTCAATTACGTTGTTCAAAACAACCACAGTTTACCAGTTTGATGAAGCTCCAGCTGAACATTTGTGACACTTTGTCAACTCTCATCTGTTCTGTAGCTCTTCATATTTGGCCAAAATATTCGGGAATTGTCTCGGACACTCATCAGGCTGCAGAACCAATCTGAAGGACAAGCCTTATGGTCGCATAATCCTCAACAGCCAGAATCTCATCAAGTTCAAGCAGATTGGGCTGAAAAAAAAAAAAAAGAAATAAGTGGAAGTGCTCAGCCAGTCATTTAATTTCCTGTGAGTAGATTGTTTCCTGTATAGTTTAAGCTAATTGGTTTGAAGTAGATCAAAACTTCATGTTTTTTTTTTCCTTTGCCTGAATTTCTCCAGACGGCTGTGAACCCCTGGTTGATATGAGAGTTTTGCTTCATTGTGTAAGTTTTGAGAAAAAAAAACCCCACGGTGTGCAGCAGTGACCCAGGAGAGCAGCAGAATGAATGCATTAGCGAGGACCTACACAACAGCTCCCACCGCCTAACCTTGTTCCAGCAGCGATGCTGTGATTTCTGTCCCTTCAAAAGGCAGCAGTGTAAGCCTGCGGATTTGTCAGGAGTCCCAACCCGGTCTTAGCCTCTGCTCTTATAGGATTGCAGTGTACCGGTGGTCCTGCAGGGCAGCACGCCATTACAAGCAGCCAGGTGCAATAATCCACTTTTCAATGTGAGCCCATTGTGATAAAGCATATAAAAGCCCTTTTTACAAACGTGTCAAAGCCTCTCTCGCAGCCATTTTCAATCCCAGCTGAAAAATGACACACTCTCCGTGCATGTCTGCAGAATTACTCGGCATTAAATCAGCATATTGTAAACACTAAAGCGACCGGATACGAGAACGTCCTCCGCCGAGCGGCAGTGTGCTCACAAGATCAGTGTGGTCATGCTAAAGCTCGTACACGCCAATCAGTTCCTGTTGTCGAGTTGTGAATGTCAGTTTCCGGCCGAGGCGGCGTGAAGGGATTAGATCAGGATTAGAATTTCACAAAGTTATTTTTCAAATATCCATTTCGCTCAAGTGTAAAGAAAGAGAAAGAGCAGATATTTATATAGAGAATCCTCGTACACGGTCACTGCAACTCTGGAAAATCCATTCCCTCAAGAATGATCAGTGTAAGAAGTGAAGAATGCTTCTGAGCTGAGCGTCCCTGTGTTTTTCTCCTGAGAGTGTGTGTTGATGAATGGCTGTTCAGTCGCTGTCCGCGGTGCTGATTGCCACTACAGTTCACAACAAGTCAACACAACACTGTGGCTCTGCTCACTCGTTTTAAAGCAGCTACCATGAACTTTCTTCCTGATGATTCTGGCTGGCCCTCTGTGGACGACAACAGCATGAGCACCACTGTCTCATGTGGTAAACATCTTGATCTGGCTAGCGTTGATCTGCATTTCAGTGTTTCAGTTGAATTAATAGGGTCAGTGGTGTCTCTGTAACATCTGCAAACTCTCTACAAATTAGCTCCATTAGCCGACGCTGCTTGGAGCGTTGCTGCTGACGGAGGACGCCAAGCAGATGAAAACAGACAGATGGAGCAGAACTTGCTGCTTTTGAATCGTAAGTAATATTAGCTGGCTAAGTTAAATGTCTTTGTTGTTACACTTGTTTGATGTTTGGCTATGTTAGCAACAGGTGTTTAGCTAGTAGCATGTTACAGCCATGTGTTGATTAGGGGTGTACCAAAATATCGATACTACAATATATCGCAATCTTTCTTCTTGAGGTATGTTATCGATACACTGGCGCTAAAATATCGATATTAAATGATATTTAAATTGCGGTCAGTGTGTGTGTTGAGAAGAGCCACTGTGCAGTATACACTTTGCTTTATTTGGCTGTAATTCCTGTGAAATGGATTCAGTGCAGTCAATAAATTCTGAATTCCTTCAGTGACACATATCGTGATGTCTCGTGGATCAAATTTCTTGCAATATATCGATTATCTCAGAATCGCTGTATCGTGATAGTATCGTTATCGTGGACAAAATATCGTGATAACATTGTATCGCGAGGTACCTGGTGATACCCAGCCCTCGTGTTGATGCTCGAATAACTGTAATACGACAACGTGAGCATAATTTTTGGTGCCGCACTACAAAGCAGCTTCTCACCTCAAGCTGTGAGATCCTTCAATTCATCCTCACCGCTCAACAGTTAAGAAATATTAGCAGAGCCGATTTTCCTCCTGATGGTCTCATTTGTTTTTAGGTGTCATTGTTACGTATTATATTAAAACTGTTTCATAAGCAGTTTAAAGTCTTCTTGTGCTTTGTTTTTGTATTGTTAGAATATTAAGACGATAGAGATACAGCCCAGCTTGAGTCCCTGTTTGGCAAAATAATCTCACTGTAACAGCAGAGTAATGTATTTTCTCTCTGTTTACAGATCAGTTTACAGGCGATTACACTGCGCAGAGGGAGGTCGCTCGTGTTTGCCTCACACCGCACTCCGTTCATTTGACCTACTTTAATTGTTGACAGTTTCCACAGAGGGTATTTATGTCACTTATTAGTAGAGCTATTATGTTTTATGTTTGTTCCAGTTTCATACTGTATAGCACAGCATTGATTGGAGTGTCACCAGGATGTAAATAGTGTGTTGACTATAATGAACAACACAATGAAATAGACTCCAGTATTGTGCTCCATACTGCATAATGATTGTAAAAAATGTGGTTATCTTCTTACAACACTGCTTTTCAGCCTAATTAACCATTTTTTAGAACAAGAAACTTTTTAATATGTCCATCGTCAGACGTCAGTCAAACTGTAACTTTGAAATGCTTCTGCCAATTAAATCACACAAAAAGATAAGATCGTGTATGTACTGTAATATTAGTTTTTCTCTTCAAGATGTTTTAACCGACGCTGTCGATCCACCGTTCACAAATTATTCAGATTTTTTTATCTCGCAGCTGTGAAGAGCTGACGGTTTCCTTTGTGCGCTGACAATTGAGGCCCCCCAACATTCAAATTACTTTTCAAGTATACTTATTAACTCTTTTGTAACTTCTGAAAACTTGCCTTTCATTATTATGCATTATGAAAAAAAAAAAGGGACACACCATAACTTTTGGGGAAACTCTTTGATGGGGACTTCATCCTGCACCAGCATGCATGAAAATGATATCAACTGGAACATCACACGTTTCTAATATTCATCTGGTCTGTCTGTCAGATCAAACAGCCTCTTTCTCCTAAACTCCAGAGGCTTCATTTCTGACTGCATTATTCTCTGCTTCAACACTTCTTGTCTTTTAGCACCTACATCTTA
This sequence comes from Sparus aurata, assembly GCF_900880675.1. Taxonomy (NCBI): domain Eukaryota; kingdom Metazoa; phylum Chordata; class Actinopteri; order Spariformes; family Sparidae; genus Sparus; species Sparus aurata. The sequence goes on along the minus strand of NC_044199.1, from coordinate 31,288,566 downwards.
GTATATAATGTATGTATTTAATGTGTATGTGTATGACATGTTTAGGATCTGCCGCTCACATTGGCGGCGGAAGGTGATGGTCGTGGCGAGAAGGCTGCGAGCCAGAGACGACTGTTCGAGAGTGTGTTTTAACACTTGTAAGTTTGAAACCGCTGAATACCGAGAGACGACAGCATTTCAACATTTGTAAGCTTTATACCACTGAACAATTTCCAGCCATGTGTGTGGGTGTTTTCATCGTGACCTCAGGACGTCTCCTGCCGTGTTTGTAGAGACCGAAAAAGGAGTTTAAATGATCTTTTCCTGACGCTCGCTAAACATTTTTTGGGCTTAAATCTAAACATACGTCAGAAACATACATTGCCAACATTTATTCTTGCGACTGAGTTAAGCTGATGCTAACGCTAGCCATATCAAGATCTGTAGACACAAGGTCGTAGTACTCATACCACTTTTGTCCACAGCGAGGCACCGATGTCAACTAAAGAGTTTCCGATAGCAGCTTGACACTCACCAGTATTTTCCAGTCTTATTATAGAACAACAAACTATGGCTCCCAACATACTATAGAGTCCGAAGCAGGTTTAAACTAACTGAGTTTTCAAAAGTTGGCAGACCAGATGCTGACAAGCGGAGTGCAAAATCACCCGGATTCATGGGTGCAATGTCTCAACTTGAGCAAAAATAATAAGGACCACATAACACTCAGTGTCCCTACTAACATGGATCAAGATTAATCTCTCAGTAATAAATGCTGAGGAATGCTACCGGCTGTTTACAAATGTTATCCGTTCCTCTTTTGACTTCAAGTGAGCCATTTGTCACAAACCAATATGTTGTGGATTACTGAACGAGCGCGCTGCTGATTTCGGGCAGGCAGGAAACAACGGCGGCACACATTTGTGTGGCGCATGTGTGTGTAATAAATTTGAGGTAGATTGCATTGTCACCAACTGTATTGGATTCAAATATGCTTAGCACTATTAGCATTAATATCCATCAGATGCTAAATATATTTTCCTCCCCATGATACAGACCTATGGGGATTAAATTATTCATTATGCCTATTTGTGGACCGGAAGAGAAATGCTTTGCTGCAGTGGGGAAAAAAAAGAATAGAAACTGAAATTATGGTGAAAAAGTAGGAGAAAGCGTCCCTGCGCAGCCATTGCTTATTTATTTCCCACATGACAAATAAGCAGCCTAACAAACGATGTGTTTTGGCTGATGTAACTCAAATCGTACTACGACATCGTTTTCCTCTCCATCTCCTCCAACACCTCGGGTGTTTGTATGTCAACCAGCATGAGAACTAAATTTGATGATGGAACAAAAATCCATGACATGTCTCAAAGAAGCAAACTTTGTGAGTTACAAAGTAGAGCAATTTGCCGAGTTTGACTGATGATGAGAGTTATTCAAAACATGAGAAGGTGAATTAGCCTCATTCAGGGGCTGAGTCACATAAGATACAGGATGTAAAGCATGGTATATATTTCAAAAAGTTAAATTCTCTATATTTTACATTTACGCCAGTATCAGGTCCGACAATGAGAAAACAAAGTAATTTTAATGGTGTTTTAGTGTCCTTGAAAATAAGAAAAGATTTTGAAGACTCGTTCTGCTCATGGGAGCTTATACCCCCCAGTTCTTCCTATAAACACTTCTTTATGATGCTGGCGTGGGCGTTTTAAAGATGGAGTGTTTCCAGGGGCCAGGCCTCGGGCCTCGTATGAAATCACAACATTCAAACTGACTCAACAATTTGCCTTCGTTCTGTCGGGGGGCGAAGCGTGTTGCTGTAACTGGGTACTGCTGATTGGGAGTTGGCGGACTGCGAGCGCCATGGTAACAGATCGGGTCCCACTAACCCTAACCCCATCAGAAGTTACAGCCAGATCATATTTATAATGAGTTCAACAACTTACCATCTATTAATGACTGTTGGAGCGTCACTTGACAGGAACAGGTAGTGTGACCGAAACTCTCCTTAAATATTATTTAAAGTTAAGAAAAACTGATGTAGTTTCAGGGCTTTCCTCCTCCAATGAGTCGGCGTGTAGTTTGATCATAAAAGAATTCTGCGGAGGCAAGGCTGGGTGGAATGATAGAGCAATCTTTATTGAAACAGAATCTTGAGCCCTGCGTCCGGATCAGAAGCGGCCGCTTTCTGATGTTATCAAATCTACGGAAAAAGCAATGCCAAAATGCTTTGCCCTCTTTACAGTACACACCCACTTCTTCTAATTGGTCACTTTGGTAAATTATCCAATAGACTAAAAGAGGAGTTGACCTGTCTTAAGCATCGCCCACCATTTGGCATGCAGGTCAAACTTAGCTAAGCACTTTATCGTCTGTTAACATTTGACCCCTCACAGTTGGAAGCCAACCCCTGGACCTTCACTCCGACAATGAAAATCAATTAGTCATGACTGAATCCAAATTAAGTAGATCAGTCATGATTGAATCTAACCTAAGTAGGTCAGAATGTGTTGTCCTCCAGATACCTCACTGATTTAAAGACTAATGTTCTGTCCAAAAAGTAGAGATTTATTCTCACAGACGGGTTTTAACCCAACTAAGATCAGCAGTTTGTTGTCAGAACTCTTGACTTTTAACTAAGATTATTCGACCAAAAGTTCTAAGCTCCCATTAATGAAATCACAGTTAAATGATAGGTGCTGTTGGGGGTAAGAGAGTCTGGGATCCGTTACCGGCTAACTCATGACGTCCCCTTCAACCTAAGACATTGGAATTTTGTGTTGAAACCACAACCGAGTGCTAATCTTCTGTAAAACATAATAATCTACAAACATAATATTCTGTGGCCTACATTCAAGGAAAACTAGTTTTCTTTTACTGTCAACCTGCTTTAAAAAGTACCAGATCCAGTAATGGGTAAATGTCCTGAATCAGTAATGTAAAGATTGTGCGAACAGCAGATAACAGCACAACTCCAGCATTTTCCACCACTTTTTCCCAATCTCCTGGTTCGTGTGAACAACAACAAACATGCGCACCGGCACAGCAAACACAGCTTCAAACCCTGCAAACATCGATCTGCTGCTCCAAAGCTCTGTTCTCTCCTCACACCTTTAACAACCGTTTGTTTCTCCAACAAAAGGATTGGAACAACTGAATATGTGAGCCTACGGTAGTTTAAAAAGCATTCAGGCTCACTCAAAGACAAAAACAATCTGTAGTCATCAAGACAATCCGTTTTACCAGGACTTTAATGGATCTGACAGATTAGAACATAAAGGCTGTCTGATACAAACCATTTTTTTCTCTTTAAGCATGATTAAGTGAATGGAAAAGTCAGAAAAATAGAAAGAACAGAACTTTCCTACAGACTAGAACTGATCCGAATGACAAGAACTCTGAATACTCTGAGTGCCATCTCTCTCAACACTGTCGACACGCCATAGAATAACATTACCTTGAATGTGGCGACAAAAATGGGCAATAATACTTCAGATTGTAAACACCAGAAAACCAGAAGAAGGAGATCAGACGGGCTGCAGTGGGAGGATATGTGGAAACGTCTGGGGGGAGATGAATCCATTTTACAGCCTCCCAACAACACTTCTGACAGACAAACTGCCCGTCATTATGAGTATTTGTCAGTATTTACAGTGCAGCATCAATCCCAATACACCTCCACTGTAAACCAATTCTAAAAATGGCACACCTATCCAGACCCTTTTGAGGAAATACATCTAAAACCATCTATTATTCATCCTTCTCTTATGCATTCATAAGGTGCATGTTAAGACCCCAGTGGAAGCATCGCAACCAAACAAACAATCAACCATCCGTCCAACACGTCTGGATTTTGCTGCATTTCCTGTGTTTTTCTACCTTAATTGTAGATGGGAGGTTTTTTGGGGGCAAAACAATCTCTGTGTAGATTTTCAAAGAGATTGAAGTTTAAGTTTGGGTTCGTCTGGGGAGAGTCGTGAGGAGAGAGCCAACAGCATTGCCTTGTTTCCACTTGACATTTGGGTCAAAAGGTCTCGGATTTGTTCCTTTAGATCATGGAAACGCAGTCATTTCAGTGCAATTTACAAAAAATCCAGTGACTCATTTAAGCAGTTACCTCTTCCCAGCCACTGTGCTGACGGAGCGCTGCAGAGGCGATGATGGCACTTCCTTGAAGAGTTCTGTCATGTCAGCGGTGAGGCTCTGATGTTTGAAAGGCAATTTGGTCCCCGGAGAGAATTTGATCTCTGGAAAATCCAGAGGGAGAGTTTTTGGTTCTTTCAAACTTCTATAATCCCTTTTTACTCAGCGCGTATCTGCAGAGCGACACACTTCAAAAAGTGTGGACTACAGAGAGTTTGTTTCCAGTTCGTTCTCTAATTTGATGTGATCTCTGGGACCTGATATAGACAGGTGGCTGCCTCACCTAATCACAGCCAATCACCTTAATCAGCCACAGGTGGAGTGAAATCAAGACACAATCACATTCAGTGCATCTTGTGTGTGTGTGTGGATTGAACGCAATAAATAAAAAACATGTTATTATCCTGAACTACTGGAGCCATAATTAACATTTCCACACATCAATTAAGTCAGGTGAATTTTGACGATCATGTTTTAATTGATGCAAAATTATGTTGTTTTAATGGTGGAGTCCTTGGTTTGACTTTGTTGCTATTGTGTGCAGCTTAAAAAATAAGTCATGATATATTGGAAATGTATGTTTTAATACCGGAAGAAATCTAGGAAATAGAAGCACAAAGTTTCATAGTTTCAGGAGGACAAATTAAAAACTGCACCAGGCAGGTGAAGCACAGCTCTGGATCTTTTCTGAGATCTCTGATGTTTCTGCCCACGTACTCTGAACATCAGAGTGTAGCCATGGGCTACTGCACACTTCTGGGGTTAAAGCCCACATGTAGATGTTAAATTTTCATCGCTGTCAGAGATCAACAGCTTTACGAACGTGTTCAAAGAATGTGTTTTAGCGCTTCACTTTCGAGTTTGATCATTGATGGGGAAAACCAACATCCAGTGAGAAATGCTGCTGAATCTGAGCTCCGACCCTGTGAGGAGGAGGCAAGTGCTGCGTTTTTGAAGTACCACAACATCTGTTAACCACAAATTATGTATAATTTAAACCGGATATATTCATTTTAATGTAGAGCGCTGCAGACATGACTCCAAAAACCCACAAGCGATTTAACATTTTGTCTCTAAGTCAATGGGGTTTTTTGGGTTAGATGTCTGACTGAAGCTCTGTGGTAAACACAAGCTTAAGAGATGTTCACGTTTTGTTCCATGCCATAAAATACATCAGTACAGTAAATACACCACGTGAAAAGGTGGTTGCTAGTAAGTGGCTAATTAAGTCTTCAGGGGTTGTCCGGTCCATTAAACATCAACACAGAAAACACTGAAACTCATTTATAGTCTGGTGTATAATGTAGTGAGACACTTAATGGTGGTGACACGGAAGTTATGCGACCGTTGTGTAGTTGGTTTATAGTTGTTACTTTGTGAAGAATGTCTTGCTGAGCTAAATGTGTATTTTGAAACTTCAAACAATCCCACAGGCTGTGTGTTGAGGGAAACATGTCGGCCTTTGAGAATATGTCATCCCTGCAGGTCTACAATAGAAAACACAAACAAGCAGGAGATGAAACGTTTGGGATCCTCGCTTTCTGTCAGTCGAGTAATAGATTAACCGATTAACAACTCTGAAACTCACACGTGTCATTAACGACTCTGTAAGGACACTCCCACTCAGGGTTTAAAAGCCTGCGACTCCCCCCCAGTTAGTTAGAACTGAAGAAGCCTCTTGGATGAGAGCTGAAACGTCCAACAAGTCCAGCTGCCGACGATACAGCACCTAGATTCACCGTGACCTGGATGACTGAGAACCTTCATCAACAGATTAACCAATTAATCACTGCAGCTCTAACGGGCTGCATCGATGAATGGTCAACAAAACTAAAGCATACGTAGAAAAAAGTTAGTTTCTGACACTTGAATCAACCTGTTTATTCACCCGTGGTCCGTTTACCTTTAAGATACAGTTGTCCAGGTAGCATAATGCACACAGACTACAAATTAACATAATCCAGAGCCAGAGCTCAGAGCATGAATTTGTGGAGAATACTACAACTCTGCTGCAAAATTCATATATTACTAACAACGTGTGTAATTCCCACAAGAAGACATAAATTATAGATGGAATATTTTCTTGAAAGATAAAAAAACTAAACGAAAAAAACAACAAAAAAAACAAGTGAGCTGCCTTAAATACATCAATTATTCAACCATTCCGACTGACAATCAGCAGAATATCAACAATTCAGTTATATAACAGCCATCTGCAGGCGCAGTAGGTTTTCCTTTGAATTTTAGGAAGTCTGCAAATAAAAGAAAATACATAAAACAGTCAAAAAACGTGCCAAAATGTGAGGCGGCCCACGGGACGGCAAGCATCTGCTCACAGAGATCGTGCTCCAAATCATCAAAACAACAACAAAATAATACAGTACGATCCCCTCCAGCCGCCGTGGGTAATTCAATAACTTCTCCTGCCTCACGCTGTGAAGTGTAGATAAATCTATACAGCCCTGTAGCTGCTCGGGCGGAGGGAGAATCACTGTCATGATCGTGGGCATCAAATGCAAAAAGTCCAGTAAGTAACGAGCTCAGGACATCACAGAGAGGATCACACCGACACCGATCAGCGGGGGGAGTTAGCGGGGTGTTAGCTTAGCATCAGTCCGATTATTATTCGACCTGTGTGCTGGTGTTGGGGGACGCGGGGAAGGCCGATCATTACTTTGTCATTTTTTTTTCTCTCTACCGTTCAGATGCAGATATCGTCCACAGGGATGCTGCATCACATGTTTGTGGGCTCTGCTGAATAAAATCAGCCCAGCGCACCCGATCTGACTACGTAGTCTCGGCGTGTTTAAGCATAATGAATCCCTGAGAGACACGAGTTAGATACTTAGGGAGCGAGAGCCACATTCAGAATACTGCGCTGCTCTATATTTAGCAGATGCACAGCTTTACAGTTTAATGCTGCCAAGAATTTGAATCTAATTACAACATTTTTGTAAATTGATTAAACATGTATTTTTTTTTTTTTTTTTTACTTTTCTTCGCTTTGTTACATTCCCATATTAATCTCCCTGGGACGCAGTTTTTCAGCCACGAGGTGCGCTCAGGTGTGCGGTAAGAATAGTCCTAATGTTCAGAAATCGATGTCAAGCAAAAGTAATTCCATTTACTTCATTAAAATTTAATTTTATGGCTTCATAATCAAAGCTTTCCCGGCTCGGTTAATATGATTCGAGCCAAGTCGAGCAGCTCATTGTGTTTTCAGACGAGGCTTTGCTTGACATTTTCCAATAATCAGTATGCCTGAGGGATTGGTTCTGGTGCTGGAATGTGAAGTGCTACCTGATGATGATGATGATAATGATGATGATGATGATGAGTTTGCATGAAAATATTACAATAAAACTGAAATTAAGAGACAGCACAGCAACAGAAAACAGCTTGTTGTGAAGATTTCTGTATTCCATGACTTCATTAGCACGTGGGTGGTGGAAGCTAGTGGAACGATATCGTGGTTCAGAGATGAAGGTTTGGACGTCAGCTGGCAAAAACTTTATTTACATTTCCAAAACAGCGCGGCTGAGGTCAAACCACGCTCTTCTTTCTCCTCCTCCACCTTCAGATGTAACAGCGCGGCTGAGGGAGGTGTGGGTGGAGGACAGCGGTCGCAGCTCTCTGGTGTACCCTCACGTTTGAGTGATCGGACGAATCCCCAGATCAACTACACATGATTTCTACATATCGATCACGAACAAACCAACAAAACTTCACGGCATCTTTTCTGCTGGATTAAAATGATCAAATCGCTCTCAGAATATTTTGGAAGGGGTCTGTTGTAAACATGAGTAACTACATGATGTCTGTCGGTCAAACCGTGTGCAGGCTTACAGTAGCTTACCTTCTAGGATGAACACAGGGAGTTATTGGAATAATTATCAAAAGTCAAACGTGTGTTTTACTTCGTGTTCTACAGTTTAATGTTTGAGTTTGATGTATGTGCAGAGTCTGACACTGGGAGACTGTTTGCACGTGTATCTACAAGTGTAAATTCCCTCAAAGCTCATAAAAAATAGGATTTAAAAAAAGGTGCTGCTTGTAAGAAAAGTTGATTTTTGAGTCCCATTCACAACTCGTCCTCTACTGGCACACTGGAATTGTAGGTTACCGCCAACCCAAAGCGTCAGTATTTGACGGGTTAGGAATGAGACTCAAAAATCTATTTTTCTTAGAAATAGGACCTTTTAAGAGGCCGGCATGCGAAAATGACTGTAAGTTAATGCTGATCCAAAGCGTAGCCCAGCCATTCTAAGCGTCTCATGCAATGGAAACGCTGCTTACTGCTCCAGTAAATAGGATGACCCGTAGATATGCGAGAGAGCCAGAGAGCGTTATGATAGCAAGAAGAGAAAAGTCCATAAAGCGTTATGTAATATTGTAATTTGACAATCAATATCAGGATTTTCACAAACATCTGAGAGGTGAATAGAGAATGAGAAGTGAGATATTTGACTGATAACAATAAGCTCAACGGTTAAAACGGCGGGCAGATAGTTTCACTGGAGCTACTTGTGTAGTTCAGTAGGTCTTATGGAGCTAACCAAGGTTCAACAGAGTCCCTGAAGCCAATCAGAATCGAGTATTCATCTGGTGGTGTGATGAAGTAGAAGAAATGTTGTGTACAAAAGGTAAACTTGTAAAACATATAGTTGTATATCCACATATTCTGGAGTTTTTAATAAAGGAGAGTGAGAAAAATGCCATTTTGAGGTCGTAATACACGTGTGGAGGGATCTTTAATCTACAACGTGAATGTCTTTTTCATCCGTATCAGCAGATGCGCTTCGGTCCTTCTAAATTACATGAAGCAAGAAGAGTAGAGTAACTGAGTCTAAGTGCGGCTGAGGTTTGAAGACAAACGACCGCAGGGAGATGTGAATCCACAGCGTTGCACTGAGCTCCCGGTGTTAGAAAATAAAACGTCCCGGGAGAAACCGCTTGCCACGCTACAGAGTCATTAATTCTGCATCATGACCTGCCTGTCTGCTGGCAGCAGCCGGGCAATGTGTATCCTGTGGCATCATTATATTAGGAGTCGGATCAGAACAGCAACAAATAACAGGGTGGTGGTGTCAGATGTGCCTCGGTGTAGCTGTACGTGTATGTGTGACGTCTGGGTTCCTTCAGAAAATCTGAAATTAAGACCAAAAATAAGGGAGGAAAACATCGTAAAGTCTGTGAAGTGATGCCGCGATCTAAGAGGGAGGATGAAGAGGAATCCTCAGAGCCTCAGAGGCTTAACCTCATGTTTTTATGAAATCCTCACACTTCCTGAGAGGTGACCCATAGTATTATTTCACACAATGTGGTTCTCGGGAAATAGAGAACAGAAGCAAAAAAAAAACCTGCAAGCTTTTTACAAGAATATCTAGCTCGGTTCAAAGCACTTCCAAAAAAGATAAAACCAAAAAATACAAGCCTACGCTGAGGATTAAAGGAAACCACCTACAGCAGGCAGTCATGTGAGCCGGACCAACATCAAGGAAACATAAAAAAAAAAGTTACAGCCCACGTAGATTATGAGTTTTATTCTTTCAGGCAGTAGTGAACTGATCCAGAAGTGACTCACTGTTTGTGCAGACATCTGTTCTTAAATTGTATTGCTAATCTAATGTAAAGAGGAAGCCGCAGCAACATTATGCAGAGTAGATCTTTATGTCTTATGAGTTTTACCTCTTCTTTAACGATTTCATCTGCATCAAATAGATTCAAGCCACCGAAATACGCCTGGTTTTTTTTGTTTGTTTTTTTTTTTTCCAAGAAATTGATATAATGTCCAAAAACAGAATGCCAAAGAAAATGTCAGAAGAAAATTCCATCGTCTGTCTGTTTATCCAGATCTATCCAGAATTGGGTCTATTCTGACCCGCACTCCATCCAGATTTCATAGAAATTGGTTCAGTGTAAGCTTGCTGACAAACCAGACCACCAACAATCAGGCATGTGTGGAAACTATAAACTCTTTGGTGGAAGTAAAAGCATAAAATGACTCCGTACAGCTGGAAGCCTGGAGATCCCAAAATCTTCAGCGGCTAGGATAAAATAAATTACAGGGTTCGTACGGGTGCTTGAAATCCTTGAAAGTGCTTGAATTTCAATGTTGTGTTTTCAAGGTCTGAAAAGTGCTTGGATTTTAGTTTAAGTGCTTGAAAGTGCTTGACATTATAACTCTGTGTCTTTCACAAAATTGGGATCAGACTGGATAATTAATTTCTGAAGTTTTTGCTATTATAGAACATAATTTTAGATGTTTACAGCATAATACAATGTCCATAATTGTGATAAAAAGTGAAGAAAAAAATCACAAGTATATATATTCCTTTAGATACGTATTTTACCGCAATTTACAGCAATAAGGTGCTGGAAAATCTTAAAAATGACCCTTAAAAGTGCTTGAAAAGTGCTTGAATTTGACCTTGAAAAATGTGTACGAACCCTGAAATTAGTGCCAAGTCAGACATATCAGAGTTTCCCAGTCGTAATTACAGGACGTGAACTTGGATTTATGTTGGAAACTTTGGTAATTACAGCAACTACAAACTGACATGAAGGCGTAAAGGGCTCGGTTCTGGCTCAGCCCACAGGAGGAATCGCTGAGCTGAACAATATTTTGTTCACATTTTAGTCACCACAAGGTGCACGGAATTATTTGTAAATGACACAGTTAAAAATAGCGCTTTATTAAAGCGTAATTGTATATTATGGAACAGTGGTTTTCTTACTGTTTTCTTAAGGTGCAGAGCTGCCAAACATTTGTCGTCTGGACACGAACGTTAAAACTGGGCTGAATTTGAATTGAATTCAATATGAAGCACATCCTCACTTGTGATGCAGCAGCACAGCAACATGCGCTTACAACAGAGCGTTGATCTTCTAACACCGCTCTCATATCGCCTTTAATTTTGTGGTGTTTACAACTTTACTATTAGCGATTCAGACAGCGACCACTTCGGCTCACAATTAGAAAGGCTGTTTCATGAGTGAATCGTATCAAGTTAAATACCAATTAGCAGTATGTGCCCGTTTTAATGGAGCTCTGACAATTAGCATATTTATGTGAGTTTCCGAGGCATCAAAAGGCAACTTAGAGATTCACCGCCAGCCTCTGTTAGTTATAAACTGATCATTTAGCAGCGAGATGAGTCTGAATATCACGAGGAAATCTGATTAGCAAAGAGCAGAAGCAGACAAAGTTAAACGGCTAGAATTTGATATTTTGTATCAGTGTCTCTGGGCGCAGAGGGTGGAAAGGGGCTAAATTGACACCGAGAAAGATTTGAGTGACCTGTAAACTGTTCCAGAAGCAGTCAAGCTGTGGAATCCACACCAGCTCTGACCTTTGCGTGGTCGTTACTTCTCTCAAAACAGCTTCTTTTTTCGGGGACACAGAAAGACAGCGTGATGAACTGACTGACTGATATCAGAAATACACAAACAAAATCACAGCCCGCTGCACATCTCTCGCTCCAGATATACGACAGCTGAGCGTTACCTCTAGAGTCTCCAGTGAAAGGAAGTTTACTCACAGGAGCTGTTTTCATCTTTTATCTCTGCTGACCTTTTAAAATGACTTGGCATAGCAGGACAGTTTCTTCTCACAGTTATGAATGGTGTTTTCAGCAGTCTGACACAACGTACACATATAAAAATGTATTCAAGGCCTTCCAGTTGCTCTTTTTTTTTTTTGGGCGGTTAAGTCTCAAGTTGCTTAAGTGTCAGATCAGTAAAGCATAAAGTCCTTGTTTTTTGTGACTTGCTGCAAAGTTATAGTAAAGACATGGATCACAACAACAGTCACAAAGTGCACCATTTACCTTCTATCCACCTTAACCTGATACGTTTTGGAGGAAGTGTAGGAATAGCACGTGTCCTGGACTGAAAAATGTTACCAGTGAGCCTAACGAACAGTGACGAGGCTTTGATCGTATGTAAGGGTAAAGAAATCAGTGGTATGTAAACATATTTAGAGGGAGCTTGGGTTGGAAATAGACGATAACCTTTATTGATTTTTGTAGATGTACTTAATGGTTTAATGTCATGCTTACCAGAGAGACCAACAGGGAGGCGGATCAATGGCAGAACCAGTAACTGGACTTAAAACTGGACTAAACTAACGAGGGGGTGAGGTGCAGGTGGAGGGAGGCGGAGAAACACGGGTGAGGGGAATGAGTGGAGGAGACAAGGCGCTGATAAACTGTGAGAAAGAGGCTAACGCAGGGCAGGTGTGGAGGGAGAAGCAGGCAGAGGAGCACAGGAACACAGGTGAGCAGGACGTGACACATGAGGATGTAATCTACAAAATAAAAGCGTAAATTACTAACCTAGAAAACCCAAAGTATGAGTGTACAGGCTTCAGACTACTGCACCAAGAAAGCATTTTGTGGCTCCAGAGTAAGCTGGGTGTAATCATGTAGTAATTGCCTCCAGCGATTCCCTTCAGTGGCCAAGTTGCATTGTGGGTAATGTAGTAATTACCCACAATGCCGCTGGGTAATGTCCTATAACACTGTTATACTCAAATGGTCGTAATCGATATAGAAGAACCAGAGATATCTCCCTTTTTTATAGCAAACGTTCTTCTTCTTTTTCAAAACCTGGTGCCTACGTTACCCACAATGCAACTCAGCCACTCAGTGACATCACTGGTGGTATTAATCAAATTACACACAGATTCTCTCTGCAAAAGGCTTTATTCTATTACTTTTTTTTCACACATGCGGTAGTACTCCTCAAAACCGGTGCAGACAATTTGAAAAGTGTGAAATTAGTGGACTCTCCCTTTAAAATTAAACGTAAAGAACATGTAAAGTTGGACATCTGCTCATTTGAATTACCTGTGAATGTGTGTGATATTTCACAGCCCAGAGAACCGCTCAGATTTCCCAGAGTCTCTTGTGCATGTACTGTGCGCTCCCATTAGCACAGCTGCAGCAGCCACTGAAACCTATTACTTCTCAAAATGCTGCAAAATAGACCTCAGCAGACATACTGTTACACAAAACTCAAGACCTTTTCATAAACCACTGGTTGCCGGTTCATTGCCTCAGTGCCTTCCGGCAATTGAAAGAGCACAAAAAGATGTGATCAGCTCCTGGGAGTCGAGCAGCGGTGCAGCAGCGGTGAAAATGTGAGCCCCTCTCTGTCACAGCAATGGAGAGCTGGTTTTCTTTTCCTAAGTTATGTGCGAGTGGTGCTATCAGCTCATCGGGGAATAATACGGTCTTATCTGCAGACCGGCATCTTGAACAGGGCTAATCATCTACATCACATCTGTATTTTTTTTCTGCATGAATTCACATTTAAAGACGAGATGCTCATTTACTTTCAAGATTGGGTTTTAAGTGGCCACGTCTCCGTTTCCACGGCAAACGCTCCGACTGTACTTTGAAAATGACATGAAGCTAAATTTTCCTCCCCTTCCTCCCCCCTTCCTCTCGCTCCAGCCCGAGGCGGAAGGAAACAAAACAGGCTTTTTTCACAGCAGCTTTGAGATTGAGAAATTTAAGCATCGCAAATTAGGTCCTGAACTCGTTCGGGTGTTCATTCAAGTGTGATGACATTTACATTTCAAATTCTAGTGTGTCAGAGGTGTGTTTTTTTCCTGACATTATTACTTACAGGAGAATACCAGAGGCTGATTTAAACAGACTGTGACTGTCATGTCTGTGTCTCCTGTTTATTTTAGAATGAAGTGGACTAAGTGGCATCCTGGTTTACCCGTCACGAGGACGACAACACTGAAAACATTTGCGTAGCGCCTGTTGATAGCTGGCATTGGTAGCATTATTGGTGATTCGCTCCAAGACAGTTCACACTTGGCTTTACGTCTCAGCATGCTTCTTCACTTCGCTCTATACGCAAATAAACATGTACATCGCTCGGATAAACGGACATAATGTTTTTACACAACAAATAGATAACTTAATGTGTATAAATAAGAAGTCGTAGACAAAAGGAGACGTACTGTAGCCACAGAAGCAGACAGGCTTGTACAGTGAAGCCTCAACAAACTGACACTCACTACAAGAGAGGAAAAACTTAACGTTTTGTATTTAATGCCGAATTCACAAGAAAGCCCAAATGATTTAGAACGTACTGTATCCATTTCAGAGAGTTTGTCTCCAGTTTCTCTTCACTCAAAAACTCTCAAAATTGCATGATTTTTAAAGGGAGTCTGGGGATATCGTAGTTACTGGTTTGATGGTGCAATCAGTGGAAACAGGCAGTGTGTTCACAAAACATCTGCTGCTAAGATTGGCAGGTAAGAGAGCCAAAACACACGCATCTCATTTTCTAAATGGAAATCAGCCCGTCGTCCATTACTGCCTCCTGTTGTGTCCTCCTGCTGACCCGGGACACGCGTTGGCGTCCTGTCGCCATGACAACCATAATGACCTGCACCAATAACGTCGTTTTTGGGGGACACACGCGAAATATCCACGGACCACCTCAACAAGTGGTTTTTAGTGTTTGGATCACATAATGTGGAGCTTTTTCTATCTGAATGAATATAGGAGTGGTAGTGATGTCATCAGTGCTGTTTCAGCTTCAGCCTGGAGACTAATAACGCCAGTCAGGTGGGCTGAAATGCCACATGCACATCATAAAATTCGGTCACGTCATCCTGCAGTTGTGACTTTGAGTCGGAGAATGCCACAGAATTAGCATGACCATAAACTGGTGGCGAATGGCTGCAATTAACTCTAATTCAGTCAATTTAGCCAATTAAAAATGAGCTATCTGATCTCGCTTTTTAACGAACCAATTATAATGGTTAATAGCCCATTATGACAGGCTCCCCAAGTTGTAATAATATGAGGTTTTCCCACTCTTTGCATCCTTGAGCACGGTTTGAATGCTGTTAAATAAAAATCACAGGGAATATACGTAGGAACACCTGCACCAGTGACTAAAGGGAAAGACAACTGCTGCATCAGTTCTTCCTGTTTATTGTTCGTGAGGAACAAGACTTTGTGTTTTTCATAGTTTTTGTTGAAAATGGGGAATTTATGATTGGTTTTATCGCTGCAATACCTTCCTATTCACACAGTCTACGGCGGTGTTCATTTTTACATTCAAAGAAAGCCACCAGGCTCCCCGCTCAGGGAAGACTAAGCACACTGACAGCCGCGACGATGTGATGAAAGGACAGTAAAAACAAGCAACAACAGCGACTGGCAAACAACAATAATGGAAGCGGCGCCCCATCTATCCTTGAACTGAGCTTTTCTGCAGGTTTCTCCCTCTGACTTTATGATGATTGAAGAGTGCAGATGCACCGAGGGGAAAGGCAAGATTAAACATTGCCAAAGACTGATCGCCTGCATAGAAGTGTCAGCGCAAGTCATTTCTTAGAGAACTCACGGCAAAAAGAGGCTAATTCAGAAGGCAGGTTCCTGATGAGACAAAAGCTTTCACTCCCTGCTGACAATAAAAGAACCGCGCGAAGAACATGAGCGAGGGTGATCCTGCGAGGAGGAGGAGGATGTCTTTTGAAGAGGATGCTGATTAGAGGAAGGCTGACTTCACTCCATTGATTCTGCCGTGGCATCTGTGGTTTACTTCTTGTGAACTTTTTTTAGATTTCACACACAGTGGTGTGATGTTGTTCTTTTAACTTTTAACTAAAAGAAAACTGGCCCTTCGCTAAACTTGCTTCCAAATATCAAACAAAATGTAACACACAGTAAGAAGTCGCATCGAAGCAAAGTGCAGCGTCGAGCCCAGGAGAAAACAAAAAGATAAATGAAACTTCAACAAAAGTTCTACCGCACAATAAACCCTGAGCTCAGCTCCAGGAATGTGCGGACGCAGACATTGTACCAGTCAAGTCCCAGATGTTACTGGCTACCTACCTGCACCTGCACTTTTGCTCTTTTTAAATGAGTTTTAATGAGTTTTAATGAGTTTGTATATTTTGCTGCATGTCAGTCGCGAGCAGCCAAATATGCTGCCGTAACTCTGCTGTGCAATGGGATGACCGAGCCGCTGTCCATGGTGCTGAAGTAGACAGCTATGCCGTGGTAATTGCGCCCTCATCTCTGCGTCCCAACTTTTTGTCAGTTTCATCTTGGATGTATAAAATTCCTTCAACTATTTACCGTAGGGGAGACTGGGGTAAGATGAGCCATTTTTCATATTTAGGTTCACTACATCAAAGCAATCATTGTTTTGTCACTAACTAATATATCTGCATATATTTCAGGATGTTGTGCATCCCTTCAAACAAACAGAATGAGTGTAAACATAACTGTTTCGATAGCATGTCCAAAAAAAGTGGTCTTGTGGCGCAACTTACCCCGTGTATGGGGTAAGTTGAGCTGTATCTCTTTCCGTCAATCCATCCATCTCCCACCTCTGCTGGGTGGCTCAACTTACCCCAGCGCCACCATTTTGACCTTATTAGTCCCCACTGCTAAAATGGTGTACTTTTATGCTAGGTTTATGACCTCATGTTGTAGCTCATAGATACCACAATTGATGTATTGAACCAATTTAAAATTATCTATTTTGGTCTTAACACAATTCTCATGAAACTTATGATAGACTAAATTAACTTTCAAGAGTGAAAAATGTTTTTTTTTTTGGAAATAAATGTCGAACCACTTTACCCATGTGGTTCTTCCCTTCACATACTCCATGACATGATGCCTTCTTCCTAAATATTTGGTCACATGATCAATGTTTTTTACCGTTTCCCAGCAACAAGGGGCGGCTCAACTTACCCTTTGGCTCAACTTACCCCAGTCTCCCCTAAGTACTAAATTCTATACTATATTGTAGCCTTTACTGTACACAGTAATGTCACCTACAGGATCAAAGTGCTGCGTAAAACTGACCCCTCAGACCAAACGGGTTAGGGTTGGGTAGAGGTGGGAAGTATCACCTTCAGTGTTACCTTCTTCTTCTTCCAAGTGGATTTTACAATACCGTCATTACAGTCAATTGTTTCTGTCATATAAGAAATAATGGGGCTGCGATAACATGCAGTTAAACGACTAAACACGTACTCATGGAACCAAAATCACATCCAGTAACCGCTGTTCTCCTCGCTAACACCGACTTCGGTAACAAAAACACATGGAAGGTTTAAACAAGGCATCCCAATCATCTTCATGCATTCCCAACACCAGAGGACGTGACAACGCAGCAGATTATTTTTGATGGAAATATCCCCACGACAACGTGTTTGGTACCATTTTCTTTGGACTGCTGTTTCTTATCAATGACAAACCATGAAGCCATGACAGCAAACAGGATGCAATTTGAAATTCAAGCTCAATGATGATTCGTTACCCAGTTTTCCAAATGTGTTAACCTGTAAGTGTTGCCATTGTTTTGTTTACTGTAGCAGGCTGGAAGCACACGTCTACTGAAGTCTACTGACTGTACTTCAGTGTCCTGATGACAACCACGCTAACGCTGTAAAATGACCGTATATAAAGTGTTGAAAAGCTCACTAATAGTTTCTAAAAATCTTTACTGACACTCAGCGATATGGAAATATACTTCACACACTTGACTTACGTCTTGGATACGGGTAACTTGAGGCAGATTAGAGCTTGTTGAAAACAGGAATTTGAAGTGACACAAGTCCTAAAGAAAAAAAAGTCCTTATCACCTCTGTGTTTATGCAGGGCTTCAAATTGAACAGCCTGCGATAATTCACTCCACTAGAAACAAAATGACACTACTTAGCATTCAAAAGACCCACACCAGCAGATAACGCCCCCTTATCACTGGACCGGGATGTAACAGAGTTGAACTGTATTAAATTATTCTGCCTTTTTTTTTTTTTGCCCTAAGAAAATATTAGCATTTTAGATAAATGACTGAACCACAGCTTTTATCTCGCTCCTCAGAACTTATTATTTAACGCGCTGCCTCTCAGTTTGGGGACAGAAATAAGCAATGATAATGGACGGCGCTTTATAATTCACCCTGAGGGTTGTAGAGCGACTTTATGACAAAGGGGCTTTCCTTCCAGACGACCATCAGGCGCCAGAGTGTTAGAGGTCTTTAATCAAAATTTACTGGAGTGTCCGGTTATACGAGCAATTTTATTGATGCATTAGCAAAAAAAGATGAACGTCTTCATTCAAACAGAGTTAAGGGATGTTGGAGTGACCCTGAACAGGGAGGCCTGTAATTGAAGCTCCAAAAACAGATGCTAGGACAAAGAGGAGAGCGTTTGATACGGAGATGCCGTCTTGATCAGCCACATCAAGGGTTCTCCAGCAAAAAGGTAATCGATCCGGGATTTGCTTTATGTTCTTTTGTTAAACATCGATTCATTCTCTTCTGTCTGAGGAAGGTGGTTGTACGCCTAGAGTAAAAATATGTCACCAATGGCAGAAATTCATTCCTTTTTTTTATCCCAGAGAGCAAAGAAACACCTTTTCATCACACATGGCTCTCACAAGAATGGACAATGTGTTGCAGTGCATCACATTCTGGACCGGTTCCGTGCCACGGGCTTTGTCTACTCGTGAACCTCGAATACATAACGGCAATGTGCTGAGAGCATGTCAACCAAAAAGTGTTTTTCTTGTGCTACAGTCAACTAAGGAGGATAAAAACCATTTCAAATTCCCTTTTCTGATGTGTCCTACCCCTTGTTTGGTTGAAATCTCTTTTTGTCATGACCCTGATTTTTCTTGTTCTGTTATTTTATTTCCAAATTGTGCCGTCATGTGTTGCTTTTCAGTTCCTTCTTCTGTGTGATTTCCCTACATCCAGTGTTTTTTCCGTTCCTTTCCCTCACCTGTCCTTCGCCCGCCTGCCTCCACCTGCACCTCATCGCCTCATTAGTGTGTGTGTGTGTGTGTGTGAGTGTGTAGTCTTTGTGCGTCCCCTGTGCTTCAGTCCAGCTTCCTCCAGCATCATTCTAGCATTTCTCCTTCTGACCTCACGGTATGTACTAGTTCTATGTTCCTTATGTTTTCATTGATTTGTACGTTTGCACTTTGTTTAAGCTCTTTTGTCGCTACTTTGTGTTTTTGTCTTTTTGCATCACTTTTGGTTTTCCTGGATTCTTGTTGTGTTTTTGTTTTTTTTATCCCTTCTCTCTTAACTGCAACACATTTACCAAGAACCAAGAGCAGAAACTTCACAACTGGACTTAAAACAGCACACGTGTTCTATTTCTATTATTGACAGCCAGTGATTTCATGGCTGTGCTTTTTTTTTTTTTTTTACAAAATGCAATAATAGTATTTCTATGTTGTGTCTATCTATATAGCTTGTTGATGAATGGACAAGTCCACAAATGGTTTAGTAATGGTGGGTCAGACAGGAAGCCGCTGACTCCCCGCCAGGTCTGCCTTCACCCCATCCAACAGGACATTCTGCTCTTACATGATCCCAGATGAGATGATATAATTAAATATACCCAACACTCAGCCGCTGGTATCAAACAGACCCCCCAAAAAACCCACACAACACACTGAGCGCCTGCAGTAATGGCTTCGAAAACAGCCCACTATTCTGCTACGTAATGACCCATGAAGGAACCCTTCTGTGAGCCAGTTGCTATATCTAGCCGATGGCTTTTGGCCTGCTCATGAAATGTGGTCTGACACTGACGGAGTGGGACAGGTGGCAGAGGCTGAGAGGAACGGATGCCAAGCCTGACGCCGCTCGCTGCTTTTGCAGCCGAGATGCGTCCAGCACTCTGTGACGGAAAAAGTCGGCGCTGCCGAGGGGTCGCCGGAGTTTTTCCAGGTCACCTCTCGATGTCGAAGCAACAGGGCCTGAAACTTGGTGTCTGGAAGTTAATTTGCCATTCATTTGTCCGGCAGGGAGTTTGATCATTAGTCGTAACGGTGTAAGCTTGATTTACCTAAAGCTGAATAACTGTGGAGTGACTACATATGCTCCTGCGCATCACGTTAGCCAGTCAATCCATCAAGATGATACCCTCAGCAGCCGGGTGCCTCACACGGGGGCTCTGCAGGTCTGTCACACTGTCGAACGTCATCATGGAGGTCCAGGATCAGCTGTGTGACATACTACAGTGTGACACAGCCCAGTCACCAGAAAAAAATGTTTGCGTCGCAAATTTCTGCAAACTACGGACAAGTTAAATTTGTACTTTTCATTCGTATCATATCAATATTCCTGCAATACAGGTCATTTAAGTTATGTGTCTTTGAGCTGACACTGTGAGGAGGTGAAGGGGATATCGGTGCTGTGACACGAAATAAGAGATGCTCCTCTGTTCCTGGATTTGTGCGTTGAGGAACAGCGTAATGGTGTCAATGTAAAGAAGAAGGCCCACGTCAGCACGAAACCATCACACGTCCAGACTACTTCCGGCTCTTCCTCCTTTGACTCTGACCTCCACCTTCGCTGTCATCCTCCTCCTCCTTTGCCGCGGCAATGTTACGTGTTACATGGGGAGCTTTTGTCACTTTGGCGACGACTGAGGCTCCATGAGCCGTCGACCGGCCGCGGGTCATCTTATCACCTCGTCCGTCTGTCCGCTGGGTCTGTTTGGTGTCAGTGTCGGACTAAAATTAATTTAGTGATGCCGGGTGTCACATCTGTCTGGCCGTGAGAGAGAAAAAAAACCGACAGGGATGAAGTGACTGCTGCTTTGTACAGATTAGAGGGAGGGGAACAAGAACGGCAGCACACGTTTCAATGAACACTGCATCGATGCCCACATGAAACTTTGCACTTGTGTAATGTAATGTGTCTCAGAAATGTTTCAAGCAATTAGAGTTTTATCAGTCTGAGATAGTCTTGTCTGAGATCGCCTTTGACCTCACTGTTGGAAAGACCCGCCTCTTACCTTGAAAGATTAATCCTGTATTACGTAAAAAAGCTCGGTGTGGGTTGGTTTATATGTTTTGTGCAAAGGGAAAAAACATTCAAGCTGAAGCGAACGGCGGTGTGAGCAGTCATTACGCAGCAAACTGCAATTACGATCTCAGAGAGTGACTCAGCGCCGTGCGGATGTCACGCTCACTGCCGCTGAGGAACCACTACAGGTATCATGTTGATAACAATACGGGAACGTGTCAGTCAACGCAACATTAAGTCCCTCTCGTGTTGTCTCTCGTGATGTTTTTTTCATAGTTATTGGACAAACAACGAGGCTCTGAAGGCACGCAGGCGTTCATCGCCGCGGTGACACAAACAACACTTATTTTAGTGTAAGTTTCTTCAGGGGGGTTGTCATTACTAATAAAAGATAAAATAACAGATGCCTTACATAAATATTCCCCTCTGAGGGAAATGTAATAGTTTTTAGTGTGTTGTGAGTGTCATTAAACACACACATCAGAGTTGAACTGTGTATGAAATTCAAGATCTGGAAGCAAATCTAACATCTCGGGGGGGGGGGCATGACCCCGTCGTGCTGCCGTGGTAACTGGCAATGGTGCATTTTCATCTGCTGATCGCTGAGACGAAAAACAGTCGCAAAAACCTGACAAAGAAACTAATAATCTAAAAGAGGTCTGCAGGCTTCATCACGTGTTCGTCCACCCTGGAAACAGGTGAAGTTCTGCCAGAAACTCAAGCTATTACTTTCTTTTAATAGCTGTGCTAAAGCATCAGAAACCTTTCAACGTCCTCCTCGCCTGTTGCGTCAGAGGCGGTGAGCTATTCAACCACCCGACTGAAATGACTACATGTTCTAATGTCATATAACATAAAGTCAGTAATCAGCTCCATTAACAGTGACTCAGCCCACGAATGGATGTACAACCACACCGCAAGTCTGTCTCAAGCTCGCACTCACACATGTGACTGATTCGTTTCATTGGTGCATTCAATGGAGCTTCAGGTCGTTCACAGTTAACCTTGAAACCCGGCCAGCCAATACACATCCACCTGTCCTTCTCACAGGTTGGTTTAGAATGTGTCTGTAGATCGAAGTGGATCAAAACAAGCGCCTTTATAAAGTTGTAACTACAGAAAATAAAGCCCCAACTATAAAACACCTGCTTTCAGAATGGAGTTTGGTTTACCGGTCTGTTCACTCGACAGACCGCCGGGAGCAAAGGGTGTTTTAATGTTACAAACACACATAACCTGAGCTGATCTACCTTCATGCAAACAGCATGAGGTAACGTTGGAAGTGAAGCTAAAGCGACCTGTTTCCACCTCCTCTCAGCTCAGAGTCAACGGTCACGTAATTAAGTCATATTGGACAGATTATAAAACTGCAGGAGATGAAAAATGACCTGGACATTCAGCAAGGTAGTTGTGTGTGTGTCGGGTTCGTCCACTGTGATTGAGACTGAGACTGAAAGGACACGTCATCCACTATTTCTTTATTTTAGTTCGAATTTGTTCCAAATCAAATGTTTTGTGGTCACGACTCATCTCATAGTCGTTTGGTTGGTTGGTTGGTTCGAGGCTGTAAACTCTTCATATAAGGATTTTCTTCAACATCAGTGGAGGGAATTAGTGGAAAAATTCACTTCCGGAGGCAGACCTGGTCCAAAAGTGTCACTGTGGAGCTGTGTAACATTTTATTGGATTTGTTTGTTTCCGAAAAAAATGCTGGGCGTGCGTACTGATCAGGACAAAACTGGCCAATAAGGAAGGTCTATGCGTTTTTATCACTCTTAAATGTACCAAATATGAAATAATTGCTCTGACATCATCTCTTGTGCTGTATTCCTTCCTCAGATTTGCCAGAATAACGTCTACAACACAACACTTTGTCACTCATGAATGATTCATGCAGCAGCCGTAGTTTCTAATTCGAGGTTGATGTCTGGCCGATCTGTTTACTGGACGGTGATATGCTTCGTATGCTGTTCCAGTCATGTCTGCAAATCAGCCTACATCCTCACAGCGAGTCACACTGGGGTGAAAGCTGAGCAGCGAGAGGTCAAGGATGACGGCGACAAGGTGGCATTTCACCGGCTACACTGATGCTTATTTTATTCCAACTTCGGATATTAAAAGCTTACCGAGTCTGCGCAGAAACACAGACAAGTGCCAGTGAACGGAGAGCGGGTTCACTGGGAGGATACAGTTCATCAACAATGCAGAAGTCTTTAGCGGATGACTCAGAGTGGGAAATAGATGGAGGGGAAAACACGAGAGGAAAGGGAGCTGCCGAGCATTGTTTCCCGCCCGCATTCAGACAAGACGAACATGTCCGCCCCCCTGTGTGTGAATTCCATGTCAGCCAGAGGATATGACAGGTCCTCTGATAGAGACGCCGTGCTGCTGTGAGTGTGCATGACATTTTTCATGATTTACGCCTTGTTTCTCCTACTTAAAAAAAAAAAAAAAAGAGAAGAAGCTCAAATCAAACTGTCACCACGAGCGACAGAAGACAGATATGAGTGATACGAGCGCCGGGTCTGTCAGACGGTACCTGCAGCTCGGATTTTTAATTAGCTCCTGGCTTACAAGATAAACAAACGCATTAAGAATCTCGTCACTTGTGTGACGTTCCCATGCAAAATTGATGCCGTGCATCTCTCAGAGAACTGGGCAATAGTCGGGCTGATTAATATTTCAGGTTTAAGCAGTGTGAGGATGTTGGAAAGTTGTGAAGACATGAATTCAAGCAACAAGGGCTGGGTGTTGTTAATGCTGCCCGCAACAGATCATCCTTTGCAGATAGTATAAAGACAATTACAACAACAGATATAGAAACTGAATATTATATCTTATTGGTCTTATCTTGTCAAATCCAGTTGTGTCGTTAGGGCTTAATTAGCTTTCTGATTATTGTTTCTCTAGAACGCATAGTTACAGTCCATCCCCTCCAAGGCTAACGAAAGCAGAATCTGAACCTGACTCTGGAGCGAGGCGCATTATTATGTATTCAAACTACATCATTTTGTAAAACAAGCATATTCATCATTCCCCAACGGGTGAGAGCAAACTGAAGCTATTGGAAAAACAAGCCTCCCTTGAACCTCGGAGACTGAGGCGGGCGCAGCAACGCTCGGCAGTGTTGAATCTGAAATTATAATTTTTTTTTTTTTTTTTTTGTCCTAACAATGAGGAAGGAAAAAAAAAAAAAAAAACTCCAACACACAAACAAAATTACACAACTTACACCAGACAGCAGCTAAACCATGTTTTTGTTTGAAAATGAAATGTTGCTCCGTCTCCCAGCAGGCCACACGCCCAAGATTTACAAACACAAATCCAACATAATTAGTAATTCCAGAAATATTAACTTGTGCAGCAGCGGCTGTGGCCGCGGCTCTGTTTGCCAGACACAAAATGGCACCGAAGGCCGTCGGTGGTCCGTTTAATCGTAGAGGATTTAGGGTTTTCGCTTAAATTCAACACCAGAAATGGACCTGTCTGCACTCTCCTGAATCAGCAAGTACTCTGACTCTGACTCTGAGCAGGGATCCGGTTTCATCTTCAACATTCATCCTGAAATGACGTCCACCAGGATGTTTTAGTCTCTCTACAACTGACAACTGGGGGGCGGGTCCCTTATTTATTAGCTCTATAACATTGTATATATTATTAATTATTCAGTAACAAAACATAAAAAAATATAAAAATATATGAATTTTTGTAGGTAACTGATGTGACACATAATGCTAATGCTAGCTGAATGCTACATTTAATTACCTATTTTCAAAGTATGAAATGAATTGAATATGAATTTTGCCATGTGGTTACATGGGTCAATTACAAGATGATGGTACATTGAATTTCTCTTTTTTCTATATGTTGGTGTTGCTGATCTTGTTTCTTTTGTGAGGATCGCTGCATGAACGTGTTAAAGGCCGACCACCAATTCTACACATCCAATTTCCAAGAAATTGGGATGGGATGGGATGACAGATGACCCGTACTACAACCCCAAAGTGTCAGTTTTTGATGAGCTGGGAGTGAGACTCAAAGATCAGCGTTTTGTAGTCCTTCAACAGTGTGTGCACAGGTCTTGGGGAAGACACTACGGCTCTGTCGCTACCTCTGGATCTAAGTAACTAAGTTGCATTGTGATAAATGTAGGTAACAGCTTGGAGACGGACCTTAGCTGGCATCAGCTCACATTAGCTGCCATGGCAGACCGAGTTCTGATGTGGGCTGAATTGAGTTTTCTTCCTCATGAATTTAACTTTTAATTTGTAAGACAGCGTGACTGAACAGTGATCCGAGCAAAAAAACATCTCCATGAAGTACTCGAGGTAGAGTTAAGACATCAAACCACGAAATGTAAGACCAAACCATGCGCTGAAAACTTTCAGAATCTAATCTGAAAGTTAACATATAAGAACCATACCAGACGGACATGTGGCCTCGCAGACGGACCGTCCAAAGGACCCAGCAGGCTAACACGCTGATCATATTCTTTCCACCCGACAGTTTGACAATCATCTCCTGACCTGCGGCGCGTCAACATCGCCCTCACGCATCTTTCCTGCCAGCTGCTAATTAAGCACAACACCCTCGATATGAAAACACTGCAGATTGGCCGTTTGGGAAGGCGGACGGGCCGACGAGACAGCTGAGTGTTCAGAGCGAGCGTTTTCTGTCACAGCAGAGGAGAGCTGGTCCTTCAGTCCATCAGGGAGGCAGGGAGGACGTGTCAGCGCCCGCTAATGTCGGATAGCTTGTCGACTCTGCGGGGGCGGAGGGGCGCCTGCCAAGTGGAAGCTCGACCTCGTCTAAAGGGGATCTTGTAGGGTCATTAGCTGAAATAATTGATTATTTATAGTCAGATCAGAGATGCCCTTGATAGCCGGTGCTGGGGGTGGACGATTGCTCAGCTGGCCTGTGGCAGTGTATAAATCAAACTGTGTTTTCTTTATTTTTTTAATCAGGGACGGACTGCCGAGCTGAATTGAGAAGTAGGAGGCGGCGTTAATGATGCCAACAGATGTGGGTTAAGCGGAGAGGGTGGCTGAAATTTACTGCCGCTCGTTAGAAATCCAAATTGGTCGCAGCTAAACAGAAATGAGTGAATAAACAAGTCATTTAGCAAAATGCATACATCGTCTCGGAGCGTCCTTTTGCTTTTTGACTCGAACAAGTAAAAGTGGTCATAAGCAACCAAACCTGAGAAAATTCAACATCAAGATTCTCAAAAGCACATTACCTTGCTCGTCTTTAACCTCTGTTCAGTTACGAGGTTAATAAAACATGACGGGCTGCGTTTTTACACCAGAAGTCATCAAGGATGTCTCGAATAATGTGTCACTCAACTTTAGAGGATGTTTCTGAATAAAGTGTCATATTTCTTGGTACTTTTGCATTGATCCCATATTTTTATGCACTTCTGGTACAAGCTTCTTTAGGTGGTTTGCACTTTCCTCAGTTGCATTGAAGGGACAATTTGATGCTTAAGTGTACGGTTATGTGTTAAATGTGTCCGACTTTGTAGCAACACTGGGCGAAGACCCAGTTCTGTTTCATGACCGTAGGACGTTTCCAATGACACGTGAAATACAGATGGAGGGTGGAAGTGAAGAGCAGAATGGACGCGATGGAGGACAGTTAGTTACTGTCATTGCTATGTTTTGGTGTTCAGGTGCAAGGGTGCACTCCAGCAAAGACATTTAGAAAAAGCCACATAGCAGCCAGAATGTTACATCTGATGAAGCCTTAACCGACCCTCCTCCTGACAGCAAACAACTACCCCAACAAGTGTGAAGGTATTTTCCTTCTTTAGGTTAAAGATAAAACGTTCCAGTCTGTTTTAATGGTAGTTCACCTTTGCGTCTCCTGATGATGACACGATAAACTCGGCTTCAGACTCCTATCAGATTGTATTACATGTGACCTGTGCAGATGAGTGAGGAGTTACCTCATGTGGACACTTAGTAAGTCTAGTTAGGCTTCAATAAATGCTTCTCCGTAAGACATCCAAGTCTCCTGATCTTTTAATAAGTTGACCAATTCTCAAGAATTCCTCCACAACAGCCATGTTGAGAGATTGTTATACTAATATATATGTACCACTGCATGTATCACTGTGTGTCACGAGTCACTTTCCGCCCTCCATCTGCGGTGTGAGCCACAGAAATGCGAATGACCCGACATCGTATGCAAACAAGCTCTTCTGCAGCGCACACAGCGAAGCACCTGACTGAACTGGAATGCCTGTCTGAAAGTCTGAAGAGCTTATCAACCATTACCAGTGACAATGACCTCATTATGGCTTTTTGCTGCTGAATGGGAATAAATCCCTGCAGCCAGGAACCAAAAAACCATCCCCAGAATAACTGAAGCCGTTATAGCAGCACATTAATGAGCGTAAGGCTTGACGGGACCTGTTCAACTATCACATTTGGCTGCGGTGTTCATGTGTCCAAATACTTCTGGCCAGCCTTTTTTTTTTTTCTCCGTTGTATTCTATCTAAAAAGAGAAAAAAAAATCCCATTAAAATAATCTTTTGAAACACATCTACGGCCCTGCAGCAGTTGTCCGCGCGCGTCTGGCCTCTTGGTTTTTTCACCCAGCTCGTCAACATCCTACTGAAGACCGGAGAAAAAGAATCCAGGAGAAGACGGAGTGGAGAGGAGGCCCCGTGCTATCTCAGGCCTCAGCATGATTTTAAACGACACCATTAAACGAGGTCGTAATTCTCATTTTATCTGAACCCCGCAAGCGTGCCGGAATGATGACCTCCCGGAGCGCTCGCGATGCCGGACGCTCGGCCTCGGCAAAGAGAGCCAGCGGGGGGAGCTGGAAATTAATGCAGATAGCCGGAGGGCGCCGTTATTAGGGGGCAGAGGCGGCCTTTTCCAGTCCATTGTAGGTGAGGACCCCCCCAACAGCAGGATGTGGTTTATGTCAGGTCGGGTTATTTCAGACAAGATGAATAAAACATCAGCCGGTTTCCACTGTGGGGCCGAGTTGGAGCTGATCAGGCCGCAGCCAAATCCAATGTCAAATAATGTCAGTAACACAGAGTCAACAGCTCTCACTGGCGAGCCAGAGAACGACGCTGCTGTCCATTCACTGCTGAACGCAACTCTACTGTATCTTTGTCTGTCAATCTATCTTTATTATCCATCAATCTATGAATTACTGTTGCAGTTAATTGATCAGTGAATAGTGAAAAGCTTCCAGAGCTTCAACTGATGTTTTCACAATGCCTGTTTTCTCAGTGCAAACCTCAAAGATGATCCGTTTATCACGACGGAAACGACATCTGAGAGGCCGGGACACGCAAACATGGGTCACAAGTCTGTCAGCAAATTAGTTTTATGTCAATCAGCAAATTGATTATCTTCGTTAATTGACCATTTGATCACACAGATCACTGCGGAGCGATGTATGACTCAAACGTGAACTCGCAGCAGCACTATAAAAACACATGAACGATGTGAAAACACCCTGCACAGGTTCAAGGAGAACTCCTGTCAATCTCCAGCCAACTTTGTGGAGAAAGAACCAGGTGTCCAAAATATGATCGTCTCCTGACCCTATCAACTGGTCTTTGTGCCTTGACACAACCGCGTTCTGTGGTTTGTTGAAAATGCCAACATTTATTCTGGGAATTGGGTTGTTTTGCTGCTTCATTTGAACGAAACCCGTCTGTCCACCGGCGAATCGTGAGCTCTGCTCCGGACACGAAGTATCAGCGGGCAAAGCCGGTCTCAAGGTCAGGAGCACGTGAAAGTGTCGGACTGATACCGGCGCTGGTCATCACACCTCCACACAAAAATAGAGCCAGTAGACTGTATTTCAACATGTTGGCCTCAGGGTGTACATTGTCTTAGAGAACTGCATGGCTCTGACATAACTGGCTCATCACTGTTCTGCATTCATAGCCCGAAGGCTTCCCGGACCTACTGCCACGTTCTTATTTTGGAGAACAAAGGTTCACTTTACGGTCGAACAACACAATAACACAACCGCTGACCCGACCCGACCCGACCCGACCCGACCTGCCGGCTCACAGCAGAGGAAATGAAGGAGGGGGCTTTACTTTACCCATCCAGATTTAACCTGCCGTCCAAAATGTAAACAGATTCTGTAAAGGGACAGTTCACGCCACAGTCCTCTTACCTAGATTGTTTTGTTGTGAGTTTTGCAGATAAACCTTAAAGCAATGTCTCCTTCCAGTGACCATGACCCAGTTACCCAAGAACAGACCTTGTTGAGAGCAGCTTCATGTAGGAACTATTTTCTTTCGGTATCAAGGCGCTAAAGGAAGAGGGCGTCTATTCATGGACAAGGGGCTAGCTAACTAAGCTATCTTAGCATCACCACAGGTAAGTGACAAAGGATGTATTTTTGAATTGGGGAGTGAATTAGAGCACCTCAGATCCTTTCTTCCCAGGCTCTTGTTCTTTGGAGTGGACACACACACACACACACACACACACACACACACACACCTTCAGTGTATCTTGACGTGAGGAGACAGCGCCCGTCGAGTCGCTGCAGATAATTAAACTGTGACCTTTAACAGCAGACGGACGGGGCTCACTCATGCAGGGACGCTACATGGAAGGTGCATTAAAGGACACCCACACACACACACACATACAAGTTCACAAACAAGCCTTAATGTTCATGCAATACTATGAATACATATACGCAGGGTTGTGCACCCGTGCACACACACACGTACGCACTGCAGCCCTCCTCCAGTCCTCTCGCTGTTGTCTCCTGACAGCATTTGTTCTTTTTTTTCTACCATTGTCTAACCTGTCAAGCCCTGCCAAAAAATGTTTTCTGCCTCCCTGTGGCTCTGTGCACACAGACACTACCTTCCAATTATCTGAAGAGAGGCAGACAGAAAACTGGGTTGATAAATCTGAAGAGCTTTTGACAGTGAAATGTTTCACAAGGCGATTCTGTTCCTTTTCTTTTTGCTCGTCTCCTCACTTCCTTACATTTTCGTCCTCGTGTATCATTTTCACCGATCCCTCCGTGTGTCACATAACTCAGCCCGTAGTTACCTGGCTGCTCTTTCCTCTTCCTGCGTCTCTCAAAGAAAGAGGCACATAGCTCGCAGGGCTACAAAAAAAGGTCTTCATGTGTCAAAAACACGAGTGGGTTCTAATTACCAAGTTTGCAGCGTCAACTGCTGTGTGTTCATGCGTGACTCTGTATGGATGTGTGTGTGTGTGTGTGTGTGTGTGTGTGATGCGTTCATGTGTTCACGTCTCAGTTCGAGCCATCTGCCATTCCTCGGCACTGTGCAGAAGAAGAATGCCCGGGTGAACTGAACACAGTAATTAAGCAGGAGCCATCTACGACTGGCATTTCTTAAAAAGCCACTGCA
Organism: Sparus aurata; assembly: GCF_900880675.1. Taxonomy (NCBI): domain Eukaryota; kingdom Metazoa; phylum Chordata; class Actinopteri; order Spariformes; family Sparidae; genus Sparus; species Sparus aurata. The sequence goes on along the minus strand of NC_044199.1, from coordinate 31,258,237 downwards.
ACAGTAACAAGCGGAAACCACAGAGCGGTGATGTAAGCTGATGCTAAAAGATACTCAGCATTTCAGTAGCAACGTTTTTTTCGCAAATCCAAAAACAAAATTATACAAAAATGCGCAGAAAAAGAAACTAAATACCATAAAACAATGCAGGAGACAAGACAAAACACAAGAATAACAGATATAAATTCAGAGAAAAGGAAATAAAATTCAACATCCAAATAAATATTTTGTACAGCTCTAAATTATGGATGTTTTAATATAGATGTACTCATGCATGGAATTCAGTTTAATAACCCCAATTTTCCAAAAATGAACATAAACATGCAAACACAAGCTGTATCATAGAAAGTGTAATTGTAACGAGCAAATTGTTTTCACAGCTATGCAAACTGTCCAGACCGCAGCTGTGCAAAGATTATTAATATTGATACGACGTGCTGTATAATCACTGAAGCCTATACGTCTCCTTAAAGGCTAAGCTAATAGCGCAGAGCATTTACAGGGTTTCAAATGATACCGCGAGGGCCATGCTATCGTTTCAAACCAATTGGGACGGGCGCCAAAGCACCAGCAGCGAAGGTGCACTTTTCTCTCTGGCTAATGACCATGAAGTGAATATACATCTCCAACACCGTCCCGACCGCTAAATCTGGGGGAAAAAAAAAAGCTTCGTCTCCATCACGGCGGTAACCCACAGCGGAGATGATATAATGTGATCGTAAAAATGTGGTCAGGGGAGAGGCAGAAAATCTCAGCGTCTTTCCATCAGTGATAATTTGTTTTCCCCAGGAGGTCCCCCCGGCCCCGGGTTTTACCCGCCGCCTCGCCTGCTTGGCTCCCAGCATGCAGCGGGGGTGCGGCTCTTGTTCATATTTGTCATTGTAATGGTTTCTGTCCTCCCTGGGGGGGCCTGTGGCCACTGATGAATAGGAAAGGAGTCATTTATTTACATTGCATCCATTCTTAGATATTCCTGGTCCCGTCTTGTTTCTACTGAGACTTGAGTTTCACATCCCGCACGGCGCTGGACGACCTCGCTCATCTGGACGCGGGTCAGGCTTTGAAAGAGGCCCAGTCAATCCGTTACAAAGAGTTTGTGTCGCTTCAGTCTGGCCGCAGATACATTCTGCCAAGATGCAGACTAATAGAGTCAAGAACTCATTTGTCCCTGCTGCCTTTGGCCTTTCAGTGATTTAAGATGATATGATCTTTTGTCGTTTTTGTATTAATGTCTGCGGTAAATGCTGGCTGTACAACAAATTGGCCCTTGGGGACAATAGAAATACCTTGAACCTTGAACCAGTTGAAATTAAGAGTCTTTCTGCAGCTGGAACGTTGACAAACACAAGCAGCCTGGTTTGAAAAAGTCCACCGAACACACTGTACATCTCTAAACTCAAATAAGTGCAACATAAGAAGAATATGAAGTCTAATAAACCCAACATGTCTGTTGGATCTTGCAGAGCTTCCTCCTGGTTCAGCCTTAATAAACATGGAGGGTCTGCACGCGTCGGTTGTCAGAGCTGTTTGAGTCTCTCTCCCTCCTCGCTGCTCGTGCCTCATCCAGACGTTCGGATGTGGATGAGCCTCTCCTCTTCCTCCCTCTTTCCCTCGTTAGCATGCTATCATGTCTCTCCCTGTAGCGTGTCTCTCCTGTCGGTGTGGAGGCTGTCATGCCTCTCATGTGTTTGCGCAGTCTGTCCTCTTCCTCGGCCTGTTTACTGGAGTTTGTGTGACTCAGGTTTTACTTCTCTGGTGACATCTGAAGTAGCTCCACGTCCCACAGGATCTCTGTTCTAGACTTGAGTCTTACAGTCTACATGTATTTGTATTTTTTTCCATTATTTTACGTTGAGTTATTCTGCATACAGAACATCTACAGCAAGTATGTCTGTCTGAGCCAAGTCTGGGTCAGACCTCCACCAGAATCGACTGACCTGCTTGTGGTGGAGCCACGGCATGGCCAGATGCGGCCCGCCCAAGTGCCATCACACCATATGTGGGCCGGATGAACGTATCTGCTGTTGGCCAGATCTGTGCCGCGACGTTTTTTGCCATCTGGGCTATGATTCAGGCTCATATCGGCTGATTCTTCTCAACCTTAACCCCATCTCATCTTGTAATATTCATGACTTTGGGGAGAAATGAGAAAAGTTGGCTTCTGCAAACTTTTTGAATGACCGAGCTGCTTGCATTCATGCAGAAAGCCGAGATGAGGGAACACATAACAGGCTCAGCACCTCCGCCAGCAGATTTCAGCTGTGGGTGACCGCTGTCAGAATGGATTTTTGCAAATGGTTGAATAGTTTTCTGAAGGTCACGGCTGCTCTGAGTGTAAACACATTTAGGAGCAAGGTTACTGCGCCCTCAAACTGCAAACCTACACTGAGACAAACAGATCAAGTCACGAGAAACTCACTAAACGGCAAAATAATAAAACATCAGTGCTCATAAACACTTTAATGGAAGGTATTTTGACTCAAAGTCAAATAAATGTCATCCATTGAGAGGTGGAGAGGAAGGTGGTGGAGTTACGGGCTAAAATGCTGCCGAACCGGTGACTGTAGTTCCAATCTTGATCATTTTAAAGAGACGTCGGGACAATTTACAAACAAACCATGATGTTTTTTGTGCCTAACCCTAACCAGAGCATAAGCACAGCAGTGTGACGAGAGAATAACTTATCTAATTAACCCTAAAGAAGCGCAAATTTGGAACTTCTCTGTGGTTTCGCAGACCGTTATATGATCAAAGTCTGGGGAGAAAAACCTCTCGGTAACAGTTTGGAAGTTAGTTGGTAAAAGCAGCAGAGCACTGTGACTCATCTGGAGATGGATGCGAAGTTTCTTGTCAAAGTCACACACTCTGTTGACTCATTCATTAACCTTGTGTTTTTTTTTTATCCTGCCAGCTAAACAGAGACGTGGATGAAGCTGCAGGAGTGTTTCTGAGGAACACATTTGAACCTTGATTCTTTTTTGTTGTTGTTGCTAGTAGTTTTAACATAATTTTCACAAATATTCTCAAATTCCCATTTCCGGGCGATGATCTGTCTTTGAAGGAACTGAACTGAACGATCCATTGTGACTTTTCTTTGACTCCGAACATTTGTTTTACCAGTTTGGCGCGACCACCTTTCGGATGTGAGCTGAGTGGAGATATAGACATCAGGCACGTCGTAAATATAGACATCAAGCCCATCATACGGCTGCCGACGCGAACTTCTTAACACAGATGCAAGATGAGCTAAACAGGCTGCAGACGAGACACGTTGAACAACAGTGGAAGTTGGCTTTGTTGTTCTCTTCCTTGCAGACTGGCTGCTTCTTCAGCTCCTGTGGAGGGTTCACTGATGCTTGTTACCTCAGCTGCAGGCGACCGCTTTGAAGGCAGACAGCTCATCAGGGTGAGTGGCACGATGAGTGGCAGGTGGAGAACATTACAAAACGAAGCGGGAAGAGGGCGGGAACTGCCTCATCCTCCCTGTTCTCCGAGCGAAACTGTGCGTATTGTAACTTTAAATGTCCCGTAGATTATTCAGCGCTTAACAAGTTTGAAGTAACAGCCAACAATGTGGACAGGGAGACAGAGAGATGAAGAGAAATTCAATGGGCTTTTGGCCGGGATGCAAGAGAGGGGAAATATGGCAGACAGGAGAAGAGAGGAGAGTAAAGAAAGAGAGAGAGATGTGGGAAAGTGAAAGCTGGATCAGGGAGGACTATCTTCTCTCATATGTGACAACATAATTGGGGAGGGAAGGCTCTGTGCAGCCCTCTGGGAGAAAGAGACAGCCTGCAACAAGTCTTATTTTGATTTTTTTTTTTTCTCACTCTAACACACAAAACTCCATCATAAAAATATGTTGATAGAAGGAGTTTGTGTGTGTCGACTTGTAACCTCTACAGCTGTGTCCCATCCACATGTCTCTCATGTGGATTTTTAAGTGGGTTTTTGGCACCGGCACAGGAACACTTTGCCCCGAATCCAGTCGAGTTTTATGAGTTCTATTCTGCTTCCGTGGTGTTTGAATGAAGTTTGTTTTACGATGATGTAACAGAGTCTGGTAGGTTTCCCATGAGCGATGTACCGGCCACATCTGGCTAAACAAAAATGATTTACTCCTAAAGCAAAAAAGTGTCACATAGTCGGACACTTCAGTAACAATCTGAGCCTGCAGGTGGCAAAAGCAAGAACTTTGAGTGGACTGTTAATGAAGACTGAAGGTTTGTGTTGTCTGTTTGGGTTAATAGGGGTCAAACTTTTGGACTAGCTAACAATTCCCAGAAAGAAAACATAGCAGACAACAGATCATATGAAAGAAGAAAACACACGGCCCACTTTAGTGGTTTTTGGAACATTGCAATGCAACATTGTGGACGTCTGCCTCAGTATATATTAAAAGGTTCATTATGACAACACAATGATTCTTTCAGATGGTTATTCTACAAAGCTCCTGTTGGGAAGACAGTTGGTTTGTCAGTCTCATTCCCAGCTCGTCAAATACACGTGCTTTTGGATGGCAGCTGATCCAAACCACAGCTCCGAAGCGTCGGTATTTGACGAGCTGCACATTGATTTCTGACACATAATTACAAATATTTTGTATTTCATTCACATTTATACAATCATTTCAACATGTTTCTGGATATTTCCAAATTAATGTCAGTGTCAGACAATCAAGAATGGTGACTTCATGGGTTTGTAACAGGAAAAGTTTGACCTTCCTGCACTGCAAAGCTTCAGGTAATACACAGATATGACTTGAGCTACAGTGGACACACACAAATAAACACACACACACACACACACTATTCACTCATTCATTCAACCTCTTGACGCTCTACTACATGTCTGACTTTTATGTCCAAGTGCCTCTGCCTCCGTGGTACATGAATCACCATGGATACCGGCCTCATAGTTGTCATGTACTTCGCACTGACACATGTTGTAAATGCCACACCAAACAGCTCTGTGGTTCTGTTTGAGCCCGTCTCTCCCGCCACGATTTCAGAACTGTTTGTTTGATCATATTTCCCGACCTAATTCCAACCCTAACTCTAATTTAGTCAGTCTGCTCATGCTCTTAACAAAGACTGAAGGTTTGTGTTGTCTGTTTGGGTCGATAGGTGTCAAACTATTGGACTCGCTCACAATTCCCGGAAAGAAAACATATCGGACAACAGATCACATGAAAGAATAAAACAGACGGCCCACTTTGGTGGAGTTGCGTTCCTGGCGAGGTCATTAGCTAAGGACAGTCACAGGCGGTGGTTTGAACACACCTACAGCCTCATGCATCAGGCATGGACCGCTGACAGATTCATTTGCGAATCCGCTCTAGCTGGAGGACAATTGAAAGTCAGAAGCCATACAACTCTTCACAAGTTAATTCTCCAACATCCGCCCAACGGAGCGCTGCCAATCGCCAACGCTCTCGCCCTTTTCTTCTATTACAGAACGAGGCGGTTTTGAAGGAACAAAACCACTCGATGCCGATGCCGGGCCCGGTCGGATCCTCCGCGTTACAATTCTGTGGGTGAATCCTTTTTATGAAGAGAGCCCTCTGATGCTGTTATCTACAGCCACTCTGCCGTATGCATAAAAGTCTTTGTTCTATTCTGTGGGAATATAGCAGCCAGAGGAGTGACTCCCTCGTCCTTAACTGCGTCATAAATGTGTGTGTGTGTGTGTGTGTGTGTGCGCATCAACAGAGACTGAGGGAAACCCAATTAATATCCTCATTCCAAAGAGTCGTAACAACAGAACTCAAATACAGGTTTTTTTCACAGTATGTTCCAAAATATGAGGAGTTTCCGAATGGCTAAATGAACTTTTACTTGACAAGTTGCAGGTTATTCAGGAAAGACTTTCTTCATGGTTGAAGAAAACTGAAGAACTACGCTTGGTGTTGAGGTATGTTGCCAACCAATTGCATTAAAGAAATGTCTCAATGCTCCCTTCAGTCATTTTAATCTGAAGAGGATAGCCACGTTCATTAAGCGAAATTCATTTAAACCAGATAACGCTTCAAGTTGAACGTTTCCATAGGTACAACAGGAGAAAGAAACAAAAAAAAACAGAAATGAGCCACGTTTCATTTGGCGTTTTTTGATGTCGTGTATGTATATTCTGATAAATGATTTCACATCAGCTTCTCAAGGAGTTTGATCATTAAACTGCACACTGTGTTGTGATGTAGTCGTATCATTCACAGCTGCACACAGTGTGGAACGAAGCTTTTTGTCAACACTAACCAACCGACACAGCAAGACAGATTACAGCATTAGCCTGTGTACAGTTAGTCTATAAGGCTGTGGAGAAAATATATAAAGTGTCCCATTGAAAAACATTGTGAGCAGCAAACGGGTATTAATAACGTGCCAGAAGCAGTTCATCCAGCCACCAGCTGGTTAAAGCAGTTTAAAGTGTAACAACCAGCGCTGGTTATCTAAATTACTACGTGTCATCACACCTCACTCCCCCGTCTCATCACGCTCATTGAGATCTGGAGATGATGAAGCACAAAAGTCGTTTAGAACAGGACTGGATGAGGCATGCTGGGTCTGTCATTGCATTTTGAAATTAAGCACAAATCAAATTACTCCGCGGAGAAACTTCTGTCCCCGACCAAATATGCACTCAAAGTCTCACAGCCACTCGCGCTGCTGCGGCAGGATATCCAAAGAGCTCGCATTCAAAAAGGCGGTGATGGAGCCTCTGTGAGCGCGTCGGCACAGAGGTCTGACTAGATCTGAGAGAGGCCCGAGCGACAGTAGACCCTTTCCCAACTATCAATCTACAATGGTACATAAGTGCTTATTAGATTACTTGTGATTCGGTTTGTTAGCACAATTCCTTCCCTTGCCAGCTGCTTCTGTTTTTTTTTTTTTCACTTCTAGTCACGATGCAGCTATCCAATCACATCACACCGCATGAAAGTCGTACATAAGAGCATCGCTCACAGAGATATCGAAAACTACGACTGTGCACTCACAGCCCCGTTAGGAGGTTTAATTGTAGGTGACAGATAACACAGCATGTGTCACATTACAGTCTGACATTTATGTTTTGTCAGTTCTCTTTACACATAGACACTAATTGCACTTCACGAACTGTAAAACTCTTTTGGTTCAGTCTGAGCACGAGCACTCAGAACATTTTACTCGTCTCGTTCACATGAAGCTTGATACCGAGAGCAGCTGACAGAGCGTCAGAGTGTCACCCACTCCATCGGAATCCCACTGTTTTTAAATAAAATCCTACACGGATGGTTTGGAAAAGAAAAACATCCAGTGTAGGGCTTCAAGCACCAAGACTGCATTATGTAACCATTTCCTGTGTTTAATGGATGATTCATAACCTTTTTCCTGCGGTTGCATGGAAATCCACAGTGATAATAAAATAAAAACACTGAATAGCGATGGAGGCAAATCCTCTGCACACAGGTGAGGGTTTTATCAGCCATGTGCAATGGACGTACATGCCATTTGTAACTGGGAATAAGCACTTAAGTTTAATGTTTTTTTGGTCCTAATGTATTTGAATGGACAGTCCTCATGTATATTTTAACAAAACCTCCGCGTGACTGTATTATTGCCCTGTTTATGTCGTCTTTATCGCTGTGCTGCTGTTTTTACAGCGGACTCTAAGCCAGGAGCCCATCAAACGAGTGCTTTTTAACCACTCTGAGCCTTTTAGCTTGTTATTTGTTGACGGGACTCCAAACTGGACCCGGTCGACCCAAATTTATAATGTAAAATTGTGATTTACGGTCCAGATTTGAAGAAGGCAAGAGTTTTATTGGCACAGTAAATCTGTTCAGATCAGCAGCCAGGCAACACATTCTAACATCATCAACAACATGATGGTTTTGACATTTTGGTGGCACAGGACTCAGTCTTAGCTTTGTAGAGCAGTGATACTAATGAACTAATAGCTCTACTTATTAAAACTAATTCAAGTCTGTCAGCATACAGCTCAGCCTGCTCTAAAACAGCCACTTTACAGACAATTTGAATACCAACACGGCCATTTTCATCCTAGTTGATGGTTATGATCCTTGCAGCAAAGTCGTCTCTCCGTTTGTTTTCATTTATGTGACGTGTTTTCTTCTGTGTAAGGAGAACTAAAGCCTGTTGGAGCGGCTTCAGCCTCATAGTACTCATAGTTTCATACCAAAATCAGTTAATTTCAAAAGAAATGTGCAGCAATTCAACGGATTTGCTCACAGAGACAAATTAATCTGCACTATTGGTGTAAGGGTCAGTACAGACATATTGATAATATGAGGAATCTGGAGGGCAACACATTCTGATCTACTTAGGTTAGATTCAATCATGACTGATCGCCTTAGTTTGGATTCAATCATGACTAATTGATTGTCATTGTGTGTGTGAAGGTCCAGGGGTTGGCTTCCAACTGTGAGGGGTCAAATGTTAACAGACCATAAAGTGCTTAGCTAAGTTTGACCTGCATGCCGAATGGTGGGAGATGCCTAACACAGGTCAAACTCCTCTTTTAGTCTATTGGATAATTTGGCAAAGGGACCAATCAGAAGAAGTGGGTGTACTTGAGAAAGGGACTCTAAAAAGGTCCTCACAGGAAGAACTAGAAGGGTGGCACTTGGTAGATCTCCTAAGATCGAAGGCTGACAGGAGTTCTGAGAGGGCGAAGCATTTTGGCATTGCTTTTTCCATAGATTTATATTATATCAGAAAGCGGCCGCTTCTGATCCGGACGCAGGGCTTAAGATTCTGTTTCAATAAAGATTGCTCTATCATTCCACCCAGCCTTGCCTCCGCAGACTTCTTTAATCATCAAACTACACGCTGACTCATTGGCGGAAGTAAGCCCAGAAACTAAAACTTCCAATCTAAACTCTGCCAGCTTGATTTTCATATGAAAAGATCAATGCCCTAGACTGTGCAGTTTGGGGTGAATGCTTATTTTATCATCAGCAGAAAGCAGCAACGCTTTCACCAGGAACTAGGCAAAATAACACCAGTTTGATGGGAACTGCTTCTCCATCCGCCTGTCAGAATATGGGGAGGTTATGCAGCAGGAAAGGAGAAAAAAATGTGGTGCACAGGTGAGATGGACTTCAGTCACTGAGTGCTTTGGTGCAGGTACAGAGAGCGAGAGAGAGGGACTGTAGCTTTTATCTATGTTTATCGTGGTCACTGGCCGTGTGAAAGGGTTTCACGCCTCTGTAGGCTTCAATTTGTGTAGTTTTAAGAACTGCAATTGTTCAATTAGGCTCATTTGTAGAAAGCATCGGTCTTGACAGTACCAGCCTTCACACATCTCGGCGCAGAGCTAGACATCAACTTTGAGAAGCACCAATTTGTGCCCCCCGACTGTAAACCGTCTCCACCTACTGACCTCTGAGGGAGCAGAGAACCAAGTGTTGTTGAGGGCTTCCAGCTGAGGTGAACAGGAAGGAAAAGAGTTTTGTTTGGCGCCCAGGTAGTCACGTGTTTGATGGTAAGATTTAGAACAAATCCCTCGAGTTCATCATTTATCAGGTGCATCTGGACATCTGAATCTGGAGCTGCACAACTAAAAACCTGTATCTCCTTCAGACCTCAGACGATAGATTTCACGCTCACACTATTATTCCGAGTGTGTTATTAGTCTTTATTCGATCTCGTGTGGTGGCCGCCGATCCTGGCTCTCAGTTTGATTGTGCTGTTAGTGAATTCCAGCCAATCAATCGGACATGCCCGGGGCATCATTTACTGCCTGCATTGTCTTCCAGATGGGGGGGAAGTGAGTGGCTGAGGGTTGGTGGATTACCTTATGCCATGCTTGTTAAAAGCTTTTATTCTCCATAATCATTTCTCCCTGGGACGCACCAAACTCCCTTAATTAGAATCCAAGACTTTATCTCCCTCCCTCAGTCTTTTAATTCCACGTCGTAAAATTCAAAGCAAGAGCCTCGAGTCAAAATTAGCTCTCTTTTTTTTTTTTTTGGCAAGAGAGTACGACCGGAGCACCTGTGCGGGTCAGGAGAGGCAGCTTACAGGCGCTGGTGTTATGGCCGCGGGCGAGAGGCCGTGTGAGGAGGAAATGAGTGCTGCCATGTTCTTTTTTTTCAAGCTCTTTTTTTTTTTTTTTGAGCGCTGCTTCACCATGGCCCCTGTAGTGGAGAGGTGGGATGGACCGACCCATCTGGAGGAGCGTTTGTCCTCTGGAGGAGGTGAGGCTGCACCAGAACCTCAACAGTTATTTCCTAATGTTCAGAGCAGACTCATCGAGTAAAGTGTTGTCTTTTTTCTACACTTTGTCTTCTGAATGCACGCTTCACATTTTGTTCCTGTGAAATCTGTTATTTTGATCTCAAAGCCTTTCTCTGTACTTTCACTATCTGTGTTTTCTGTCCAGATGGTCCTGCAGACTGAGAGCCCGGCTGGATGGCTGATGTTTGGGACAGATGCCATCGCTGATATTAGGAGTAAATGGCCGGTAATCTTATATACACAGGAGGGTTTTTAGTGTTAAACAGGTTTCGAAGGTATATCGTGATGTGGAATTTGATGGTTATTGAAGCATTACATTTTTCTTTTTGAACATTTCTAGGGCATTTAGCAGACGCTTTAGTCCAAAGCGACTTACACATTCTTTCACAACAATTTGGTGTTCATATTGCCGGCTCCCCCTAGCATACAGCTAACCAGTGGCCTTCTGGTTACTAGGCAACCAGCTCTACGTCCTGAGCTACAGCCACCGGGTCGCAACACAATTTCCAGAAAAAAATGCTCGAAAACTAAGCTTTACGTGTCTTTTTGTTGTAGCTTTGCGACACAGCGCTGTGCTTATGCTCTAGTTAGGTTCAGGCTCGATACGCCTGTTTTGTCACTACAAATATGGCTGCAGATGGCCCAACATCTAATTAAAAATATCAGTTTTTTTCTGTCCCAGGGCCTCCATAAAAAATTCCAGTGGTGCCAATTTACACAAACATACTTCCTGTTTATAGAAACTGTATTTCCTGCTGAAACACCACTGCGCTCAAATGTTCAGATACATGGCGGTGTCCTCATTTGATCCATCAGAAGTTACAAGGACATCATGTGTTGGGTGCTCAAGTTAAATGCTAATTTTGTGTAACATTCAGGAGTAAATTGCCTGTGGTACTAATATACGATAAATGCATTAAGGGGGATTTTTACAAGAGTTGCTACTGTCAGAAAACACACACACACACACACACACACACACACAATGCAACCAATTTGGGCAAGACTTGACTTTTAGTCGTGCAAGTCTTCTGTTTAGCGGAGAACAAAAGCAGCTCTTAAGCCCACGACGGATTTGTAATGTTTGAGAAGGACAAAACTGGAGGATTGTGGGCAATCTTGTGCTGCAGAGCTGGAAGGCTGAGGGATGAAGAAAACCCGGCTTGTTCCATGAGTGAGGACAAAGTGGACGGTCACCCAGATCCCGCTGTGTCTGACGGCATGCGACAGGAAGCTGTCACACTGCTGCAGATACAGCACAGCTCATTGGACGAGAGGCTGACATAATGTATCACCGCTAACTGGGACTGCTGTGTCATATCTGTGACAGCAGCAGCTTCCTCACCACGGGATACTTTTTTTTCCCCCAAGGAAGCATGCAAGTACAACTACTTCTGCCTCCATCTGTCTAGTCTCAGCTTCTGCTTGTTCACATTTAGGAGAATAAAACAGGAAACAAAAAGTCTGAAATTTTGAATCTTTCTGGCTGTGAGGTGAGAAACAGGAGTGGGTTCACTGTTTTTGAGGTCTCAGACTAAAATAGAAATAAAGGCATCTACTGACCCTCTCACCTCTTTTTTTATTTTAAATCCACTCAGTGTCACTGAAGCCAGTCGGAACTGTTGGGAGACATTTTCACAGGTCTGTTTGTCGGGCGCTCCTGTCAGCCTACCTCTACATAACCTTCACACGTGGATTTATAATGACCACGGCGCCAACGTTACGTCACTTGTGGTGCATGAAAGCCAGAAGACAAAAGAGGGCTCGGTACACAAACCCCTCCCGTCGTTCTGTCAGAAATGAGCTTGAGCAAACAGAACCGCCGTTGGGGGTGTTTGGTAATATACAAGCCTCGTCCCTGTTGAATAGTTTAAAGGTAATGGAAAACAGTGGGAAGGAATGCTAAGATGCAAGTATCGCAGCCACTGTATGTGCGTACGTGCAGCGCAGCAGGGATTAAAAAACTTGTTATACCTTCCTGATGTATTTCTGCGCTGCCTGCTTAGGCAGTAAATGCTTCACCGCAGCATAGACGCACACACAGCCCATCAATTTCCAAGACATTAGTGTTTGTCAGACCTTGGGGGTGTCGTATTCGACTTGGCACTTGCAGTTTGTTGGTCACTCCGCTACCTTGAGTGGCATGAATTGGCAAAAGTATTAGGTATTAAAAGACGTTGACAAACAACCCTGGTTGTCACAAGTCATTAAAATGAAGGCAGGTAAACAGATAAACCCCGAGAGAGAGGGAGGGAGGGAGAGAGAGAGATGGGGAGGAACAATGGATTAAGAGAGAGGAGAGTAAAAGGTCGAGACGAACGAGGGGAAGAATGCTTTTGGGAAACAAATCAGTGAAATCCAGGATGACTCATTAAAGAGGAGCAGCTGTGGCCAGAGGACGGCTGACACCGGGGAGAGTCCGACTGCAGTCCTGTCAGGTCTGATTTGTATATAAACCTCCCAGAATGTCAAGAAAGTAAAGACACACACAGAGAGAGAGAGAAGCCATTTCAACATTATGGGTGCCCGAGCCTTCAGCTGCTCGGCACCCAGACTATGGAACTCTCTCCCCCCACACATTAGACAGTCAGACTCCATCACAACATTCAAATCCAAACTCAAAACCCACCTGTTCAAACTGGCATACTCACTCTGACTGGTCACTGTCCACTACACTTTTCTTTTCCTTTTTATATCGATGTTTGTTTTTAATATTCTGTGATATTATGTGGTGATATTACTCTGTGATTTTATGCTTTTATCCTATGTAAGGTGACCTTGGGTGACTTAAAAAGGCGCCATCAAACAAATAAAATGTATTATTATTATTATTATTATTATTATTATGCACACAGGAAATGGACGATGCTCGCTTTATTTCAGAACTTTAGATTTGGATCTTTGAGTGCAAGCTGTAGCACGTATTCCTATATTCCCTCTTTTATTTACTAATCTGTTGTTTGATAGAAGCAAGATTAGATTTAACACTCCTGTGTTCGTCATGTGGCAGACCTCTCAGGGCTCTCCCAGCATGCTGGTCTCCGGCTTCGTTGTAAATTCTGGCGAAAATGCAAAGGCTTGAATCACGAGAGGCCGGTGAGTGAAATGTGCACAGCAGGACGGCGACAGCCGCCTCCCAGTCGTTTGTTCTACTGGATCCTCCGACACAATAAACCCTGTCGTTCGTAACAATCTTTGCTTTTTCTTCTTTTTGTTCCGTCTTTGTTGAAAACTTGAATCCATACTGAATCCGATATTTTCGCTTCAGCACCGTGAAGCTGTGCTCGCCTGCTGTGTGTGCCACATTCGCTGAGCTTACTTTGTCTCGAAAGGAAAAATACAAAAAAAAAATCAGGGCAAGGTCGGTGTACGAACGTTATTTCAGAGCATGATAGTTTCGCCTGCACAAAGAAGCCATTAAACTGTATAAAGCTGGAGCTGATGGTAGCTCTGTGTGTGTTTCGAGTGTGTTTGTGCAGTCCGTCCTCTTCCAGGTCTCCGTGGTGCAGAGGTGGCCATGTGACTCATTACTGCTCGGTGGCAGCTGGAAATTGCTCAGCATCCTCCCAGATCCATAATCTTCGCATGATTATGATCTATTTTTAATTCTGTCTCCCTGAATGTCCATACTGTCACTTCACTGTCTGTACCCACAGCATCCATCGCATGTCTGTCTGTACTCCATTTTTTTGTGGAGCACGGAGCTGTGGTGGTAAAACATCTGGATGACTCGTGGTTTGCTTAAAAGAAAAAGAGCCAAATAGCGAAACTTTTTAGCACAGGATTCCAGATTCTACAGTTGTCTGAATACAGCAGAAAAGTAAGAGACTGACTACTTACTTTAAACTTTAGCGGCGACAATAATAAACGAACACATCACCTTAAATGTGAATTATAAGACCTCTGGATTCTGTGTTCCAACCATTCATTTTTAAATGCATTATTTAGTTCAGCATTCTGGAAAATGGAATTGTAAATATCATTTTCATCTTGGCACAACACGGTGAGGCTTATTTGCTCTCTCGGGTACTTTCCCAAGTGCCTGCAGCGCTAAAACGGGACATTAGCGGAAAAAAACATCAACTCCTGAATATGATATAATCGCTCCTGAGCTCGTTCTTTTTCAATTCCCTCGCACAGACTTTCCGAACCTCGATCCACGCCGATCCTCCGTCACAATTAAGTCGCGCGCAGTTTGTCGACAGTCCCGTCAGACTGCTGGCGTTCAACTGTAGGAATTAATCACACCTTTTTTTTTTCCTCGTGAAGCATCCGTCTGCTGACGAACCCGACAGCAGCAGCACTCCCCACGCAATCGTGGAGTCTGTGTTTCGTTCAGTTGAGGAAGTTCGGTCCCGGGAAGAGACAGCTGAAGAGGAAATATTCATGGCTTTGCTCGTGATAGATGAAACACATGACTTCGGGGCGTGGAGAGAGAGACGGGGGGGGATTTTTTTACTTTTATACCCTCCGACAGAAAACACATCTATTTGCTGTGATAAACACTTTGCACTCGCTTGAAACATACCCGCCGAGGATTTGTGGATGTTTTCAATAATTACCAATTTTTCACTCTGCTCGCCTCCTCCTCCGTCTCCTCCATCTCCTCCTCCTCTCTCCTCCTCTCTCCTCCTCCTCCTCCTCCTCCTCCGTATCTTTTAATTCACGCCAACCATCCTTGCAAAATCGGGCCGTTAAGAAAATGAAAAATCAGGCGGTCATTAGTCAAAGCAGCCATCCATTCAACAGGTAAATATGACCATCACTCATAGAGTCAATATGAGCTCACATGCTGCTGACCTCTGCAGTTCAGGGTTCTGGTTCCCGGCGGCTAGTTCAGCCCTCCAGTACACAATCACCCAAACACACCGAGACACACAGGAACACACTGTGCAGTTATACATGTGTCCTTGTAATTAAACTTACATACTGACACAAAGACACATTTGTGCAAAAGCTCCTTCACACTCCACTCGTGTTCCAGTCGGTAAACACGGCTTATTATGTAGCTGCAATGCTCGGTTCCAAAAAAAAAGAAGAAAAGAAAAGAAACAGTAAACAAGAGCTTCAATTATGACCGATGTTACATTCAGCTTCCAACCGACGCCGAAACCCCTTCTGCCCGGAACATCTGCATTAAAATGAGACGCTGGTGTTATTGTGCACTTACAGGCGTGCGCCAGAGGCTCTTGTGCTGAGCCGGTTATGGCGCGCGGGTGGATGGGGGGGGGGGATTCAGTGGCCGGCGTCAGGAGATGGAAATCAAATAATGAATAAATTTTACATCCTGACTCATTTAATTTTCTCCGCAGCTCAGGGAGAATTCTTGTCTGCGAGCCGGCAACTGATTTCCCTCTTTCATGTAAACGCCACAGAACGTGACGACGCTGGAGCGCCAGAACACGCACAAATACACACGCAGAGACGCACATTCCTATTCACACACAAATAACGGTCCGCGGAGTCGCACACCAGAATGCAGCGTTGATTAGAATGAGTTTGCCTCGGAGGGTGGGAGTATTTGCAGGGACTCAAGAGCAAATAATTAAATAAACATACATGCATGGAGAGTTTTCACACAATGTGGAATCTAATCATAAACCACAGCAACATAGTTCCCCACTCAAAAAAATAACATAAAAAATGATTGGAAAGAACTTATACCACACGGTTATTTTTAAAAACATGAAATGCACCTGTTGGTTGTAAATGTAAGAAGGGTAATTTACATTTTGAGATGAAACAAAACCATTGTGTGTAGATTTCTACTGATTAGAATTTGAAGCAAAAACAGTCTAAAAGTCGTAAGATATGAAATGTTGGTGTGAAAGGGCAGACGTGAGCGTTTGTTTTTGCCGTGTGACCGAAATTCTCTGAGAATGGCGCAAGGGACCAATGGGATGGTGTGAAGGGCGGGACCAACAACCTGGGCCAAATGTTACGGAGGATGAAACTGGGAAAGGAAATGCAGACTCAGGACGAAGAGCGTGTTTCTCCTGAAGCCTCACATACTTCAACATCCGCGAGGAGATCATCACGATGCAGAAGAAGCCAGAACTCATCACTTCCTCTACAGCAGTATCTTAGATCCACTTCTCTACTCTGGGCTCCCCACCACACCTACTTTAATTTTAAAACCACCAGCTGTGTATGTAAGGAGTTGGGACAAGTTCAAAGCGCACACACAAGGTTGCAGTCGGTACACTGACCCCCCAGCAGCAGCAGCGGTGACCACGTCCAGCCTCTGCTCTCTGTCACAACTCAGTTCTACGACGGATGAAGATCTGAGACTCACAACAGTAACGGCATGACGAGGTCGTTTCTTAGGAAGTATGCTTTATATCATATGTTTGAGAGACGGGGATGACAGGAAATGAGGGGAGAGCGAATCAGGAATGACAAGAAGCAACACGACACGAACCGGGGATGTTCAGGTTCATCAGGTAACACCTTGGTAGGCAAATGTGTAAAAGAAATAATAAATGAGGATGTGTTTTCATGGCTGATTATGCTGCAACAGGGAAAAAAAACTAAAAAAAAAGTACCCTGACAAGCAGGAGAGGCTGTCCGTGTTTGATTGACAGCTGATTTTTTTACTTTAAATCCAGTCTTGCATTACATAACAACACACTTTGCCGACTGTCAACTCACGAGCTACGAAATAATGAGCACTGATTTACTGAATTGAATTGTATTGAGACATTTGAGTGGTGACAGTCGGGGGTGTGTTTTGAACTTGAATTCAATTTGTGTTTGTATCGGCCTGCCCAGGTACGACAGATGGAAAATTAACAACATAAATCTGGTATAATACGTCTCTCTTCCTGAATGAGATTAATGTTTTTTCTACGCTATTCTAATCTGTTGTCACCGACAAGTCATCGAAACAGAACTAAACATCACGAACTAAAACTTCCATGTGAAGCTGGAAGTGCATATGATGAGACCGTTTGGCGTCTTGAAGCCGGATTTAATTGGATTCTGCCTCGTTCTCTTCACTTTCACCATCAGTCTTCTTCATTATCTGTCTCCCATTCTCTAACTTTCTCCGTCTCACTTTGACTCAGTCGTCCTCCGTAATCTTCCTCGCCGTTCTTTCACTCTCCGCGGTTTTGTCTCGGGCCCCCCTCCTTTATTTTCTCTCGTTCCTTTAAATCTTCGATGCCCTGTTTCATTGTCGCTTTCAAGTTTTTGTCTCTTTTATTTTATGCCTTTTGAACCCCTCTTTCGCTCCCTCCTCTCGTTCTCTCACGCTCTCCACTTTCTGTCTCTTTCTGAAACAATAACCATCCTTCACGAGCCGCTGGCGTTCACACAGTCCACTACTCATGGTATGCTGATTACGCAATACTCCCCCCTCCTCCCCCGCCCGTTTGAAAATAGAGTCTGCTTCGCTGTAGCGGCATAAAACCGCCAATGCAGAATGTCACAGTGTGAAACCACTGGGGGAAATAAAAAAAACGAACTTTCGGCCTCTTTTGCTAGTGTTCAGCAATTGTGTTCCCCATGAGCGTGTCAATAAAATCCTTCAGTGACTGATGAGCTTTAACAGCCAGTCAGCAAAGAGCTCGTTCCTCAGTGCCTTGTTTCAAAGTTCAATAATCATATATACATCATACAATCTATCAGCAGGGCCCCTTTGCTGCCCCTTAAACCAAGGTGACTTATGTCTTGATTTACTGCAATCAATACCTCATCAGAATTATTCACCCCCTTTGACAAACAAATCAATGCGTGTTCTTTAGCCGCCAATGCCAACGTCCGCTGTAATTCATCGGCAAAAAGGGGAACGCGTGTTGACGGAGGACCGCTCCCCGGACGCACATTTAGTTCATTGCTTCACGTGATGAAGGACGAACACCGGGAATAAGATGAGCACAGTTCATGCAAATAGAGTTTTCCATGAATTTCAATTTTTCGATGCATCATTTCTTTAAAATCTAATCTTGAGAGACTTTCCTGGTAAAGGAAAATCAAAAGTCAAAATGCACGAGCGATCATCTCAATGTCGGCGATTGTTAACCTCCGTGCCATCCGTCTGGTTTCCGTCACAAGATGAGCTACGAGCCAATAACGTGGGAGAATAAATCATATCTTAAAAATAAACAAACCCTAAAGGTTCATATCTCATTAAACAAGTCAAGCTGCATCTTTCATTCATGAGAACGTTGCTTATATTCCATGTTTTTTGCTAATTAATGAAAAATTGCAGGGAGACACACACACACACACACACACACACCACACACCGCCCACACACACCATCCCAGTGTGACTAACTAACGTTTTTAAATGTTTTTGCTCGGAGCCGTTCTTTGGACGAGCCATCGCGTAGACACTGTATGAGATCCGATGGGAACTGCTGATAGCCTCCAGCATCCACATTATTGATCTTCTCCTATTGGCCGATTCTCACCCTGTTAACTGGCGTACAGTGTAACATTGTGAATAATATATTCCTTCATAACATTTGTTTGACATCGAGGTTAGAATAAGAGAGACCTCGCCAAGACAGGGTTCAAAATAGCAGCATCAAGGACGACAACAGCAAATCGAATCACATCAGCAGCAATAAGTAGAATTAAAGCTGCATGCAGCAGTGAGGCGGCCACGTTAATGTCTTCAGGGCAGGGTTTTAATAAAATGTGTAAAGTTCAGGGTTGATTCGATCATGGACAGCGAATCTGCAGCTTCCTCGTTCATGGCAAAAGATCAAAATTCACTGTGCCGTTCAATGAAAACTCCAGATTTATAAGGGCGGGATAGTACTCAGAACTTGTAATAACCCAAAAAAAAGAGCAGTAAATTCAAAGTACCTGACTTCCTGTTGGGTTTGGGTCATAGAACCAGGAGACTTTTTTAATATCCAGGTGTGATACACATTGGGACTGAATTTCATACATCTAGGTGAAAATGTGCCGCAGGCGCTGCTCTTCAGGGAACGCTAACCATTGTTTTGTTTTGCCCTAAAACTGAAAAAGCACTTTTTTGCCCTTTATGCCCTGATAGAAATCATCTCATAAGGCAGTGCATAAACAAGGACACCTTCCATTATCCTGCATTTCAATTTATTTAAAGATACAAAGTTTAATCTTCGCCTGCGGATCATTCCAAGACCAAGGAGCAAAGTAGAACAGGTTCAATTTATCAGCCTCCAATATCAACGACGGCTCTTTAAAACTAAAGCTTTTTGTGGGACGTGATTTTATGATTATGACAGAAAAACTTTGGTTTAAGTAAACGGGACAGAAATAATCTTGTAGATGAAGATGTACCAGTGTTGTAGCCTGAAGGGAATAAGGTAGAGTGATGGGTCCTGAAGCTAGAATTCGATACAGGGAATCGAGTTTATATTAAGTTAAAACACAATTGCTGATAAAAGCCTTACAAATATGCTTCCTGACCACAGTGGTGAGTTTCCTTTTTCTTTTTTTTTATAACTCAAATTAGTTTCCTGCTACAGGAAATCTTCTTTTCCGGTTCAGAACATCAGTTGACCCTCTAATACGAAGCTGTAAATGCTTTTAAAACACACATTTGTCAACACATCCACATCGCGGTCTTGTGCACAGTTGTGAGTCACTCAAAGAAATATGTCGGGGTTACACAGCGACAGCTGGGCCCCGGTGACAGGATTTTTCTTTTTTTTTCTTGGGGGGGGAGGGGGATGACATCATACACTGTTCGAACTGAGAGACACATTTTTCTGCCGGGATCATAATGAAATGTTGATGGAGTCAACTTTACTTAAAGAGAGCAACATCAGCAGCTGCCAAAGAGGTTGACTTATGAATTATCAATACAGGTGCAGCTGTGTGGAGGCGATGCAGGAGCAGATGGATCTAGTTACCTCTTGTCTCCCGACAGCCAGCTTTAATGTTTGTTTTGTTTAATTCTGCAAGTTTATCGGCGACGTCTACACATATTTTGAGCTGTAAATACTAAATCAATGAATCAGTGTCTGCTGAGAAGTTTTCAGTTTTTCTGAGAACTGGTCCGACTTTGTTCCAATGCCGCATGTGCCATTAAACCACACGAGTTTACCAAGTGGGCCCTATGGAATCAATGCAGAGCTCTCAGGCATTACGCATTCCCGTCGGCCCCCCCACCTCTCTCAGAGCGCATTTATGCGATGGCTCATTACTTAATCTATTTGTTCTACTTATGTAATCAGAAGCCCATCAGCTCCCCCGAGCGCTCGCCCGTCTGTCACTCGGCACGGCTCTCAGTCCGTCTGTCTGTCTGCTCACGTCTCCTCCGGTTTGGAAACTTTTAGACGGACCTTTGTGTTGGCCTTTGTTCTTCCCTACAAGACAAATCAATTCCTCAAAGGACTCAAACTCTTAAGTGAAATCCGTTCCAGGTTGCTAATGCGGGGTGTCAGGATCGCTCAGTGGCAGGAGGAGATAAAGCTATTTATGGAGAAGACAGGAGATGGGAGAGACTCGCTTTAGCTTTCTCCCCTTGTCCCTGTCTGAGGTCCCGACACCGCCATTTTATTTAGATACCAGATCTGTGGACATGTGTGCACATAAAGACCTCAAGATAAATACAGTCGAGTCCCATCTGACAGCAGTCAACACAAAATCGATTCCATCTTTACTTGCATTTCATTTATTTTCGTTGTTCTCACATTAAATATTCATGTCAAACTGGATTTCACTGTTTGCCTTTTTAATGTTTAGCTTCTTTCAGCGCTGCTGCAGGCAAACAAAAGTCCAATTTCGTGCATTTGTCTGTCCTGAGTTAGTGGTGTTAACGGCAGCCGTCGTCGACGCCCCTCCTTTAATCCTGCAGACATTTTGTTCTTTAAATAATGCAGAAGGTGCTCGTTCTTATTGTGTTTCAGCTCTAAAGGCCCACAGATTTCCTCCTTTTGTGAACTGAAAGCTCTGTTTTCTTCTTCTTATTTGTGTTACTGTTCAGTGATCTGGAAATAGAAAAGACATGTTGTATCACCTACGGTTGTGGACACAGTGCTGCTGCTGTGATTCAGATTTATTCACAGTCCACGATTCTTAACCAAATTGAATCCGAGCTGTGAATCTTACAGGGGGACGGTTTTCCTTCGCAGTGAATTTTATTGTCATTTTCTGTCTCTTCTGCTGAGTGACCGGTCGATTCCAGGCAGGAAAACACTTTTGGAACTGCATCACAATCAATATGCATCTGCATACCTGGAGCTTTATACTGGTTTAAAGCCATACGAGTATATATAACCGCATTATTTCAGTTGTATCATTGCAATCCTTCGCCAAATAACTGCATGTCATGCTGCATATGCACCTGAAGTCTCCCTCTCAATGCAACCCTAACCTTAAGGTGGTGCTCTACAAACCGAGGATTATGGCAACTCTCTGTTGTTTGATGTATTATAGTCCTTTTTCTAAAACAAGCGTAAAACAGTTGGTACCTGTCTCTTAGTAGCTAACTAGCTAGCTAGCTAATGTCACATTATTATTGATGAATTGTGCGTGACAGCCCTGGATTTTGTTCCACACTGCATCTGCAGAAGTCTAGCAGCGAAGTTGCTGCACTTGGTACCGATCCTCTCATATTAGTGCAGGAGAAAAGGATGCTAATGTTAGCCTTTAATGAACCGCTAGTGTGGTTGTCGCTTTATTTCTTTTTCTATTCTATTTGATGAACTGATTGAACAAAATTGTGAGACAATGCGTCAGTGCTTTTTTCTGTATCCATCGGGTGAATGGCAAATAGCTTTGTGATGGTTTACATGAACGCCATCAACGACAAGATGACATACGAGGGTCTTGAAGAGGTTTCCCATTTCAAATGCGGAGGTTTCTACCTTGGTGCACTCAAAAGACGAGGAAACAAAGAGCGCTGAGCTGACAGGTACAGGGTCACATCATCTACAAAGAAACTAACCCTGTGGTACTCAGCTGTATATTTCCTTTGACAGTATTATAGATGAAAAAGTCAATTTCAATAGGATGTTCGTGTCACACAGCTCTTGAATCAAGTTTATCTTTGAAAACCACTGAGAAGCAAATGAGACCAATATATGTAATCAGGAAAACACTGTAGATGTGAGATTAAATAAGAAAAAAAACACTTCTTACTTCGACTTTGACTATTCAGCAAATAAATTACTTAAATATTACAGTTGAGCATCAGTCTAAAACTGCATTTTGTGTAAAAACTAAGAAATAAAGTTACTTTATGCTTCAGGATCACTCAATCCACCATGGTTCTGTAGCTAACCATACACAGTACGTACTGTAAATGTTAAATTAATCGCATGAACTAGCTGAAATCACACACACACAGTATTTTCTTATGCCTCGGCCATTTACAGGCACACAGTCTAGAGCAATTACCAAAAGAAAACAGCATGGAGCTTCTTAATGAATGAAAACTGACTCTTCGTGCCAAAAAGTTCCCTCAAACAAAACTTCACTTGCTTTTCCAACTTTGCGGGAAGTCCAGACTTCACCAGCCGAGCAAAACCTCTTCCAGTCTTCACACATTTCACCAACAGGCTCACATCAACATCCACTCTCCCGGAATGAAGGACCTTCCCTTCTTGTTTGCTTCCCTCGGCGCTTCTTGTTGGTCAAAAAGTTTTGTTCAAGTAAAAAAACAATCCTTTATCTCGCAGGTAAATGTGTTTTTCTAGTTTTTACATCACTCCAAACGTTGGTTTATAGTTGCAGCTCCCATAATTGGCAAAGGCACGGATGGATTCGTTTTGTTTTCTGTGCTGGATTATTCCAATACAAACTGAAGTGAAAGGAACGTTTAAATTTCATGGCGAATGGTTTTGAGAATATAAATAAACATTCAGAGTGACAAAATGCTTTTCACACAGTCATTGGAGGCCTTTTCTTTTCTCTCCAGGGGTTACTTCAGTCCTGACCGGTTTCACTTTACATCATGAACTACAATCCTAATCTATACGCGTCTGAATATCACTTTCTCATAAAGACAGTCCCGGTTGCAGGATCGTTGCATTGGATTGCATTAGACTGTGCAGGTGTTCACATTATTATGTCCATTCTTTTTAGGTGCCAGTTTCAAATAAATATTTAAGAGAGCAGGCAGCCATGGGCAGCAGTCATCTCCGTCTAGATTTGGATGCTACGGTTTATTTCCTCAGCAGTAACGTCAAGAAGTTTGACATAAAGTAGATTTTATGTTGATGTCATAATGCAGATCTCGAGTTCCTCCTCCCTCCTAATAACCCAGCAGATGGTCCCTGGAGATGGATCCGCATCCAGCAGCAGTCGTTCTGCAGGTTACGGGTCGTGCACATCTTCAAAGCAGATCCGCTGACCCGCTTTGTTCTGCCCTTTCCTCCATTTCGCCATTTCCCTGCCTCGTTTATACGTGGCTCCGTGCTGCTGGATATTTAAAGACTTCAAATGCATGCGAGGCCTTGACAATTAGTGGGGACTGTTGCTGGGTAATTAGTGGAAAGGAAGTAAGCCTTCAATTTCCCCAGCCCCCCCAGAGAGCATCACACACACACACTTTCACACACACATACACAATCCCCGTTCGAAAAACAACACACAATGCATGCAAACGAAAACACACAGACTCACTAAGCAGTGCGCCACAAAGCATACGAATAAGATGAACTGTTGTGAATTCAGGGTAGCGGTTGTTATCCTGTACCGTCGCGTGTGAAGAGATGCAATATTGCTCGTGTGGCTAATTGGGCAAAAGAGTGGACATGGAGACAAGACACATCAACACACACGCACATATAAAGCACATACTGCAGGCAGTGCGGTGGAAGGGAGATAATGAAGGGAGCCGGGATGGGCAGAAGTAAATAAATAAAGGCGATATGACAGACGGAAGGAAAAGGGGGGCAAAAGGATGCCACAGGGAGAGAACGACTTGAAGAGAGGACTGTGGAAACACGCAAAAACAAGAGTGGGCAGAACGTAAGAAAGCAGGCAAAAAAGAGAACCAAAGGTAGATAAGAGAAATACCACAAAAGAAGGACAGATGAGGAAATGAAAGGAAGGGAATAAAGTAAAGTAAATCTGACGCGGAGTATTTTCTGCCGGAATGAAGAGAGGGATAAGAAGCGTCCTACATTAGTTTGCTGTCGACAACCCGTCAACAAAGAAAACATACTTGAGCAGTCACTCGAGAGCTTTATTCTCACTTAACGTGAAGCAAAGCCAAAACAACAGGCTTTTTCAGAAGGCAGTCATTTTGACGTGAGGTTTTGACAAGGTTAAATAATAACATAAAAAAAAGACTAATTACCTGCAGCAGGGTTTAGAAAACTGAAAGTAAATATAAACCAACCATAGCAGAGGCAGAGGGTGCTTGGCTTAAAGTTAATGTCGCAAGTGCTTTTAGGGCGTGCCTGACTGATGCGCACCTTTAAATAGCAGGGAAAATACTGTGCCATTGACTTAAGACCAGTTTTTGCTGGTCTTGGTGCAGTTACATCCTGCCCTCCTCTCAAGATAGCAGCGCGCCGACGGTGCACCTGACCACACCTACATGCCCTTGGGCGTAGCCGCATGATCGAGCCCCAGGGGTGCTGAATCTGACGTCCTGCCTCTGCCCTCCACAGTCCTGCAGGGAACGGCTCGTCCACAAGGGCTGGCTAAAACCAAAATAAGAACGTTGCAGGTTTTTCAAAGGCAGGTTAAGCTGCTGAAAATCGGCAGTCAGATGAGGAGGAGACGACTCGTCCTCTCTGTCGTCTTTTTTCTAGTGTGTCGACGTCTCGGAAAATGGAACCGTTGAAAGCAGCACGGAGGCCAGTGACGACTACAGCGACGCAGAAAGGTAGCGTGGCCACTCTGATGTCGTGTTTTCCGTATTTGTGAAAATACTAAAATATAATAGGATACTTCTTCAAACACATTTTAACGTTATCTGTTATCTATTATCTGTCCATCTGTCTACACACATACACATATTAAAGTGTGCATCTCAAGACTAAACAAGGACAGTGACTGCTGTCATCAGACCAGTCAGATGAGTTGATGTGTTTAAGGTGCTGTGATGCTGAAGGACGCAGCAGCTCGTCCTCTGGCTCCAAATCAACTTTACTGACTTTTAGGTGACGCCCTCTGCGCTGTAATGTAGTTATGCATCCTGTGTGTGTGTGGGTGTGTGTGTTGATAATTGAAGTGTGTACGGGATAGTTTTTAGCCTAAGTAATTCATGAGTGCCTACCGAGGTAGAAGGGATGGGGGGTCATGGAGAGAAAGACCTCGGAGCTCCTCCCTGCTGCAGTATTCATCACTACACCTTAACTTAAATTCATTATTCATGTTTCTTTACTGGCTGTCTTGTCTGAGTCGTCGCCGCGCTGGTTTCCGACGGGGACTCTGTTCTCGTCGGCACTCGATCATCGCCTGCAGTCTCCCACTGTTTCCCATCTCCGCCTCCCTCCGTCGTCCCTTTCTCCTCCCATGTTTCCCCGCCTCGTTATCTTTCACCTCTCTGTCCTCCTCTTTCTCCTTCTCTGCACCTCTCTCTCACTTTATCTTAATTTCTCCTTCAACCCTTCGCACACCTCTCTCTCTCTTCAGGAAAACCTCAGCTCAGCCCAGTCCACTTTGGTACGCACCGCTTCAGACCCATGCAGCGATCAAGTTTGAATGTAGCAATGACGTTCTCGCCTCTACTCGGTGTTTAATTAGTAAAGGAGCCAAGGCAGCCAGCATTATTCATGTCGACAGGGTCCTTGCAAGCACGTTAGCCTGCTGACGTGAGAATTTAGTTCAGGTCGGAATACCCTCGTCAAAGATTTAACCTTTTTTTTTTTACAACAAATGGAAAAACAGTTGCGCTCGGCACTGAAGGCTCCACTCGTAAGACGCCTCCTTGGATTCTGCATTGGCGGTTGGGTCGCTGCACAACATACACACAGCTGTTAGTGTGATGACTAAATCTGAGTGAACTGTATGAAAAAATATTGGTTAAAGAGCCGGACAGAATAAAACCCTGTTAATTGGAGGGGAACACTTGAGTTCAAACTCCGTCAATCACCGTTTGAAGTCGTGCAGCTGAGGGTCGAGCCTGTAGCGCAGGAAATGATTGTTGTAATTATAATCAGAACTTAAACATTTGAAAGGGCAAAACTGCCAGAGAGAAAAGGGTGGAATGTAAACACCTCACGGGAAAGGTCTCACAAGCATTGCAATCACATTTACAAATATAGCTTCAGTATAGCTTTAGTAAGTTGAATTTCAGCATCAGCGTTTATCGCCAATAAAAAAAAAAAACGATCTGGTAAGTTATTTTTCAAAGCAACATAAGACGCTGACAGAAGTCATCTGTCACCACAAACCTACAGGAGCATCCATCAAACAACTGGAGTATGAATATTACAAAAATCTGCTGCACATTTGCCAAATGTACAAACTGCATTTAGAGAAGAAGAAGTCACCTGGAAACAAACTCAAGCTGACCAACGCATCACCCGTAGATCCTCAAATGTCCTTTCAGATTTCCTTTTCCATTATTTCCTCTGCACACTCACCATTATGCAATATCCTGCCTCACATGTTTATGCAAGTATTATGGGCGACCAGTCCTCTTTGTCAAAGATTCTCCGAATCCCTGGGAAACCACTGCAGGGATGAACATCATTCATCCAGAAGATATTCCCTCATTCGGCGTTTGGATGATGGTGGTGGAGAGCTCTTATGTACTCCACCACTCCACTCAGGGCTGTAAGAATGTGGGAAATGGGGGAATAAGTGGACAGTGCGCCCTCATGTGACAAGGGGCCCACAAAGATACTAGAGTGGCCATGGAAACAGCTTGTTCGGGGTCCAGAAATTTGGGATACACCCCCGACTCTACATTGCAATGGGCTTATAGAAACATTGCATCTCAACCCTCAGAGGTCAACCCTCTAATCAGACAACACTTAGCTTTGTGTTTCAGATGATTAGAGAAATCTAGACAGAAAAACAACATGTCAGTCATCGGCCTCTGGTTAAGAATATATCTTTCGTGCCGTTTTTATTTCATCTCGACTTCTGCAATGCCCTGATTTCTTGCCTCAGACAAACTGCTGCTAGGCTCTTGACTACGATTGGGCGAAGATCCCGCACGATTTCAGTTCAGAGTTGATTTGAAGATGCTGTTTATCACTCATAAGGCATTACATGACTTACATTTCTGAGCCACACTGTCAGGTTGATTAGGTCGTCCAAGCAGAACCCTCAGCTACCCTTGAGTTTCCTTGGGAGGTCACTGGGGGAAAAACGATTAATAACCGACTTGCCGGTGACACTTTCAAGGCTGGCCTAAGCGACAACAGCAATACAGTGTTATAGTGTAGTACTTGTCTGTTAAAGTCGCCAAACTAGATCTTCATAAGTGAATCGTATGCTGTCCTAACTGCTCAAAGAACGATGATAAGCATCCTGCGATCATGGAAAACAACAGTTCCAGCGAAAATGCAAAATGTCATTGTAGTATAGAGGATGTTTGACCAATAGACTTGTTTGGTTGGATGTTTTTTTACAGTGTGGAGCCAAACTGTTCACTAATACCCGCTCTTACTGCCCAGGACATGTATTTACACAATATTTCATGAGCTGTTTTAAAGCTTTATTGTAATTTTTCCCAACAGACCAACAGTCCTCTATACATCATTGCTCGTGGCAGTAAAGTGGAGCTAAATGGACCAGAAAACGCTTCTGTTAATAATATCACAGCAGTCGATCCAAGCAGGAACTCTTCCTTCCTATTTCGCATCAAAACTTACTCCACCTCCCCTCTCTACCCGCTTCCTTCCATTTGAGTGATTCACTCAGCACATGCTGAAGAGCGATGATCTAGAAACTACAATAGACCTCGAAACGCAGTCAGCCTGTAAGTGTGAATGTCCTCTCACGGACATGATCCAGTAGCACCTTCTGATGAGTGAACACAGGATGCGATGTCCCTTCTCAATCATTTGTGCCGCTTGATTGGGAAGAAGTCGTCGTTGGCACGGACCCCGGCACTGAACACATGCGCACGGCGAAACCATGATTCCAATTACCCCACATCTGGATCTCCATATACACAGAGACACCGTGCAGTTATTCAAATGTATGGAAAAAAAAACAAACTCACGCACCAATTGCTGTACAGCGTAGCAGACTTGCAAATACAATGTACAGTCCACTGAACAGACCTCCACATGCAGCAGGACGGTCAATTTCCTACTGCCTGCCTGTTATTCATACCAGTTCATGTGGATGATGAGGATTATGAGGGGGAGCGTTTAGGATCAGTAGATGCCAGTAAGAAATATCAAATTTCGTGTTAACAAATTGTCAGGAATAAACCAACAAATAAAAGAATAACAGACATATCTAAAGAATGAAAATCTACACATATAGACAGGAAATCAAGATAATGAACCCTCCTCCCACAAAGGGCATATAATGAACTTAATATAGCTGCAGTTCATCTCTGACTGCGGATTCCTGTTTATTCAATACCGGCACACCGATCATGACACGCTCAGTTCTGGACACCAAACACCTCTGGCTTCTCAGCTGCAGTGCCATTCGTTTCAAACCGGCTGCTGAGCAGAAACACACAGTGAGGGACGCTGCTACAGACACTGAATGATGCATAGTAAACAGGACGGAGCAGTGCCAGTCGTAACTAATAAGACAAAGCAGGGGAGGGGGGGGATGCAGCAGCAGCTCGATAGTGGACAGTTTCTTAAAAATAAAAAATAAAAAAAAATAAAAAAAATGTGCATCTTGCAGACCAAGAGAGTGATTCAGCGAAGCAAAAATCTGCCACATCACTGAGACGGAGCCGTTCCTCTCCAAAGTACAGAATCGATGTTGCTCAGAGCGAGCAGAGCGGAGAGAAAATGCCCCAGAGAAAGCAGCACAGCAAAGTAAAAGTAAAAGCAGTGTCACCTCTTACCTTAGTCAGATGCCAAAAATCGCAGCCTTGGACAAGTCAGAAAACCATCGAGCTGGTAAAGCAGCTGGTGCTCCTCAATATATACAGTGACACAGGGATTCTCAGGGCTTGTCAGAAAGGAACTCTTAGGATCCCCAAATTCTTCAGAGCCTCTCTGTTTTTTTTTTTGTTTTTTTTTGGATAATCTCAAGTCTTGGTTAAACGCTGGAGTCCAGCAGAACCAGCAGCAGATGGCTCATTTCCATGTGCAACACGGGTGCCTCTGACATGCTTCGTCTTCCCTTCAGGGGGACCGGGGCGCCTCAGACTGCGATCTGGCTGGGGCTGAGAAGTCGACAGCAGAAGCAGAAGCAGCAGCAGCAGCGAGAGTGTTGGTAGTTGTGGTAGTTATATTCCTGATTGTGGAAAGAACTGAGCATCCTTCAGTGGAGAGATAAAGAAGAGATGAAGAAGAAGAAGAAGAAGAAGAAGAAAATCCAGGACCACAGAGCGCACAGGCGGCGCAACACACTCTCTGTCGTTTAAATCCCCCCAAAACGGGCTGATTCTAGGCAGGAGGCAGGCAGATGAACACAGCGCAGAGGACAGGGGTGCTGTTGCATCAACATTGCTCTGAGTCTAGTTTTCTTTACAGAGGAATACGAAAAATCACCACTAAAGCTCCAAGAGAATCAGCACCAGCATCGTCTCCTCTCCGGGGCTCCTCAAGTCTGCACAGGACCGACCGAGTGTAACTGAGAGAGAGAGAGAGAGGGGAGACGGCGAGAGAGGAGAGAGAGTGTATACATGCATGCATGTGTGTGCGTGGAGATGTGTGTGTGTGTGTGTGTGTGTCAAAGAGGAGGAGGATAGGCGGAGAGACGAAAGCGGAGAGGCAGCGAACGGGCAGGAGGCTGCGAGCGCAAGTGGAACCGGAGAGCGATGTGAGAGGAGAGAAGGATGCTCTGGGAGGAGGAGGAGGAGGAGGAGGAGGAGAAAGGTTGGGGGAGATGCCCGGTAGAGAGAGAGAGTGAGAGAGAGAGAGCAGCTCACACCGTCAGTGACTACATTAACAGCGCTGAGTAGGTGGAGTTTTCCTTGCAGCAGCAGCAGAGTGGGCTGGACGGGGGGGTCATCATTTGAAACCCAAAAGAGAGAGAGGGAGAGAAACACACACACACCTCTAAGAAAGAGAGATGAGGAGGAGGAGGACGAGAGGAGGAGGAAAGTATTAAAGAAACGGGATGTTTAGAGGTTAAAGAAACCTGTGACGGCAGCTGAGGGAGGGCGAGAGAGAGAGGAGAGAATTAGTGGAGGGAGAGAGGGAGGAAATGTGTGTGTGTGTGTGTGTGTGTGTGTGTGTGTGTGTGTGTGGGGCGGCACAGTCCCCCAGCTGCAGTGATGCTGGCACACTGACAGCGCTCCTCTTGCCAGGGGTCGTAAACATCGATTAGAATATTTAAAGACGCACGCGCTCGTGCACCAAAAGAAAACACTCGGGGTCCTCAAAGGCCCTGGCACACACTCAGACACACTACAGCCACATAAACGCACACACTCGCACACTGATAGTACATAAACGTACTTTATGGACTCGCATTCGTGAGCCCTAAGTGTATTTCTTTCTTTCTATTGTCCCTTTTCTTTATTAGATTTGTTCCTTTTTCATTTTGCTTTTAAGTTTAAGCTCATTTTATTTAAAAATCGGCAGCAGATGTCCAAAGTCAAAATCACGAACCGAATTATCTTTTTATAGACTGACATGCGTTTTGTGTTGTGTTATTCCTGGATCATCTTAATGTGCACTGCTCTGTGCAGATTCTGCTTCATGTTCTGTGAAAGTGTCAACAGAGATGATGTAAAAACAATCAATGAATGTAAATGAATATTAACTTTTAATGAATTGTGCGTTCACTGTGTTGGTAAAGCACTTTGTATTCTATGTATAATATGTGTTGCTCTATTGACATTTTGACATTTGTTGCACTGAAATGTTCTGTATATTATAAAATTGACATGCTTGTTTAAACCGTTTGTTTGCAAGGTGCGAGAACAACTAGGGTCCTTATTTGAGGCTCCACGATGACAAGATTTTATTATTTCAGTCATTGGATTCATTCACTTTTTTGTGATAAAACATCTAAAAGGGAAACTGTTATTAAGTGGGGGTCTGTGGTTGAATTGGCACCACTTTAAACTGCTTTAAACTTAAATATGATAAAGAGAATTAAAAGTAATACAGCTACAGAGCTTGTAGAAAGGTGCAGAATAAAATCTGTTTTCCTTAAAAAACATCATTATGATTGCAAGTTAATAATTACCAATGCTGTTGGTATCTTTTTTTTTTTTTTCCGTCAGCATCAACAGTCTTGGTAGTCGCCGGTTTTTGTTCAAACCTTTTAAAGATGTCTGATTTCTACTGCCAAAAACATTAGCTAGCTATCGTTAGCAACACTAATGTTTCCTCGCTACCACAAGCGATGTCAGCTCCTGTAACGAACTGGTCGCCACTTGAGGGTGAAGCGCCGTTGCCCATAATGATGTAATGACTTTAAATGGATTTTTGTATTTCTTTATGCAGTTTCTTGTTCCTCCTCAGCCAATAAGTATGCCGATGTCAAAAGATCTGTGTCGTTTGTTGTCGTCATAAAATTGGACATAAATACACACATAGACACAAATGCTTAATAACACACAGACACACACAGACACACAAACACACACTGCCTTGTTTGCTGAGAGAGCTATAGCACTCAGGTAATCAATATGAAAATAATACTGGTGGGCTGTTTTAAAGTGACGGAGGACGAAGAAAAACAGTTTACAGAAGTCGGCTCTGGGCTCAATACTTTTCATTACTGACAAACATTTATCAAAACCCGATTTGTTTTCTTTTTCGTTTTAGTGCAGCAAACAGCATGTCAGGGCCACAACACGCAATTATAAAGACATGGTTCCTTAAGCAGCCGTCGATATTAACAGCCTGGGACTCAGCAGGCCGCCGATAATCCGTTATAGATCAGGAGACAATCTATGGTCATAGAAAGAGGATGATGACTGCTGACCTTTACTATTAACCACACAATAAACTGCTCTGTCCCAGTGTGACAAACTCTTTTTTTTTCTCTTTGCATTGAAGCTGCAACAGAGAGGCTGAGAGTGGAGGAACAGGGCCGGTTGTAACACTTCCTGTACAGTCTGAACGATCACTTTCGTCTATTAAGACCAATTACGAGTGATGTCACAGGCTCAACTGCACACCCAGCTTTTTCATTAATCATCAATATAGATGATTGTGTTTCATGAGTTATCACTATATATCGGGTAATGTGCTAATGTGCCTAGCCTCTACAGATTATGTAATTAGGGAGTTGTTGGTCTTTTCTAATATGTGAAAGTGATGAAATCGGCTGTAACATTTTTTAGATCTCAGTCCAAACTGGATTTCCTTCCTCGGCAAAGGAAAACTTGACATCAAATGTTGTCGTGACAGTGCTTACTTATGGTCCGGTTAGGTTTAGGCGCAGAAACCACTTGGTTAGGGTTAGGAGCATGTCATGTGTTGGCTGAAAATACCTGTAATATAAAGGATGAAAACGCCCTGATTTCTAGTAAAAATTGGTAAATGGTGTGCTTGAATAGTTGTCTCACACTGTCTTGCCAAGCTGTCACACCATCACTCAATGTTTTTAGGTTTGAGTTTGCAGTGGCGAACTTTAAACTTTTAAAAGTTGAGTCTCAATCTTGGGATGTCAAACACTGACACTTTGGGTTGGTGGACGGCCCGACCAACCAATCCAAATGACCAGAATTGCTTTAGTCACCGCTATGTTCTAGCAAAGATCAGTTATTTCCATTTCCTTAAAACCCAGAAACACAGAGACAATGTTGAAACAAAGTTAGACAGGGACACACAAATAATCAGACATAACGAGTAAACTCTGTAACTAAGTCTTAAGCAATTAATGTCAGTTCCAAGAAGTTAAATGATGCAGTCAAAAGGATTTAGTGAAAATATATTTATATATATACACTTCTGGACACATGTTTGTTATAACTGAATGTTTGCTCCTCTATGGTTTAATTATTGCAGTGTGGATGTGAATGGAAGTCTTGACTCAGCGGAGGAGGAGCTGCAGCAGCTCTGTTCAGATCCATCACACATCAATGCAAAACTAATGCCCAAGAAAGAGTAAATTACTGAGCTAATCACCCCAGTTTTACATTTCTACATTTGGCAGTGACACACAGACTTTTTCCTAATTGGAATTTTATGTTTCTCTGACTTAATGAAATAATGTAATGGCTTAAAATCAGGCAGTGGATCATAATTCATGTGTACAAAGCCAAATGGGTTTGGAATGGCTCTTGTCTTACTGGCCAGATGTCCTTAGTTACATTAGTAAGTGTGTCACTCTGAGGAGTTAATGAAGTGAGGAGGCTTGAGACTTTGACATACACATCCTTTCAGAGGGTTATTTATGTTCTCTGCACAGCTCGGTTGGTTTCCAAGAAACTTTACGAACATTTCAAAGTTTACCTCTGATGTAAATATAGATTAATCAGTAGCCGTTTTTATACCCGGCAGCAAGCCGCCAATTTAGCCGTTCTTTTTTGCGGCTAGGTCTGCAGATTTAGACAGGAGGCGGGAAATTGGGGGTCTGTTTTGGTCCGCCAATGTGCTGGCAATTGCGTGAGACGGGCAGAGGTTTCGATGACCTGCACTTTTGTGTTCTAAAACCAGGAAACAGCTGATCACATCAGTCAGTCCATCACTTCATCCGCGGACGTCAAAATTAACAACTGGAAAGCCGCTGAGATCCGGGTCATGCTAGCGTCTCCTCGGTCTCTGTAGCTGTCTTGGTTGTCTGCTTGTTGTTGTAGCGGCAAGCTACTAACGGTTGCTACTTTCAAATTAAAAGCCCCCCGGCTAAGAACCCAGTTCTAAACTCCAATGTAAAGCTCTTATTTTGAAGACAAATTTGACCTGCTACACTGTTCACGCCCAACTTCGTGCTTCACATCACGTCACATTTTAACGCCTCCCACAGTTGCGGCCAAGTGGCGAAAAAAAAATAACATTGAGCCTTGTAACATAAATTATGTAGTGGCTCACATTACATAGCATATGTGAGCTCACTCAGGTAAGGTACACAAAAAACAGTTGTGTAGGTTAACGACCAAACGCAATGCAAAACCCAGTCTCCGTAGCATGGAGCTGTGATTCACTATAAGACGTGACCCTGTTGGGGTCGCCTGACTGCATCTCAAACTTTGAAGCGTACGGCCAGCAAACTCTGACCAAGCTGCTGGGAGTGAGAACAGGCTGCTTAGTGAACAAACCTGCTGAACATCAGAATGTTTGCATTGCCATTGTCGGTATTTAAACATGCTAATTTTAACATTTATCTCAAAGCAACACAGTGCCAGTACAGCCTCACACGGACCCTGACACAGATGTACACTCGCAGTGGGCTTTACATTAGAATAAGTGAAGGGCCGGCGTTAGTCGGGGTGTGTTGCTTCAGTAGTATAAGTCCTCCTAATCCTACATTCAAGGATTTTTTTGCAAATGAACCCTGTAGAAACATGTTAAATTAAATAATATGTTTTGTTAAATAATATATTGGGTGTTGGCTGGAATAAAGGAGGCGGAGAGGTCCTCTTTGTTCAAAAGGTGTCTGTCTCTGTCTCACTCTTGTTTGTCCTCGTCAGTTACAATAACTGTGAAACATCTCTCGCTAATTCCTCTTCCCCTGTCAGAATGTTCTTGGCAAGTGAAAGCGTGACTGCTCGTGGTTGAGAAAGCGATGGATACATAGCACTTTGTTCCAAATGGGAACTGCGTGGCTTTGGTTTAGAAACAAAGCTAACACTCGTCTTCATTATGCATGGACGCGGCGTCACTGCTGGCACAGAAACCCGGCGCTTTAATGCCGTCTTGGAAGTAGCAACACACATGCCGAAGCTATAGGGGGAAATGTATGTATGTTCTGTTTGTGTGTCACAGAAAGCGTAAACTGCATCAAAGGAAATTACACATGAAAGTAATTTCCATATGAAAATGATATGACTAATGTCACACACACAGTTGTTCACACTGTAAAATGGCTCTTTGTGATCGCTCTATGCATCGCGGTGAGACGCTTTTAGAAATGATAGAAAAACGACATGGTTGACGCACAAATGAAAGTACGTCTTTGTATTTTCTCACCTCAAGCTCTGAGGATTAAGGATATGTCTTTGACAATGAAATCAATGTGTGGCTCAGGGCATTGTTGAATACAGTAAAATGTGGCCCAATGGATCGATGATGCATTTTAGTGCCTTCCGTTTTTTTGGTTCTACAAAACATCTAAGGTGAATTTGATGCCTTCTGTTGAATTAAGGATTTTTTGAACATTGGAGGCTTGTACTTCTTCCCTCAACTTTTTTTTTCCAAAATTCTAATTTGAATTAAATTCCGACTCATTAACCTTGTTTCCAGCAGGAATAGGGAGCTCTTTATTATGGTGCAGATCATTTGCTTTAAAGATTAACTACTTCGTACCAAGAAGAATGAGATTTGAACATGCTTGAAAATGGCTGAATACGATTCTCTGGACATAAAACAATTCTTTCTCCTCTCGAGTAATTGCTCGTGTTGTGTTCATAATTCGTGTCTGCAATTATAAAAGGAAAACGAGCTCCATAAATGAGCTGATTTCAATGTGTTCTGTCAGATTAAAAGCTTGTAAAAGTGCACAAGGAAATAAAAGTTTTTTTTTTTCTTTTCTTTATGAATAAACGCCTGGTGATGAATATTGCTCAACATTATCATCTGTAACAGAATAAAGAGCTCTAGAAAGTTTCATACATTTCCATTCAAGTACTGTAATTGTTTCCTGTTCTTGTCCTTCTTTTGTCTGACTCTTTATTTGACCTCCAAAATGAAGCATAATCGTGATTTACAAAATATCTCCAGCTGAGGGCTCGAGCACAAAACTGAGCAGAGGACGAGACATGGAGTGAAAAGTTTGACTCTGGCTGCATCTGTACAAGCATCCAACTTTATCAAGGTGAATTCTTGTTACGCAACGCAGCATGTGTGATGTCCTCTGCGAATGAAGACAAGTGTGATTGCGATGATTCTTTTTGGGAGATGAAGGCGAGTCATCTGTTGGTTTGAAGGACACTCAGCAGAAACGGTGTAAATCTCTGCAGGGTTGTTCGGCGGACGGGCTGCCAAAAGGGCGGCCATTTTTATCATCCAAGACTGAAGAGAGCGGGAGGACAAAGGACATCGATTCATCCATCTATCTAGATGTGGATATGTTTTTTTTACATACTTTTGTACATGAGACAGACATGTAATGCCTTTGTTTGGTGAATAAAAGTTGTATTCGAGTCAGTGCGATTGCTTTCAGATCTCCTCCGTCGGTGGTATCGGCTCACAGTCGGTTAAGACGGTTTCTTGACCACCTGCTGTGTGAATGGATTTCTACCAAACATCAGATGAAGGTTGGTCAGGTGGCACTGATTGGCCAAAGGGGGGAGGGGGTCCTTCATTATACAGGGTTTTTCTTCACGGTAATCAACATATCCAGAGCACTTCACCAGAGGACTAATTGATTTAATGCACAGCTGAGAGTCGGCCCTTGATTGGAGCGCGGACACTCTGTCGACTTCAAGCGTCCTCTGGCCTCAGAGTGAAGCTTTCATGGATCGCAGCTCTGTTATGCTTCTCCAGTTCATTTTAATTCATTTGATCTCCACAGCTGATGGATTAATTAATGATAAATTAAATAAGAACATATTTTTTCAAAATGCTGCTGTTTTAATTTAAATATTCCACTCAAAACCTGAGCTGTGCAACAATATCCACATATGAAGAGACAAAAAACTTTTTTGAATGGGCTTTTTATGAGTTGCTACCTGTGTGGCTGTATTACACATGATTATATACTACGGTCATTTTCACATCATTGAGGGTAATTGGAGTCAGTGATGGGGGATAGAATCTGGTAGAGGACTGTTTCGAAGAAATGATCTACAAATCTGAAGATCAGTTAGGGACATCTATGTGCTTCTCATGGGAAAATATGGGAATAAATACATTTAAATATAAGTTAATGTTAATACAGTCCTTCAATTGGTGGTTCAGGTTTACCACATGCATCTATATCCAGTTCACAGATAGTTAAACTCAGGCTAACATTCAGAACCCAGTCATCAGGATAAGGTCATTTCTACATAGATTGATTGAAACGTGGCTCTTTATTTGTCAACCATTTAAGTTTTTCTTGAGGTTCAACACTCAATTTGACAAAGTTGTGCTAAGAGTGTGGCTGGGTTTAGGCACAAACACCAATTGGTTTGGGCATGTTTGGACTTACCTGGTTTTGTCGATACAAGCAGCTGGAAGATGTCTGGTTAAAAATATCAGGTGAGTTCACGCTTGCAGGAGTTGAGTTGCTCAGAGTAACACCGCCACATCCCCTCCATCATGACATGGAAGTCAACTCGCGTACGTTTAATGTCAACGTGATTTGACAAGTTTTATATGAATTTAAAAAACTGTACCAGTGATGCAGACAAACATGCCTGTGGTTTGCAGAAATGTAGAAAGCCAACATGTTATTCTGGTGACTGGATATGAAACAGCTTCAAATAATTAACTGTATTTGTTTCAAGAAAACTCGGACAACAATGACTTGTTGAGATTGTTTTTGGTGTTGTTTTTTTCATATCGTGCTGAGGCTCAGTGAGCTTCACAAGGACCACGGACTGAATCAAAGTGACAGAGACCGACGGAAAAGTCGACAGATGGAGAGAAGACAGTGAGGGAGAGAGAAGAGTGAGATAATTCATGGATGCACAAAGAGAGACAGATGAAGAAGAAGCGGATTTGTTGTGGGCGAAGTGTGCGAGGCGGCAGTCACGGAGAGGATGAAGAATGGGGCAGATCAGCTGTTGGCAGCCATGTTCCCACGAGAGAGACGTCTGGGAATCTCATCTGCTGTCACTCTCAATGCCTCCTCCCCCCCGTCACTGGAGAGAGTGTGCATGTGTGGCGGAGAGAGTGAGATAAATTGAATGACATTAACGTGCGGAACGATGAGATTAATTTGTTTCTTAATGTTGTGGTGTTTGTGTGCAACATAATGGTTGTTAGCCAGTTAATGTGTTGCAAATTCTCCAAGGAAAGCGGTGGCAGCTCGATATCTGTCACAATATCCGGCATAACGCAGCGTGTGAGTGCGACGGTTTGTCTTGCCTATAGGCGTGAAAGCTAAACCCGTGTATGAAGGTGCAGTACCAGCAGGAGGTGGTGCTAACTGGAGCAGAGGATTGGATGTAGCGTAATGAGCTACAGTAATCACACAAACAGGATTTTTACCCAGGAGACCCTGGGTTTGAGTCTCGTGATTGCTTTTTTTTTACGAACTGGTTATTTAATGCCAAACCATGTCCTAGTTTAGATGCCTTTATTTTGAAAGTGTAACGTATATTCTAAAGGAGCACTGCAAGGGTCTGTTATGTTGTTCAGAAACACATTTTGTTACACTGGGTGAAATGATCCTGCTACCCTGAGAGTAGTCAATACATTATGTATTCAGACGAAAATATCTCTGTGGCAGCTGTAGGACTGAGAAAAAACTGACCAATCCGTGCCATCCGGCCCGAATAGCACGGATTGGTCAGATGCCTTCATGTCTGGTTCTGTCCCTCCCTCCTCCGCGCGCGCACACGTTACGTTTCACTGATGCCGGAAATATTCAGCACACTCCTCTGCAGAAATACGGAGTTGCAGGAGAAGACGTTCATTTGGTTAAGATGGCAGAGAAAATGCAGCCAGCGTTACTTGTAACAGCTCACCCAACATCTGTGCGGCGTTTGATCGGTGGAAACAACTGGGGCATGTGAAGGGCCTGAAAAGTGATGCAGAGGTTGCTCTCTTTCTGTTGGGAAGGTAATTATTTGTTTGTTTTAGGGGGATTTGTTATTTTCATGTAATATGTGAGGTTTGCCAACTTGGCTATGTTAGCTCGTATTAGCCCAATGCTAACGTTAGCTTCTTCGTGTGTTGTTTTTAGCCATGAGAATGGCTAATGAGTCGGCCCAGTTTCCACTGGATATGGTCCGCTGCGTTGCGGCTCCGATCCGGTTTTGCTCCGCCTTCCGGCAGTCCCCACCGGTTGCAGTTTGAGTCTGCAACGGCGCAGTGCGGTAGACAGCTGGCCTCACCATGTGTGCTCGTGTCAACACGGAGTGTTTTATTTTGAAAAGTAACCGGAAGTAGTTTGTTATTTTGGCGCTTGACTTCCTGTCTGCTCCGTGCTAAATTCAGCTGAATTGCTGCGTCTTGCTCCGGCATCTCCTTCTCCCTGCTGAGTCCCACTAACAGATGTGCGTTCAAGTTTGTGGGGGCGTGGCTTTGGACGGAGCACTGACGGGATGGGGAGGGGGGGGGGGGACTTAGAGGAGGTGCCACTTTCAAATCTTGCTAGCTCTCTTGCTAGCTCTCCTGGATTGTAGACCCTAGCTTTAAAATACGGTATAAAACAAAATGAACCAAAATTATGAATGGATCGTGAAGAACATCACTGTTGACGTCATGTCCAACATGTCTGCGCCCTGTGTTGCAGGGATATCTACTGAAGTTAGCACGCCAACTAGCCCCGCCTCTTCCTGTCTCATAACGCCACTTTGTTCCTCAGGAGGCGATCACCTGACAGCCCCTGAACTTTCAGCTGGGATTAGATCAAGCAGCGAGTTCACTACTAATTTATGAATAAAATAAACACACAAAATATCAAGAAAAGGCGATATTGTGCACACCTGAAGTTTCTATCTTTTACTAAACTAAGATGAGCTTATTAAGTCATTGTTTTCATGGGAAGGCGAGCTGAAATGTGACACCTGTGGGTTCATCACAGGGTTGCAACAGCCTAATAAAATAGTTTGAATTGGTAATAAGTAGAGAAATACAACTAAAAAAGCGTGTGCTGTAGCCTCTTTATAACCAATTTGAAAATAATTTGCACAATGAGGATGATTTTGAGGATTTTTTATTTTTTTTTGACAGTGCACTGAAAATGTTACTTTTAATATTTAAATGTGCTTCTGATTAAGTTGCATTAGCAGCTCCTCTTCCACATGAGTGAATGATAACGACGTGAGCGGACATGACTTTAAAACGGTCCAACAAGTGCAAAGACATCACATCCACTCCTCAGGTACAGCTGCATTATTCATACACACCGTCCTGAATTCATGTCTGGATTTCAGTTTTTTTTTTTTTTTTTCTTTTTTTGAGGGTGTGTGAGGAGCGACGACGTGCAGTCACACACTGCAGCAGGAGCGCCTCGCCTCCTCTCTTTTTCTAGTTCAATTACGCTCCTTAGAAAGCACGATGAGGGTTTTTAGAGAGGGGGTTGATGATGGTGATGAAGTTCTCACTGGCGTCATCTTCATCATCATCAGCTTCATTGCCGTTGCTGATTAGCTACTTAATGGGTTTACACGTCATTATGTTCAATCATCGTGGGAGACCCCTCTGCTCGGGTTGAATTGTGCAGCCGCTGCTTCGACTGAGGAGAGTGAAACGCCGTCTTCCTGGGCTGAAAGGACGAGACGAAGAGCCACGCGGGCCAGGAGACCCTGCACACACACACACAACCTGCAACCAGCATCGCGACCACATGACACATCCATTATGTTTTTCTTCTGATTGCTCCGCTGATATTGATTCGAATACAACAATTTTTGAAACGCTTTGAGCTCAGATTCACTCTCAGAGGGGGGACGAGTTGCTCAACATAGCGATGAAAAGCAAAAGCCAAAACAAACCTTCAATTCCACTCCTTCAACATAACAACCAGTTTTTATTTTTCATTTTGAGGCTGTCTGGTTATATTGATACGATCGTAAGGGATCGTAATGGAAGTTACTGTTAGTCCACCACTTTGGTCCAGACTGAAGTATCACAACAACTCCTGGAGGATGAATACTATTGACTTTTGCAATTCCCCTTAACTGTTGATTCAGGGTGACATTTTTGCAGCCCAGTCCCAAAGTAAACAGGGTTATTTTTAATGAAAATAGGACGATTTTGTGTGCAAAACCAGCAGAGTGCTGTCACAACATCATACTGAAAAGAAATTTAAAGATGAACACATCCGTGGTTTGGTTTGACACCTTAATGACCAAATTAACGGCACCGTTACCTTCGCTTTGAACATTGTTTGAAATGTTTCTGAGCAGCTGGCTCTACCCTGTGACCAGCAACATACTGTATAAAGAGGACAGCACATCCAAGAACAAGTCTGCAGACAATTAAATGAACAAATTATATTTCTTTGCAAAGGATACCAGAACCAGAACCTTGAGAGTCTGGAGGCCAAAAAGTGAAACCACAAGAAAAACACACAGAAGGAAACATCAGCTGAGTAGACAGAAACACTCTTGAACAGTCAGGACTGCTCGGTCTGTGGACGAGAGCTCCTTCTCCTCCAGCCTCATCAAACATGGAGCAGGGCCTGATCACCTGAGCAGAGGCACCTGAGAGGGAAGAGTGAGAGAGGAGGAGGAGGAAAAACAATAATGGAAGTATAGAACTCAGCACGAAACAATGGTCGAGTCCAATTACATGCAGAATTCTTACATATCATATCTTTAAGGAACTAAACAAAACCTCACTTTAACAAAGCATTTGATTGCCAAACAAACAACACAGCCTGAGGATGTTCAGTCGTGTCCACTTACCTCCCAACCGTCCGTGAAGCCGACTCCCTCTGACTTCTTTGCAGTTTGTTGTCAGTTTCTGGATTAGAACAACAAGAAAGTGCAGTGAATGGAAATCAGGCAGCAAATCATATTTTCCTAAAAAAAAAACAATGCAAAGCTAATTAACAGCTTATAAACATATTTTGAATGACAGAGTTGAGTTGGCCTACATTCAGCGGCTAATTGTCAAGAGGATAACCGTTCGGTGGTGAATGTGACTTAACCAACAACGCCGTCTCCCTCATACAAAGCCTGGCCTATTTCTTATTGATTCATTTATTGAATTTCGGTCCTCACAATCAAAATGAACAAATAATCATGCTGAGGACCTTACAAAACCCCAAAGTAAACAGTGGCTCTAATTTTCATTCCATTAACGAGGTTTAGTTGATTTTTGTTCACAAGCCATGTGACACCCGACTAATTAGCAAATAAAATCGGCGCAGTCTGTGGGCAACAAAACAAAACCACATGGAAGCGAGGAGCTGACGTGTTGGGAAACGTTTCCACGGTGCACCACATACTGCAGCTTCAAACTGAAAATCAAATGAAATGCAGGAATTTCAGCATCGGTAAGCGTTTGCGCTGGTTTGAAATATAAATAATATGTAAGAGTTTAAATGCATCTAATGAAATGAAGCGTCATTAATAAATGTGACAGCCTCAGCCCGACTGTCGCCACCCACTCTGATTTCTCTTAACAAAAGGAGTCACACCTAAATGAACGGGAGGCAGCGAGTCGCTGGTTCTTTCTCCTCAGTCATTTGTCACACGCCATCGCACCACACTGCAGGAACAATAACACACAGACGCATAACCTTCTCTCACTGTCAGCGTGTTGTGTCACGCAACCTTTGCCGAAACAGGCTGCTTCATTCAGATTAAGAGTTTTTCTGACGAAGGCGGTGGAAAAACTAAGAAGCAACACACAATTTACATGAGCAGAAATGAAAAGTCTTCTCTACACACTTGGTTTGGCCTTTTTTTTTTTTTTTCATAGAGATGCAAAGTGAGAGCAGCCCCTGGATCCAGAAGTACTTCAGTCCTCGTCCTAAATGCCCATTGCGAATATTTCTTTTATTGACACACTGAATATTTAACAACATGTCCTTGATAATTTAACAGCACTGTGGGTTTATTTAATGGCCATCAGTATGAATTATTCCAGCTTTGTTACTCATGTTGGCTCTGGAGATGCTGGAATGCTGATCTGCCAATGTTTCCTTCACTCTAGTCCAGCCTGAGATGATATTTCATATTTCATATCACTCAGAAGCTTTTCATACACCCTTGGTAAATAACACTTGGCGATTGTATTCTCAGTTTCCTGCAGTTTAACGTCAACACGTGTCTCCAAACACAACCCGGTGAACCATAAAGTTGTTGCATCT
The DNA here is from genome assembly GCF_900880675.1 of Sparus aurata. Lineage (NCBI taxonomy): Eukaryota > Metazoa > Chordata > Actinopteri > Spariformes > Sparidae > Sparus > Sparus aurata. Next base: position 31,214,970 of record NC_044199.1, on the reverse strand, counting down.
TCTCATTCTGTCCGACGTTCTCAACAAACCCCCCAACATCCGACGCCGCGTCGCCGTAAAACACCCATCGCTCCCCGGGCATTGCGCAGGTCGGCTGCGGCTGGAGGTGTCGGGTAGGACCTCAGCAGTGCATGTGAGCACCGTGCTGCGGTGCTCAGCAGGATGGGAGTGCATGAAATTATCCTGAGCCATGTGGAGAAACGACTGAACTGTGGAAAATCAAAAGGAATCAAAATGTAAATGCAAAAGTCCAGTCCGTGTTTAGATTATTTTTTTCTGGCAGGAAGCATTTTCCTAAACCCGCACGACAGTACTCCAATATACTATCTGCAGTAAAGCAGGCAGTATATATATATATTTATATACTGTATATATACACCTCTCAGTTCAGATATTACCACACGGCAGGTCTCATCGGTGTTACTGCCTAGATAACACCCGTGAACACAAGTAAACAAAATGGAGGACCCACTCGCACTCACATGTGGAGGAATGTGGACAGGGTGCTCTCCTGCCTCCCCGTGCCAGAGGAGTGTCTTCATTTGACTGAGAGTGGTAGCCTTGTATCGAGGCTTCCAGCAGCACCATCCTTCAGATCTCAATTTTCAAGATTTGTGAGCCAGAAAGTGTTCGAGGGAGAGAGAGTGAGAGAGAGAGGAGATAATCAGAAGAAGGAGAGAGGCAGTGAGACAGAGAGGATGATGGGAAAAGGAATAAGAGGGACATGCAAGAGAGTATTGTAATTAGATCAGGAAGGGTCTGTAATAGAGTATACTTGCTGATAATTTGCAGAAATGGAGAAATGTCGGGGTGGGTGGGGTTCAAAGAAGAAACAGAGAAGATAAAGACACTGGAATAAAAGACAAAAGAGAGAAAATAATTCTGTTTTGCAATACATTTGGAGGGATCTTATTTTGAAGGTTTCCCTTGATTTTGCAGGTGTTGCAGCATTCACCTAAACTGGTGACACATATCATGGATCCATGCAGTTTATCTGCTGTAGCCAAACTCTCTGGAGACCCCGAGATCCCAAACTGATTTGAATAGACATTATTTACACCCTTTTTTTCATCCTGGTGAAGTTTTTTGATTAACCGGTTCTCCAGACCATCAAAGATAACACCCCTGCCAGCCTGGAACCTCACCAGTATGAACTCAGGAGCAACGTTTCCACGGAGGATGCCGTATCCACTGCTCTCCACTCAGTCTTCACACACCTTGAAAGTAATGAAGCTGACTTTCAAGATGGTGAGTAGATAATGACTGAATTTGACTGTTTTGCGTGAACGTGTCCTGTAGAAACAGAAGCAAAAGAAAGCTTTTGGGTGGGACTATAACCTGGAATACAGTTGCGTAACTACGACGTTGATATGTGATTTTATGGCCAGCACGAATAAAAAGAAGGACAGTCTGAGTGGCGTATTAACTGAATTGGTCCTTGACTCACTGCGTTAGTCACAGCAGTTCATGGTTTAAGTGTCTCATTTGGCCTACATGCTGTCAAGCTACCGAGCTGGAAATAACACGTAAACCTGTTTCTTTGCTGAAGTGCAGCAGAAAATGTGTTGTGTTGCAGTCCGGGTCATCACGCGTGCAGATGTAGCTTGAAAATGTCTTCTGCTCAAATGCACGGCTCTCGTCTCTGCGGGTTAATATCGCATCGATTGGTATGCAGTCGGTAATAAAACTCAGCTACGATCTCTTTATCTGTCTCTCTCAGGGGTGCTGAAATATTCAAACCAAATTCTTTTTGTGTCTGACTCCATGATGCTGCAACCACCAGCCATGCCGCGTGTCACTCTCAGTCTGCCTTCTCGTGTGTGTTCGATTTTTTCATGAGAAATACTCATTTTCTGTCGTACACATAGCGATAAATCTTCAGGTTCGCTCAAAAACATCACAAGCCTCTCCTGAGTGATGGGTTACCCCACCTGATAATAATATTAAAGTTTGCAAGTTGTTCTTTTGGGTTTGGACTTTAAGTTTTAGCCTTAAAGGGATATTCCGGTGTAAATTTAATCCATGGTCTAACACACCGTGAAACTGTGTTAGACTCCCTCTCGAGAGATCAAGTTAGCAGACCACTAATTTACGTAAGGGATAATGCCCGACGAGGTGTCCATAAACAGAATTTAATGGACGACGCGGAGGCCTAAGAACCGTCCGACGCGCAGCGGAGGACCGTTGCCTCCGCGAAGTCCATTAACTCCTGTTTATGGACACCTCGAAGGGCATTATCCCGCTTATACCATGGTCACTTGCCAAAGAAAAGAAATTCGGACCATTAATTTACATTTTCATGCGTTTTACAATCAAAATATAAAGTTTTTCACAAGCCATAACTTTGTTTCCCTGGTAACGCCTGAGGGTTTGACTAATACCTGGAAAAATCATTACTCTCCTGTACGATTCTTATGCAACGGAGACGTTGTTCACTCCTCCAGTAAATAGGACGGACCATAGATACGACTTGGCAACGGGAGATATTCTACTCCGCTCAGCGATGAGCCAGCAAGCTAACGCTATGCTAGCAAGATTCAAAGTCAATAACATTGCGCACGGATGACAGACAGTAAATATAATTTGACAGTATGCTAGCTAACAAGACTAGCTAGCTAACCAGTCATGTCATTGTCCCCAAATCAATAGCAAGATTTTCACGAACAAATGACCGGCCGTGTGTAACGTTACTGTGGCCGCAGCCTGAAGCAGAGAGCTGAACAGCGAACGGGATGTGAGATTATTCCTCCCTCTCGATTATTCGCGTATCAGTAAATTTAGAGGGGAAGTGAACTTTCTGCAGCTTGTGTGTTACAGTCGCCACCCTGTGCTGTTCAGAGGATACTGAAGGACTGACGGACTGCACTCAGTGCTGGAAATATAAAATTCAGATTTGATATGCCAGGTAGCGCATTAATTTTACAGCGGTAAACAGTCAATTTGACTGGAACTACTTAGTAGGTGTCCGTATATCAGGGGTTAATGGACACCCTGCAGCCAATCAGAATCGAGTATTCTCCCAGACCATGGTATAAGGAGTTTTATCAACCTCAGAAACGACCGCACGACAACAATACACTGCAGTAAATGGATCCAAATATAAACCGCCACCAAAAAGCCACAAATAATGCTCAGAACAGCACCAAACTTCAGCAACAGTACAAATAGAGTCTCAGCACATAGTCCGGGGCATCTAACCTCCGCTAGCTTAGCTGGATTTCTACTGAAAAGCTGACTAAATTTACCACTCTTCTGCAGCAGCTTCCTGTAGACGGGAAGTCCCGACGAGTCGATTACCGAGTGCAGTAGAGTTCCGCGGCTCATGGAAGAAAATGTATGATTATGACTCCATGGAAAAGCAATCAAAGTTCATATGTGTCTTACCTGCCAGTTTATAACAGTTATTATCGAGAGCGGACAGGGAAAAGAACGGAATTAAGCATTTCTAACCGCACTCGGTAATCGTCGCGTCGGGACTTCCCCGACCCGGAAGCTGATGGAGGAGAGTTGAAATCTGTTTTTAGCTTCCGAATAGAAATCCAGCTAAACTAGCGGAGGTTAGATGCCCCGGACTATGTGCTGAGACCCTATTTGTACTGTTGCTGAAGTTTGGTGCTGTTCTGAGCATTATTTGTGGCTTTTTGGTGGCGGTTTATATTTGGATCCATTTACTGCAGTGTATTGTTGTCGTGCGGTCGTTTCTGAGGTTGATAAAACTCTGTAAATTAGCGGTCTGCTAACTTGATCTCTCGAGAGGGAGTCTAACACAGTTTCATGGTGATTTAGACCATAAACTTACACCGGAATATCCCTTTAACATGTTCAAACGCCAAATAATAAACTTGGAGTATTCTGGGTTGAGAAAGACCTCCGCTCGCTCTTTGGGTCTCTGTCCATGGTGCTGAAGCAGTCGAGGCCAGCTCTCCATGTCTGAGTTTAACTGCACACATTTAAAACAATTCAACTGACCGACTGGCTGACTGGTTAACTTGATGACCTCCTGTTTGAATGGTCTTTTATCTTGAGAAGTGACTGGGTGCCTTACTGAAGGTGCGACTAGTTGACTCACTCAGTGCTGGTGGAGATAATCAAGGGGAAAACTAATTTGGCAGTGGCTAAATTCTTTTGTCGAAGCAGTTTACAAGACACCAAAAGTAGTTAATTTCATCAGAAAGTTACAGGTTATCTTGCAGCTCAGTGTAGAAACTAAATCTATTCTACTTTCTCTCCCAAACTTGGCAAACAAACTCTGACGCAACAAAAGTTCTCTTCCTGAAGCACAACTTAAGTTCTTGATCATCATCCAACGAAAAGAAAGTCAGCAAAAGTGGAGGACGATTTAAAAGACGTACATCCCCTCTGTCCTCGTAGACGGAACAACAAAACAAAAAGCGAACTTCATTTTCGGTTTGGCCAAGCTCGCACAACAAACGGTTTGCACTCTGGGGAGGCATTAAACCTGCCAGTCTCAAGGGCTAATGGTGATGTCAGAAATAACAGAATATCATACGATTGTATGGGATGCTTTTAGAAAATAACTCTCTGGTATAGCTTAAGTATATATTTAACCTTCTGTTATCATATTCCCCTTGATTTTTTATTACATTGTTTCTAAACCATTTAGCGAGTTTTATGTCTTGTTTTGTGTCTCAGTGATGAAGAACTCTGCACATTTATGGTCTTTTTTTCCTCCATTCCAGTACAAAATATGGCAACTAAATAAAGACTAACTGCTTCGACTTCCACGCTGTAGGAGCGTGTTGAAGTGAGACAGAAAGTGAGACGGAGAGGTTTAGAGGAACACAACAATGCTGCAGTGTCTACACATTAAGACGGTATACACATTAAACATAATCACATGCACAGCTGCCTGTTTTAAACCTGCACGTATATTTCCTCGCAGCGAACATGACTGTGAAACAATGTCACCATAATTACCTCTGAACATGAATTTAGCAGCAGACGCGACGCTTCATATGGAAGCATGTAGTCGCCCACTCAGTCTTTTCCACTTCTCTTTCTTCAAATTCAAATCGTCTTTGCAGAGGCTGCTTGATCTGAGAAGTCTTATACTTTTTTTTTCCCCTCTCTCGTTTCCTCTGCTGTGCGTCCTGTTTTATTTATACATTTGTTAAACATGGGCACGGTACTTTATTTTTTGAGAGTGTGTCCGAGCATACCCGTCTAAACGTGTGTGTGTATTTGTGTGTGTGTCGCAGCCGGGGGGCGGTGGAGGGAGTGCAGAGGTCAGATTCCACAAACCCCGGGGATCTACTTCGACAACAACAACAACCCCCCTCGTCTTCCCGTCCAGCTCGAGCCTCCAGCCCAGACAGAGCCAAGCTCGGGGATCATGGGGCTTGGCACAGACACACAAGCACACACACACACGCACACAAATACACATACACATGCCCTCGAGCTACAGCTGTGTACTACATCCCAGAGTAACACCTCACTACTATCCAAGCAGCACCAGAACACTCCGACCACCTTCCACCGGAGAGCTGAAGGCTTTCTGGTAATAACACAGCCTCCAGCCGCCATGTTGGAGGCCCTGAGCTCTCGGGGAACGGTGACTGTGAAGGTTGTGCGTGGCTTGATAACAGGTTTACATATTTATTTAGTTATTGTTGTAAGTGGGTCTAACTGTCTCTTCAGGATGTAACAACATCATGGTGAATGTGCACATTAGCAGTCATTATATTATCACTGACATTGACAAATATCGTTATATCCTCCTTATTGCTTACGAGCACAACACCACCTTCTATTTCTGAGTGTAAATGATGCACTTGTTAAGTCAATGAAAGCCATTTGGCTGCATGTCATCATCTATTTATCGGCTACAATTTCACCCACACCGATGACAAACAGGTGATAATAGAGTGGTGACGTCTGCAGTCGTAAAAGCCGCCTTCAGCTGCAAAGTGTTCCAACTCTGTACAACTTTTACATTGATCATTTTATAGAAAACATGCATAATAATTGTGTAGCAAGGCGCTTAGTGGTGGTGGCGTTTTTAGTCGTGCGACCGCAATGTCGTCTGTTTGTTCGCTTTGCACTTCTAGCAATTTAAATAACAAAGAAGGAAATCTCAAAAGTGGCGTTCTGTATGAAGATTATCTTGCTGAACAAAATGCGTAAGTATTCCTCCCGCTGACACCTCTACAATCTGTGAGCATCTTCCTCCTGGATCTAAACTATTCACTTGTTACAATCAACTTTACATGTTTATTTACACAGCATACGTACATTTTGTGATTTCGTTGGCCTGTTCTATAACAAACAAACACCTTTAGCCTTTTGCACGTCTGTTCGTCCTCTATATTTTTCCCCAGATAAAATAGTTTCCTGAGTTCCTTCTCACTCAAAATGAGTGTTTAAGGACAGAAAATGCACAGCTCCCTAAAGCAATGTGATTTCTGATTGGCTAAGTCAATTAAAGTGACTTGACTTTTTAATATTTCACACATATATTGTTCATAAATGTGCTTTTTTTCTTCCTGGTGTTAGTGACGTTTGCATGTACGCTGAAAACATCATTTGACACGTTTTTACAGCTACGAATGTGAAATTCATCAGGATAAATAAACACAGTGGTCGACCCCGAGGGACGTGCAGACGAAGAAAGCAAGCACACCTGTAGAAAACACACACATCGTGGCTTTGACATCCTCCTCACTCGCCCTGGCTGAGTGGGCAGAGCCACCAGAGGCTTTCTCTCAGGCCGCCTCTTGTGTTCTTCAACTATATGACAGCTGTTCAAAGTTTTTTATAATAGACTTTCTGCTCTAGTTGGTAGACTGTGCAAGAGTGAGGGGGAAAGTATTGGACGGATTTTCAGGAGCGTTCAAAAGCAGCCATGAGTCCCCGGAGCTGTGTGATGTCATCATACATGATGACTTCTGTCAGCGCACTCTCTTTTCCGAGCTCGACTTCTGAGTTTTATAGAGCGCTCTCAGAAGAGCTCTCCCCATATTTTGCTTAATGCCTTTATCGAGAGGATTGTGCCGAGGTTTAATGATCCCCAAACCCCACGAAGACGTCTTAATATTGAATAATGTGTGTCCCATCTCATTGCTAAACAATGATTATAAAATGATTGCACTATGTCTGGGAATTAAATTAAAGAAAGTCTTACATTACATTATTCATGTCTGGTAGCTACATAATTGATCATGTAAGACTCAACCTTGACATCTTCAACTATTCAGATTTAGTAAGGGACAAAAGTTTTAATCTTTGTCTATATTTTCTCAGATTTTCTTCTTCTCTTTTGGGAATAGTTTCATTTTCAATTTCAAATGTTTAGAGGGATCCAATTATTGTTTTATTTTCTATGCAAATTTACGCTAATTACATTTTTAAAAGTAGCTTAAAGGTATTTTAATTAAATGTGAACTATTTATGGCCAATGTTTCGAGGCCTCAGGTGTAGCCAGCGGATAACAGATGATGGATATTGGGGCCAGGACTTCCTCTTCTGTACACTGTTACGGTCAGTTTTTGCAACTTGAGATGCCAGAATGTTGTGAAGCAGCTTTGACACACATTTTGCGCTTTTACTGCCGGTACAAACATTGTATGCTGATGTCTGACAGCTCAAGGACGAGCATTAACACAAAAAGAGGGACCGTGATCGTGAACGGCACCAAGTAGTTTCAGTTGACTGAACCTAGTCCAACCTTGACCATCAGAGAAAGTTCACAAAAACAGTTATATGACACCATATTTTCTAGAGGTCGGAAAAAAAATCGATATTGCAATATATTGTTGTGCTCTCTGTCGCAATAAATAATCGATGCACTGACGGCAAATATCGATATTTTATTACAACACACATTATGGATTTACCCCGTTGTCACCGTCAGTACTTCATCTCTCCTGTCCTGTTTGTGGGGGCGCTAATCCCGTAAATGAGGGTAAAGTAGGCGTAAGCAGCGGCCGGTGAAGAAGACGAGTTAACAACAGAAGAAGAACAGATGTAAGAATGGCGAAAAATACGAACAACGAACAAATCAAAGACCCACCCGCAAGATTCCACTCTAAAGTGTGGACCCACTTTGGCTTTTACGAGACAGATGACGGGAGAACACTGGTGCGGTCGTTATCGCCGTCAGCGGGAGGGCGCTTTTTTTAATGAGAAGACCGTGGCAGCCCACTAACACCCGCTGTAAAGCCGCTAACATTGAAAATGAGTATAGCGGGCAGCGCCGCTGTTCCACCATCTGGAGAGAACCCTGAGCTGGACACATTAAAGTGCATGAACATTAATAACATGTCTTATGTAAACCAGGACAGTGCTTTCTGATACTGAAAAGTCAGTAGCAACTTGTTTTATGTATACTTAGGCCCGTTTTATTATTTTTTTTTTTTTATTTACAATTTTTATTCGATGCAAGGTACAGTACACATTTGAAGGATCCAGTACACTTGTTAAAGGAAGTAAATGTTTGTCAAAAGAACAAAGTCAAACAGTGGCGTATTGAGTGTTGTCAGAACCTCACAGAACAATTTATCACTCTCAAAAGTAGAGAACGGTTTTACTACTCCACTTAAACCACAGCCTTACTGAAGAGCGTGTACGACATGTTAGGTACCACGATGAACACACCTGTGTTACACAGGTGAGAACCAATTGTTTTTGTTTTTGTCCCCCCCCCCCCCCCTTTTTCTTAAGCCAAAAAGACAGAAACAAAAATCCAGTAGACATTTGGTAGTCACTTTCCAGCCACTTTTTTTTTTAACCCCCTAAACAAAAACAAAAATATTTAGCTAAGATATAGCATAATACCAGCAATGAGAAAAATAAAAATAAAAAAAATATATAAATGAAAGTAAAAAAAAGCATTATCTTACAAATATGATTTTTTTCCTTTTTCTTTTTAAAACCAAAACGACAGAAACAAAACCCAGACAGTTGATATTTGGTAGTCACATGTCTAATATTGTATTATTAACTCTGTAGTGCTTTTTCTTTTTTTTTTTAAATTACCCCCTAACAATAAATTATTGGGCCCGTTTTAGTTTAACAATAGCTAAACAAGATAAGAATAACATAAAAATTAAATGAAATATTGAGCACATTTCAGTATGCAACCAATTGTGTGCAGAGTTATGTTCACCCATCCAGTACCTGGGAAGTGGGAACATAAACGTGCTTTGGGTGAACCTGGACACATCAAGGCATATTAAATTTATAGAAAATAAAATAAAATAAATGCAATAGATGCATAAGACGTTTTCCTTTTTATGGGTATTTTTTCTTTTTTTAGTCACATATCGTGATATCTCGTTGACGAAATTTCTTGCAATATATCAAATATTGCAGATATCGTGTATCGTGATATTATCATTATCGTGGGCCAAATATTGTCACAGTATCGAATCGTGAGTTACCCGTATCTTCCCACCCCTAATATTTTCATTAACAGTCAATGGTCGTCATTTCAGAGGACGTCAGATAACAAAGAGCGGGTATATTGCAGGACATGTTTGTTAAGATGTGCATTAATAACAACCTGGAGATAAAAAAAAAGGAACGTGAAGCTAATTAAGAAGCATACACACTTTGCGGATGATGTGTGTGTAGGTTTGTGGTTTAGTGAGAGAATGAGTCAAGAATCAAACTGACAGCAGCAGCAGAGCAGATTGTTGAGGATCTGTCGAAAATCACTAAAATGGGTTCATGTACGGTATGTGTCCTGTGTGTGTGTGTGTGTGTGTGTGTGTGCTGTATAGAGCGAGATGCAAATGACAAATCATGTAAATCCAGAGTATCATGCACACATACCATGGAGACATAATCCAGAGAGGGGGAACGAGAAGTGGGTGAGAGAGAGATATGGAAACAAAGGCAGATATGGAAAGAGTGAGCGCATGAAAGATGGAGCAGAAGGAGGAAAATTCAAATCCCTCTACACTCGTTCGCTCTGTCGCTCCCTCTCTCCTCCCCCTCTTCCTCCTCCTCCTCCTCCTCCTCCTCCTCCTCTTACCTCTGTGTGGAGAGCTGACACTTTGCTCCACCCCCCTTGGGAGCAGCTGGAGGGCATTTCTAACAACCTAACCAGCTGAGGATTGAGAGAGGAGGACTGTTAGACGCTGGCAGCCGAGCTCCTAACCTCCGGCTCGAGTGCCACGCGGACTCACAAAGGCCTCGCCGGAGCAGGGAAGCCACTGAGGAAATGGTGAATAAAGATCGTACTGGAGCGAGTGTAAAAATAACCTCAGCAGTAAAGATATACTCAGTGCGCGTATGCTCAGCGCTAAAGTTTGAGGTTTTACTGCTGCTGCGGCTGCTGTTTTTGAAGATGTAAAGGATACTGTAGTACAAGCTGCACTGTGAGATAAGGTGGTAAAATGTATGTCTGCAGATCTGCAGGAGAGCACATATCCATCTGACATGCATGAAAACACACACAGTTAGGAAAAGGAAAATGACAAAGAGGGCGCAAGAAAAGGTAAAAATACCGGCAATGCTTATACGTCGATGATACGTTGGTTTATCCGCGTAACCCTGAGAGCAACACAAGGATGATTTCAGCAACCACCACATTCCCGTTTCATCTCCTTTACTTCACTCATGTTTGCTTTTGTTCCAAGTGGATTAGCAGGATAGATTTAACCTCACCTTAAAGGGATATTCCGGTGTAAATTTAATCCAAGATCTAACACACCGTGAAACTGTGTTAGACTCCCTCTCGAGAGATCAAGTTAGCAGACCGCTAATTTACGGAGTTTTATCAACCTCAGAAACGACCGCACGACAACAATACACTGCATGTAAACCGCCACCAAAAAGCCACAAATAATGCTCAGAACAGAACCAAACTTCAGCAACAGTACAAATAGGGTCTCAGCACATAGTCCGGGCCATCTAACCTCCGCTAGCTTAGCTGGATTTCTACTGAAAAGCTGACTAAATTTACCACTCTTCTGCAGCAGCTTCCTGTTGATGGGAAGTCCCGACGAGTCGATTACCGAGTGCAGTAGAGTTCCGCGGCTCATGGATGAAAATGTATGATTATGACTCCATGGAAAAGCAATCAAAGTTCATATGTGTCTTACCTGCCAGTTTATAACAGTTATTATCGAGAGCGGACAGGGAAAAGAACGGAATTGAGCATTTCTAACTGCACTCGGTAATCGTCGCGTCGGGACTTCCCCGACCCGGAAGCTGATGGAGGAGAGTTGAAAGTCTGTTTTTAGCTTCACAATAGAAATCCAGCTAAGCTAGCGGAGGTTAGATGCCCCGGACTATGTGCTGAGACCCTATTTGTACTGTTGCTGAAGTTTGGTGCTGTTCTGAGCATTATTTGTGGCTTTTTGGTGGCGGTTTATATTTGGATCCATTTGCTGCAGTGTATTGTTGTCGTGCGGTCGTTTCCGAGGTTGATAAAACTCCGTAAATTAGCGGTCTGCTGACTTGATCTCTCGAGAGGGAGTCTAACACAGTTTCACGGTGTGTTAGACCATGGATTAAACTTACACCAGAATATCCCTTGAATCATGCTTCAGTTGCCATACACTTGTATTGAAGAACAGAAAATGCTATCAGACTTCTCCTAGTTCCTCGATCAAAATTTCATAGACCTTTCACTCCAAGCAGTTTTACTTGGATCTGCCCTGGAACAGAGGTAAACAAGAAAACACAGAGTCCAGACCAGGCTCTGTCAGTCAGGCTAAGACCTCGGCTCAGCAGCCTAACAACACAGCTGGAACACGCATAAACCCAAACAGTGCAAGATGTTACTTATGTCTACGGGGGGTAAAGAGGAGGCAGCAGAAAACTCAGGTGTGAAGGTGTTGGAGGTCAGCTCAGAGAACCGGGTGAGTCGAAGGTGAAGATGATGAGTTTTCAGCATGCATAGGAAAAATTAGATTCTGACTGAGAAAAGAAGATTATTCCATCACTGCAGTTTCAAGGGAGAGGAGGAGCATGCAGAGTGATGGGAGGTGAGGGACAGAAGATCATCAGGAGCCACACGTCCTTCACTTGTTTAAAACAGTACACCAAAAACAATCGTCTGATTTCATGCGATTTATTTCACATCTGCCCTGATATACAGCTGCAGACATTTAATGCGATCCGTTTCAATGTGAAGCTCGGCTGTACCTCAACCGGATAGCCAAGAGACCCTTTAACCGATGAATGATGCACGAACAAAACTCTTTAAAGATTTAAAGAATGCAAAGGTCAAAAGCTTCTACCTTCAACTTTTCAACCTCTTCTTATCTCAGGGCAAGTATGGCTCGAATGTTTTTTAATAAGAAAAAGAGAGGAGCTTCACAGCTTTACTGCATTGTTCTGCACAAAAGCCAGCTTTTATAAATTCCCCTTCATCCAAACTCCCTTCTTCTGCGTGACCATATCTCACACTTTGGTACACAATCACAAACCCTGGAAGATTTGACCTTGCAGGGCTCGATATTTTTTCCCTTTTTCGCTCTGGCGTACCTTTGAAGATGTCTTTAGGAAAGCGATGACCTTTTTAAACCATCCAAAGACTTTCTTACTTTTCTTTTCCTTCATTTACTTCTGAGTACAGCGACATGTACTTTTATCCCTTCCTGCGTCTCAGACACTTTCTCCTCCTCAGTTGCTCCTGAAATGGGAAGTGACACATTCCCTCTCCCCGGAGTGACCTCTGCTCATGAAGACAGATATCAAAATTACACTTTTTTTGTCTGTTTTGAGTCCTGCAGTAAGCGCCCGTCCTCTCAGCCCTCTATCATCACAAACACACATGTCCTGTATAGCACTTAAGCTCTAAAGTGTGAAAGCAGAGTTTTGGGCTGAATCATCATCCCGGTGACTTCACCAACAGATTTTTTGCTGGTTCACTGAGAGCTTCCAGAGGGCGCAGGACTAAAACACAGGACAACGGGACCGCCGGGGAGCAAGAGGCTGGAAAAAAAGGAGACTCTTTTTGCTGTCAAACATTCATCCTGTAGCGTTGAGAAGTGGCAACACCTTTTCACTCTCAGCTCCTCAAATGCAGCAGCATGGTCAGTGGCCTTAAGATACAAACTATGACACTCTGCTTATGGTCTATTACCCCTCCAGCATCGGTTTGGACATGAAGGAGTCAAGTTAGCAATAATAAATGTCCAGTCAGACTTTCAGACAGCATGACTTTTGGACTGTGACTAACTTTGTGAATCGGTCAAGGCCCTGAGTTACATATATAGCTTAAAAAACAAATCCACCTGGACACTTGGTCACATACGCGACTCAAACCAAAGTCTACTTGGAGAGTTTCCTATGTGTTACCCACCAAACCAACCCACAACTCAAACTTCTCTCAGTCAAATCTTCCGCGCTACAGAGGTGCTTTGCTCATAAGTGCCAGCAGTTGCATTGGATTCCACTAGTGACCCATTTTCACCAAAATTAAGTATTATTAATGTACATAAAAGCCCATCCTGCAGCGTAGTCCACTTCTCCACCATCTGTCCATTTGATCACTATATTCTTGACACTCACTTGATGCAAATGTGCTAAACATGCTGCTTCTGTTTGATGCTCGAGCAGATATCTCTTTACGACTTCACGACCCCAGCTCTGCCTGCAGTTACATTAGATTCCCGCAGCATCATCCACTCGCCTGTCAGTCTATACACTCAGTTTGTCGTTAACACTTATATGTTTGCCAGCATATGGCTAAACCTGCAGCTTCCATATGGTGCTAACACTCATGACCAATGTGCAAATGGAGCTGCGTGGTAGTGATACAAACCAAAACCACCCACCCTTCTCTTCTGACACCTTGTTTTTCCTTCTTGTCTTCACTTTTTTTTTTTCTTTTAGATTTTTCTCTAATTGTCTGTCCTTTCTCTTTCCTTTAGTAAATATAGTTAATGTGATGCTAATCACGTACATCTGTTCTATCATTCAGCTGTCTACATTCACTTAAGGTTCTTCTAACAACAGATGTCTTGAGTTTATTTTTATTTTAACTTGTGAATGCAAAAATTTTAATCAGATTTTTTAGACGGTCCCCAGTCAGAGGATGGTTAGGTTTGTGGTTGAACACATTAAAGTAAATATACAGTCCAGGTTCCAGGTTGGCACGTAATGAAAATAATGTGTTTCTGACAAAATGCACTTTGAAAGCACGTTCAGCTTTTGCTGCAAGGACAGTCACGACCGGGCTCGGCTTGAAAGTGCCGTCTTACTATCGTGCATAAAGTAAAAAAAAAAAGTGTTTAGAGCTGTTCCAAATGGCCACACTCAAAAAAGAAGTGAAAACCTGCAGTCGGAGAGAAAAGCAAGTCTTTAATGGGTCATAAAAAGCCACGATGTCACTACGCAAAGGCACTCGAGGTGATACGCTCTGTAGTCCACATGAAAAGTGACTGACAGAGAGACGAAGACAGAGACAAAACAGACCAGAGCTCGAGTAACAAGTTCGATTCCAGCTACTGTCACCCACGGGCATACTGTGAGGCCAAACACTGCGTAAAGTGGGATGATTGTCTGCTCGTAAATTGTCAGTAAGCTGTGCCAATCGTCAAATTTTCTGGATTCATTATTATGAAAATGTTGAAGGGAACAGCAGTTTCCATTGGGAGAGCCAAGAAAAATTCAATTTCAGTGATTCTAAAAGCCTTTTTACTGAATGTCACTGTTATCGTCATTATCCAGTCTCACTGAAACATGCTTTTTAACACAATCACACCTGTCTTACACTACGTGTCTCTAAAGACGGTTTCATTGTTTCTTCAGAATCCCCCGTGTGATGACGCAAAGGCCCGTCGAGCTGGAGCAACAGCTCTAAGAACCTTTAATCATCCACTTTACCAGATAAAACAGAAAGAAAGCCGTGTTAGACGCTGAAATGAATAAAATAATCACCTCACTTTGAGAACAAAAGAAGAATGACAAGTCAAGAAGGACAAACGGTGGAGATAGAGGGGGGAAGATAGAGAGCGAGAGTGAGGCGGCAAGCGAGAAAAGATGGGGGGGGGGAGATCTAATGCGAGCAGATAAACAAAAAGGAGAAAGGGATGAAAATGAGAAGCGGAGAAGGTTGAACTAATGCAGAGAGAAAAAAACAGACATAGAAGAGGGCAACAAAGTGAGACGGTGAAAGACAGATGAGGAAAGCAAATTATAAGGATGAGCAGGGGAAAAACTGAAGAACAGATTTTATCGTTTCGTTCTTTACAGCGTTTGTAATTCCGCACGTCATCGCGGTTGACTCGAACCTTACAGCCTCCAAAACGTTGGGTCATAAATTAAAGGAACAGTTAAGACTTTAACAACCCTACACAACAAAACGATGATGTCTGCGGGGTTTGATCGAGTGCAATGGCTCAGTTATTGCTTTTCCCAGATGCAGCCGGAGATACCAGCCCGTACATCTTCAGAACAAAATGTCCCCGCAGCAGCTGTAAACAGGAGCTCAGGTTATTTCAGTGTGGTGGGGTCAACGTGCCGGGCAGCCTGGGTACAAAAATGAGCCACTGTTTTTTGTATCATCTATGTTAATCACCTTCATGTGTACAGCGCACCTGAGTACAATGTCAAATCTTTAAAGGGATATTCCGGTGTAAGTTTAATCCATGGTCTAAATCAACGTGAAACTGTGTTAGACTCCCTCTGGAGAGATCAAGTTAGCAGACCGCTAATTTACAGAGTTTTATCAACCTCAGAAACGACCGCACGACAACAATACACTGCAGTAAATGGATCCAAATATAAACCGCCACCAAAAAGCCACAAATAATGCTCAGAACAGCACCAAACTTCAGCAACAGTACAAATAGGGTCTCAGCACATAGTCCGGGGAATCTAACCTCCGCTAGCTTAGCTGGATTTCTATTGTGAAGCTAAAAACAGATTTCAACTCTCCTCCATCAGCTTCCGGGTCGGGGAAGTCCCGACGCGACGATTACCGAGTGCGGTTAGAAATGCTCAATTCCGTTCTTTTTCCCTGTCCGCTCTCGATAATAACTGTTATAAACTGGCAGGTAAGACACATATGAACATTGATTGCTTTTCCATGGAGTCATAATCATACATTTTCATCCATGAGCCGCGGAACTCTACTGCACTCGGTAATCGACTCGTCGGGACTTCCCGTCAACAGGAAGCTGCTGCAGAAGAGTGGTAAATTTAGTCAGCTTTTCAGTAGAAATCCAGCTAAGCTAGCGGAGGTTAGATGCCCCGGACTATGTGCTGAGAACCTATTTGTGCTGTTGCTGAAGTTTGGTGCTGTTCTGAGCATTATTTGTGGCTTTTTGGTGGTGGTTTATATTTGGATCCATTTACTGCAGTGTATTGTTGTCGTGCGGTCGTTTCTGAGGTTGATAAAACTCTGTAAATTAGCGGTCTGCTAACTTGATCTCTCGAGAGGGAGTCTAACACAGTTTCACGGTGTGTTAGACCATGGATTAAACTTACACCGGAATATCCCTTTAACTTTAAAACTGTTCCACCACAGGACCAGTTAAAGATGCTCAGATTTGCAGAATAATCACAGAATAATGAAACCATCGGCGTTTACAGTGGTTCCCTATAAACTTTGCTTTCATTATAAAATTGTGTCTGCTTACGGCGTGCAGCCACCTGAGAAGAGGAAGGTTAAATTAGACTGAATGATCTAATAAGATCACGTTTTGTCCTGTGTTGTTATTTGTGACTCTGAGGAAAATGGAAAATAATCCGGTCGTTTTTGCATCAGCGGCGTCAAACCGCAAAGTAAAAGTACTCATTATGCAAAGTGTACTTGGGATTAGATCACTGGTGCACCTAAACAGCATTCTTGCTATTTTAGGTGGCGAGGCAAAACTTATTTTCAACCGCTTCATGTTGTTAAATCCATAACAACAGTCTGGCGAGTAATTAGCGACTGTCACATAAATGTAATGAGGTGAAACAGGGGCGACACAATGTTTCCCTCTGGAATAATGTGGAGTAGAAACATCAAGCAGCCTACAATGAAAATAAAGAACCTCAGAAGCGTGCTACTTTTCAGCACTGCAGCTCAGAAGCTTATTTTCTGTATTTTATCACGATTAATATAAAAAAAACACATTTTTTGAAACTCTAAAAACATCAAATTCATGACACTTTCTCCACTGCAAGCCTCGCCAGCCTCCGCCGATTACGGAACATCACACAGACACGACAGGTCACCAGCAGGTATGACAGCCAAAATGTAGATATTTGGAAGGCAAATGAGTTCAGACTCTGCCGGTGAAGGAAGAAATGACAGCAGGTAACAGCAAGCAGCTTCGCAGAGATAAGAGGCCTCCGACACATGAAGTACCACAATATTACCGAAGGAGAGGGAGCTACAGGAGTCTGACCACTGCGGTGACAGGCTCTGACAGGTAGACAGACACTAATTTTCAAAAACATGCCCACACAATCATCTGGTCAATAATTGTAATTATGAGCCCCAGAAAATAGCTGCTTAAAACCGGCTGTCTCACCGCAACAGCTCACCTCAAACCAGGCTGTAAATCAGTGCGCCAGGTGTAGCACCGTTATCTCTACTTTTCACTTTATCTCTAAACTTTCACTTTTACTCTGATTTCCTGTTACAAGTGTTCATGAATACAAATATTCTGGCTAATCTGAAATTATAGCTGTGGGCAGCGTGAGCAGGTAAAGGCTGGTTAGAGCGGAGGATTGTTGAATCAAGCTGTTTGCTTGTGCTGTGAAAATGTCGTCATCCTGAACTCACCAAGTCAGCGTGCAAATTACTGAAGATGTCTGGCTGTAACAGATCTCACAGCTGCTTTCTGCTTGATTTCTTTATTGTTCCAGGATTTTATTAGGGGGACTTATTCATAAAACAGTCTTAGATTTAATATTGATCGTAAGTGTGTTTTAAGCAGGACAGTAGGCAGAAGTAGTCATTTAAACACCAATCAGTCATAACATTATGACCACCTGCCTAATATCGTGAAGGTTCCCCAAAAGTTCAGTTCTGACCTGTCAAGATATGGACTGAAGACCTCTGAGGGTGTCCTGTGGCAGTGGCGCCTCCAGGATTCAATTTCAAAGTACGCACAGAAACGGCAAATACAACAAATGGAAAAACACCTTTTTAAGACAAAATCTAATGTTTTCAGTATCAGTGAAATAACAGATTGCAGCGCCCACATGATCTGTGAGACTGTGGTTATTCTGACACGAGTTAAATGGCTGCTGTGTGGAAAACCACGCTGGGGTCCGTAATCGCGGTGCAGACGAGTGAGTTTGGAGCTGACCAGAGGAGAGAAAAAAGAGAACGACTGTAGCCGCCATGATATGACGATGTCGCCCCCGCTGAGGAGGAACTATGAAGACCACAGTTGTGATGGAAAAGCACCTAAACTGAGTCGAGTAGAGCCGAGCTGTATTGTGTAGTGGTGAAGGGGCAACACACACTATGCGCGATCCTCCTCTCAGATGCGGCTGCGTCTCTCCAGGTCACTGTGTGAGAGAAAGAAAAGCTCTGACTTGCTTTGGCAGACGTTGTTTGGTGTGCACTGCAGACCTGCAGCATTTGTTTTCATCCAACCTTTGCAAACGTGGTCGGGATTTGTAGAAGAAAGACAGTATGTATGGTGCTCACTAACCTATGCCGTTCCTATAAATAAATGCATCTCTGTGCAGAGAGGGTTATAAGCTATGAAAAGTGATCCCAAGTCCCTGCTTTCCCACTAAACAGAGGGAGAGAGAAATTACACAGAATACAAATATTATTTTTTTTTTCACCTTCAAGAAAACGTTCCCACAGTGCATACAGGATTCCGGCTGACGGCGCCACTGTCCTGTGGTGTCTGGCACCAGGGCGTTTCATAGTGGATCCTCTGGGTCCTGTATGTTGGGGGGTGGGGCCTCCATGGATCAGACCTGCAGAGCACGTCTTGCAGATGCTGGATCAGATTTAATTGGGATCTGGGAAATTTGGGGGCCCGGTCAACACCTCGGGCCCTTTATCGTGTTCCTCGAGCTGTTGCTGAGCAGCGTTTGTGGTGTGTCAGGGCACACTGTCCTGCTGGGGGGCCGCTACCATCGGGTAGTGTTGTTATGAAGGGGGGTGTAGTTGGTCCACAACAGTGTTTGGATTCACATGAATGCCAGCACCCAAGGATGATTAATGTTATTTACGTCACCTGTCAGTGGTTTTAATGTTGAGGCTGATCGGTGTATGTAGGCCTACTTGCTGTGAGAGATTGTCCTGCTGGTTATGTCGGGGAACTACAGTTTGGGATGTAAGTGTCTGCATCCCAGCTTGTGGCGAACTTTTCAAGCTATGTCTTTTGTTTTATCAATGCACTGCTTCAGCCCATTCTCACTGTGCAGCAGTATGAAAAACAGAGAAGACCATGTCCGGTGGAGGTTTGTTGGGTCGTAAACTGGACTTTCCTTGAAGAGACCAGGGTTCACGTCTCATTTGTGATCAAGAGCGATTTGTTTTCAAAATGTGTAATGTAAGGAAGTTGACGTACATAAATGACATCTCCCAAAGTACGTCACTTAGTTATTTTAGACCAGAGTAAAATCTCTTCCTAACCTAACCGATGATATGTCATAAGTCAACTGTTTGTCGCCAAGCTTTATTTTGAAAATCTAACCGTTAACATTACATATGTATTATTGCCTCAGAAATGCAAAACTGATGCTAAAGGGCGGCTGAACAAGCCGCAAGTTTAGTCTAGCAAGTCCAATCCAGTCAAACATTTAAGTTCAAAGCTTCGACACCTGCCACTTCCAACAGTCAGGTAGAGACACAGGTGTTGCAGTGGCTTGATGTCAAATAGAACATCTTTTCAGGTGACGGTGATGTGATCTGTTTGTTGTTTTTTTTTGGGGTTTTTTTGCCCGGGAATGATTAAAGATCAAACAGCGAAGGTTTCACCTGACAACACTCACCTTCAGACTCGACACAACAACAGAGCTTCAGCTGTAATCCCGAGGACACGGTGAAAATGGCTGCCAATTCTTACTGTCAGCTGATGTTTTTGTTCTGTTTGTGATTTCTGTCTCCCCCCGCCGCAACCGTCACCACACACACACACACACACGTGTTCAACACCTTTCGCTCAGGTAAAGCTAGATTGGACTTTAGGGTTCTGATCCCAGCATTCTATTTTTAGATGGACCTCTCTTTGCGGAGGCCTACCTCATCGTGAGGTTTAAAGGTCTGCAGTCATTACAGCAGCGACGATGGTGGCGAGGGCAAGAGGCAGCTCGCCGCGAGAAGGAAGCAAAGCCAGCCTGCTGTCGGGATTTATCACCATGCTTGAGTGTGCAGGCAGACCGGCCGACTGGGACTTCATCTGCTCCGCTACACAGGGGCATGATGGCAGCGGGCTATTTCAAGGTGGAGGTTAGCAAAAGGCCACCGACTGGAAAGAGGAGTGACAGGCCGGCTGCTGTTTGAGAGCTGGCATCGATCTGAGCACGCTGCTCGACTGAAGCTGCTCTGTGCCACAACACTCCCGAATCGTTTTCATTATTCTGATGGTACTTTCCCAACAGCTGATGTTTTTTCAGCTCACATCAGTAGTTCTGCTGGTTCAAAATACTTTTTCATACAGTCGTGCTTTATGTTCAGACTCTTAAGTTGTACTCAAACAGAAGGAAAGGCCAATTAAAGATGCAGCTCAGCGGCATATAAAGTCAAAGGAAGGATGACAGTCGGTGAGAACAGTCTCACATTTGCACTCCGGGGAGGTGTATGATATCACATTCCCATTACATGTTTAAAAGCTGGCTTTAATGTCAGTTTTATTTTATTTTCTCTTCAACAAGAAACCAGTATTTGAACAGAAAACATGATATTTTTCTGAACCCTAACTAAATGTTTTTAATGCCAAGGGATCACTGCATTTGTCAGAGTTTCTCCCCTGGATACTTTTATTGGACGATTTCTTGCTGTGTTGGTAGCAACAAAACCTGTTTTATTTTTATGAGACATTGAGAGACGTCCCTGTCTGCTTTGTCCTGACAAAAACATGATATTCTAACCAAAAATAACTTAATTAGCAAACACCAACCAACTGTGACTACAACATCAAATTGTGAATTCAACCTCAAGAAACGTCCTGCGATGAGCTGGCGACTCATCCAGGGTGTACCCTGGCCTACGCCCATAGAGTAAAACTGGATTTGGCCCCAGTAAGCCCCACAACCCCTTAGGGGGAAAAAGCGGCAACATCCCGCAACCCTCACGGATAAGCGGAAAGAAAACGAAACGAAACGAAAACCTCAAGAAACAGAGAAATTGAACCATAAACAAATATCCATGCACTACATGTGCAAACATACATCGCAAATATGTATTCTGGAAGTGGATTGATATCCAAAGACAAGAGGACAAAAGTAAGAGACTGGGGGAAATACAAATATGAAAAGTCCCTAGTGAGTTCTGAGGTCATTCAGGGTCTGAGCTCTCACACACACCTCACAAACACTGTTCAGTGTGAGTCGACTGAACAACAGCTAACATCTGTTTAGTTAGCACCCAGGGCATTTGGACTAAATGAACACAGACTGCACAAACACTCCTGTAGTTAAATTTGTGTGAATAAATGTGAATAATAATATAAAATAACATATAAATAAATGTCCTCATCGTGATCCATCCTGATGTCTTTCTGTAACTCACTTCCAAAAAAAATGCGAGCACTGTCAGCACATGCTAGCAAAGATCTTTTCAACAGCAGGCACTGGTGTCGTACCAATTTTGGCAGGAAGGGGGCGCTAGAATCAACAAAAAGTCAAAGTTCCCAGTCACAGAAACCCTCATTAAACCTGAGGTTGCTTCTTGCCTGCGTTTTTCATATATGTGTGCATATTTGGCAGAACGTGGCCACTTGGTGAAACAGCGCAGCGTCTTTCTATTAGAAAACCTTTCTCAGAATGACGCTCTTCTCGTCACTTTTGCTCCTTTTCGGCCAACCTATCTCATCCTGGACTTGTATCCCTGGTAACCAAGGAAACAGAAGAGGCCCATGCTCTGGTCATGTCTTGTCTTGTGTCATAACAGAGACAGAAAAGCCCATTTGTGGGATCAGAGCGGCTGGACACAGAGTTGGAGGAGAGTGTAGGGCTTTTATCTCCCTCTGTGTTGGAAGCTTGTTGTGAACAAAACCCTTGTGCAGTTTTTTTTTTTTTTTTTTTTTCTTTACCTGCAAAAATGGTTCATCTTCCCGCTGCCAGCTCTGCCAAAGGTAAATGGACAGACATCGTACTGTAGCTCTGGCTTCAGGTGGCGTCGTTAAAAATTGGGAACATAATTTAGCTATGATGTACCACACACACACACACACACACACACACACACACACACACACACGGTACACCCAAACTTTGCAGACACAAGAAGAGCAGACAGTGTAATAAAGCCCGTGCCTCCATCCGTCCTATCACCCTCAACATTTGATTGACTGCAACGTGAATCCTTCTTTGATCCGCCGTCTATCAGAAAAATTGTCATCTTGTCTGCCGTAACCCTCATATCAGAGCTGCTCCCTGCTCGTCTGAAAAATTCATACCAAAACACATCAACAACAAAGGGATGAGGAAATTGTCAAAGTATTGCAGCAGGATTGCAGCAAACTTCGCTCCTCAGAAGATTTTTCTCTCTATCCATCCATCTCCTGGGCCTGTCTCGTCGGCCTGCCTCTCCTCTCCTCTCCTCTTCCTTCTCTCTCTCCACGATCCTTTTCCTGACCGAACCTCCTATATTTTGTTATGTGTAGGTGATGGTCGCTGCATGGCTTTGTACCAACCATCCCAGTTCAAAACTTAGAATTTCATAACTGAAAATCATCTTTATCTGCTCCGTACGCTGCAGCGTCGCGAAATTAATCAAATGACTCTGATATTATCAAACTATGTAAAACCAATTCAAACGTTGACCTCTGCTGAACTCAACGTTGCTGTACAGCATCTTTTGGTTTGAAAATCAAAACCTGAGCCTGTAACACGTTATAGAAAATCTTCAGCTCTTCTCTGACCACACAAACCACTCACCGATCACTCTGTGACATATTTCACCGGCTTCTTCTGTAACAATGAAGTTAAAAAGTACTGTGGTGATCTGTATGTGTGTGTGTGTCGGTCTGCTTTTTTCTCTCTTGGGTCTTTGGCTTTATGTAAAAACACAGACAGATGGCAGTAACATGCTTTCTAATGGACTAAATTTGTGTTATTTTCCTGGATTCACTTGCAGCGTGTAGTGAAAATAGACGTGGAAGCGATTGCTGCAGATTGTGAGATGGCGCGCTGTGTTTGCACGGCCAAGATGGTTAAAGGAAAGGCTGGACGGAAGCGTGCAGCACTCTGGGGCTCCTCGCAGTGCAACCGCCTCCTTTGACTCCATATGGAAAGAACAGAAAAGAGTACCGGCAGTTTGTGAGAAGCACCAGTGTGCAAGGAAAAGTTGCAAAAGAGTCAAATGTAAAACTGCCGGTATTGCGTAACGATGAGAACTATTGGCTGATGTTCTGCAGTTTCATGACGTAAAAATATGCATTTATGCTGATGTTCTGCCCCTGAGTGGCCAAAGAAAGGAACAATGAACACTAACATGAAGTTTAATGCCTTAACATCTTGCCAATATTTACAAAATCAGTTGCAGTGTCTCAGTTCAGGGTCTGCATCCTCTGAAGGACTCGGCCTTTGCGGTCTTCGAAGGCCGAGTCCTTCAGAGAGACCTTGTTAACCGCGTCGGCTGTTGTTAAATGAGACGGTGTAGCCTTTGAAGCACTTCCTGGTCACGTCACCGGATGTTTTACCCTCACGTCACGATTTCTGCCGCCCAGGCCTGCGAAAGTGACGATCTACGCCAAACAATGTCGCCATTATCTCTTTTTTTTCTTCTTTTTCGGGCGCGCAAAGAACCTTGGGATACGTGAGGCCACGATGGATAGTAGCGGTGAATCCTCCAAAACCCTAACCCTTCAAATGCTCCTCCGAAAGGATGCAGCCCCCGAATTGAGACGCAGCAAGTGTGTTATCAGATTGGTGACACGGAGAGTGGTTTGCTGTAAATGTTATAGTTTCATCATGAAAAGAATATGCAGTATGCAAAGCGCTTACGGCTGCAGTCTTCCTTCTTTTCCTCCAACTCTGTGATTCTTTCCTCCCTCGACTCGCTCGCTATCATCAGTGTTGACATTCTCATGGAGGCACTCTGGGGTCTGTTAGCCATGGGACTGCTATGACTCCGTGTAGATGTGATGTGTGGGACAGAATACTGAAAACAATGTCATGATGTGTGCACGAGCGACAGATGGAGGAAGAGAAGACGGAGAGCAGAGGAGGGAGTTAGTGTGTGTTGTGAATATGTTCACGGTTCTGTGCTTATACATAATGCACATGTATGAGTTCGGGTGCAGGCAGGTCTGTGTGTGCAGAAATGTGTCCTTCTCATTTAATTTGCATGTAAGGGAAATCTAGAGGATTAGCTGTCGTGACAGCGGTGCTGACATAGCGTCAGCGGTCAGAGTCTCGCAGCAGCTCTCACACGTCTCCTGACATTTCATGAAAAGAGCACAATGTCATAACATGACATGCCCCCGTGCATAAAATATGAGAGGAATCCATTTCCCAGCAGGAGAGGATTACATGGAGGAGACACTGATGTCGGCTTTGAACTACCGCAGTGTAAAGAAAGTGCGTGCAGGGATTAAACACAGAGAGACATGTGACTTTGTGTTTCATCCCGCAACTCCGGGCAAGAAACTTAAAATGTGTGAAATGTCAATTTTCACATTTTCACTTCTCCAATCATGAAGTTATTTTAACAAGCCTTGAAACCACATTACTGAGAGGTCATTAGTTTATGGAAGGCAGGCAAGCAGGCTGGTACAGAAGGCTCGGAAACAAAAAAAACACACGGCAGCAAAGAAACTACGAAATCTAACGATGTGACCGGGAATTGAAGGGCTGTGCTGCAGGGATGATGGGGAAAGTGGGAACAGGTGTGAGGGGAAGCATCTGGTGGACAGCTCCAGAATGGCAGGTCTGTGGAGTTCAAGGAAAGTGCATGTCCTGGAAGAAATGAGTGGAGGATGGAGAGACGGACAGAAAAAGGAGGTATGCAGAGGGCTTTGGGGTGACATCAGCTGCTGATAGACCGGACAAAAGACTAAAGACTAAGGCCTAAAAATGCTATTAGGTTGGTTAGAAAAACTACTTTTATTTAACTAATCATCACACTTTTCAGGAAACACTTATTTTCTTTCTTGCTTTCCACAGAGTTTCCACAGAGTTTCTGGAGAGAAGTAATATTAGTCTCATGTGTGAGGCAGCAGGCAGATCAGCTTTGCTTAGCAAAAAGACGGATGTAGCCGTCCCCAGTCTGCGCTGCATGCTGTCATTCCCCTCACCCGGTTCATTTCAGCTGAATATCAAAATCCCTCTGAATGGATTAAAGGGGTTATCTAAATCACCTGTTGCGCCGGGTGTGGAGTGTGCATAGGTGTAGAATTGCCTATGTACAAATCTCAAATGATGGCTGAAATGTCCAAACCAGTATTAAGATTGAAGGAAAAAAAAAATCTTTCCCACTTCGGCACCGCCTCCCAAATACGTCTTTGATACAGGTCTGTTTTTTGATTGGCTCAGCTCCCTGTAGGCTGTCCAAGTTGTTTCACTTGCAGGCTCCACATGTCCGAGGATGTCGGGCAAGAAAAGAAGGGTGGAAGCAAACGAAGTGTAAGTCAACTGAGGAAAGTAGCCCCCCCCTCATAGGCTACCGCTAATGAATGCAAAATATTGTTTCCAACCGTTTTTCTCACTCTTGATGGTTAGAAGCAACACAGACAGACAGCGGTGGAGTGGCAGGGTCACAGCAGCAGGTCATCTTGAATAAGGACATAGTGGTTCATTTAAGTGTTAGCTAGTTGTAATATCAAAAGTAGGCCTAGTGAATGCTACTGATCTTCTTCCAGATTTGATTTATCAGGTGACAGAGGAACCCCGGACAGGTTGTAGCTCATATAGGGAAGATTCAGGGCTACAGGTAAATTTGACATGGTGCTATAATAAATGTTTTACTGCACATGTTTGACTGCTTATGCACAATTGGTAATTCATCGTACAAAGTTAATGTCAGGCTGGCGTCGTGTTATTTCATCAGGGTGCTGCAGCAATCTAGTTCAGGGAGAGGCCAGGTGCAGTTACAGGTGAGACCTCAACATAGGACGTTTGTTTTTTTACACAAAATATAAAATGTGTAACTAGTAAGTTTATGAATGTGACGTTTCGTGCCTGCATACTTTCACATGCAGTCATAGAGAGTGGTTAATTATTAAATGTGGATGGATGACTGGGTATGTCCCCCCCACCCATGTCAAAATCAAACCTCCACCCTTGGGAGAATGGCTCCTGACTGATGATAAAGAGCAGCTTGGTGCGCCCTCATCTCGGCCAATCAGGGTGTCATTCGAAAAGCCTTGAAGCGCTCTTAGATGGAATGAAATATGTAGAGATTTTTTTCGGAAAACCTTTTAACCAGGCTTCCTGCGTTACGGCGGATCTTAGTGCACTCAGGCAAACCGAACCTCCCGCACTGCGCCTGCATGCTTTGTTATGTTGATTTTCACTGAAGGGCCTTTATGCACATTTACTTTTAGTCTATTTCATTTGGACAAACTTTAAGGGAAGGTTAACGGGAAAACTATATATTTTTCCTTATTATTGAAGAGGCATTTGTTCATTCGTAGTAAGGGAGATTATTATTTATTTTTTTTTTGTAATTGAAAAGGCTTTTGTTTACCTTATTTTTTCATTGTGAAAGCACTTATGAGACCTTGTGTCTCCCAGTAAACACTCTTTGTATTTTCTTGTTGTTTGTTCTGAATTTTTCATGCCACTTCAGCCAGTTTCAGCTGAAGTCTGGGGAACTGAGAACAGAAAAAGGAGGCATGATGTCCACTGTAGCGTCTTTGCAAGTTGAAAAGAAAAGTTGAAAAACAATATGCATTCACACGTCATTGGCACACAAACTGCTGCGTTTTCAAATTCCTACCACCTTAACCAAAGAGCAGAGCAACAGGAAACACGGTGAGGGAGAAGACGGAGTAATTGCAGGTTGAGTGTCATCATTTCTCTTCCTTCAATTTTCTTATCACCTCTTTGCAAACTGTATTATTTGCATAAATTACCAGTAAATGAGTGCAGTAATCGGAAGTGTCACT
This sequence comes from Sparus aurata, assembly GCF_900880675.1. Classification (NCBI taxonomy): domain Eukaryota; kingdom Metazoa; phylum Chordata; class Actinopteri; order Spariformes; family Sparidae; genus Sparus; species Sparus aurata. The sequence continues at coordinate 31,187,812 of NC_044199.1, read as the reverse complement.
GTAGCCTATAGAATGCGGCGATCGATCTACAGCACTACTCAAATCAGTCACACTTGACATTGAGAATAAAAAAGAACAAGTCAAAAACGCTAGCAGGACAGAAAAGATGGAGAAAATAGACACCAACTCCGACTCAGAGTGGACTGGATAGCAGCAGCCGAGCAGACTCCACCGATCAGAAAACAAAGAGTCGCTCAGTGTTAATTCTGCTGCTATTCAAACGTCTCAGCTGAGAGCCAGCTGGCTGCAGATCGAGACAGAGAGGGAGAGAAGAAGTCAGATGGAAGGGCGAAAGATAGAAGTGACACGACTGGGTGGTCGTCTCAGGTCTGCTCTCGTCAACCCGGCTGTCCAGACAAGACCTTGGTAGTCAGACTCTATTTAACCGACACGTGTTGAGTCAGGCTCTGGCTTTCCTCTCAGTTTTTATCCTCTTCTATTTTCAGAAAATATCTAGTTTCCCTTGAGCCGTCTGCCATGAGGAGGCTAAGTAGCGCGGAAGGCCAAAGAAGCTGGGTCTACTGTACCTCACAACAGAAGCAAAATGAGACAGAAAGGCTCACTCTCATCTCTCAAGTTCCTTTTCTCTCAGTTAAATCTGAACGCCGAGGAGAAAACACAAGCAGAGAGGACTCTAAACGACTCAGTGAAGGACGGGAAACAAAGGTTTCTGTAGCGAGGAGACATGAATGGCAGTTGGTGAGGAACAGGAGGCGGAGGGATTAGTTGTCGAGGACAAGAGTTAATTAATCAAATTATAAAGACAGACAGTCGGGGAGGGGGACGAAGAATCGCAGTCAAGGGGAGAAGTGAAAAAGGGAAGAGACAACTCATTGAAGCTCCAGGCATGATTCCTCCTCCACCTCCAACAGATCCTCCCACCGCAGAAAGACGACAAAGACCAGATGGTGAAGGTGAGCGAGACGAGCTAAATTCCCCCGCAAGCGGCATCAGAAAGCATTTTAATCACAGTCTGAGGGGTGTCAACACATATCGCTGGCATTCATCATTTCCCTCTGCGTTTCTTTTCGGAGATAAACATAATACAGCGAGTCATTACACAGGCAGAGAGATAAATCTTCAAACTGACTTCCACACTTGGTCTGCGCCACCAGTCATTTAGATTGGGCGCTGTCTCCATGTAGGGATTGTTATGGAAGAGTTATGGCGGAGTGAAGAGACTGAAACGTGAAGTTTGAGCAGATGCCGAAAAAAAACAAGCTACCAGCGAGCGTTTCCCATGATCCCTGAGGTCATGACGCAGGGAAAGAAAGAAGAGGAAAAAAGTTGGGCTGTTGACCGAGTGTCTCCTCCTCCGCCTTCGACTCTGCCCTCTGCAACTGTGAGGAGGAACGCAAGCAGATAAAAACACACCAAAAAAAAAGTTGCAGTGTCTTTGCATCCCCCTCTCTTCCTCTTCCTGTCTTCTTTCTCCTCGCTATCACTCCTCCCCCCACCACCACCTCAGGGAGGTAAATGACTCTGCTGTGAAGGTAGAGTCGAGGCTGTTTGACCTTGATAGCAAACCTGCATTCCTAAATAAATATTCAGTGGCTCGGGAGCGATGGCGCGTGCCTTCGCTCCACCAGATAACAGGTTATGTATGAGGCAGATGCTTCCCATTTTTGGGCCCAGCTAGCACCAGAGCGGCCTACGGAGGGGAGCTAACAGGTAGCAGTCATGTTGCATTAACTCGCAACGGCCCAGTCAGCTTTAATTTGAATAATAATGACTTATCATTTGAAGGTCAAAATACATCCAGACATCCATAAAACTCTGGTAAATTTGGTTTAAAAACCTTACCTAGGTAAATAGAGAAAATAAAAAAACTGTGTGGTTGAAGTGAATTGTGTGGAGGACCGAATTGTTTGCCTCAAACACTAAAGAAAAACATGACTAATGAGCACCCTAATTAGCTTTGCTTCCCCACCTCACAGGTGAATAATTAAGACTGCAACATCACTTAGTCACAAACTGGCTGGAGGCAATAACACAGAGACAGCTACAGCCCAAAATCATTCGTCCTTTATCTGGTTTATTTGATCAACACTTGACTCGACCATTAACTCACCAGATAATTGGCCATGGAACTTTCTTCTGCAAGTTATTCGTTAATCTCCACAAACCCCAAATCCTCCATCCTTGGAATCAGTGTAAGGAGACTGTCATTAATACATTTTGTTTGTTAGCAGCCCGTGACAACACTGGTATTGTGCCAGGTCGCAGATGGGCAGTTGAGATCAAAATAAAGGATGAGTTCGAGGACGGGTGTCGTCCCAGTGACGGTGCTGGAATCTGGGAGCCATTGGCACTCCACTTTACGCCAGTTGGCCGGCATTTGTTTCAAGTCAACCAAGTGGTCAGAGCAGCTGGTATTGCCTTTGGATTTTGTCAGCATAATAGCATCACGACTGTACAGGATGTAGTCAGGAAGCCGAGCTGGAAGCAAGGGTGTGTCTCCTCCCCAAACACATTTTTCTGCCACTGGCCCACATCTGTGGTCCTGAAGACGTCCTGTGTGGGACTACCAAAGAAATAGTTTTGTCTGTTTTTTTTCTGTGCAACACATCCTCATACTTTAAAGGCAGAGTCGTTTGATATTAATGAATTAATAATTAATATAATATATGATATCAAAACAAAACATATTCAGTTGCAGATTGGTAAGGTTTAGGCAAGAAACGTACTTTTGGTTTTGGAAAACATTCAGGTTTTGGTCGATTTACATTTTTCTAGGTTGTATTATTTTTTTCCCAGTTTGCCACAGAAATAAGCACAATAATGGCAAAAGATTGTTGTTTGCCAATTTCAGAGATACAACTTGTAAGTGTAAAAATCGTTCAGTCAACTGAAAACAACATCAGTCGGGTGTGCATCATTTTCTCCTGACAGGTTAGAGTCGGACAGACCGATGTGAAACGATGTCGGATTAATGATGACTCTCGTCCATACAATGCGTCAAATGAAAATGCGGAAACAATCAGCTCCCCTTGGCTTTATGGGGCTTTTTTAATGAGTTTCACTGTACAAGACCTGCTCGGCACCAGGCAGTATATAGATGCAGTTAGCAACTAACCGAAGAACATCCAGGAGCATTTAGCTGCTAAAGAGTTAGATATTTCCCCCAGGTGTTAATACAAAATAAAGTAAATATTGGACTTGGAATGAATGATAAAGTTGCTCCGTGTCTGCTACAGTCTCCGTCCCCGGAGATGCTCTGTGATGATGTGCGGAGGGTTAAGAGCACAGGCCACGCTGCAGAGCAGTGCCCTGTGGAGAGGACGTGGACTGGAGCAACATCTCAGGAGGATGCTCGGGGTCAGCTGACAACCTGGTCGTATAAACCAAATTATCTTCAGTTTTTTTATAGTTTATTACACTTTCAAAAGCTCCATCTTTGCTGCATCCCGATGAAACACCTCAGATTTCCCACCAGATTGCGGTGAACTTCAGGAAACACAACAACCAGAGCCGCAATCATGCAAACATAAAGGAAGCGTAGGACGCGCAGGAGGTGTGAGGTGGGAACATACGGTAGGAAAACCAAACTTAACGGAGCAGAATGAATCACACCTTCGCTGTGTATCACTTCAGCTGTTAGAAAACACACACCTGGGAATGTGTAATTCGTCTTTTCAATAACTAGGTAAGGTAAGATGACAGATAAGATTACATTTACGCTCCCTGAGGAAATTTGTCACGGGCACATCCAGCTATTGAATTAATATGAAAATACAGAGTGACACAGCCTTTATTGCTCACCGGCTCACACACACCGCTATTTTATCATTACCCATCAGTCAGCATGCAAATAACAACACGTTTGTTCCAACAGGAACCGCGCTCCGAGGAAATGTTTCCGCTTAATGTGGCAGTGATGAGATCGCGTTCATCAGGGAGCGACGTATTGTGGCACTGCGTTGATGCAACACGTGGAATTAAACAGAATGCGGCGCCGAGGGAGAAACGTAGAAAACCTTGACGCTTATCTTTGGGTATTTGTTGATGTCTGCGTGCCGAGTGACGGCAAACACGTTTGTATGTAACACACTGCGAGGGCATCTTCCTCCTGTGAAAGAACTGTTCTGGAGATATTCCAACATGAGTCTTAGGTTGGTCTAACAGGGAGATGATGAAGACGAACAGTGTTATGCTTATTTTATTCAACTTCGACCTGCTGTTCCAGCGGTACGTCTGTGCCTGTAAGTGTTTCCTCGGCTAGACTCGGTTCGACTCGACAGGTCAGTCCAGCGCGGCAGGGATTAGCATTTCCATCGCAACAGGATGATCTGCCTGAAGGATTGTCGTGAACTGATGACCACTTGTCTTGGGTTGTGCTCCTCTTTTCCAGCTGTATTTGTGGCAACAAAATCAGATATTTTGGATGAGACGTCAGAATGTTTTCAGCTTTGTTTCCGGCAACAAAACTGGATATTTCTTACGAGACGTTTGGACCTGTGTTTCGATAAAGTCTTACAGTCATCACTGAGAAGTCATAGTTCGATACAAAATGTAATTCAGTTGTTTATTGCAACTTTCCTGGTTTTGCATTTATTTATTTTTTTACCACAGCTGCCTCTGCCTTCCTCTGTAAACAGGCAGTGTTAACCACTTTAGACACATCATGACAGGACAACGTTTTTCTTTTCCTCTTTTCTTCAGATCCCAGCATCCTCGGCTGCCATCGATGGTCTTTGACAAGGACCGCAAGCGATCGCAGCCTGGCTTCATCTCTGAGCAACCACTAACTGCTCTTTAATACACGTAAGAGCTTAAAAATTAAACTGGGGGAGATTTAATGATGTATTCTTGTAGAACAAAAGGTGCAGATATCTTCAGCCCGTGGTAAACACACACCTTGTTTTAAACATTTCACTGAGAACACATCCAAAAGGCTTCCAGGCTTTGAGACGAGGAAACCGGACTGAACTGGACACTCTATAGGATCCGTCCCAGATCACTTACCATACAGATATCCACCTCGACGGATGGCTGGGTGACTTGACTCTAATGTTAATTGGGTTTAATTCTCCAGATTGTTATTATTATTACTGTAACTAGTGAACGGTAGTGGGTGAACCAGAGCACCCGGTGAAAACCCGTACAGAACCAAGAGAACATCGTCACTCAATCACCCAAAGAGATGACAAATATCGTATGTGTGACTCATGACACCATTCAAACAGGATCAATACATTATTTGTCATTACTCATTCACTTCCAGACACAGGTTGGACATCTACAGCAGTAAAAAGACACACGCACACCGACAGGGAACAGATTACTGCAGAATGAGTACTTTTACTTTAAATACTAGTACTATTTAATTTATAACACTGACATACTTTTGCTTCAGGAAGGGTTTGAATGTTGATGTCTGAGTATTGATATCAGTATTCCATATACTGTATTTTACTATGTTTACAGTGTTAACAACAACCCAGTTGTTCTCCGTCATGGAGGACGATCTCGGCTCTTCAGTCGCATCTCATTTGTTTTCTCACCAAGTAATTAAAAATGCAGCGTGGAGGAGTCGGCTGATCAATGACGCCTGGCAGCCAGAGAGGAAAAGATCAGTCCGACCATTCATCCATCTGTGGACACGTACTGTCCATTTATCTGTCCGTCCACACACACACACACACACACACACACACACACATCCAGCTCATCCATCTTTCCATCCTCGTACCTTCACCCTTCGCTGACCTTGGGATACGTGTGTGTGTGTGTGTGTTTGTGAGATGTTTGCAGATGACACACATTCTCCAGAGGTTGAGCTGTTTGTGCAGGTGTGTGTGTTGTCTGTCTCCAGAGGTTGAGCTGTTCGTGCAGTTGTGTGTGTTGTCTGTCTCCATAGGTTGAGCTGTTCGTGCAGATGTGTGTGTTGTTTGTTTCCAGAGGTTGAGCTGTTCGTGCAGATGTGTGTGTTGTTTGTCTCCAGAGGTTGAGCTGTTCGTGCAGATGTGTGTGTTGTTTGTCTCCAGAGGTTGAGCTGTTTGTGCAGATGTGTGTGTTGTTTGTCTCCAGAGGTTGAGCTGTTTGTGCAGATGTGTGTGTTGTTTGTCTCCAGAGGTTGAGCTGTTTGTGCAGATGTGTGTGTTGTTTGTCTCCAGAGGTTGAGCTGTTTGTGCAGATGTGTGTGTGTTCTTTGTCTCCAGAGGTTGAGCTGTTTGTGCAGATGTGTGTGTTGTTTCTCTCCAGAGGTTGAGCTGTTTGTGCAGATGTGTGTGTTGTTTGTCTCCAGAGGTTGAGCTGTTTGTGCAGATGTGTGTGTTGTTTGTCTCCAGAGGTTGAGCTGTTTGTGAGGATGTGTGTGTTGTTTGTCTCCAGAGGTTGAGCTGTTTGTGCAGATGTGTGTGTTGTTTGTCTCCAGAGGTTGAGCTGTTTGTGCAGATGTGTGTGTTGTCTGTCTCCAGAGGTTGAGCTGTTCGTGCAGATGTGTGTGTTGTCTGTCTCCAGAGGTTGAGCTGTTCGTGCAGATGTGTGTGTTGTTTGTCTCCAGAGGTTGAGCTGTTTGTGCAGATGTGTGTGTTGTTTGTCTCCAGAGGTTGAGCTGTTCGTGCAGATGTGTGTGTTGTTTGTCTCCAGAGGTTGAGCTGTTTGTGCAGATGTGTGTGTTGTTTGTCTCCAGAGGTTGAGCTGTTTGTGCAGATGTGTGTGTTGTCTGTCTCCAGAGGTTGAGCGCTGTTCGTGCAGATGTGTGTGTTGTCTGTCTCCAGAGGTTGAGCTGTTCGTGCAGATGTGTGTGTTGTTTGTCTCCAGAGGTTGAGCTGTTTGTGCAGATGTGTGTGTTGTTTGTCTCCAGAGGTTGAGCTGTTTGTGCAGATGTGTGTGTTGTTTGTCTCCAGAGGTTGAGCTGTTTGTGCAGATGTGTGTGTTGTTTGTCTCCAGAGGTTGAGCTGTTTGTGCAGATGTGTGTGTGTTCTTTGTCTCCAGAGGTTGAGCTGTTTGTGCAGATGTGTGTGTTGTTTGTCTCCAGAGGTTGAGCTGTTTGTGCAGATGTGTGTGTTGTTTGTCTCCAGAGGTTGAGCTGTTTGTGCAGATGTGTGTGTTGTTTGTCTCCAGAGGTTGAGCTGTTTGTGCAGATGTGTGTGTGTTCTTTGTCTCCAGAGGTTGAGCTGTTTGTGCAGATGTGTGTGTTGTTTCTCTCCAGAGGTTGAGCTGTTTGTGCAGATGTGTGTGTTGTTTGTCTCCAGAGGTTGAGCTGTTTGTGCAGATGTGTGTGTTGTTTGTCTCCAGAGGTTGAGCTGTTTGTGAGGATGTGTGTGTTGTTTGTCTCCAGAGGTTGAGCTGTTTGTGCAGATGTGTGTGTTGTTTGTCTCCAGAGGTTGAGCTGTTTGTGCAGATGTGTGTGTTGTCTGTCTCCAGAGGTTGAGCTGTTCGTGCAGATGTGTGTGTTGTCTGTCTCCAGAGGTTGAGCTGTTCGTGCAGATGTGTGTGTTGTTTGTCTCCAGAGGTTGAGCTGTTTGTGCAGATGTGTGTGTTGTTTGTCTCCAGAGGTTGAGCTGTTCGTGCAGATGTGTGTGTTGTTTGTCTCCAGAGGTTGAGCTGTTTGTGCAGATGTGTGTGTTGTTTGTCTCCAGAGGTTGAGCTGTTTGTGCAGATGTGTGTGTTGTCTGTCTCCAGAGGTTGAGCGCTGTTCGTGCAGATGTGTGTGTTGTCTGTCTCCAGAGGTTGAGCTGTTCGTGCAGATGTGTGTGTTGTTTGTCTCCAGAGGTTGAGCTGTTCGTGCAGATGTGTGTGTTGTCTGTCTCCAGAGGTTGAGCGCTGTTCGTGCAGATGTGTGTGTTGTCTGTCTCCAGAGGTTGAGCTGTTCGTGCAGATGTGTGTGTTGTTTGTTTCCAGAGGTTGAGCGCTGTTCGTGCAGATGTGTGTGTTGTTTGTCTCCAGAGGTTGAGCTGTTTGCGCAGATGTGTGTGTTGTCTGTCTCCAGAGGTTGAGCTGTTCGTGCAGATGTGTGTGTTGTTTGTCTCCAGAGGTTGAGCGCTGTTCGTGCAGATGTGTGTGTTGTCTGTCTCCAGAGGTTGAGGTTGTTCCAGTTAGGACTGTGTGGACTCTTGAGGCACCACTTCATTACGTGCGCACACACATTGGATTGACTCACACTGATTCCCTGAGATCCAACAATAATCTAAATTTAAGATTAAATGTGTCACCTTTTTGGACCAAGTTTCACTGAGAAATGCCCAGATTTTAGAGGAAGAGAACTTCGGTTTCTGTTCCGTTGAAATTAAATAAAAAGTATTTTTTGTGTAATACTGCTGGAAAAAACAACTAATCAATGAACAAATGGACACGAGCAAAAACACAATCTCCATGACACAAGTAATAGGCAATAGCTTTTTTTTTTTCTCTTATGTACAAGAAAAAAAGAAAAAGCCTTCATGACATGTGACTGCAGGGACTGAGCTAATTTAAACAAATGTCATGTGAGGGACTGAGACATGACTGTATTCTAAACTTACCCACAATATGAAGTGGCTCTCCAAATCAGTTCTATATTAAAGGTTCACTATTGTAAACACCAGCTTCACTTCCCTCCATGTTTCACGTAGGCCTGCAATCAGAATAAACTGCTGAACATCACTGGATTGAGCCAAGTGACGACGGATGTGCGTCTGACATACCTTTAACATCTGTGAGGGGAGTCTTATATCTTTGGGTTTGGGATTCCAGGCTGAAGGAGACGATGGAGGGATGAACTGATAGGACGAGCGATGACGCGGCTGGATGGCGCGATCATTCCTCTGTAGCGGAGCCATTTAGAGAATCCAGTTAGGGGAAGTCCTCAAGCGAACACCGCCGCCAACAGCTGCTTGGAGCCTCTCAGTCTGCACAGACGTGCAGCTACATACATGAGCCGCCATATGCTGGGATTGAGAATGTGTGAGTGTGTGTGTCTGAGAGAGATAGCATGTATGGATGCATCTATGTTCAATATATGTGTGACTGTGCATCTGTGTCATTAGCGCAATTAATGACTCATGTGGAAGGACTAAAGGCTCCAATATGTCCCCCGAGCTCAGTGATTACATTTGTGCTGATGAGCCAGATGCTGCACATGCAGCTAACTATGTTTGTTAAATGTGTGCTCGGTTAACATGACAGCAAATCTTTAGTGAAACCTTATTAATTCACTCCTAACTCAAGCATCCATAGATTACAAAGATAATGACTGGAGATTTCTTTTTTCCCATTTGTACAGAAATCCAGAAAGTGGTTGTATCAGTGGTTATTGTAGTGTAGAAGTATATCTTAACATATATTCAGCTGAAAGCTCATTTATTGCCACCCTGTGTCTTCACCAGTGGCATGTAGCTTGACAGCCATCTTTCCTGGACTTTCAATTAGCAGAGACCATTTTATGGTAATGCTGTCGTGATAAGGAGAGAATGACCAGCCCGTATGACGAATGACTCTGCAGAGAAATTAAACAGCGCTGCCTCGGAGATTGAGTAGCGGAACATCTTGGATTATGACGGGGAGTAGCTTCTGCAGCCACGTAGCCTTTGGTTGACCTCTCCCGTCCCACGCCTGTCTTCTTTCATTCCCCCTCTTTATGTTTCTCCCTTTCTCTCTTGATATCTTAGATTTGTGTGGGTGTAAATTATTGATACATTTGTTCCACGAAACAGAGATCTTTTTAGGTGGGAACTTGTGGTAAATCAGCACTCAGCGTCACCCATAGAGAACCTGATGGATCGTGACTAACGAGGAAACTGAGAATGAAGCTGTGCTGATTACATGTAGAGGGCTTAGCATGGTCACAGGTCTAAAACACAAGTTATAGAAGTATAAAATCTTCAAAGGTCCATTTTGTGTCTCATTTCAAACTCATCAAATACTGGCACTTGGGGTTGGAGCAATGCCATCGCTAGCCATATGTAATGTGTGAGAATTCAAAGGGGTTTGGACCCCAACAAGACTAGCAGGGCGACAGACTACAATTCCTTCAGGAGACTAAGAATTACTGGCTGTAGCCCTGCCAAACAACTCCAATTTGTCCAAAGAAAACGTTCACTTGTCTTCAGCAGTGCATAAAATCCAAAATGACTTTTTCTGTTTACTTGAAAAATGGTTTAAAAGTGGTTTATTTTCTGCGTGTTGACATTTATACATTTATTACAAAGACAAAGACTGCAGCTTTCAAACCAAGAAAAGGCATTTCATGGTAAGTATTTCTGGTGCAGACACAAAAATCTTTTGTATATGCGTGGAGTGAGATGACTGTATCTCCCTGGATCAAACAAACGGCAGCGTGGGGGACTTGGAAACAGAACAGAATTCGTGAAAATAGAGTATTTTGTCATCTGCGAACACCCAGTAACTTTTTTTTTGTCACTGTCAGCTGTAAAGATAACAGCATTACAGAATAATTGCCAAGGTTCTCATGACCAATAGAGCATAAATATGATTCTTATACAACTGCTGATGAAGAAAGTGTATCTTGTATACCTTTTGCACATTCAATGTGAGTTCATGTAAAAGTCAGCGGAAATGTAACTTGAAATAAGTGAGGACTTATTCCAGACAACTTTAGCATTTTAAGTGCTGTGTTTTTCTTTGATCCATCTTCCTAAGTACCTGCATTAGTGTTCATTTTGCAGCAGGGCAAACCAGGACACCTGTTCTTCCCTCAGTCAGTTGGGGCACATCAAAAGCTCGTTCACATGGCACCACCACCGCGTCCTCAAAGGAACCCAGAATCAAATCATTGTAGAAGGAAGTTTCTTTATGGATCCCTTGGTCCTAAATTGGATACTTGCTTCCAAAATGCATCTGAAGTCTATAAAGGAAGTCCCTAATTGCACATTTAAATGTGAGTTAACTGGCATGGAATACACTTACACTATAAGTGGGAGTCACAGGTACCTTTTTTCCTTTAGATTTGAGCAAGACGGTGGAAGGATTTACAATTTTACAGCAGACGCATTTTGCCTCTTTTTGTAATAAAGATCAGCTCCTTGATAACATCACAAAGTTATTGTGAAATAAAACATCCAGGGGAAACACTGCAAGTGCAGTGGAGTAAATTAGTACGAAGAGTAACTTGACATTCAGTTTTTAACTGGAGGAAAAGTGTTGCTGGATTTTCTTTTAGGCAATTAAATATGCACATATGATTGCTGGCTTCTTCAGCGGGTCAGTCTCAGTCTCATTGATTTTCTTACTTGTATTATTCGAATTCACATTGTCCTGCCGACGAGAAACATCTGTTTATTCTGATTAACATCGCATTTCTCTAATTTTTTGTTTTTTTGTTTTCTGTTCCCACAAGCTGCAAGCTGTGTTGCTCTCGCTGTAGCTTTCTGTTCCCCCTCCTCCTCCTCCTCCTCCTCCTTCTCTCTTTTCATTCAGGCTCCCTTCTGATGGACCACGGGCCCCTGGGAACATCTATCTCCCCTGGCTCCCGCTGCCTCGCATAGTGACGGATCTGGATCGTCGTACCCTGGACTCCGCTGGGTTACCACAGTGGGAATAAATGAAAAGAATGTGGGGTTTATGTTATACTGTAATGGAAGAATTTGTTTTATTTTGAGGATTATTATGGCTCCAAAGCAAAACAATTTTCCCTTTGGACTAAAAAATTCCCAATTGGACTAGTCTGATCAAGGGTTTCTTATTTTCACAATTGTATTTATTCTTTCCCCAAAGAAGCTGGGACTCATCTTGTAGTCAGGGTGTCACTTCACGAGAAAACATGCAAGAGCATCTTCTGCAGATCGCTCAAATCAATCAGAAACAATAATGACAATCTTTATTTCTACATGAGATAAAAGGTTAGTATTTTTCGCCGTTTGGCTTTATTGATAGGACAGCTGAAGACTTGGCCAGGAAACAGGATGAGAGAGGGGGGGAGTGACACGCAGCAAAAGGCCCCGGGCCTGGAGTCGAACCCGGGTCCGCTGCAACGAGGACGGAGCCTCTGTACATGGGACGCTGAGCTACCAACTGAGCTGAATGGCGCTCCGATAAAAGGTCAGTTTTACTTTATTTTTGCTTTTCTAATAAATGAATGTGAAACCGCCGACACATTAAATGTGCCATCTAGGCAATTAAAAAAACATCCTGTAGCTGACAAATGAAACAATGACTAGACATTACACAAATTGTAGGACAAATACGTCAACAACATGAATAACTTCTACACATCCGGCAAAATGATGAGAAACTCTTGTAAATTCCTCATTTACAAGCTTCCTCATTAGGTTTGTTAAAGCTGAGTGGTTCTTCCTCCTCAGCCACCGAGTCACAAATCTTCCTCTTCAGCATCACCACGTCAGCGCTCCACCCTCCGCAGACTGTGTTTGTCAATAATGGATTTGACCTTTTTGTTTGAGCAATTAACCCCATCACCTCTCATTCAATGTCTATCGACCCTTTTACAAAACACAATCCTGTGGGAACAATACTGGAGGTTATGAATATTAATCTGGAGCGTGAGATGAGCCGTGATCCAACGGAGGCAGAGTGAACTCCACTGTTATAGGGCTCAATCTATTCTGACGTGATTATGCACGCATTGATTAGCTGCATTGACAGGCTTACAGTAACAACTGGAGCTGAATTAAAGAGGTTAATTAATATGACAGGGTTTCAGAACATGCCAATATGTAATGACGCTGGAAAGGCTGAGTGTGTAGAGGTGTAGCAGTTGATTATCCTCCAAGAGGAGAGTGATTTTCCGGTCAGCATGCTTTCCAATTTCTCAGGAGCACGCAGCTCTTCCTCTCGTATCGACACATCTCCAGCACGCGTTATGTTTCCCTCCATGTGTTCCCGTCTTTCCTGGTCCACCTCAAGGCCTCCCTCTCCCTCCGACTGTCATCACGTGCTTGTATCTTCAAGTCCTGATTCCTCTTCCTTTTAAGGAGGAGCCATGTTGCCCCGATTAGATGGACAATTTAATCGGATGTGAGGCGAGGACGTCGGCATTTCCTGCAGAGATTGCGTGCTTTAACATTTGAGGAGCACCAGTGAAGAAATCACATTTTTCTCTCCTCCCAGAGGCAGCGGCAGCTAAACGGGACACGCAGCGTTATGTACCATCTCAGTTTAATTTCAGCGAACAGCATTTAGGCCGTGTAAGTGTGATTGCTACTGTCACTCACCTCTAAGCCGGGGTGAAAACTGCAGAATTAAAATTCCGAAACAACCGCATCCATCCATCTGTTAGTTTTCTCAGTGCACATATTGCTTGTCAGGGTGCTGGAGCACGTCCCAGCATGCACAGGGCAAGAGGCTGGAAACAGTTTGACACAGTGGTGAACGTGTGAACTTTGATTATGATTTGATGTATGTGCATTTTCAGTTTGATACGTAAAAGACTGGAAAGGAACCGGAGGAGAAAAAGACAGTTTTTATTGATATTGTGCTTAGAATATGTGCAAAAATGTGATGTTGCATGAATGTGTATAGATTCTTTGGATTCTGAAATTTTAATATGCATAGTTGTCTGACTCACCAGACGTAAAATGATAATATAAGCCTGCCATTGCTACTTCAGGCCACAATCGCCTCCCTTCTTGCCAGTTTTACCTCTTCTTTTGTGGGGATTTATCCAAACTGTTACCATTCGGTTAGCTAAGCCAATAGACTCACACCTTAATTTAAGTGTATAGTCATGCCATACATTGTTAGAAAGTTTAGATTCTCTCTTGTGATATAATATCAACCATTTCAATATAAAGCAACATCTGGCAGAAACAATCAGCACCCAAACAAACCAACTAGCCTACAAACGAACATGTTTGCAAAGTTTTGCCAACTCGCCGATGGAGCGTCTGGGTGTTTCAGTTGTGTATCAAACTCCAGCCGCTCCAAAAGCCGTTGTCCTTTATTCCCAAATGTCCAGTAGATCAATCCAGAATAATATTGAGGTCAAAACACAGTATCCTATGCATGAACGCAGATAAAATAGCAAGATTGTGAATGCTTTTCCATGCTTTTATGTGTCAAAAGACTCAAAGCAAAATCATTAAAAGCCATTAAACTGCAATACCTAAGATGAATGCCAACCTCTACACTATTGATTAACACCTGAGCAGTCAGGAGCTTCTGTGCCTGCCCTGTACAATTTCCTGCCTACACTTTTCTGAAGGGGCACCAACGCTGCATCCTGGGATCAGCACCACCCAAGTAGATTGGGATTGGTTTGAAGAAACACAAACAAGGCAGGGTGCCTTTTTCCCCCCCTGCTATACCAAAATGAGAATGGGAGCAGCCAGACTTCTCTCCAGCGACGTATTCAAAAGTAGAAAAGCTTTTTCACAGCAGATATCTGCTCAAACTCAGGTGCAACCAATAGTGCCAGTACGAAAAGTACAAGATGGAAAAAACGTTTTCACAGATAAAAACCGATGGCATTCATCAAGCAAACACGTCACTCAGATCCAGATACGTGTGTGTCTGTGTAAAAGTAGTTGCCTGTATGGAAAAGGTGAGCTTGCATTTGTCATTTTCACAATATCAACTAATTGGAAACAGTATAAATGAGGCAGTATGAAAACAGATGTTCTTGACTACACCACATAATTAATTTTGTTCTAGAGCTGTCCCAAACGATTATTTTTCAAACGATTAATCTAGCGATTATTTTTTCAAAATAAGACTTCAGTAAACTTTACCACAGAAAACAGCCTCCGTCCTCACAAGTGACAGAGTCACGCGGGGATCTGTTTACTGATGCCGATTATCAAATAATGTAATTTAGCGCAAACTCTTTCACCTTCCAGGATGTTTAGGGGGCCGGGTTCTCAATCACTACACATTATAAACAGTCCGCGGGTTTAGATTGACAGGGGAAACACCTGGGAAACACCCCGACGTCATCATCATGACATGTACCGTCACGTCTCTTTAGGCGCGGCAGCGCAGCTTTCTGTGTGAGTTACATCGCAGTTCGTCTTTTATTCCAGCGGTGCTTCGCTCTGTGTGAATGACCAACGGCAGAGAATTGACGAACCGCCGCTGCGGCGTTAATGCAGCCATGCGTCGACGCAAGTTGGTCATGTCGACAAATGTATGTCATCGATTATGTCAACTATGTCGACACGTCGTCCCAGCCCTAATTTGTTCACTTATTCTTTTCTTTTCCTTTCAAGTAATTGTGTCTAAATAGGTATTTCTGTCACTCTTTGTTTATATTATTATGTATATGTATATTAGCTAGTATTGCACGATCTTTAAAGATGTTTTCCATCACATGCTGTGTTTTCACTCACACACACCCTGCACACTTTTTTTTTTTTTCCCCTAGGTGGTGTGTATGTCATGATCACGCCTGCAGTTTAATAAAGAGCTGTGCGTTTCTCTTCTCTATCGATGTTGAAATAACCTGGCGCACCTTTAATATCTTAGAACCACAGCGTCATTTCTTTATTTGAACAGGACCAAGGTGGAAAACGCAACCAAGTGGAGGAGTTGGAGGAGGAAGGAGGCATTGGATGAGTATTTGGGGAGGAAAACACAAAAGGAGAAATCCTCGGTGGCGTTGGGCCTAAACTGGCATTCAAGGCCGACTCGCCACGGTGCTAACCAGTAAACAGAAATGACAGCTCTCGGCAAGACGGGCCCTCAGTCGCAGATTTTCATCTCCCCGGGCGAGCTCTGCCCTGCCGGCTCACCTCGTTGTGTTTGCGCAGAGAAAAGCCGCCGCAGCTCAACATAACCCCAGAGGAAAGCTTAAAATAATTCCCCTACTTTGAGAGATCTCATCTTTTTAACTCTCTGCTAAGTGGGAGGAGGAAGAGAGGGAAGAGAGGAGGATGAGGTGGCAGTGATGGTGGAGGGAAATGCCAGTCTTCACTTCTGTGCCCCCCCCAAGTCCCGGCCTGTCCTAGTGAATGTCTCTCTTTTCCTAAATCTGTCTCCCTCTCTGCTGCTCTGTCATAAGAAGGGTGGTGCAGAGATGTTAAAGGCAATACCCGTCCTTCCTCCTCCTCCTCCTCCTCCTCCTCCTCCCGCCCAAATAGAGATGATTCCCTCTGGGAGAAAAGAAAAGCGGAAATCCATCTACTCGGTTTCATTCTCATTACCTGAACTGAAGGTTAGCCTGTCAATACGTTCAGACACGTCCATCTTTAGACGATTGGGCCTTGGAATATGGCGCGTATAATATTTAAAAAAAAAATTAAAAAATTGCTGCACTTGTGCCACAATCTTTAATGTCAAGCTGAAGCTCCAGAACTGAAGTTTCAGTCCAGATGCACTGAGGTGGAAAGGGTATGTTTTGAATTAAAAAAAACAGTGAGAAATGATCTGCATGTTGATGAGGTATTTATCTCCCACTTGGCAACATTTTTAAATACCAACTTTTGCATATTTATACGTCCGGTGGATAACTTTCTTTACATTTTCAGTGTTTCTCAAACTGTATCCAAAAACTGGCACTTTTCCACAGATGAGTGTTCATGAGTGAACTGGATCACCTGCACATCGGAGAGACGCTGAATTGTGGTTACGTTGAACATATTTTTCACCTGAAATTCCAACAAGATATCGGTTTTTATTGTATAAATTCACAACTTGCGAACCAAAATATGATATTTTGTCATGTGTTGACATTTTTTATTGGTGTCATTATGAATCAGCACATTTTTCAGACTTTGCACAAAGGAAAATAAATGCTGTTGTCATTTTACGATGCTTTGATCAATTCCTGCAGCGGCTTTTGATTCAGTTTCCCAAGAGTTTACCATGTGTACAACTTTGAGCTACTTTTACACTACACTACTTCATCTCAGAGGCAGATATTGTACAGATCACTCACTACATTTGTCCAACAGCTGTAGTTGAATAATTTTTAATTAATTTGCTGTGTTAAATGAAGGATAACGTCATCCTTTATGTGCTGAGAACATTCTCCTGCTTCTCCTGAGTCAATGATCACACCGGTGTGATCAAATCACATGACTGATTTAAGATGACGTGGCAGCGAGATGGAGCCTCAGTGAGTCTCGGTTCTGACGTATGTTTTTAAATTGTGTTGATAGGCCAAGTAAAACCGGAGTTACGATAAATAATATCGGCCTTTTCGCTAACATTACTGTCAAATTGCTGCGCATTTGATGCAGGAAGAGATGGTAAAAAAATGGCTTTTCTCACAAAAGTGTCCGCAAGCAGGAAGTGTTTGCATGCAAAAAAACATGTTCCTATTGGTGGAAAAAGGCACCACACCAACCAATCACAAAATTATATGGCAAAACACGTGATTTTGTTGCTGAGGAACAGGGGGAAGTTGTTGGAGGGACGGCGGCGAAAGAGTGACGGCGACAGTGACAACGAAAACGTATACACAATTTTAGCAAACAAAAATTTGTATTTGCATTCTAAGTAATACAATTGGTTTGTTAAACTTATTTGTGGTTTTCACAGTAAAAAATCTAACTTTTTCCTACTCGAATTTTATGGGTTTTCTTTTGTGATTTTACGTCCATTATGTTAACACCGTGTGTCAAAAATTAAAAAATAACTTCAATCACACATGTGAGGTTGTGCTGAAAATAATGACACCAAACAAGGCAAGGTAAATAGTTTTTAAGATGAAATATAATGGTAAAATCAAAAGTAGTCAAAAACGGCCAATCGTACCCCAGAGGGTTAAATAAACGTGTTAAAAACCCTTTCAGATTAGCTGGAAAATGCTTCGTCACAAAGCTGGAAACAGATTTAGACTTTTTAGAGACGAGTGGTTCTCACAGGACGACCAAAATCACAAATGTGACGATCTTTTAGAAAATGATGCATTGGTGTACATTAAACCATCCAACAGAAAATAAAGTAGTTAAAATGAGCTCAACTTTAAACATGCACAACAGTTAACTTACACATTAATGCAGCTGGGAACATTTTACTCTACAATGAATACTGTAAAGTGTTGAACGCATCACAGTGTTTTCGTATGTTAAGTTAAGGATCTGAGCACTTCTTCCATCTCTACTGAATTCAGCTCTCCAGAGGTACAGTGGTGGTTTGGTTAGAACGTCTTCGTATGGTTTTAACAATTCGGTTTAACTTGACAACTGAAACATTCTTCATCTGCACTTAAAGGACGGTTTGATGAAGGTGGATCGTTGCAATCAGACTGAAGCAACAAAGGCTTGCAGCGGCTCCAGATTTTCTCTTTGGATCATTAGAGATGAAACGCAGTTGCATCCCACCAAGTGAAGCCGTTCATTCTTGTTCTTTGACAAAGTTCAGTTGAATATTAATGAGGTCTTGTTGTTTCCCCAGTTGACAAAAATAAGAGGGAAGAACACCCATCTTTGATGTCATGTCAGCGTGCAGCCCATTAAAAATATTTTTTTACCAAAACATAAAAAAGCAGAGGATTTCCACGATCATTTCAGAGTCAACAAAACCTTTGTTAAATTACCTGCTTGAGAAATAAGTGAATTGACTCGGTTTCACTAGTTTGCGCTTCAAAGCGTCGAGTGGAGTTTGTAACAGTCTCAAGAGAACCACTTTATGACTGAATTTAAGTTATTCTGTTTTCCCTGGTGTCTTTCAGGAATACACAGAATATCAAAACGACAGTCAGAAACAAAAGTGTGTTTCTGAATTATCTTATTACTCATTTGGTTCCCATGTGAAGATCATGCTTTAAAAGCGCAGGATAGAAGCATTAATACGGGCCTCTACAGTCAAATCCATCATTAGGCAGTTCCTCACTCATGTTTTTATCTCTTCAACTCCAAACAGTGAAATCTAATTAGCCAAAAAGTTAAAAAGCAGAAAATTGAAAAGTGACGATATCAGATATTCGTTATGAAATCATTATTCTGTTGTTTTTCTTGAAGAGTGTTTGTAGAATTTACCAATTAGCGGATTGGATCTAATTTGGAAAGATTACACTTTTTTTTTTGTTGAACACTTTCCCTCAGAATATTTATCCTCACTAACAACTAACAACTTTCTGAAACCCATTTCCTAAAAACGTGTAAAGAATAAAAACAGGCTGACTGTTCGGTTTTGGTTTACAGGTGCCCAATCAATGTTGGAATAAATTGAACGACACACAGGCCTCCTCTATTTGCATTTTAATCAAGGTGTACTCTCACTTTTTATTCAAATGTATTTAAACTTTGGTTGGCATAATTAAAAACACATAAACGCTATCATTGTCATTCCAGTGGAGCAATTGTTGCTTGGAGATGAATCGTGCTAGTGGCTCAGATATTGAACATGTCCACTAGGGGTGTGAATCTTCACTGGTCTCACGATTCGATTTGATTCTACGATGCATCGGGATGCATCACGACTACTGCACATGCTATGTTTTCATCAAAGGATACAGGCATATACTTACTCCCTTTTCATGTTATGTGCTCTGAGAAAGCACAAGCATCACATAAACTAGAACAGTGCTGTTAAGTTGACATATGAAATATGTTTTACTGATGTACATTTTTACCATTGCCTTAATTGGCTGAGCCTATCTGTGCGAATAAATATACTCGACTAGCTTGGCTCAATTTGAAATTACCTGGGCTTTGGTTATGTGGTAAAGTGCAGGTGTAACCTTTTTTGTGAAGTGGCTGCGTGACCGGAGCTTTTATCGCGGCTCCAGTGTCTTCAACAGGTGACGAAACCCAGTGTTGTCAACAACAGAATAATGCCGTAGATCCTTACCGATAAAAGCTGCCACAGACTGAGCTATTCTCTTCCTTTTCTCCGAGTTGTGTGGCAGAGTTGGCAGCGTGTTCTTGGCTGGATCTGGTCTGCTGTTTCTTTAGCACCCGCTAACGTTGACAGTAATCTCTCCAGGTGAAAACGGCTAACGTGGTTTCTTAACTTAGCGGTATTCCCGAGGTAATTGATTTTTGTGTGACACACTTTACACACCATGTGTGTCTTGCCCAGTTCGCGCTTGTCAGTGTCTTCATAAAATCCGAAAATGTGTCCAGGCGGCCGCTTTTAAAATGCTACGTGAACTTGTTATGACTTTTTCCTCAGCCATGTCGCACAATGAATGAGGTGACGTCAGTCAGATGAGACGCATTTACCGTAGTTACTGTGAACCGGCGGAAAGAGTACAAAAGAGAGAGAGTTGAAAACTTGTACTAGCGCGGCCCGAAAATCAACAAGTTACGTTAGCAGGCTACAATCGATTATGGTGCGTCAAGGCATCGATTCATAGCCGTCCATGTCCGCATCGCGATGCATCGTTAAAATGATTAATTTCCACGCCCCTAATGTCCAGAGGATAAACTGTAATAACTGCTGATCCCTTAATTTTTAATCTGGCGCCATCATCCATGTTTGTCCAATATTTGGGATTATGACCAAATGCCTGCAAACCCAATGACATTCCCATCAGTCTTAGCATGCTAACATTTGCTGATTAGCACTAATCACAGGCGAATGCACTAAATTGAGATGATAATCATGGTTAATATGGTAAAGACCTGTGTCATGCTGGACCATTAACCTTGACCCAGTGCTGTGCGTAAATACAGCGTCACAGAGCTGCTAGCATGGCGGTGCAGACCACGTCATGTTCACTTGCAACAGTTGCTATAAATTGAGTGAAACATGCTTTCCGTTGATATTAAAGCTCCAGTAGAAGGCTGAGAATGTGGCCGTAGAGTGGACGCACTACCACAAGTACAACTCTGCAGGTAACACGAGGATCTGATGGTGAAAAGTGACACCGCTGCAAGTCAAACCGTTCCACTATTATTTATGTGGATGATTACATGCCAGCCCGTCGACACACTGCAGTGTACAAATGTCAGTGTCACTTAGAACCCGACGCTCCTCGTGTCTTTCTGTCGCCGGGTCTCTCTCGGTCTATCAGTTGGAAAAGGTCATCTGCTCAGGAGGATCACATCCCTCTCTGGATGATCTCTTCATCATAGAGCTGCCACACAGATCACATCAGTATGTCCCCACGCTGCTGACTCCTGACTTCCTCTTGTATATCACAGCTCACATCTGACAGACTTCATCTTTTGTCAAAAGAGCCGCCTGGATATATACAGCGCCAGCATACATAAAACATTTTGTTAATTCACAGTTTAGCAGTCTGAAATGCAGACACTGTCTGAGCTCACTGGTGACATAAATAGTGTGATGTTACTGTCATAACTTCATCATGTCATCCCGTTAGAGCCTTGTGTCAACATTTTTTTCATAACTATCACATAAAGCGTAGTGTAAAGGCCTAAAAAAGTGTTGTTTTTTAGTTACATTGACTTTGACCAACAAAATCTAACCAGTTCATTCCATGTGGACCTTAGTGCAAAATTCAAACAATCTCCCTCAAGACGTTCTCGAGATAGTGAAGAACAGGATGGATGGACGGAAAACCTGCACCTGTTGCCTGCATGAAGGCATAAGAAGGAAGAAAAAGATGTTTCTCTCCTCGGGAATGAGGGATGATGAGGTCCAACCATCATCACCATCTTCTTCAGCGAGCAGAGAATCCAGAAATCCAAGATCTAATGTGCACATTAATTATATCTCGTCTGTTATTCATGGCCATTAGTGAATCATCAAATAATCCAGATTCTCTCAGTGTTTCTTGTAACATCAAACATAAAAGAGTATTTATAACATTAAAAGCCATAATTCATGTAGTAATATTTTACCAATAAAACATTTAAGTGCAGTAAAGATTAAGAGATGTAACTCACAGGACACTATATCTGTACTGTATGTACCGTTTTTTTAAATGTGATTTTATTTAACTGTTTTATTTTTCGCATTTGTTCTTTTTATCACTTGTAATATTAGCTGTTCAAGATTGCCTATTCTGTCAACCGACCGGGGACTGCAGCAGGAAGTTAGCTGTAAAGGCTAAAGCTGCTCCTTTTACTGTAAAGTTTATTAAAGGGGTTTATCAAAAGTGCTGCTCATTTCAGCTAGCTAAGCTGCAAAAAACAAACAGAAAACGCACAATCAGCTAGCGTTAGGCCGACGTAAATCTGTTAATCTTTTTGAACTGTTATTGTTATATTATTGTAAAAGTTTTACTACGCTCTCGTCAGGTACAATGTACAGACTGGTCCATACTGTCTCGTAGGTCCAGGTCGGGCGGCCTGGCGCTTTTCTGTTGTGTTGACTCATTATGCAGCATTTCTCTTTTGCATGTGTTTTGGGGGTTTGTGTCGTTTTGGTTTTGCATTTTTTCTATATTTGCAGCATTTTGTTGTTGCATGTGTTTTCAATGTCTTTCGTTCTGCAGCGTTTATGTATTTGCAGCATTTGGCCGTTGCTGCGCGTTTGCCCTAGTCGGCCACCGTAGGAAAATACTACTGAAAATGAAATAATTGTACGTCACATTCTCTCTACCTTGTTACGTAAGCATCAAATACAACAAGACAGGAAATAAAAAACACTCGACTTCCACTTAATTGTAACTCTTAAGTTTAGGTTGTGAGCAGTTTCTTACACCGCTGCACTTTCCCCATTAATTCTGGAGCAGAAGTACTGTAAACAAATGAGACAGTAAGTGGAGAGCCCACAACCTCCTCAGGGCCGCGGCGCTGCACTTTACAACGTGTCCCACTCCATTAGTTTTGGCGGATCATCTGCTGGGCTTTAGCACAAGCGTTGTTATGAATGAGGTGTATTTATTCCGTACAGCAGTAAATCCAACAAGAAAAAGGCCTTAAATTCAACTGCACATAAAGAAAAGAACGATCCGCCTTCTCCATTTCCCGTTTTATCACGTTCTCCATGTGTGGCAGCGAGTTGAACAGCGAAAACTTGCTCCCTTGATATTTCTTTGGATGAATGTTCTAAGATGTAAACCAGAAATGTAATGGCAAATGTGCAGATTTGGAATGTAAACTTTATATTCTCATAATATAGAAAAGAAATACATCGAGATATGAAACTCATTGGAAAACTATAGGGGAGTGGGACGGGGAAACCAGAAGCCTGAAGGAGGAATCATTATTTATAAAATGGGTCCGTGTCTTATGTGCATTAGTGTCGAATACAAAGTGCGCTGCTCTCTCTCCTCAGGCGGGAGGGGATGAATATAAATGACAGTATTTTACTTTGTAAGAATCCAGGCATGAACAACACACACATTCAAACACACACACACTGACATCTGTGTAAATGTACAGGTACACACATGTATGAACTCCCACACAGACACACACACACACACTCACAGAGGAATGACACGCTACCCTACACACAGAAACACATTTTTAAACACACTTTCAAGCAGCAGTGTGTGTGTGTGTGTGTGTGTATGAATCCAAATGAGGTATTTTTTACTGAACACTTTTTTTATTGTAGACTTTGCGCTGCCAGATGTGCGTGCTTTGTGTGTTTGTGTGTTAACCATGTGCACGGCTGCTGATAAGGACTGTCCTGGGCTGCTGTTGGTCGTCGGTCATCGAGGAGATGACCCCCCGAGCCAGACGTTTATGACCACATCATGGTTGGCTGTTTCTCTGTTCCTCTTTCTTTTTTTCTTCTGGCCCCTCGGTCCCTTTAAACTGATCCACTCCCTGTTGATCTTTTATGTGTCTTCAGAAACTGATGCCTCTATATTTTATAAACACACCAACATGGACGTGGAAAGAACAATCCACAAAGTTGTTGCTTTCCTCCTCATCCATAATGTCCACCAACAATCTGTTCTCATGTAATTCTTCCTTTAAAAATAATCTTGAATCACTGCTGTTTTAAGGGTATCTGCTCTGTTCTTCCCCACTCAGCCTCAGTCACATGACTCACATTCAACCCACAACAGTCTAGGTCTTGAGGGGAAACCTGACCTTTTTTAATTTTCAGGCCAGGTCAGGAGTTTTAACTTGTTAGAACCAGTCCTCCTGTTCACACTGAGCACAGAGAGATCCCATCCCTTCCTAATGCAAATGCAGTTGCTGGTGATGGGGGACAAAATCCAAATCAATGTGTGCAAAGTCCATCAGAAGTTGATATCGGGTTCAAAATATGGAAAAGCTACAAGGAGCTAATGTACCATCTTTATGTACACTGAAAAAAGTGTAACATGCAGTTCATTATCATTCAAACTAATAACTGCCATTTAAAACAGGATACAATTATTGATTTGATTGTGAAACTCATTATTTTTGCATTTAGAGACATCAAGTTTGATTTATACTGAACTAAATATACGTCCAAAGGACCCAAAACAAAGTTTTTGATTTCTCTCAAATTATTATTTTTTCTTCATGACCTGCAGGTAATATTTTTAGTTTGAGTCAAATGAATTGCACATGCGCATTGCACACTGCACAGTCAGAGCACATGTTAAGTCCGGTAGCTCCCTCTCGGCATGCTGGCCAGACTCACCATTTGACATCGTGGATATCGTTTACGTCCTGGGTGGATTTCGTCCAAAAATAAACGTAAGTAGCAAAGCAGTTGCTGATAATTAAAGTTTTAGTGTTTTGTGTTGTCAAAATTGCAAAGAATAGCCCAATTTAAATACTTAAATGGGGCATAGCTGGCATGATTGTAGTTGGCAGTAGCTGGCTATCTAGTTGGCAGTAGCAGGCTAGCTAGCTAGCATTTACCGGAAACGTTATGACCATGAATAATGATAAATTTATTTTCTAACCCTTTACAAGTGTCTGTAATGTAAGCTAGCCAAAAGCCATCGCTAGTCCAATTGGGCTACATTCAGGGCTAAACAGATTTTGCGCCTGGAGATTTGTTCATTGCAGTTTGTAAACAAAACATTCAGACTGGGCCCGTCCTCTCGGGCTCAATTGTGTAGCCTCCTGCCCCTGACAGCAATAGTTGTCAGGACCGTAAAGGAAAGGGAATACAGTCCGAGTGAAGCGCTGGAGACGTGAGCCGATAACAACGGGAGCCTCTAGTGTTTTGTTATAAGTTACCGAGCAGGAGAGCCGTTGAGTTGAGCTGGGAAGCGGGTGTTAGCGGCGGATGCTAACCGCTACCGCTAGCCGAAGTTAGCATTGAGCTAGCTCACTACAACGGCTCTCATACTTGTTACCACTTGAGGCTTTAGTAAGTTACCGTCTGTCCGCGGCTCCAGCGCTTCACTCGGACTGTAATTATTTTTCTTTGCGGTGCTGCTGCTGCGAGAGAGAGAAAGAGAGACGTGCTAGCACGTTTGCTAACATCCGGGACAGCTAGTTGGGCTAGTATCCCTCCTACTCTGCGGCTGAGCTCTGTTGCTGGAGAGAAAACGCTGGCTCTCTCGCTCTCCACCCACAAAGGTTTACCTCTTGGTTCTGTATTACGCGGACTTCAGAGAGTAGTAATTGTTAATTTTATTTTATTTTGTATGCTTTCAGAACCACAAGGCCGCTCTCTTCAGTTCCCTGGCTGTAGCCTATATCTTCATTCAACCTGAACAGGTAACATATTGCGTCTACACTGTACATCGCCTTTTTAACCATTACACAAATCACCCTGAATATTAGACCCTCACTCATCTATACATTTTCATAGCAGCAATTGGACTACTGTATTTTTTTTTCTCTGGCTCTGTTGATTGAGCCAACACAGATCAGTGTATCACCTGTAAGGGAATTCACTATTTCTTCCTTTGTTTTCTTAGTTATCGGATGTGGAAATGCAAAGACTGCAGCCTGTCATTTTCAGAACGATCTGAGCTACTAAAACATTATCACATTGACCATCGGTTTCACGGAGGGTGCCGTCCTTACCCATGAAAATTGTCCCTGTTCGTCCAAGACATGGAATGGTCTACAAAAACATCTTACTAGGAATCATCCTTCTCAGGAGTCCACATAAAAGGTCTCTTCATTTAAGTGCTACATTTGTGACAACACTCAGCTTTCCACGGAGTATGATTTTTTTCTTCATATCAATCAACATTTGAAAAAGAATGAACAAGTCTCTTGTATGTTTGATGGTTGTTCATACAAAACAAATATATACAGCAGTTTCAGGACCAATAAATGGAGAAAACATCAGTCATGCACCGTTAATGACTTCAAAAGTGGAATAATTGTCACATCATCACTCAGTTCCAATCCTTCCGACTTATTGAACTCTGACCTGAATGAAGAAGTACAGCTGGATGAGCCAACCACTGAAGAGTCTAGGAATTTTGAAAAGGAATTTGGACTGAAATTCTTCACTTTTACTTCAATTGGAACATACGTACTTAGTCTCAACGAGACTGTCAACGAATTGCTTGAGGAGCTACAACATCTTATTGGAACTGTCTCTGTGCCACATTTATTGAGAGTTTTTCAAGTGGTCACATATGCCAATTGTGTACAGCTTCCAAATCAGAAATTCAAACTAAGCAAGTAGACAGTGGATCTTTTACATCAAGAACAGAAGACCTTCACTCAGACCATCTCAAAACCATCGAAGAACAATCTCTGAACAATTTCTGTGGTGTTAAGAGGAGACGTGTTCTCTCTGAGAAACTCAGTCATTTCAAAGTCAATACCGGTTTCCCCCTGGATCTGGTCCATGAATTATTTGAAGGGATTGTTCCTGCAGAGATAGCTTTATGTCTGTCCATCTTCACGTCTAAGAAATACTTTACATTTGCATATTTAAACGAGTCTATACTACATTTCCCCTTTAAGTGGACTGACAAATAGTGATGGGAACAGCAGTTCTTTTTACTGTACTGAATCTCTAGAATCCGTTCATTAAAATAATTATTTCAAAAGATTCGTTCACTGAATCGTTCAGTGCTCTCCAACTCCCTGAACTGATAAGCAGCCAAACGTTCCATCATTCAGTTCATTAATCAGCCCTGAGGTTCACGTTCACTTACTGAGGGACGGTGCGTTCACGGACTATAGTACACAATCATTCGCGGGAGACGCAGTGCTGCTTTGAGTGGTATACATGCACTAAAATTATTACACGGTGAAAGTGTCCTCGGTGCACAGTAAAATGACATAACATGATGCTACACGGATGTTAGCTACACAGCGCTAATTTTAGCAGTACGGTTACTGAACGTGAATCAACTCCTCTGCCCTGAGTGAGTGGGTGAGTGACCAGTGTTGGGAGTAACAGCGTTTAAGTATAACGGCGTTACTAACGGCGTCATTTTTTCAGTAACGGAGTAATCTAATGAATTACTTTTCCCATCGTTACAACAACGTTACTGTTACCGACTATAAAATGTGGCGCGTTACAAATTGAAGTTTCTCATTGAAGCTGTTGTCATCCGACTCGGCTCTCAGCCACCGGAGCAGCAGGGCTGCTTTGTTTTTCTCCGGTGAGGCAGGAGGGAGGGGCGGGACAACCGCAGAGGTGATGATTGGCTCTCTAAGGTAGAGTGAGAGTTCGTAAGCCAATCAGAGGCTGTGTTCGGTTTACACACAAACCACACAGCCTCGCACACACAAACTAGCAGAGGTGAGCTGCAGAAATGGCGAGTCCAGAGGGAAAGTTTACGTTTTCAAAGTGTAAGTACAGACACTACTTTAACCTCCTTTGTCCACGTCCGTTTTAAGCAACTCTAATCTAATGAAGCATCTCTCAACTGCACGCGTTTCTACAACACTAGTGGCCAAAAACTCCGTTGTTGACACTGTTGTTGATGATGATGATAGCAGGTGTGGCTAACGTGAGCTCCGCTAACACAGAAGGACACGGAGCCGACCTGCTGAGGACGTGAACCACGTTCGCGAACGTGAGTGACTTTTACTGTGCAGTAAAATCACTTAAAATGATGCTACACGGATGTTAGCAACACAGCGCTAATTTTAGCAGTACGGTTACTGAACGTGAATCAACTCCTCTGCCCTGAGTGAGTGAGTGAGTGAGTGACAAAGCGCCACTTTCAGCACAGTACGTGGACGAGAATCACGTCCTCAGCGACAGTTCTCTGTGTGCTGTAGGTTCGTGAATCATGAACGAATCACAGCGCGAACGTGAATCACATCCTCACAGTTCTCTGTGTGAGTCGCGGCCGGCATGCTTGCGGCTGAGCTCGACTGAACTGAGAAAGGAATGAATCAGTTCATGAAGTGATTCCGTTCACTTCGTTCACTCGAAAGATTTGTTTGCTTGATAGACACGTTCGCGACCGACACAACACTACTGACAAAGTTAATTGTCCCCATCCAGTGCCATTGAACTTTGCATCTCTAAAGACGATGGGGGGAATTCCCACAAAAAACTTACTTTGTTAAGGTTTTTCCCCTTCCTTGTTGGCCAGAAGGTGCCTGTTGAAGAACCTGCATGGAAAATACTGACTGATCTAAAGGATATTGTGGACCTTATTGTCTCACCTGTTTATACAGAGGAATCGATTGCATATTTGAATTTCAAGATCTCAGAGCACAGAGTAGAACTTCAAGAGGTTTTCCCAGACTACAACTTGCTGCCTAAGCATCATCATTTGGAACATTATCCCAAACTAATTCATCAATTTGAACCATTAGTCTGTCTTTGGACTTTAAGATTCGAAGCTAAACACAGTTTTTTTAAAAGAGTCGTTTGATATATAAGATATTTTAAGAATGTGCTGTCTTTGGCAGAGCGACACCAATTTCACATGGCGCAGCAGGTATTTATGTATCCTCAAAAACCTCTTCTGGAAGTGTCAAATGTTTCAACTCTTTCTTTCTCTTGATGTGGTGAAAGAGGAGATTGCAAAAGCTATACGGCTGAAACACTCAACTGTGGACAATGTGTGTCTGACAAAGAATGTCACTTACGATGGATTCAATTACAGAACTGGAATGATCCTTGCACATGGATCTTTGGCAGGGATCCCTGAATTCACTGAAATCATCCACATGTTGGTTCTGAAGGACAATCTTTTTTTCATTGTTCGGAAGCTGAATGCATGGCACTGGGAACACTTCAGGGCCTTTGAACTTAAAGTGAGCCCCACCAAAGACATAACACTCGTGGCGCCAGATGAACTAACGGATCCATATCTGCTGGTGGATAACACTGTGGGAGGATTACCCTGAATAGATATATTCAAGTTTAAGGTCTGCATTTACATTAAAACATCATATTTGCATATAATTCATTCTACTAGAAATGTTAAATGGGCACTTAATTGACACTGGGGAATTTTGACACACTGCACTTATGAGAATTCTAACCTGTCATCTTTATGCTCACACAATGTGGTTGTGCATGTGAAATAATGCTTTCCTTCCCCCTTTCCTGTTCTCCAGACACATTCGGAATGTGTTTTGACACAAGCTTACTGCACTGCATCTGTGGTTTGTTCACAATCTGTCCACCCCTCTCAACACACCCAGGGTTAGGGTTAGGCGCTTGGACTGAACCACATGGAATACTGCGGAAATACGTCATATTCCAAGGCTGGCCTTTAAGTAGCTGTCATTGTTAAAAATGTCTGTGTGCAGACCGCTGATGTGTGTTCAAATTAAAGAAACAATCCGTATTACCACACTCCGAGTTATGATGGATGAAGCAGGAAGTCCTACCTCATCTCGCCCACTCTCTCCTTCCTCATTTATTGTAAATTCTGCTGTAGTTTACATCTGTCTTTAATTCCTTTCAATAAATAATATCGTGTCTTATCATTTCAACCTCTGTGCCTACACATCTTTGTTGCCCTTCTTTGTTCATATTCTCCTCTCAGAGAAAACGGAAGACGACTGCTTTTCTCTCTCCTCAAATTGGCCTTCTCTCTCCCTCAGACTCACTCTCTCTCTCCCTCTCTTTCCACCTCTTCCTCTCCCAGGACAGTCGCTCAGACAGAAGAGTCACAAACCACATTAACCTTTAAGAGCTAAAAATCAATGTCCTGTTGTTAATTTGTGCTAATTTGCTTCCACTTAGTTTTACAGCAGCTTTCTATTTTTTCCTCCACCCACTGTGAGTTTTAAACCGTCTGTTTGCAGCTCGCAGGAACATATGGCGGCTCTGTCGCCTGCACGTCTCCAGACGTTCGGCGCTTCTCATCCGTCCTCTGTGTTCAGTTCCCTGTGAGGTCGGCTGAGCTGCCGGAAATGTCATTTAAAATGATGTTTCTTGATTGTGTTGGTTATGAGGATATGGCCACAGAAATCTAAAGAAGTCTCAGATATGAAAAACATACGTCTTAACAACTTACAGTACTCGCTGCAGCTCGGTACAAAACACCAACTACAAGTCGCAAATTATTCTCATGAGACAAGTTTTTGTTTGTAGGAAAATAAGATCATTTTGGTGAATATTGGTGCATTTATTATGCCAGTATACACCTCCCGCTTCCTCCTGATATCATATAATAATATATTTTTTTCTGCAGTGTGTGATGAACAGTGCCCCCTGGATGCTTCAACTGTACCCAACACTTGTATAACTTCTTAAAGGGATATTCCGGTGTAAGTTTAATCCATGGTCTAACACACCATGAAACTGTGTTAGACTCCCTCTCGAGAGATAAAGTTTGCAAAAAGTTTGGATTACCGAGTGCAGTAGAGTCCCGCAGCTCAATGATGATCATTACTGCGGGACTCTACTGCACTCCGTAATCGACTCACAGGGCTTCCCCACAACAAGGAAGGCTTCTCGGGTGGTGAGTTTCGTTTATATTTTCCGACAAATACAGCAACTATATCAAATGTTTGATGCCTCGAAATATGTGCTGGGACCCTGTTTCTAATGTTGCTGTAGTTTGGTGCTGTTCTGAGCATTATTTGTGGCTTTTTGATGGTGGTTTTATATTTGGACCCATTTATTGCAATGTATTGTTGTCGTGCGGTCGTTTCTGAGGATGCTAAAACTCCGTAAATTAGCGGTCTGCAAACTTTATCCCTCGAGAGGGAGTCTAACACAGTTTCACGGTGTGTTAGACATGGATTAAACTTACACCGGAATATCCCTTGAAGTTTTATGCTTCTTCGACCTACCAGCCCTTTTTCACAACACATCCTTATAACTAACCAACTCAATATGTTGTCACCATCTCTCAAAACCACATCACATCAATGAAGAGTATCAGCGAGACACAAATAAGGTTTGTCGTGAAAATATAATTGTACAGAAGACAGAGTAATTCTGAAAGGAAAAGGCTGCTGGGAAAACTACTGACTGGGCTTCTGACTGTGCAGGATTTTACAGTTAAAGATGTAAAAGGCATGGGCATTAGATACACCATAAATATACTGCTTTCTCAAACCTACGGTCTGTGACTTGACAGAAAGAATCGCACATATTCTGGCAGCGCACCCGTTTGTGAAAAACATCACAGAGCACAAAGGAGAGCAAAGACTTTGCGAAACAGCCGTCGGAAGTACTGAGACAAGACATAACTGATCCATTGACTGCAATGAGCTCCTTGAATACTGAGGTGTCCATCATCTGCCCTGGAAGACTGGTCAGAAGAGACGTTGATAGATTCAGCACATTGTTGGCACTAAACACCTGCCCTGCACTTCGTTGACAAGTTAGACTTCCCTCGGGCTGAAGACATTTTTAAGTTGGACTTGGCCTCTTTTCCTGAAACCGTCCTCCTCCTGTTTTCTCTCTTCTTGTTCTTTCAGTGACTTTTTTTTAGACAAGCCCAGCAGCTGGAGGCCGGACCGAGCAAAATGAGATCATACCTCAACACATTTTGAAAAACATGGCAGCCTTTGAGGATCTAAAATAAAGCATGGCTCAGAACATATTCAGGGTTTTTTTTGGTTGATGGTTTGTGAAAAAAGAGATGATAACACTTGCAGACTTCAACTTTCAAACATACGCCGCATTACTAAAACGAGGAGGAGCCCAGAATCCAAAGTACATCAGAGAGTTTTGTCTCGTTGGAATTAGCTACTTGAGATTTTGGAGCGTCGTCCACATTTGTTTTTTTCCAGCGGGTGCGTTGCCCTCACCTGCTGACCTCGCTGATGTCAGTGAGAGCAGAACAAGAGATGCCATCTCGCGGCGGACGACGCCACAAGAGAACAAATGTTTTTGCATGTGTGGCTGCATGATTATCATCTCCAAAGCCTATTCGTCAGCTCTCGGAGTGTGCGTGAGCGCGCATGGGGTGTGTGTGTTCAGTGCCTGCTTGATAATCAACAGCAGAGTTTGCACTCTTGTCATTGCAGCATCTCATGTAGATAAATTGGAGCCACGCTGCCTGTGGACAGAGCCTGCTCCTGAAATCCATAATGGATCTGAATCACAGAGATTTCTGAGATGCTGCGTGTGTGTGTGTGATTATGTATGTGTGTAGGCGATGTTTGTGGACGTGTGTGTGAATTCACAAAGTTGCTCTGCCCTGCTCTGTCAGGCAGACCTCCTTACAGGAGAAATGCATTATGGATGACACCGTGTCACCATCATTTGGCCTCTGAACTTAAGAAGAGCCTTTAGGTCCACACCCTTGTTCACAGTATATAAAGACGGATGGATGGATGGAAAGACTGGAATTATGAATGGATGGATAAGTGAGTGGATGACTGTTGATTGATAGATGAACTGACAAGGATGTTAACATTAATGGCATCCTCTTTAGCTGAGGTGTGACATCAACTAGTTTAATTAGCTTGTCTCTCGTCCATGAGTAATGCCATTTCCTTCTGCGTGGTAAGACACAACTCGTACCAAAATAATCAGGATGGGTAAACAGCAGAACAGATGAGAGGAAATATGTGTAACCATGTGTTAACAGTACCTTTAAGTTTCCTGAGTGGGGAAAAAAGGGTTCACGCTAATGAAGGAACAGTGGAACAGGGTAGGTCATCAAAGTATTTTTATCAGTTTTTTCGTGGGATTTATATATACAGTAGAGTAAAATGTTATAATGACTGAATATCTACTAAATGCACAGTTTCAAAAACGTTGTAAAAAACAGAATTTTTTGCATTGGAATAGCAACAGTTCACATAAATACACAGATGAAACAGGTTTACTGCTTTACATTTGGCATCTACACGGGGGAAAAATAACTATATAAAAATAATATGATATATGATTATTCAAAAATAAATCAGTCTCTTTCTGAAATCTGTATTTACTGAATAAAGTTTGTGTAAGTAGAATGAACGCAGTATCGTGTCTGTCGAGTCTGTGTATTATTCTGGTTTTATATTTTTCTCTTCTCAGCCGCAAAAAATGCGCCCAGCACTGCGGCGGCTGCCTCGTTTCGTTTCATCTCGTCTCACCTCAGACGACGTGGGAGTCACAAGTGTTTGAGTCAGTTTGTGTCAGTATTGGAAGGAACACTCACCTGTGTTGATTTTTTTTTTTGAAGGAGGGCAAATTGCTCCTGATTGCAGTCTGTCACCTCTGAACCTGATGGATTATTCATGGCGGGTGTTGAAGAAGTGATGGTGACATGCCGTGTGTATGTGTGTGTTGGTGTAGTTTTACTTGTCTGATCACCAGTGTGTATGTGTGCGAGTGAATTGTCCAACACTTTACCTGATACCTAAGCAGAATTTGAATCTTAAACTCTTCAAAACACATCATGTCATTAAGTAATCGCCATGTCATCAGTAGTACCGCCACCATTTAATTTGTGTCCAGACATGAACACAGAAATGAAAACTTTGTATTTTCAGTGAAGTTGGAAATAAAAACTTCAATCATTGCTGATGCGTTGCCTTTGTTACGCCTCTCTGATGATTCACAGTCTGATGATTGTAGCAGTTTAAAGTTGGATCCCTTGAGATCCTTCTTCTTTAATGTCCAGCACTCACTGCTGTGTTGGCAAGCACATTTGATTCAATTTGAGATTCTGCAAGTTGTGCTCTTAATTTGCCAATTTGACCATCATGGCTATGACAGCGCTTGCTTAAGTAGTTATTCTTTTCCTAGTTATTCTACCATCTATCTTAAACAAACCAGACTGTCAGGGCTAATGTGGCCAATTACGGCTGGGCGTCAGCACAGTCAACTGAGTTTGGGGCACTGGACGACCAAATGTAACCTGGCTCTGCCCCAAGTATCTGCCCCCATTTTGTCATTTGGTTAAGGGGTTCAGATAATTATTTGGGCTCAGAATCAACTTTCAGTCAAAAGTACTCAGGCCAACTTTGGTCCAGAGTCAGCTCACAAGCTTGGACCTTTGTTCCTGGGCCAGCAAGTTCTGCTTCAACAACAACACAGAATTGTTTTCCGATGCCCCCTTTGGCTGTATGATCCCCTTTGTCAGTGCCTTCCAAAATGATTACAGATAACCGTTAGAGGTTGGGCTATAATAAGGCAAAAACAGGCTTGAAGGTTTGGGTTAAAATAACAACTTTTTCAGCCAGATGAATGATCAGGGATTTGGCCTCATTAATGTTAAACCAGTGTTGACTCAAAGGGTTAGGGTTAGTCCAGCCTGACGTCCCCAACATTTCCTCATTGCTCAACGACTGAATATGTAATTTGCCAATGACTTCTGAAACAACGTATATAACCGTTCCCACAATGACAAGGACTGAAACTTTGTTGTCATGTAAGGTGAAATAATCCAAGGTTGGTTAGGTTTAGGTACAATAACCACAAGGAAAAGATCAGGGTTTGGTTTAAAATTAGTATGTTACACATAAGTCAAACATAAAATCATGTTAAAGATATGTTACGTATGTGATGTAGTTTAAAATTTTGAAATAAAAGTCACCAAATAAAGTCTTGGTTTGTCTTTCCACAGTCATTGCCAAGTAATATGTCAAATTACTCTGTAGGCTCTACATGCTGTTTTTGCCTCTCTTCTGCTTCTTCTGCCACTTCATGCCTTTACTGCCCCCACCTGCCATGTCTTCTAGCCCCAAAGTAATTGTGCAGGTCAGACCCCCTGTAAATCGCCTCCATCCTCTATCCCCAGTCTCCAAACTGGCATCTGTCAGCTTCACAAGCCAGATTCAGTGTCAGTCTGGTGTCCAGTTGTTTTTCAGTGGGAGGTCGGTTGACTGGACAGTTGCCTTGTGACTCCAGTCTGCTAATGGGGCCACGGCTACCTGACGCTACTTGAAGGCAGGTAGAAGCGACAGCGAAAGATAGCTACAGCAAAGCAGAGTTAAATGTCCAGTACATTAAGCAGCAGTTAGTGATTTTGCTGCCCCCTAGTTTTGAAGCTACCCTTCAAGTTTGGTATCAAGTTTAAAGAACTCACTGGTGACATCTTGGAGTAAAGTCCTGTGTTTGTTTCCCCCCACCACCAACCCAATCCTCCTTCTCATGCAGACTTTGCTGCTGTTATGCTACCGCACCCGATATCCTTCTGAGCCAGCCCAGGTTACTGCTTAACAGTAAATGTAAATATGAGTCGTAGCTAAGCTACAACCGACTTATACAGACGTTTTTCTGGTGAGGATGGGCTGTACTCTTATGACTCTCACACAAGAGGACTTTGTCATTTTAACTTGCACATGGAATAGTGTTAGTTAGTTCAGTCATTACTATTCATTCCAACTGCTGATGGAAACATCAATTTAAATGACATAGTCATGGGTTATCTGAATAATAATAACCTCAGACGGTAATTTGAGCTGCCGCATTCTGTCCACGTCTTTTCCCTCCTATTTTGCATTTTCTTTGGCATTTCCTCTTCCCTTTTCCCCCTTTTTCCTCAATGCCACCCATCTTCCCTCTCACCCTCCTACTCTGTGTTTCCCATTACGACTTCTGTCTCTTCTAATAGTCGAGTATCTGCCTGCGACGCTGATGAGGCCCATTAGTGCGAGTGAGCTGCAACAAAGGAGGATCACAGCTCTGCAATGTAATGTGATGAGCTTCCTCTCTCTTATCAATTCCAGGAAACATTAAAGGAGTACGGGAGGAAAAACTCTCATTTCATACACCCATAATTAAATGACACAGACGGGTTGATAGTCCCTGGACCATTGTGAATCTAAATTACACAAGGTAATGAAGAAAAGCACTTTTAAACCGGAGGTAAAAAGCCAGAGAGGCTTTGAAATCATCTTTATGCTTCTGCTGCATTTGCATGTTGTGTTTTACATTTATAAAGTTGTAGGAGCGCATTTATCTGCAAAATAGAGAAATAACAACCTGCCCAGTTATCTTTATTTCAATTATAACTTTCTTTGATGTTCCATTTGGTTTTTAATGGAAAAAGGGTATACAGAGTACATGTCCGTGCAGCAATGGAAGTCTTCCTGACTGAATATTTGAAAATGCATACACTCTCATGCATGTAATATAGTATATCGCCACAGACCTGTAGAGCCACTCTGACAGCTCTACGCACACAGGAGCTTACTTATAGATAAGCTACAGGGGGCCTGAGTGTTGTACCATGAATGTGGCAAGGTGTGCTCAGGTGTGAGTCAGTTATGGTTTGCAGAAAATAAAACTCACTCTCACTTTCACTTTGTGTTCAAACGTACCAAAAATGACTTGGTTACACAAATAAAGCTCAGCAGCAAGATTTATTTTATTCTTTCTTGTAGACTTGTTTTAGTCACTGAATGTATAAAAGAGTCAGAGTTGGAGTCAGAAGTGACCAGGTTTGGAGTGGGTGGAGCTTAGGAAGTGTGAGATACCCAGATTTATCACACATTTTACTTTAATGTGACCCAATTTACAAAATAAACATAATGCTGAATGAATGCTATAACATTTGCAGCTTAATCGCTAAAAATATCTGTGATGTTTGATTTTATATGCATATTTTTTTCTTGTCAATTTAACTTATAAATTGAAAGAAATGACGACTGGAGCCCGAAGAGAAAAAAACAAATACAGCTTCAGTTCTCTGGGTGTAGCAGATGAACAGACACTTTGAGAGAAGCTCGGCACTCCCTTGGTACAAAAGCACATCCGGCCTCCAAATTCATCCTCATTAGTTTCCCATGATGAGTTTAATGAGCACCTCGTTGGGAAAGGTTTGGCTTGGCCCGCTGTCCTCTGGGTCCTCTGGCATCACAAGCCCCAGAGCCCCTCAGATAGCAGAAGCTGATGAAGCGACATCCATCATCAAACAGAGGCGAGGGGAGTCGGTGAAGGAGAGACAGAAAGAGGAAACAATACCGAGACAGGGAGAGGAAGGAGAAAACGAGGGAGGACGACAGGGAACAAAGCAGATGGAGCTGAGAGAGGGTCTCCCAGCAGATGAGGGACAGGGGAGAGGCTCATGATTAGCAGAGCCACATTCATCATCAGGCTGCGGAGAGAGAGAAGGTGAAGAAGAGAAGGAGAAACAGCAGGACAGACACCCAACGTGCTGAGAGAAAGCAAAAAAATCCCTTGAAACAAATTACTTTTGATGACAGGAAACAATGAACACATTGCAGAGACTATAACATGTAACACAGCACCTGGCAACCGCTGATGGATGAGAACACAACCAAACATAAAAGTGGCAAATGTCTGCTCACAGAAATGTGCACAAACTAACAATGCATTCTGTTCCGCCAGTCAGTAAGACCACACGGGAATCCGCTTTCTGTAGATATTCTTCAAAACCCGGCTTCTGGAATAAATATTGATTCTGACTCCACTTACAGAACCGAGATCTTGCCAGTAAAAGGAAATAACTCACTTGCATTGAAAAATGTGTATCTGCTATGAGGTTTTATAGCCGTCCATCTATTTTTTAACGGCTTATCAGAGCCCACTTTGCAGTGTTAGCAGACTTAGCGAGGTAGTCCAGAGGCCAATCGGACCAGCCACATCCTCCTGCTCCTCCTGGGTCAACCAAGGACACTTTAATCAGGAGAGACTCTTAATTTTTTTTGTGAACATGAAGATTTATTGCCATGAGTGCAAAAGAGAATGACAAACTCTTTGGCGGAAGTGGCAAAGCTGTGCGTGGAATAGAAAACCCCCGGATGGAGTCTAGACACTGGTGACTGGTGGTGGTGATGGAGGAAGAAAGACCCTGGAGATGTGACGACAGGGGAGTTGATTTGGGTGACTCGAATCTAGCCTCTGGATGAAGATCTGGAGGAGGATGGGGGTGAAGGAGGGTCGCACGGATGCCTGAAATGATGGCTGACGGACGAGAGGAGAGCGGCTTTAAGTTTGGCAGCAGAGACGTGATTGGCTGACAGTGCTGGAGGCAAAATCTGGTTGGTTAAATGGAGAGAGAGTACGTGAAGAAACACGAGAGGTGAATGCAAAGACTTTTCAAAGATCATTTCCAGGCTGTGGGATATGCAATCCCTCACAGCTGGACATGCCAAGAAAACCCCAACAGATATCACCTTGTCAGTGTTGTCCCTGAAATATCATAATTAATGTTGCTCCGGGGCCAAGCTGACACATCATGTTTAATGTTAATGTCACTTAACGACTTGGGGGTGGGAAGATGAGAAAAATACACACATAGAAGTCATGCTTTTATGGGTTGACGTTGTGAAAGGATGTATTTTAATCCAAACCACATTTTGGACTAACCAAACAGCGTCCGAAAACTTTAGAGACACGCAGGAGTTGATCTCCAATCTCAAGAGCGCCATTTGTATTATACCCATACCTATGTATAATGGAAATTAGAATAAACTAGAGTACACACCTTTACTTAGCATTCTGGAGGTATCTACGTTAACATTTAAGGGCATTTAGCAGACGCCAAAGCAACTTACAGTAATTCAAACATTCATACACTGATGGAGGTGGCTGCCATGCAAGGTGCCGACCAGCACCATCAGAAGCAGTTTGGGGTTCAGTGTCTTGCCCAAGGACACTGCAGACCAGGGGAATCGAACCGGACACCTTCAGATAACAAGATGCTGGCTCTGCCCCTGAGCCACAGCTGCCCATACATCTACAGATTCCTCCCCCTCTTTGGATTGGGGCATTTTTGTTTACCGTCATCATTTCAAATTAGTGCAGAGAGTTAGTTGACGGGTATAAAGCTCTGCCAAATTCAGCCCAAGCAGACGTCCGCTCAGCCAGAATAACTGAAGACGCCTGTGAGGGCCTTTAAGATAAAATTACAGATTTGTTTAACTCAAAAATCCTTAAATTGTCTCCAGAAGTCAACCCCTGGAGGGACAGTTTTGTTGTAGAGGATTTCACTGATCTGAAGCCAAATGATATCATCACATCACCTGAAACAGATGGCCGGTCTCTGCTGGACTGACAGGCAAATCATGAAATTCTGCTCTCATGTTCAATATTTGGAGACGGACAAAACCAGATGGTGCAGTTGAATAAGCTGAGAAATGTTCGCCTGGAATTTGTCTGTAGGACTGTTTTCATGCAGCTTCAGCTTCTGCATGAGCTGATTTGGAGGAAAGTAATTGCGTTGCGCGACAACAACATACGGTAGAGTCCTCCTAACACAGCATGCTCTCATTTCTCTGCAGCTGTTGTTGTGCTTTTACTCTTTCCCTTTTCACAGTGTGTGAACCCGAGTCTCCAGGGGTTAGCTCCAGTGTATGACCTATCAAACCGCTTCAACCGCCCCTTGACTTTGGGATTTTCGCGATCTTTATTTACTGCACTAGTGGGACCCTTCAAGAAGTGATGCTAAAGGGGTAACTGCAGCATCAAACCAGACATTTTTGCCCCTGTCCCTCGACAGTGACATACGTCCGGAGCCGCAAAAATCATATTAACGTCTTTTAATGAAGGTGACGCAGCCTTGAAAGTCTTAATTAGCCTATCAAGATTATTAATAGGTCTGAATGAGCATTCATTTATATTTTCACATCATGTGGCAACTCTGCACTGGGCTACTTTTGCTCACAGTATAAGTTACTTGAACTTCGCATTTCGAGTTCAGTGATGCCATGTTTTGATGCATGAAACCAAAGAACAATAAATAGAAATAAAGTAGCAATACATAACTATATGCAGACCTATTTAAGTCCTCCCTGTGCTTGTGAAAATGTATCAAATGAAAAGTAGGCTAACAGTAACAATAGCATTTTAAAAATAGAAAAACACAGTACAGTTTACCATTAATTTTAGTCAATTTCAGTGTGAGTTTATCCCTCTCTTTTTATCTTCAGTCACATACAGAGACCAACCCTCGAGCTTGAGCATAAAACACAGTGATATTAACTCACGATCATTCAACTGATCACTCTGTGTGTAGGCTGCATGTTCTTCCTGTGAGAACCACTGCAGGCCTAAGAGAAAACGCTGTTCATTTCCATGTAAAATGTCAAAGCCACAGGGAGGGGCGAAGGAGCGACATGCAGCTCCAGAGCAGCAGGTTGCAGACGCCTGTTCTGGGTGCTATCGTGGTGGTGGGTTCAGTCATGAGAGATACCACGTTGATCCATAAATGTGCAGAGAAATCACAGTAAAACAATACTCCTTGTAACTGCAGAACTTGCCTTAGAATTACCACATTTTGAGGGAGCTGGTGTAAACCCTTGTCACAGAAGGAAAAAGCACATTTATTTGTGTTAATGATGACTCAGTTCCATCGAGAGAGCACGCACTGCCAAGACTAAGCTCACCTGAATCAAGTGCAGTTGCTTTTAATGTTAAAAATAACACCTGTGCTTTTCCTGCTCTGAAAAACCAGCACCTGCAGCCAAAGACCAGCGCTGTATCACGAAGCGGGCTATCAGCATATATCTACACACAGTATGTTGGGCTTTATGTGAAATTGCTGCTGTTGCTACATTATTTCCTCACTCTTTTATCTTCAAAGATCAGAACATGTGTTTGCAAGCTATGATCTAATGTGTTTCATCTGTGAATCAAACCAACCATCCTCACTGCAGCACATATGAGAAGACCATTAACTGTGATCACAGCCTGAGCTCGCTGCTCCCCGTCCTCCACAGACGGAATTATCAGTGGCTAAAAGCTAAGAGATGGAGCTCGACACAGGGGTAATAAAATATTTCTTCAAAGCTCTCGAAGCTGCAGGTTGGTTTCGGGGTTTCGGGGTTCTGATACCGAGGGTGAAATGTGGTGTCTCATCCTGGGATATGGGCTCATAAAAAAATAATGTTGCTGCCCAGGCATGGTCATCGTGAAGTCTGGGCTGAAAGTTAAAAGGTAGTGATTTCTCTCCATTGCCTCTGGCTTTTACCCACGTGTTTCATGTTAAATTGGGAAGGTTTTAGCTGCAGTTGTATTCACAAAAACCTAAATTTTTCAATTTGTAATCTCCTAAAGAATAAATAAAACACAGGCATTCATTAGTAACTCCTGGATTTGCCAGAGGAGCTTTGTTGTACCAGTTGTAAGCCAAACAGGAGGTCAAACCAAATGAATATTAAAGAACAGCCACAGGTGGAGGAAATATTTAGAGTCTTTACTTACATAAAAGTATAAATACTATACTTTTTTACACATATCAATTTAATGTTGATTGATAATATTGTCTGTGTTTTGTTTTTTTTTATATAAATTACAATTCAGTCTGCCACCATGTGCAAAATCTACTAGGAAAATAAATGTTGATGTGCCATACCATCCAGCCAGGCTG
This sequence comes from Sparus aurata, assembly GCF_900880675.1. NCBI lineage: Eukaryota > Metazoa > Chordata > Actinopteri > Spariformes > Sparidae > Sparus > Sparus aurata. The sequence continues at coordinate 31,146,591 of NC_044199.1, read as the reverse complement.
CTTTCATGTCTCCGTTATAGACTGTGGCTGAAAAGAGTCATGTTGCCAGTTACGACTCTGTGGAACAAACTGAAAGTGATCCGTTTGTCTTTGCATCAGCAGTGCCAACCATTATGCCAATTTGGAAATGCAGGAATCAGAATTAGAATCAGAATCAGAAATACTACAGAAATACAGCTGCTCATGCAATATAATAAATAATGCTACAGTTGAAATATGGGTTTTGGGAAATTATTTGTCATCTGGGTGGTCTGCTTCCACTTCTACAGAGTACAAAAGTATTATTTGGAAAATTGACTTAAAGTACCAACAGTAAAAGTGCTTTTCACAGAGAAATGTCCCCTTTAAGGTATTATTATACAAAGGAACATTTACTGCAATTTAAAAGCAAATTGTCACATTTGATAATGTGAATCCATTAAGTGTTTGGCATTTTGCATGAGATATTACTTTAGCTAGTTACGGAAGAGGATTAGGGCCACATGTGAATTTTTTTTTTAGTTCTGACTTTAAAGTCAGAATTCTGAGAAAAAAGTCAGAATTCTGAGAAAAAAGTCAGAATTCTGAGATTAAAGTCAGAATTCTGACTTTAATCTCAGAATTCTGAGAAAAAAGTCACAATTCTGACTTTAATCTCAGAATTCTGAGAAAAAAGTCAGAATTCTGAGATTAAAGTCAGAACTAAAAAAAAATTCACATGTGGCCCTAATCCTCTTCCGTAGCTAGTTTTGTCACAATGCAGCATATCTTAAAACTACGTCTACATGTATTTCATGTTGCAGATCTTGACTTTTTATAAATAAATACTCATTATCCTGGTCAAATAGTAGAGGTGGAGTAAATGGTAAAGTGTCAGACTATCTGGTCACAACCATTAGGTCAGAATGAAACCTTTAGTTCTCTTTGAATTGCTTTGAATCATCACTGAAGTTGCTCTATGCTCATAAAGTAATTAAGTATTTGCAGATTGCAGTGATATGATCAGCTTTTATTTTAATAATGAGTCTTTGCAAAAGCTCCATCAGGTAAACTCTGTATGCTCCCCATTCATTCACATTTCTCTCTCCCTCCTCCGCTCCTGCTGACTACATTTACTCTTCCACCAACCACATTTTGCCACAATCTCAATCAGCCAATCGCATCGTTGCTGTTAAATTTAGATCAGTTTCAGTCCAGACTCCAACAGGCAGATATTCTATAATACTCGCTGCTTAACTACCCCTTTTAAATATCATCAAGATGGGGTCTAATCACAAAAGACTCCTCGTGTGTCTTGTGTGTATTGTGCACGCGTCAATAAAAGATTTGTGCGCTCTTAATGAAGTCTCTCCCGATTAAACTGCAGTTAATTGCATTGCCAACCTTCAAATGAAGTTCTAAAACTGAGAACTGCTGATGCCTGATGGAGTGAATGCAGGATCCCTGGTGGCGAATTGGTTGGAATTAAAAGAGAAGCCAAGCATTTCTTTAGTTGAGACAAGTCATGAAACCCAGTTTACCGGTGTTATGATCCCTGTAGCAGATAGCACGAGGATGGAAAAATAAAAAAGCAAGGAACAAATTAATGAATGAAGCAGATGGCAGACTGACGGAGAATGAAAAAAAAGCCGGCAGAATGAAAAGATACAAGAGAGGAGACCTCTGAGCAGCTTGTGCCAGCTGAGAAACGAACCTGCAGGGGTTATGCAAATGTCCGAGTTGCAGCCTGTCAAAAAATCCAAATTCAGCTCGAGCACATGTCTGCGCTCACCCTCTGTGGAGTCCTTACATGCTTTATTATTCATTTCCAGACATCACTTGTGGCTCCTGGCCATATTTTCAGAGAGCAGAGAGGGAAACATCCTTGAGAGGCGTCAGGCAGCGAGACGGGGAGCAGTGTTAGCACTTCAGCTCACTCTAAAGGCGTTACCAATCCCTGCGGACGGGCAGAGCCCCACAGAGGAGTGGATGGGATGTAAAATAGCATATGGTAAGGCGCTATCATTCTAATTGCAGCTGTCTGTGAATGACGGGCTTCAGCGCAGGACACTAAATCCACCTTGTGCTGCTGAACGCTCTTGCATCTGCTTATCTCTCCGTGAGAGCAGAAGAACACTTCTGCGCTTAATAAACAGGCCTCCCCGAAGAAGATGCTACTCAGGGAAATGGCAGGAAGGAAAAAAAAATAATCGTATCGCCGCAACAGAACAGCTGCAAATCATCCTCCCTGAAATGTCAGTTGCGGGGTGGTTGCGGGGCAGATGCAGTCTGACGTCGTGTACATGCTGTTTCTCTTTTTTGTTTGATTCCCGTTTTTGCTGCCGTCACTGTGCTGTTGTTACTGCAGTGGTAATTTGGGAGGTGATTACACTGTTTTCGAGAACCATATCAGCGGTTTTGCATTTCGGCTCATTTGCAGCAAAACAATACAGAGTGCATTTGAAAAGGTGGAAAACGTTGATGGTGTAGTCCAGGTCAGTCCTGATTTTGCCTTTGCTCTCCCAGCAACTGCATTTTCTGTTCCCCACCTCATCAGTAATCGCTTTCAATATGTTTCAGTCATTTTATCAACATTACTGATGTGAATGAATCCTTGACATTTATTCCTCAGGTCAAGACTCTGCTGTCCACTTTCATCTGAAGGAGAAAATCATTCTTTTGAGGGCAACGACGTAAACATCTTGGCCAGAGAACGGAGATGGTTTGAAAAAGGCGTAAAGGAATCCATCTATGTCAAACTGGAGCGACTGTCTTTGAACAGCCACAATGCAGTACTGATGCCCTCCCCTGACAGCTTAACAACCATTCACACCTGGGCTTACATAGCGCTAGCAACCCACATGAAGGCTTATTGGAGGAATGACCCACACGTGTCCTTAACGACTCTGTAAGGACACTCCCACACAGAGTTTAAAACTCCTCTCCAGCTAGCTAGAACTTAAGAAGCCTCTTGGATGGGAGGTGAAACTGAAACAAATCCAGTTACCTGCAATATAACACCTAGACTTAACATGTAATTGTTGAGAATAAGCGTAATATAAGACCTGTCAACCAATTTGAGAGTGATGAATGCCGAGACTCTTGTAACCTGAAAAAACTAATAACAAATGTTATTTGTGTGTCAGCTGTTTACCTGATGAAGACCTCTTGTGGCCAGGTACTTTAGAGACTCCTTTAAAGGCGAATGTAGAAATAATTGTTTTTAGTCTAGTCTAGAAGTATTAACAACCATTCACACCTGGGCTTACCTAGCCCTAGCAACCCCAATGAAGGCTAATTGCAGGAATGACCCACACATGTCCTTAACGACTCTGTAAGGACACTCCCACACAGAGTTTAAAAGCCTGCAACTCCCCTCCAGCTAGCTAGAACTTAAGAAGCCTCGTGGACAAGAGGTGGAACTGAAACAAGTCAAGTTACCTGCGATATAGCACCTAGACTTAACATGTAATTGTTGAGAATAAGCGTAATATAAGACCTGTCAATCAATTTGAGAGTGATGAATGCCGAGACTCTTGTCACCTGAAAAACTAATAACAAATGTTATTTGTGTGTCAGCCGTTTACCTGACGAAGACCTCTTGTGGCCAGGTGCTTTAGAGACTCTGTTAAAGGTGAATGTAGAAGTAATTATTTTTAGTCTAGTCCAGAAGTATTAAGGTAAATGTTTCTAACAGTAGGGGAATTAAAAAGTTCAGGTCACTTCACTACAGACAACATCCTAAACAAAAGGCAGTAAACGTCAGCTGGCCAACGCCCCACAAATAACTTGAGAACGAGGCGTTGCTGTAAAGACCTGCTTTACTTCCTGTTTTTTTATGGCAGTGAAGATATCACACAGGCTTTAAGATTCAGCAACCAAAGAGCTTCCAGACGCCGGCTCTAATTCAATTTCCTGCCCTGCTCATTAACTTACAGTCCAGTCATTAGTTAAAGGCAGTGCCGTTTGGATTGGCTCAGCATTTTAGGTGAATTAAGAGCAGGATGTTTTGTCAGGCTGAGATACCCTGAGATCAGTGGATGGAATTCTCCGAGGTAATTAGAGTTTGTCAAGAAGCTGCCAGACATGTTTTTGCGCCGTTTGCAACAATTTACAAAGACGTTAAAGAGAAATGTTGAATTTGTGTTCGCCCTTGAGTAACAGAACCAGCTCCCATCTGTTTTGCCTAAAAGGAAGTGGGGCTATAATTTCAGCAATTCTGGTTTATTAAGTATTGATTAGTTTCTCTTTAATTTGTTGCAGCTTAAACTTTTAGTGACAATCTACAAAGAAACTCTGGGACTCAGTGACATTAAAAATGTCCCTGCGTGCTCTCTGATTTTTTTCTGAGGTACTCCGCCTCCCGATGAGAGTGATGAAGGTCAACTTTTAAAGCACTTTTTGTGTTACTTTCACAACATCTCCAAGTTTTGGAAAGACTTTCTCACTATTAATTCAGTCCACCTCCCCCTTACTTCAGCCTTATTGCCAAAATTATTTATAATTTCTGACAGTGAGAGTGGGGAGCTGCTCCTGGCAGGGAAGAGAACAGGAAGACCGCCAGGGAGTAAAGTTATATCTTTAATTAATTAACATGGACAATGTTATCTTCCTGACTTTAGCGGCAGGTTTTTTTTTTTTTTTTTCCAGGCAGAAGGTCCCAGTTGTAGGACGAATATAATATTAGCTCAGGAGGAGTTGGGGGGGTGGAATCACTGGAGGTCAGAGCCGACAGATTCACTTGCAAAACGAGTGTTGTTGATGTAAGATGCAGATGAACGGAGAATTTACATACTCAAACCAAAACTAGAACAATAACTAAAAAGGAGACGTGACATTCCCACTGATGACAAGGACAGTGACTTACTGTATGCTCCATATGTTGAAGGGATTTAATGGATCCTAGCTGGATCCGGAACTGTGCAAACGATGCAGCGTTAAGACAGGATGTGGTTTGATGTAAAGAGGCAGGATTGTATGCATGAAGGCAGAGAAGACAGAGCAATTACTGGCACAGCAGTGTAATGTGAAGTATGTGCTGGTATTTTGCTGAAGGGCATGTTCTGGACCATGCTGCCCTGCTGCGTTCATGTATGTTGTCACTGTGGCATAATATTAAACCCACTTTATTCATATTCAGTGTGCATGAATGTAAGTATGCATTTGGCCTCCAATCTGCGTCCAAACAAAAACTCATGACAGCATGTTTTTATTTTAGTGCAGGCCTTGGGTCTATTGTAGTTACCATCATTGAGAATTGATCCGACCAGACGAGAAACAAGAGCAGCAACAACAATCAGCACAGCTCATCGTCATCAGAAAAACAACCACATAGGTCGACTGTGAAAGAAGCTTATCACGACCCATATTTATGTTCCTTTTCAGGGAGGGCTCCCAAGTACCAAGAGTGGTGGAGGTTGAGGTTGACACACAGGACCTTCCTCCAGGAGACCAGGGTTTGTTGAGGTTTTTGTGTCTTAACCACCAAAATCGTCATCTGATGTCAACCACCTGGCTCTCCTGCACCCTGGAGCTTCAGGGTATGTTCTCCGACCCGACAGCGGCCGAGTTTCAACCTTTGACTGTTGATTACCCTATATCATCAATTTGGCATGTTGGTCAAGTTAGCAATAATAAATATGCAACATTCAGACTTTCATAATGAAGCTTGCTGACTGACTGTTCACATATTACGACATATTATGAATTTTCAGACTGTTGTCAGAAGGCAACAGTTGGTTCGGTTTAGGAACACATCCTGCTTTGTGTTAAAGTTACTCTCAGTTGCGCAACTTACGGTATGTAACGTATGTCACACATTTTACAAAAGTTATCTTACTTCTACTACTACTTCTTATTACTCTTTACCTTATTAAACTGTCGCATTTTGGTTAGGTTAAGGCATCAAAACTACTTGAATTGTTTGCAGAAGCGATCACGCTTTGGTTTAAAATATGAACTTAAGTTCAGTCAACTAAGATAAAAGTCATTCTTTACTTTTAGTTACACACTGGACACGAACTCAGATAGGGGTTCTTTTGGGGAAGTCCTTTGTTTCTACTGTTACGCTAGAAGGGCGCCTCCAGAACTGATTCTAGAGGGAAAACCTCCAACATAGTTCGAAGCGTTGGGCCACTGACCAAGCTGCTGTTTTGAGGGCTGTTCTGTTCTCTGTGAGACGCCAAAGGTCCTGCAAAATGGCGCCAGTATTTGAGGACCTGAGGACTTATCTCCTCCTCCTATACCAAACCTAAATCCAATTCTAAAATCTAAAATGAATGATTAGCCTGAGGGACCAAATATCTGTCCCTGCATGCAACAGTGAGTCTACAAACAAATGTATCAGCGTGTAATGGAAATGTATTGGAAAATATATCTGATTTAATGGTTTATAGCTTTTGAAAACCGAAAAACAACAAACACACACACACGCCTGCACACACACAGCGTGTTGTACTATTATGAAGTGGGAGTGTGATTATACTCTCCATAAAGCGGCACACAATGGGACAAAGCAGCCTTTAAGCTGCCTCAAGGCCTGAATCTAAACTTACTCTCCTGCCCTCCCACATACAGCTGCTAATATCCTGTCTCTGGAGCGCAGAAGCAGACTAATTACATATTATTGTACTCTTAACTCGCTGCACAGCAAATCTGTGGGCCTAACAAGGTGTCTGCACCAAAGCTATTACTTCTTTTTTGAGTTTCATTAATGTGTTGTTTTGTGATCCTGAATCAAAGCTTTATTTGATCTAATCCGCTTCACTTACCAAACGAGGGATATCAATCCCAGAACAGATGGGTTTACAAATGATGCTGGGGGCTCACGTTCACAGAGACATGACGGACCGCTTCACCGAGGCTGCATTCAGACTGAGCGCAGGGTAAAAAATCAGGAGGCAAATTGAATGGCAATCAGTGATATCTCTTTTGACTGGGGAGGCTCTGACTTAAGTACCACACACACACAGACACACACACATACACAACAGCATTACCACACTTACATTACCGTATCTTTTAGGCCCTTACCATCACGGTCCTTTCATTTCCGTCTGTTTTGATTTCGTGTTTGGTGTTTTCTGTGTTTGGTTGTCTCTCGCCCTGTTCCCCTCCTGTGTTCTCGTGTTCCTGCGCTCCTCCCCTGCCTACTTTTTTCCTCCACACCTGTCTCGCATCAGCTCATTAGCTCTGCCCTGTTCCCGGTGTTTTTCCCAGATTATATGCTCCTTCACTGCTCTCAAGTCTCCCCCACTAGTTCCCCCTCACATGTGTTTCTCCGCCTCTCTCCATCCCCTCGTTAGTTTAGTTTGTATTTCAGTCATGCCATTAGCTGAGTTTTTGTGGAGTTGTCTGTTGTGTTTGCCCGTTCCTGCTGGTATTTTGGATGAATGTTCATGCACCGAGCTGGATGCCCGCCGTCTCCTGCGTTTCAGCCCACCTCCTTCGACCTCAGAACTTCAGTCCCGTGTTTAACTTTTAATTTTAAAGAAAAAAAGATTTAGCAAGAGCGGCACCTTAATGTGAAATGTATTGTTTATTCTTGAAGTTCTTTAGAGAGACTGCGTCTCCGTAAGAAGCAGCATACAAAAAAAAAAAAACACATCAAAAAAACATGAACAAAATCGTGCAAATTACAGAGCATTTCTACAGCATGGATACCCGAGGAGAGCTTTAAAGTCAGGATGGTTAGTTCTCAAACGGTTGGTTATGAATATGTAAAAACTTGTGGGACCCTGTCATATTTCATCACACTCCTAACTGTGTCAGGCTTGAGTAAGTTTGGACGCATAAAAAAACAGAATGACTGTCAGGTCACATTTGTTCATTGCATCCGTCCTGGACATTTTAAGCTGTGGTGGGGGAGACTTGATTGCAGATTGTCATACCAAGTTGTCATGTCGATGACCTGGGATTGACTAAATGACTTGATGGCCTGTAAATTAGACTCACTTAACAAACATTTTCCTCCAGAAGTGCTCCCCCTGTACCCCTCTTAGCTTGCAAAACGCTTTGGAGAAGTTAAATATTTAATAACGATTTAAAAACCTGTTTGTTCGGCCCTGATGTGCATAAATTCAGTGAAAAGCCACGCAAAGGATTCTTTGTAGTGCGCTCTAAAAGAGGGTATGCACTTGAGACTGTTGTTAACTTTATCCTTTTAAAGTAAAACAAAGGCTGGGGAGAAGCGCTGTTTTTAAGGACAAACTTCCCCTCTTGATGTTTAATGACTGAGCTTTGGGGAGGAATGAGTGGAACAGTTGAGTTAACACAGCAGCAAAGTGGTCAAACTCAACCACAGCCATGAAGTATTGTAATCCTTCTTAAAGGAACAGTAAAAAAGGGTGTCACTTATATCTTCAAGTCATACATCTCTGGGTCTCAAGGTTTCCAGAGTCGTGAATTAGGTGGGATGTGCTGTATGGAACCATTTTTTTGTTTTTCTAACAATTTTCCAAGTATTTAAAACCATTAACGAAGATTTTGCTGTGAAGCTCCAGAAGTGTCGCACAGACGAAGAAACTTCCCCAAACTTCCAATTGGTGAGAAGATGATGGCACACATTTCTTTTTTACATTTAGGTCAACTGTTAATTTAATGGGCACCTGTAGCAGAAATGGAGAAGAAAAGTGGGGCTAATGTGCACATATCTTCAGAGGACGCAATAAAGCGGTGACAGATTTTATGTGAAACCACAGATTATTATACAAATCACCTCCTCAGTGCCCGCCCGGTGCTAGTGTGCAGTTACGTGTTAATGAGAGTTGGTATTCATCATCGGTTGGTCAGTAAGTGTGTCGACCACCGCAATAGAGGTTGACAGCTCCATAAGCCTTTATCCTGAAGCATCTAGTGGTAATGACCATTGACATCAGCTGTCATATATGGTACGCATCTACATCGCCGGCAATAACAACATAATTACACGCCTGAGGGTGAATGAAATTAGAGGCGTTAGTGGCGTGTCTTTGAAATAACCGCCGATGCCTGTAAAACCACAGAGTAAATATGGAGAATGAGCGACTCTAATAATGATGCATGGATCATTTGTTGGAAGTTGATTTTCATAATGTCGTGGGATGAAGTGAAATCAGGCGTTAAAATCAAAACACTTATGGTGTGGAAAATAGCCATTAATAAAGGACCAGGAGGGCAAAAAAAGAGAAAAAACACTTCTATGCTTCTTCATATCTTAATATCAATTTAATGAAAGATTATGACTTGAGAAAATGTGACACTTCAAGTTGCTCCTCGAGCTGCATTCATGCTCCGTCACCAGAAAGGAAATGACACCAAAATGACCCGTTATTACAAAATAAATGTATATATAGGTAAATAACGGTACCTTTTCTCTCATGATTCATATTCGATTTGCAATCAGTAAATATAACACAAAGTAACTAAAGAGAATACAGCTCTTATTTTTAGTTGAATTGACTGCATCAGCTTGAAAGACAGGGTGAGACAACCTTGTAATGAAATTCAACATTCATCTATCTTTCTCCAGAATCTCTCTCTCCACCTTTAATATCTGACACCGAACCACCAGCGATGGTGGCTTTAAAGCAATTCTGTAACCCCTTTGTTGTTCCTTCCTCCAGATGGTGCTCTAACAAACCTATGACCACTGGAAGCAGCTCATATTAAAAAGGTACAATGTGACGTCATGAAGCTGTATGACGAGTATCAACTGAACCTGAGTCCTTCAGTGTTTTCACCTGCAGGTGCGCATGTTCTAAAAAGAAAACGAGAAATCCATACACCAGTTCAGAAAGAGGCCATAAAAGAAACCCTTAAAGGTTTTTATTGACATTTGCTTTTTCGTCTCACAACATGCAAAAGCGATTCAATCACAACCTTGACGAGATTATTGTGTTCTCTGCTCAGGTTTCTGCTGTGTTTCTGTCTTTTGGGTGTTTAGCAGTGTGTGAAGTCGATGTTTTCTTTTTTCATACCTACAGCATCACCTCCCATGTGGTGAAGCTCACCAACTCTACATAACAAACAAGTTAAAGACAACTTATTTATACCGTATGTACTGTAGAGGTGGAGGTATGTATGAAAGTATGAAAAGAAAACAAGACCAGGATAGTATGAACTATGTAAATGTAAGAATATAAATGTTTCTGAGTTAAGCTGGGGGTGAGTCCATACCTCTAAAAACATCTCTCTATTTTAAGTGCTGTATCGTAGGCAACTGGACTTGTTACAGCACTATTTTTACCATATTTACCGTGACCTGACGACTGAGAGCCTGCATCTTTTTCTTTTGTCTCCTGCTCAGACAACAGTGGCTCTCGCAATCACAACGCAGGCTTTTGGAAGTGGTAGAAGGGAAGTTGCCAGGAGTTGGCCATGGTACTGACATGTCGCTCCGGTCTGCTTGGAGGCAGGATGCTCGCACCCCTGCAGTGAGGGCCCATCTGAGGTGCGGAACGTCTCAAATTGGCGCAGTTAAGCTGGAAATGGAAAAGCAAATCAGCGTGGCATGGTTTGACCCGCTGCGGCCAAAAGCCAGTGGAAAAGCCCTATGCGCTGGTCAAAGCACAAACTTAGACACTTAAACTTTAAAAGGCTGCTTTTACTTCGAAACATGCACCAATTTCTAAGTCCAACGGTGGTGATTGAAAAGGAGGAGCAAAGAAGAAAAAACCTCCAACTCTGATTATGACTGAGTCTCCCGTGATATCACCTGCCATGTGTCGAGCTTCGACTGTGAAGTCCTGTGCGATGAGGCCTGCAGGTGAGACCTTAGCCAGAAACTCCCATGACCAAAATAAATGAAGCTAAGCTTTTTAAGACGTCTCTAGCCTGGATAGTGATGGTGGCCTAAAGGCTCCTGCGCCAACCTGAAAAATCCCGACCGAGAAAATGAATCAGTTATGCTTCTCCTTCCCTCGACAGCGATCACGGAGGTTCCTCAAACTGGCCACTGAAGCTCGATCTTGTTACCATGATTGTTCGGCTCCCAGGTGTGGCCCCCCCTTGCATTTCAACGGCTGCAAAAACACAGCTATGCTGAAAAACGAGGATCTGCAATAGTGAATGAAGTGAAACTGTTGTTTTGGGTTGCAAATTAGCTCTGAAACCAGCCGAGCTGCTTCGACAGCTGACAGTCTCGAAAGAGCAGAGCAAGCAAGCTGTGTTTCTGTCTAATGTGCTGTGAACTCACTAGTGTGTGTTTGGATGTGTGTGTGTGTGTGCATCAGTTTTCTTTTAGCCGAATTTGTTGATCTTTTCTCACAGCCAACTCACACCCTGCCCCATAATTAATAGAGCACTGGCAGCTTCTTCTCATATGCACCGACTGAGCGCTCGGCTTCCTCCGATGTCAAGAGCCAAGAATGGGATTCAAAAATAACAGGGGAGTGAAGTTTGAAAAAAAAAAAAAGCTGAGGAATACGGTTGAGTAGGTTTCTTACTGAACTTGAAAAATGAAAGACAAGATTCTAACAAAGCAAACATTTCCGGTTTGTATAGATTCGTATGACTTACGTATTCAAAATATATCACGTCTCTCCGATATGTGGGAAAGGATGCATTGGCACTTTAATGTCTATTAGTTCAAACATTTAGTCTCATGGCTGAAAATAACAATGTGTTATTGCACTAAAGAATAAGTGTTTCTGCAAACCATAAATATGTTGCAACTCATCATTTCTTTAGGTCGTATTTAACATTTTATTTCACCACATGATGGGGCTATGTTTGGGCCCAAAAACTACTTGTTACTGTTAGAAAAAGATGTTTCGGCCACAGACGAGGCTGGATATGTTCCAACTTCTCGTCAGTGATATCTGCTTTTTGCTGCCACAAACTTGGGTGGAAATTGTACCGAGGTCTCCTTTTAAAATATCCAGTAGTTTCACACTTACAGATGCTGGCTGCAGTCACAGGCTTGGCAACCACATCCTGCGAAAAAAAAAAAAAAAATCTCATGCACACCATAGTTTTATTGGCAGGTGTGTAGAATGAAAATCAGCTGACAGTGAAATAACAAAAGAAAAACAAAAACAAAACAAACAAAGTATCCCAACCGCAGTGCCAGAGTAAATGTCAGCAATGTAAACTGCGAATATGATGAAACTTCACATTTCTTTTTTTATTCTGCCGAGTATCCTGCACACCGTTGATCCACTTGTCAGGATTGTGGTTCAAGTGACAGTTGAAACGGTAGATCTCTGTAAAGATTGCTTAAATTTGTATTCACTCACCTTTACTGGCGTCCCTCTGGCCTCCTGTGTCATTAGTTGTTTTCTGTCTGGAGTGCGTTAAACGTTTGGCTCCAACATCACTCATTTCTGTGTGTGTTACTGATGGTGATGATACACGAGTAATTGTTTGGAACACAAGGTGACATGGAAATTGTCACAATTAGTGAGTTTTTGGACTCCGGTAGAGTAATTGTTATTTATTGTCTGTGCTCTCTGCTGTAATTGGCCTTCTCTGTCCAGACCGCATCAGTTGGGAAACAGATGAGAAATTATTCGGATATGCGCATCAGTCCAGTTTGCCTCAGTTCAGTTAGTTCATTAGGAGCTGCTGGCAGTCAGATGTCAGCATCTGTCTCCTTTTACCCATAAATCCTTGTGCGTTGGCATTGTTTCCTCATTACATTCTAACTCCTAACAAACCTCACCAGAGTTTGACTGTCAGAGGACCAAGATCTATTTTTTCTCCTCACTTGGGTTAAGCCTACTGAGACATCGCAGTGATACTGGGCTATACAGATACATTTGAGTTAATGTGGGTCCCTGTGAGGATTGGATTATATGGAAGAGACAGCTGGTCATTGGATATTTTCCACTGAATAAGACCTACATCAACTCCTGAAAGCTTCTTTAGTATCAGACATATCCACACAAACAGTTCAACAGCACATATGAGACACAGAGACACAGTTGTTACATGGCGACCATAAAATGTTGATTTTGAATCAGACAACAATCACTGAATAAAACCTGGTGTGTATGTAAGATCTCAGTGTGAACAGGGCAGAACTCCCCTCGGTGCTGCTGAATGATGTTGACAATGATTGATCAAAGGCTCCTACACACTACTGACGGCGATCTTACAGATTCACTACATTTCACAATGTGTATGATGGGTAAAATGAAGTCTTGCTCGGCGTGTCGTCCACTGATGGGATGTCTCTGGCACAGACTGCAGGTCAAAGCGTCCTGGGGCAAGATACTGACGCTTAAATTACTCCCTATGGCTCTTCCACTGGTGTGCCAGGGTGTGTGTATATATGTGTGTGTCTGTGTGTGTGCGTGGGATACTTTGGTGAGGATGCACTGTATCGCTCCTGATGAGCAGGTTGACACCTAGAATGGCAGCCCCTGCCATAAGTCTATGAATGTGTGTTGTAAAGTGCTTTGTCGGTAGACTGGACAAGTGCTATAAATGCAAGTCCATTTACTATTTGTTGTTGTTTGTCAGATGGAACAATCTAAATTTTTGCGGCATGTGAATCGGAGTGATGATGTAAATGGAAATCAATGTGCACCACTTTCATGGTTTGAAAATGCCACAAAAGGCAATCTTTGCTAACTTGGAGCTGAATCTGCGTTGTGCTTTTGTCTGAACCACATTGTTTCGGACTAATCACCGTCTAATGATGAACTACTGACGACTGCAGTGGTTTAGGTGTGGCGACCAGCGAGAGAAGCAACTGTTCATTTAAAAAGAACAATCATGGCTGCCAGAGTGGTAAGTGTAGATGCTACAGTAGCATCAGTCTTATCAGAACTGGAGAGAATATATTTCATTATAGAAGATCCACTGAAAGCTTTTTCTTGATGTAGAAGATGTTTTCCCTCGTTTCTTGACTGGATTCCATAAGAGTTTGTTTCACCAAATGGTAGCTCAAATCTGTGATAGATGATCACCTGCCAGGTATATTCTGAAGGCACCTGACCTTCTCCAATCAGCCTCTAAAGGTGACTTGCCAAAATTGTTCTGTATCGGTGCGTCCGTTACCCATGTCGCTGCATGAATGTAAACTGATGCTGACAGACATACATTCATAGGTCAGTATATACCAATGTAGTATCTATGTGTAGAGGATACATCTGTGTGTTTTTACAAATGCAGCATTGAATTATGCATTATAATCTGCATGCAGTATTCTTAGAGATTGTTTTGCAGCAGCTGTATGTTGTTTTCATGGTGTGGGACCAAAAAAAATTGGGTCACATCGGGTCCTCATTTGGGGCTTCCTGTTCACTCCACACAACATGTCAGCCAATCACAGTGCCACCTGGGTGTTTTCCACTCAGTTTCAGGTCAGATGAATCAACCACAGGTGGCCGGATCAATGTGAAACGTTTAATTATTGTTGTGACAAATGGCGGAGGCATTTAGCGGGGTTTGCTGAGCAAATTATCTCAATGATTGCAGTGGGCGAGTGTGCCATGATTCACAATGACAAGTCATGAATTATTAAGCCGCCAGAGCTGCTTGATGCCCCGAGGCCATGTTTCCTTTTTGTAGACGGAAGCCCAGCAGGGGCAAACAAAGAGGGCACAAAGGGGATTTGAATTGGAGCCACCCACAAAGCTAAGGCGGAGGGAAATTCAGGTTGGTGTTGGAGCTGTCAGTGGAATAAGAAACGGAGGATTTGCACATTCCATAAATCCCATAATTTGTTAGAATAGAAATGACTCATGAACTCATGAATTTAAAAGAATATGAAAAACATATTGCTGGTTGAAAAGATGCAATTACAGCAGTGAGAATATGTCATTAAATGAATATTACATAATTTGATCAAAAACACATTTTGGCATGTAACGGCATGACCCGGATTCATTTTCATTACATCAGAGAAATGTGTGATACTATACATGATACAGGTCAGGTATTGAATCTTTAGGTCCAAACACATCACACCATCAGCTCATTCTATTTGTGTGTCACTGAAGATATCAAAATAACCTTAAGTCTGTTGATCATAACACTCACTGAAAGAGACCTAATACAGAACTACTGTGAGCCTGAAATCAACTCTGACAAACAGGAAACTTTTGACTGTGATTACTGAATCCCAGATATAAAAAGTTGAATAAACTCAGGTACACTATAAAATGAAATTACAAGGAAAGGCACACACCGACGACAAACATCATTACATTTATGAATATTGTAACAATCATTAACTAAAGTGGTGCTGGCACGACACCTCCTGCTTCAACACTCATTCAGTGGTCGTTGACATTGCAGTAAGAGGTTTATTTTTATCTCTGCTGTTCTTGAGAGTGGCTGGCAGTGAAACTCCCACTGTTGTGTCATTTGATGTTCTTTAGTTGACAACACCCCTGGATTGATGCGATTAAATTGGTGCCGCTGGACAAAATCCACATCAAGACACTGCAAGTCTTTGGGGGCGCACCGCACGCTAACAGCTAAACCTCAGAAGGAGAACTGACCAGTAGAAGAGGAGTAACTTACATAAACAGCAACTGAAAACTGAAGGGCTCAATTTGCTTTGATGCCAATATCCAATCATGCTGTCGAACATGACTCAGACATCAGAGCAGGCAGACAGGGAGATCACCACATATTTTTAAAACGATTAAATTCTCCACATTTTCATCCTGCATCTTTAAAACAAAGCAATTTAAAATATCAGTGTTAAAGCATTATGTTCAGCTGAGTGTGCTCTCTGTTCTGTTAAGGTCACACTCTGGCTGCCTGTGGTGTGTGTGAACGCTGCGGTGAGGCATCGATTTTTGCCTTTAAAGGTGCTTGTACTTTCACACAAAGAGCAAAGTCTGGACAGTTATGTGTTTGTGCACATTCCAAGGTCACAATCTTTTATTTTCTTTTGAGCACAAATATTTGAGAAGTATAACTTTCCTTCAGCAAATTCGTATTCTAGGACGTGCTTTTTTGCAAAGAAATTTTAAATTTTAAATTCTCTCTCTCCCAAATAGGACAGTGGCTTCTCACTTTATCTTGGCTTGTTTTGTTTTTTTTGCCATTATCTTCTTTTACATAATCAATCTTGACCAGAAACTTCTACAGAACTATAATCTATTAAGGCAGACTATTGGTCAGAGATATTTCTCCCACCAAAAGGATTTATTTATGTGGGTGGATGATTATATTTTTGGACATTTTGACATTTGACAAAACATGGAAAAGGTTCATTCTCCAAAGGAGCATGAATGTTCAAAGTAAAATAATACCAATATTATATTTGCACATGACATTTTGATATTTATTTGAGCACAAGTAGATATATTGAACAGTCATGAGGAATATCATCCTCTGGAGACCACGTTTTATTTATGTATGTACATATTTTATTTAACTATTATCAAGCATATTGTTTATTTTTGTTTTCCTCCATTTTAAATGTTTCCTGCTATCTAGCGTTAAGTCCACTGCATGATTTATGTAATATTTTATTTATCAATCATGATTAATAGCCACGTTTCAATGGAGGGATACCAATACAGATTGGTATGAGCTAAAGAACGCAATTGAACACATTGCAGTCCTCATTTACATAAAACTTCCAAAACTGTTAAATATTGTTGTGATGCAGACACCTTCAACAGCACCCTACGGAGCAAAACCTGATAATTATAGGAGGCGGATGGGTAACCTGGTGCTAACAGGCACCAAATAGATGACTGCTGAGAGAAGAGTCATAATTAGTCACTCATATGTTATTATTACATATCAGCTAATAACCGGTAAATAGGATTTTCTTAATTGAAAGTCTTACCCGACAGTCTGCTGGGGTTCTGTGTAGCCTGTGCTATCTGAATACGGAGGAAGCCAGGAGGAGTGACAGATTTACCAGCCACAGCCAACTTTTATTTGGTTTAAACAGCGTTTACAAGACAAAGTCCTGACACATGACGAGCTCCGTCTTCTCTCCTTGACACCTTTTTTTTTTTTTTTTTGCGGCGCTGCCAATAATGAGTCATGAGGTGAAGTTTTTCCCCAGCAGGGTCGCTGAGGGCTGTGATTCCCCCTCAGCACGCCGCAGCCTCCTCCTGACCTAATTACCACAAATAATTGCTCTTGATACTACAGCGCCAGGATGCCAAGAAGA
Source organism: Sparus aurata (assembly GCF_900880675.1). Lineage (NCBI taxonomy): Eukaryota > Metazoa > Chordata > Actinopteri > Spariformes > Sparidae > Sparus > Sparus aurata. The sequence continues at coordinate 31,129,562 of NC_044199.1, read as the reverse complement.
AACACAGAAAAATAACACCCTCAGCAGTTATTACCAGCTGTTACACCAGGATAATTTTATGCTCAAACAACATATTCACTGTTTTAAAAAAAGAGCGAACCGTCTCAATCATCTGTCATTAAAACAAGCTTGTGGAGGGTGTTTTGGTATGCTCAGAAAAAATGCTGTTTTTGTGCCCACATATTTAAAAAGAAATCTGGGTCAATGCAGCCCAACATTTTCAGATCGTTATGCATCACAGGCAGGACGTGTACAGCTGCTCTCTCTAAATTATACTATCATTGGTCTATCGCCCTCCACGGTAGCTGTGTTGAACTCTACCGGTGTGCTGCGTCCAGGGAAGTTGCCAGGTTTGCGCACGTGGCGCTAGAAATCGTCAGGTTTCAAAAACATAACGTGATTTCTTCCTGTAGAAAATGCTCAAAGATGTCAAGTCCTTTCAAGTGATCCATTGAAAGGCATGAACACAAAGTCACAAGGAGAATAATCACAGATCACACAAAAAGGTACTGAAGAGGGAGCGTTTCAACCACAGCAGTAGAGAATGTTGGAAGGTAACTTAAGTCTTAAATCAACCTTTTTTGAAAAGTAAACTTCTCACACCTCCGCCACAGCGTCTGTATTGACTGAAAAATGATTGAATGAGAATATACCAGCTGAATGTGAAGGGCGCATCCAGACACAATAACCCAAACCATCAGCAGTCAGCTAACAGACGACGATGCTGCGCTCAATGAACCGAGAGAAATAAAAGAACAATTCATTTTGATAAGCGAATGTACAAGTGGGTCTGACTTGTATTATTTAATGCTGAGAGTGCTGTGATTGGGAGGAACTTTCTTTCAGAGTGATTTTTCCTTGCCCAGAAAAAAGTCTGGCAATCGCAGGTTTGTGGTTGTTCAGGGTGCAAATTCATTTCAGGTTCTTTACACTTTCTCTCCAGCTAACCGCTGTAATAGTTGTTTTTATGTGTTTTATTGTATTCAGGCAAACGCGGGTAATGTGCAATCTTCCTCCTGTTTATCCTCCGTGTGTGGAGAGCAGCGGCCTCACAGTGAACTTTCCCCTCCTGATTGTCTGCTTATTAGGGAGGTAAATTATCCGTCAGCGTGTCCACTTTAAAACAGATTGCTCCAGTATTTTGGGGAGCTTGGCCCGTTGGTCACCTCACCCAATGTGTGGCAGGCAGATTGGCTCTGATATCAATCTTTGTGTCTGTGGTTCTGTACCGTCTGCAGCCCACCCATCTGGCGCTCTAAGTAGGTCAATACAGATTCAAATCCTTAAATGCAAATGCACACTTGGCTCCTGCGGGTCTGGTTCTTCTGATCAGAGTCTCGCGGATTCGGCACTGGATGAAAAGTTGGGGGGTAAAATGACTTTTAGGACGACTTTAACTCTCTGTCTCCGTCTGTCACACAAACACACACACACAGGCAGAGGCGCACACACACACACACACACACACACTGGTGAGGTTTAATTGATTTTTCTGTTGCTGTAGATAAATCCATGTTCCGCATCTCATGTCACTTGGCTGCAGCCCTTGTCTTCTGGCCTGGTAAACCCCATTCATCACATACAGCCTCTGCATGCGCCGAACCGCGTGCCAACGCCTCCGTTACTGAGCTCGCTCAACCTCGAGTTGCCCTTTCAACACACACACAAACACACACACACACACACACACACACACACACACACACATTGGAAAAAAGTGTTTTAATTTATCTTCAGGGTACATGTAGCTTTACTCCATATAGATTCACACTGGTGTGAACTCCCCTATTATTCAGTGATAATAAGTGGAATCTGATTACATGGATAGACACATGATCAAACAAACACACACACACACACACACACACACACACACACACAGGACATTATGTATTCCCGGTTCATGTAAAAGCCTGGAGCTGATTTAAGATTCTGCATTTGTCCTCTCCAGGGTCTGTAGCTGGACTGACCCTGAGCTTGTTAGCTGACAGTTACAGTAGGACCCAGTGCATGGAGCTATCCTCATTTCTGCATTACTACTACATACACAGTGTGACTTAATATACAGCATCATTTGAACAGTGTCCTCTTTAACAGAACTCGATGAAACGGTTCCCAGACCACTATTAGCATCTTTATTTCCTGCTAACCTCTGGAGGGACCAAGTCTTGTGACTTCGTGATGTCCTGCTTGCTGCTTGGACAATGTCCCTGAGGGGCATGTTCATAAATTATGTAGCTGTCATAAAGAAATAAGTGGAAACAAACATGAACTTACATTCAGCCTGACTTCAGAATTTTTTATTCTGATTTTCCTCCAGCATGGTTTTTTTTTTGTGTGTGTGTGCACGTCTGTGCATTCTGGCTAACATATATGCGGTTGTGTTTGTCAGTTCGAGAGTTTGACGACGAAAGACAAGTCACTGTCCATCAAGAATCTATCTTCACTTTCCTGCTAGACGGCATCCCATAACACATCACACCTCAAACACAGAAGGAATTACATAGATTTTAACAATGATTACTACTTGTCATAATAAAGTCTTGGCATCTTTTACTGCCTGAGATTATTCAGCTGCTTTTGATAAAGATTGTCTGTGACTTTATGACTTGTATTTGTGTATAGACACCTCGAGTTGAGCACGTCTGTTCAGCTGGTTGACAGCTAACCTTGCTAGGTTTGAGTTTGCGGGGGTGACGTCGGTGCGCCTGAATGGAGTGTTGAGGTGTGGTGAAGTGAAGTTTGTCTTGTGGAGGCAGAAGTGAAAGCTGTTGCGAGGTGTCAGCGTTTCTGGTTTTGGTTGCTCCATGTTTTGACAGTTCCTGTTCCCTTCAGGTTGGGCTGCTGTTTTTTTTCGTAGACAGATTATATTATTATTAGGATTTGATAAACGAGATCTTCCATTACTTCACAACTGAAATAGAAACACTGGCATTGAATCAGAGGTGAAGGTGTCTGGTGGCGGTAAATGAACGGTGCAGGTTAAAGTTTAACCATGAATAAACTCTGCAGCTCTTCAATACCCTTGACGAACTTTTTGTTTGGGTGACAGCTATCACTATACCTGCTTATATACATGCTTTTGCCATGCTACCCAACTTTAACTTGCTAGAACTGCTGTCCGGTTTCGATTGTGATGGATTACATACAGCTAATAACCGCACCCACGTAACATTGACAGTTACACAGGAAGAAACACTGGCTGGTTCAGTACATTTAGCACAAAGTAAAGGTTGTACTTCTTCCATCATCACTTTGATTCCAGGGACGCTCTGTGTCTCTGTGGCTACGAAACCTTCCCTGCAACAACCCGGGGGAGAACAACAGGGGGTAGAGAACATCAGTTGCAGCAGACTTGGTGGACAGGGAAGGTGGCCACAGGACTCACACAGATCAAATCTAATACTGTCGGCTCATCAAGTTCACATTAAAACTTGGGAAGAACGACTGAAAAGCATAAAAAAAAAGTCAGAAAGAAGTCAAACCCATAATACTTTTTAAATTTAAGTTAATTGAAAGTACATTTTAGGATTTTAGCATGAGTCATTTTCTTGTCTTTCTGCGTTAAGCTTGATATAACGGAGGAGAAATACTTCACCACTGGCTAATTAATTAATGAACTCCATTTGCATGTACTGTAAGACACCTCCTCTCTTCAGGGCTCAGTCTCAGTTGTTTCACTTGTCTCTACAAAGTGTTTCCTATATATGCTGAATTAACTGATGTTCTTTCTATACTTACGAAGCAAAGATAAAAGGGGGGTTACCTCTGTACAGTTTATTCATCTACCCATGGAGAGCTCAGCACTTCCTGCTGAGGCTCCTGTGATAAATGACAGAGCTGTCGTTTCAACTCAGGCAGGGTGAGCAACACGTGCCACAATTCATTTTCCCCCCAGCTCTCAAAGTGCTGACTGCTGCACGGAGAAATTAGATGTGCCATCAAAGCTAACCTTAGCCTTTATTCCTGCATGAACCCAGCTATGTTTAACCAGATGAGGTCCCTCAGGGCTCTCGGCAGGAGAGACGAATCAAGAAGAGCTTCGATCCGCACACAGAGCGAAGGTCGCCCCTCCACCAGAGCGGATAATTCAATATGAAAATCCAAATGTGGAGTCCACCACGGCCCGCAGTTTGATTCCTGACACTCGAAAGTGTAGTTGTGAAATCATTGTGAGTACAGCGTCGCTCCTGTCAGGGGGGCAACGATGAGGAATACGATCCGGCAAAAAAGGCAACTGAAAGACATGAAATCTGAATGTCCTTGGAAAAAATTACTGCAGGTTTTAAAATTCTTCTGTTGTAAAATCAGAATATTCTTCTTTTCTCAATGACTTCTCTTCTGCGAGTCAACTGATTACAGATATTGTAACATTAAATGCAAAGGACATTGGACAGTTAATAAACACACTTTTGTTCTGTCTGCGTAAGCGTACGTATTTTTAACTTTTAACCCACACTAAAACACACATTTCATAAATAACTCCTGCTCCGAGCTGAGCAACAGCAAAAAATGGAAAGACGGAGGAGAGTGCTGTCATATTAATCATCCTGCAGCCACTCTTCATCTCTTCCTTTAAACACTCTTCATGTTCAGAGTCACTCTCCAGCCTGGTGTTACTCCATCCTGACATGTCATTTTGTCAGATGAGGAGACTTCCTGAATATGACGCACGCCAAGTTAAAAACCGTCACTGACAGGAAACAGAGACACATTGTTTGAGTTTCGGCATCTCCATTTTTTGCAAGTAGAGCTGCTTTCCAGGAGGAAATACTTATACCTGTTGCATACCTGTTTTGCACGAGATCTGGCTTACATTCTAATATGACAATAATCTTTTTTTTCTTATTCAGACAGGATATTGTGATATTCAGAAAACTAGAAGACTGGATAGAATTGCTGATAACTTGTAAACCTTTTATATCAAAAGAATTGATAAAAAGTAGAGACACTTAGAGACAGCACCACAGGATACACCCTCCAAACTGATCGCTCAGTTTAGAATCAACACTTCTCTTTACACTGATGAACCATAACATCCAAAGGACTAACGGGTGAAGTGAAGAAATCATCTTGTTACAAAGGATTGTTCTGTTGACCACCAGGGCAAGTAAAAACCCTCTTGTAGGCGGCAGTCCCTGAAGGCAGAGACAACCTCACAACCATCAGGACTCAAAGAACCACCAGCCCTGGTGCCAGACACCACAGGACACCCAAGAGGTTCCTTTTGTCCAAGGCTTAATGGGTCAGAGCTGAGTCCTGTATGGCCTCCATGGTTTGAACTGATCCCGGCACTGATCTCATTGGGATCATTGCATTGGACGCCAGATCAAAGTCTTGAGATCTTTGCCACATTCCTTGGGATGTTCTTGAGCCATTTATGCACTAAAGAGGCCGAACTTAGTGTTTAGGTTGGTCTTGTGCATCCACATGAATACCGGGACCCAAGGTTTCCCAGCAGAACATTGCATTATAAGGAGTTAATCCGTGCTTTGTCTTGCAGTTGGCGTACCTAAATAACTGGCAGTCGAGTTCATATTTCAGAGTGTGCAGTATACGAGTTTGGAAAAGGGAACAGAAAAGGTTTTACAGCAACCATTTTTGTATTGATTCTCGTGATAAATTCCCCCAAAAGGCTCAATTTTATCCATTTGAAAGCAGCATTCATGAATGCATCAATCAGTGGGCAAAAAAATCCATAGAGCAGACTGTTTATTCTAAAGCCAACTCCTCCCATCATGAAGATCCAGCACAAGAACAGTAGGAGTCGTTTATCCGGCTAAGCAATCCACAATGAAGACTTAACCTGAGTTTTGCCATGTTTAGTTTTGTTAACACACCAACACAGGTGTTTCAAATTAATCTGGCTGAGTAGACCTCAATGTTGAAGTTGGTCTTGTTGCTATGTCGTGACCTTCATGACCTCACCGAATAATAAACTGTATCAGCTGCAACCAAAAGGTGACAGTGAGGGAACCGTCAATCAACCCCAGTTCGTACAAAGTCTTGAGAAGAGGTCTAATCAGGCAACATTGGTGAAAACACCTGTGACAGTGGGGTTTGGGTATGTAGCGGCTTAAACAGCAAGTGCACTGATCTGCCAGGTAAATTACATTGATCATCTCATTGCGATGTAATGTTCTGCAAGGAAACCTCAGCTACACTCACTCATGCGTGGCATCCGCATGAATGCCAGGACACATGGTCTCCAGCAGAGCATTTTAACGAGCTAATCAGTGTTATTCACTTCACCTGTCAGTGGCCGATCTGTGTAAGTGCTGGTGGTTTCTTTTTCTTGCTGAGCTGCCAGACTCATCCAACCCTGCAGACATGGGTGACAAAAAACCCCATTTCTTTTGGGTGGGGGGTTAAAATACAATATATCGACCTCATGATTCAAACTGTGGATGTGAAGTCTCAAAGTCTTTTGCCCTTTCTTATGCGTGTCTGTGTGAGTGGAACATCCTCTGGCTCTCTTTGCAGTTTAAGTTTTACAGGTTAAATTGGCCAATGAGTTCATTTCTCGCTGCAGAGCAGCTGCTCCTTCCTGAGAAACGATGCCATGCAGAGTTTCAAATAAGGCTGCTTTGTAGGTGGTTTCAATAAATTCAGTTCTAGCTAGAGTCTATATGTTGCTTGTGTGGCTTCCAGCCAACCTACAATGTGTTGCTATAAAGCATTTGACGACACTGAGTAGAAATAACATTATGTACAGTCAGTGATTTGTGTTAGTGAGTATGCTTGCATGATTGTATTTTGACTGCCATCAAGATTATGCATCGCCCATTTCATTACAGAAAGGTCACTTGATAATTCAACAAACCTGCAACAATCACTGGTTTTTAACGCGGTGATTCAGCACTGCCACTGTCAAAGAACTTTGCTCCAAATTGAGACATTTCATTAATAATTGAAAATACTGTGACAGTTTCACATTGACTCGGGGAGCTTAACTGAAGCAAGTGATGCACTCTTAAAAGCCCTCAGTTTTGACTAATTGATGCTGCTTTGACTTGGGGAAACACTAAGTGAAGTCTAACTAATGCATTTTTTTCCTCCCAAAAATGGATACAGTAAGAAATGACAATGAACTCCTGCTGAGCTGAATGTTTCAAAATAAAAGTTGAATAAAAGTGAAGTTGCCCTTAAAGTGAAACTCTCGCCATAAAAGCAACCAAGGCTTTATTTGTGATTGAATATGAGTCAAACCTTCGTGTAAAAGCATAATCTCTTTCACATGAGGGTCTCTACACATGAACACGAGCATTAAGAACATTGTTTGGGCACTTTTTTTCTGCCATGGCGGCGGCGCGCCGGAGGTGCTACTACTAACGTGAGTTGTCCAAAAACTTATTTTTTAGTAAACTCTGTGGACACAAACAATGTTCTCAATGCTTGTGTTCATGTGTAGAGACCCTGGGGATACTACAAGCAAAGTTTCATGTTGTGTCGAGCATTCTTAGTGTTTTAAAAATAGTGCTTTTGATGCCAGCATACCAGTGCCCTCGCACTCTATTGAAAACTAGCTTTCTGAAAACGAAACTACGGTAACTCTTAAAAGTGCCTCTTTCGTCGCAATTATGCTTTTACACGAAGGTTTGACTTACATTCAATCACACATAAAGCCTTGGTTGCTTTCTGGCGAGAGTTTCACTTTAAGTCATAATCTAAGATGTATCATCATGGATATAAAGATAAACATTTCACAGCTTAAAACTCCTGTACGAGGGGCTGAATGATGAGGTTTGGGTAATGAGTTTGGTCCAAAATGGATGCACGGCGCGGTGCATCGTGTAAGTATAAATCTTCATGTTCTCCATGGCACCTCTCTCCCTCTGCTGTAGCTGTAATACATAACACGATTCAGATTTTTCATTTTGGGTTGTGGGATTACATTTCCACATAATGGTGACTGACATGAAAGGAATTCAGCCGCAGTAATGACTTGGTTTTCTAATCTGCAGATAGGCTGCGATTGATCTGAGGCAGCTGCTCACAACGGAATGACTTGCACAGATAAATACATGCCAGACGTATGAACCCTAAAAACGCTAGATGTGCCCACAGCCAAGGAAATTGCACATCATGTCTGCTAATGACGCATGGATGAAGAGCCGGACGAGGCCCACATACTAATGGGACCGTGAGGTGATGAAAGCAGGGGAGCGAGTGGGCTATCTTGTAATGAAAAGTGGGATTCTGAACTTGTTAAGTGGATTTTTTAATACGGAAGCAGACATGATAAGGAAGAGCTCTGTAAGAGGAAATTTAAATTAATGTTAAACGCAGAGAAAGTGACATCAAATCTTATCTGGAGATGATCATCAGCTGCCGTGATGAAGACCTCTGCGCGAAGGGAAATAACTTAAATAAGTGGTACATGACTCACCCTGACATTGGAATATTAACATGCACAGAGTCGCCCCACTTGGTTAGGGTTAGGAAGAGGTCGTGTTTTAGCTTGAAATACCTGTTTTTATCACCACAAACCCAGCTAGAGTTGCCCCAATTCCTTTCTAAAAATATCCAGTTTTGTTGACTTAAACACAGCCGGAAGTGTGCCAGTAAAACTCCACCTCAAACAGTGGTCTCTGGCTTGGCGATCATCATGCCAAGGTGTAATATCACCACCATGAAAGTTTATTACGCAACACATGATGTCATTGAAATGTACACGTTTCAATATATCCATGGTTTGCAGAAATGTTAAATGCCAACATTTTATTTTGTAACTAGGCTGATGGAGAGTGGGTGACTTCGGAGACGAAGCGAGGACAGTGGATGTGTGAAGCATCCCTACTGCACTGGGTGGCTGTAAATGATTTTTATCACAAGGGCCCAACGGCAACGAAAGTAGAAATTGGCTTTGGCCACATTTCCATCAGTTAGGGTAACACTGTACACAACAACAGCCACTCAAACGGCACATTAGGCACGACTTTAAAATGATCTGACAGGCTGTTAATAAATCCTCAAACTAGCCAAGTTTTTAGGAGAAGCAAACAGTGAAAATGATCACCATAAATGTCACTGATCAACATCAAGATGGAGTCTCATGATCCCATGATCTTGCAAATCAAGCTTCCTCACGAGGTAAACAGTTAAACAGTTCTGAATGTGAAGTGTTTTGGGTTTTTTTTGGATAAACTTTTGGCTTGTTTACCACCGTTGTTCAAATGCACCTTTAACTTCCTGAACAGCATGTGAGCTACGTTCGTACTCTGCTAATGAGAAACCTGCTTCATATCCTGCTAGGTAAAACATGTTCTTGCATCTTTGCTGCCTGCGCAAACTCGAGACTCCCAGGGCATTAAAGGTGTATTAAGATGTCAAATGCAAAAAGAGACCAAAATGTGGAGCTGTGCAGAACTTGTTATTAAAACCGAGATCTAATTTTCTCGTACGAGTACTCTGAGTACCATCGCGCTCAGCAGGGGGGAGGGGTGGGAGCCGATGTCTGTTTCATCCCATTTTCTGGCACACCGCTCGACCTGTGAACATGAAAATATCTATTAATTGGTTTATTCATGGAAACAGAGAGAGCTAGTCGCAGGGTATCAAAGGTTCATGGGAAGAGCCTAACTTCCACTTCAGTGGAGAGCAGCCAACACCCGATTCACTTTAAACACAACCGGAACAGATTTCCTGGAGTGTGTGAGGTGTTACAACAGCCAAGAGCGCATGGAGAGAGTTCAAATTACGGGATAAATAAAAGAAAGAGTCTGCTTTCAGAGCGGAATCTGCATGTTTGAAAGATGCGCTGCACCAATCAGCCAATAATCAGAAGGTGACGGATGCAACTGCAGAGAGGGAAGGAGAGCCGCTGTTTCTTTCTGGCTGCTGCAGTGTGTGTGTTTGAGTGTTTCATACATTATTGCAGCTCCTGTTTCACACTTAGCCGCAGCTGCAAGTGTGAACAAAGAAATTTTTCACGACCAGCAGTGCTTTTGTGTTCCTGTCACACGATTGATCAGACAGACATATTGATTGGCTGAAGAGCGCAAACATATGGCTGAATTTATTGTGTGTGTGTGTGTGTTTGAAAACACGTGCAACTGCTGTGAATTATGCGCGATTGATTGATTGTTTGTCCTGCTCCATCGGAAAATCCATCGCAGGAGAAGCATTTTCCGGTTTAATCAGTCTCCGTGATGTCTGATAGCTTTTGCTTTCACATATCTCATAATAGCCACTTTCCCTGTGACACTGTGCAAATCTGGAAATTGTTCACTCGTCACTCCGGAGGTGATGGGACTCAGTGTGGCTGCCCTTAGTGAAAGCATACTGATAGAACAATCTTAATTAACTAAATGACTCAGAGAGACTTGCCATTTTCAAGTTCCTGTAGATCTGATTTTTCAAGCTGTGGTGAAAAAGGCCACCGCTTTCTGCCTGAAAGAAAATATTCAGCGCCTCGAGCGTGACTTGCTATAAAAAAGGTGAAAGCATTCAAAAACACGCTGGCACGCTCCTTTTAAAAGTAATGAAAGAAGCCAGTCTTGTCTTTACTGTCCGGCAGCATCTAGCAGCCTCATAATCATTTATACAAGCGTCTGTGAATACCGATCAGGGCCGGCTGATGTGTTCCTGCTGTCTGTTTGGCAGCCAAATAAAGGGCAGCGCGGGAGCTGAATGTTCATCATTTGATATTAACACCAGACAAAGCAGGCCTCTTTGATCAAGGCCCGAAGGTCAACCGCAGCAGCTGTTGCGGAGCGCCGACAGGAGGCGAACCTTTTCTTCTTCGTCCCAGGGGGACGGCAGCCTCCCGCCAGGCAGGAGCTGCTCGACGCGTGTGTTCAGAAATCTCATAACAGAGTGGATTTGGGGGGTATTTTCTAAATTCCTCCTGGGAAGAAAGAAGCAAGAATGGTCCTTTTTCAAGAGTACTTTGGCACACACACACACACACTGTACCCTTGTAAATCCATAACAGAGTTTATTACATCTATTGTTAACATAATAGCACTAATTTGAAAAGAAAAAAAACACATTTTAAGTCTTTATTTTTTTCTTGCAGGCGATCTATTCATTCTTTTTCCGAGACATGCCGTCCAGCAGCGGCAGCTTAAATCCACTGAAGCAACTTGACTGGTCAAAATTGCTGCCTCGGGGTAGGGGAGTCACTTCTCATTCACTTTTTCTAAGATCAAAAGGTTCTTTGGACCCTCTTCTTCTTTTTCATCTTTTTTTATTTTTTATTCTACCAGTTCTCTTTGCAGCCACTTTGATGAATCCGATAGCCCATAGGGACATGCAGCAGTTCTGAGGTTGGTGTATTGTTGGGTGTAAGGTGCAGCTTTTAAGAGAAAATCTACCATGAAACTCTGCGTTAATGGTCAAAGAAGAACAGTTTGGGAAGAGGGCACTGACTGAATGTTAGCTGCAGGGAAATCCTTTCAATGCTTCTACGGAGGCTTAATATTGTGGACATAAATAAGGAGGGTGATACACCAACACACACTCCCTCAGGTGGGGTGTCTGTACACAGTATGAAACTCTGACAGTAGAGACAGTGGTTCCCATCTTCACCTCTACCAACAGTTTATATTACAGTTTCTCCAGAAGGCAACTTGGTTCCTCTGTATTCAAAAACAAATGAACCATCGCAAAGAAAAGTCACTTGATCACCAAAGTCATCTGAATACTACAAATGTATTTACAAAATCTGGTGGCATCCATCATCTAGATGAGAATTTTGACCTGCGGGTATACAGGAAAAGTCACATTTCATAGATATCTATTAAATACTAAAGAAATTAAGTCTAGATGACGGATCATAAGAGCAACACCGATAGCGTGGCTAAAAATATCAATGCGGCAGATCCTCTAAGGCTCAAATCTTAAGTTCATTTGTTGACTCAAAGTTAAAGGGATATTCCGGTGTAAATTTAATCCAGGGTCTAAATCACCGTGAAACTGTGTTAGACTCCCTCTCGAGAGATCAAGTTAGCAGACCGCTAATTTACGGAGTTTTATCAACCTCAGAAACGACCGCACGACAACAATACACTGCAGTAAATGGATCCAAATATAAACCGCCACCAAAAAGCCACAAATAATGCTCAGAACAGCACCAAACTTCAGCAACAGTACAAATAGGGTCTCAGCACATAGTCCGGGGCATCTAACCTCCGCTATCTTAGCTAGGGAAGCTATTGTGAAGCTAAAAACAGACTTCAACTCTCCTCCATCAGCTTCCGGGTCGGGGAAGTCCCGACGCGACGATTACCGAGTGCGGTTAGAAATGCTCAATTCTGTTCTTTTCCCTGTCCGCTCTCGATAATAACTGTTATAAACTGGCAGGTAAGACACATATGAACTTTGATTGCTTTTCCATGGAGTCATAATCACACATTTTCATCCATGAGCCGCGGAACTCTACTGCACTCGGTAATCGACTTGTCGGGACATCCCGTCAACAGGAAGCTGCTGCAGAAGAGTGGTAAATTTAGTCAGCTTTTCAGTAGAAATCCAGCTAAGCTAGCGGAGGTTAGATGGCCCGGACTATGTGCTGAGACCCTATTTGTGCTGTTGCTGAAGTTTGGTGCTGTTCTGAGCATTATTTGTGGCTTTTTGGTGGCGGTTTATATTTGGATCCATTTACTGCAGTATATTGTTGTCGTGCGGTCGTTTCTGATGTTGATAAAACTCAGTAAATGAGCGGTCTGCTGACTTGATCTCTCAAGAGGGAGTCTAACACAGTTTCACGGACCATGGATTAAATTTACACCAGAATATCCCTTTAAGTTAGCAAACAGCTGCCTTTTTACACATCCAACAGCTATGAGCGAACATGAGCATTCAGTTTGAGTCGTGTCTTTGGCCACCTGGCTAACAGCTGTCAAAGATTCACTCGCTTGTACTTAGCTCTGTTTTTGGTCTCCACCAACTCCTGAGGAAAATATCCGGCACTTTGCTGCTAAACGCTCCACTACGTTCCCCAGCTAGACAATAACTGTGTCTGTCTGCTGTATTATTAAACTTTATTCGATGAGAATGGCTGCCAACTGAAAGTAAAGACACCACAGTCCCAGAGCTGTGAGAGGGAACTAAAACAGTGAGACTGTGTCCCAGAAATCTAAAATATGAGCTCAAGCAGGCAGATTCAGGAGACAATTCCTTTCACAGTATATTTTGATTTGTTATTATAACAAATATAATAATTATAGCTGCTTCTAATACGCATTTTTGAGGATACCTATCTGGACACAGTCATTAACCACATTAATAACAACTCTGACAACAGCACCTGCTGCTAGATCACATCAGATCAACTTCGATTTGTTTCTACTTTCATCTCTCCCTGCCGGCCCGATATAAAAGTAAATCTTTTCATCTAAATGTTTTTTTTTTTCATTTTTTACTCAGGCAGCATTGATGTCCATCTTGGTGATCAGGAACATTGCGTGCATGTTTGCACACTCTGTCCATCACATCACTCCCGTACGTTTACTCGTATTTTCCTCTCTTTATATTTGATCTGTGGCCAGAATGTCTGAGCGGATCTGCTTTTTTTACTGCCGAGCGACAAGGTTGTTGCCTGCTGCCCTGGTACGTGTGACATCGATTTTTCCTTTACGTCCTGCCCTGTAACAGCGCTGCAACACAAGTTTACTTGTCACTGCAAATGTCAAGCGATCGGGAACTCTGAAAAAGGTCAGCGTTTTATGGGATGTTTAACATGTCGTCTGGATTACAACAGCATTTTCCCAGCAGGGCGCAGGAAGGATCGCCGTGAATCTTAACACATTATTAGAAACGGCTGTTTGACGACGGGACGACCTCTAGCTGTGTGACCTATGAAAGGTGAGAGAAGCTCCACAACCCATGGCGCAATTATTTTCACTTGAATAACTGCTTTTAGGCGCCCCTGCGGAATGTGAAACAATGGTTCTCAATCACAATAACGTCACACATAGTGAGGATCATGTTCAGGATCCTCTGCTGTGTCTTTAAATGTTTTAACTCCATTTCAATTTGTATTCAATGTTGAGTAGCAGCTTCATCTTCTTCTCTGTGCTGTTCTCCTCCTTGACAATTTCACGTCGGTGTAAAAGGTGCAGGGCAGGTGAATAAAATGAGGCTGAACCGGTCCGGTTGTCTGTTGTGATAATACCTGGTCAGTGGTGGGAATATGACTTTTGTAAAGCCAAAGCACATTCTCAGTGAGTGCTCTCTGGACTGTGGCGAAGGATCAGCACCATGGATATTTTTGCCACTATAGAACGTATACTGACCAGCTGCATCAGCGTCTGGTCAGGAGCCCGCAGTGCCTCTGACTGGGAGTCCCTGCAGAGGGTGGTGAGGTCAGCGGAGAAAATCACCCAGAGCTCTCTTCCTCCCATCCAGGACATTCTATAAAACACTGCCTGACCAGAGTTCACAACATCAGGAGTGACACCTCCCACCCCCACCATGGACTGTTCAATACAATGCAATATATTGTATATTTTTATATAGTATTTATGTCTTCACTTCTTTAATTATTTATTTTTCGTGTGAATACATGCTGCTGTTTTTTATCCCACGCTATTCTGAGCCATTTGTAACTAAATTTTGTTCCTATTGCACTGTGAAGTGAAATTAGAATGACAACAAAAGAAAGTCTAAGTTGTGACAATGCATGTTACTATTAATGCCATCTGAGAAGTTATAAAGTAATGTTTTCTTATTCCAGCTTAACCTCCTGACTACCAGGAAAAAAAATATTCTCCAATCACAATTTTTTTTTTAATTCCCCAATCTTTGTAAGGTAATTAGAATACTGAAAACATTTTCTTTGAAAAAAAAAAAGCTTTTATTTTTAAGATATCATATGTCCATGTTACGACCCTCTAGTAACAGTCCACTTCAGTGGACATCGGAATGCCATACATGTGAAACTGAACCTTGATGGCAACCAAGGTGCTTCTTAGAATGACTCCTTTTCTTTTCATTTGAAAAAACAGAACAAAATGGAGGAAATAACTACAAATGTCCACTACAGAGGACATTTTTAAACACTGAAATACTATGCTAAAATACAGTTAAAAAATTCAGACAATGTTTTAATGAGTTGTTAAGAGACTTTCAAGACAACATTTGCTCAATAAAAAGTATTATGCGCTTACTTTTCCCCTTCCCATAAAATGTGCTTGCCATTTTCCCAAATGAGGAAGAGAAAGGTACCAAAGCCCCACCCCCTTCACATTTGGTATCATTGAAAAGCCCTAAATGTCCTCTGTAGATAGCAAAATGAGTTAATTTAGTAGTATGCAGTTGGTTGGAAATATTCAGGTTTAGAAATGTCCTCCACAGAGGACAAATTTGAACTACTGGTAGTCAGGAAGATAAGACGGTAATTCTGTCTTGAGCTCTTGAACTGAACTACGTGCTGAACATTTCAACCTGTAGAAAGATTCTTGAGAAACTGGATTCTAACCAATAGAAATGTACTGAAATGTTACTAAATGCATTGTACATATTCTGAATGTTGATTATTATTATCATGGTAAGGTTACATAACTTCTGTATGTTTTCAGGCTAGACTGAAAACATGTCAGTAAATATCAAATAGATTAAAATGGCATTTGGCTCAAACATTCATAGTCCCCAGAGGATGAATACTAATGATTTGGCAATCCCTTCACTCGTCATCTAGTGCCGTCATTATGCCAATCTGTCCAATACTATAGGTCTTAGCATGCAGACATGTTAAGCTGTGATTTTGGCTTGCAGATGTTAGCATGCTAACATTGGAATTTAGCATAAAAAGCACTGTTGATTAGTCTCTTTTTTATTAGATTTTTGTGAGTTTTTTATTATGAAAATTAACCTGATGTTATATTTTTGTGTCTGTGATTGACTTCCTGTCTGCTCCGTGGCTGAATTCAGTTGAATTTAAGCTCCATGCTCCAGCACCCGGCAGAAATAGAAGCCACGCTTATCTGCTATGGAATGGTTTTGACTGCCGGAGCTGCAATGGAGCAGATACTCAACGGAGTGGAGCCAGTAGAAGTAAAGACCTGGACGAGAGTGAAAGCAAGGACAAAACACGGCTCTGGTGGAATTTAGGGGTTATAGTTGCTCTATTTCCCATAATAAAGTCAGCTAATTGGATTTTTCACATTTCCCCCCACGCAAATTAAGGCGAAACTCTCGCCAAAAAGCAACCGAGGCTTTATTTGGGATTGAATATGAGTCAAACCTTCGTGTGAAAGCATAATTACGACGAAAGAGGCACTTTTAAGATTTACCGTAGTTTTGGTTATGGGGCACGTTAATTTTGAACGGGAGTGCATGGAGCAAGACATGCTAGCATCAAAATCGCTATTTTTAGAACACTAAGAAGGCTCGACACAACATGAAACTTTGCTCGTACCATCACTAGGGTCTCTACACATGAACAAGAGCATTGAGAACATTGTTTGTGTACACAGAGTTTATGAAAAAGAAGGTTTTTGAACTACTCACGTTAGCTGCTGCAGCTCCTGCGCGTCGCCGTCATGCCAGACAAAAAGTGTCGATCCCCGAGTGCGACCTGACAGGCACGCTTGAGGAGCGGTTCACCATTACTCTCCTGCCTGTCAGGTAAATCTTAAAAGTGCCTCTTTCGTCGTGATTATGCTTTTACACGAAGGTTTGACTCATATTCAATCACAAATAAAGCCTTGGTTGCTTTTTGGCGCGAGTTTCACTTTAAGTATTTTTACTCAAGTACCCTTCTTCAATAAAATGTTTAGGTATATATTATTACATATCTCTACCGCTGAACATTCTTTTTTGTTTAATAGCAAAACATTACATTTTTAAACCTTTAATACAGTAATTGATGATTAAAGCAGGAGCCCAATATCATATTTTCACAACTAGTACTTTAATGTTCATTGTGTACATCTACGCTGCTAATACAGTATAATGTTCTTTTATTGAAGTGAATCTTTGAATGGACTTGTTCCACTAACAGCAGTGGAGGTACTGTGCCCACTAGAGCCCCTCCGTGGATCTGTCCACACAGGACAGAACCGCCCCTAATCTTCTCACCTGTTTGCTTATTTGATTTTCCAAGACACCTACAAGTGGTTCACATCCGAAAGCTCAACAGAGGAGACGCCGGTACAAATTGACATACGGTGAGCTTTTTAAATATTTACACACATTATGTTCCTGCTTGCAGTTGGCAGGCTGTGTTAACTATGCTAGTAAACGTAGCTCTGATTAATAGATGAGGTGTACGACTTGGCCTTACTGCTGCCACAGATGGTGACCTCTTTCTTCACTGTGATGAGAAGCAGAGGGAGGTGAGGAGGAGCACAAAGGCAAAGAAACAGAGATAACAAGGAGCCAGGAGGAAAAAAAAGGGGGGAATTTAGGACAGACTGATCCTCCTCCAAAAAAGAAAGTTAACAATGCCTGGCTGAGTTTTAAATGTAATTCCCTCCAGCGCTGTAAGGTGAAGCTACACCCACACGGAGACATTGTTTTTTAAAGGGAAACGCACCTAAAAAAAATCCATCTTCCTACGCTCGCCTCTGTTGGCTTGAAATGTGGGTCTAAAAAGTTTGTAGCTCGCTCCTTCTAGGGAGAACAGTGGCTGCTGTCGGTGGATTCACAGAGGCTAACAATGAAATCCAATCGAGACACAGTGTTAAGGCAAATGTCAAGCAATTACTCTCGCGGCATAATGCTCCACCGCTGAACTGTGTGCTCATTATGTTCCAATCTTCATTTTGCCAATGAATCACTAAAAGAGGCAATAAGTAAGTCTCCTTTTAGTTCTATTGAGCTTATTCATTTCAGAGAGAAACAGAACAAAATCAATTGGTCTGCTATGTGGCATATTTAACTTAGCTTAGCCCAAAGAAAGCAGGGGAAACTGGACTAGACTCAACAAAGGTGCATTTCAACAAATATAGCATTTAGTCTCGTCCCCACCATGAAATTACTGAGTTGGCAAACTTGCTTAAACTTTTACAAAGCCACAGTTAAATCTTGGATACATGGAGCTTGCTATCAAACAGAACTGCGTGCAATCAGGAAAATAGACTGTAACATTCTTTTTGCTGCGCCTGGGAGCAACATTTATGCAAATATACAGTTTAAACTTATTAGACTGTATTAAACTGGAGCAGAGCCACTGTGAGGTAACTCTAAAGTTTTGCACACTGAACACACGTCCTATTTCAGCTTTCAGGGTGTGTTGTGTGTCATTCTGTGTCCTGCTACACACTCTGTTCACGTCCAGCATTTTGACTCGTCCGAGCAGCAGAGGGCCCAGGTGAAATTTCTAACATTACTGACAGCTGTATTCCATTCAGGTGAGCTCATTCCAGGGCTCTGGTGTTGTGCCTGCTCGCTCATTGACAAGGCTTACTGGGACACCACGTCAACAGAGAATGGAGCCATGGTTACCGTCACAGCTTTGCTTTTTTCAAATGGTCTGCTGTGAAAAGGGTCTAATGTTTTGCGTGTGTGTGTTTTGTTCTATGTCTAATATCAGAGGTTACAGTTATATTTCATGGAATGTCCATCACAATTGAGACGATGACGTTAAGCTGCAAATGACCGTGACAAACAAGGAACTACCCTCACAGGCGGTTCAATAACTCTTGTGATTATACCTCAGGTGCAAGGCGGGGCAGAGCTGTGACAAAGTTGCATTTTGTCCCACCCAATCAGAAGCGACACAGCTAAGCGGAGGGTGGTGGAGATGACCACGCCCACACAGGTCTGAGAAGACGCCCAATCAGCCGAAATGATGCGACTCACCTGTGTGGGTTCGCCATCGCTGCACATGGCTTTTCAATGCAAACGATGCGGGTAAAGAATACACTGCTCGCTCTCTTCTTAATTTACTAACACTTGACACATATCACATACATCAGTCTGATTTTGCTACCTCTGCTCCCCTCGCTCCTCTCCGTACTCAGTATGATGCTCTGAATAAATGAACAGCGGCTCTAGTAACCCTCTGAATTCATGAAGAGTGCCAGAGTGCTGACACCCTGAGTGCCAATTTATGAGCTCACACACACACACACACACACACACACACACTGGGTGCCAGCAGTGTTTGTTCAAGTGGCAGTCAGACACACACAATGCGTGTCATCTGTTTCACTGTGGCTGCACCGCTGAGTGAGGAAAATACAAAAAGCTGTGAGTCAGGAGGAGACAGAGACAGGGACATGCATTTTTGTGTATGTTCATCCTTGGTGTATGGAATTAAGTGGATATGCAATGAAAGGAAAACATCTGATGCACTTCCTGCTGTTTGGATTGGAGTATCCATCACCTCAGCTTATTGGGTTTTGTCTGCTTTGACTGTACAGCAGCCCGGCGGCTCGTTTGAACAGATTATTGCGGTTTTCTTTCATTTTTGGAGAACACATTTCACGCAGTCAGATGGAAAACACGAGGTGTGGCACAATTCACATCTCATACCGTAAAGACGTACCGTACGCAGTCACAGCTCTGTTCAATCCCTGCTCAGAAGTCAGAAACGGTTTGACCCCCTGGGTGTTAAATCCAGATCTTTTTTCCATTCCCTTGCCCTTTTACATCAGCGTCCACAACACATTTGACATTCAGGCTGCTCAGAAGTTAACAAACAAATAAAGACTCAATCAACATGTGAGGGCCATTCGTCCCACTGTACCTGCACTGTGTGTTTTTAACAATAAGAGAGACTATTACAAAGCACTGAAGCAGGTAATTACTCCAAAACTAATTAGCTGACAAGTCAAGGACAGCTATAAATGCAAAGAAAAAAGAGGGAAGGGGGGGGGGATTTTCTATCTCCAGAACGAAAAGGGGGAGGAAAAAAAGCAATTAGATGTAAAATGTCTGGAAATGTAGCGTGTAAACAACGGAGGAGGGCAGTTAGGGAGGGGATCCAGATAGATGGAGATTAACTGGAATAACACGACTCACAATACCACCAACACACACGTATACAATGACAAACACTATCGCTCTTGTTAAATCTATTTTATTCGCGCCCTCCCGCTCGCACCCTGTAATCCTCCTCTTCTAACCGCTATCTTCCTCCTTCAAATGCAGCCGTCCCTTTTCTCCTTCCATTCATCCTCTCTCTCTTCCTGCTTGTCTTTCTTTTATTCTCTAATATGCCTAAACACTTTCTTTCCCCCTAATCTTTTCCTCGCTCTGATTACGTTTTCTTCAGTCACCAGGACCCAATTACTGCTCGGCCTTATTGCAGATGACGACCATATTACACTATTGTACACATCCAGCACACACACACACACACACACACACGCGCCTTTAATAAATATGATGCATTTAATTAACTTCCCTCTCGCCTTCACCTGTGCTCTTAAGACTTATCGGGGATGATTTAAAACAGGCTTCTTCAGCCTCTGGCATTCCATTATGTGTTTTTCATTTTATTATGTTCAAGTGTCCTTCTCAATATACATTTGTTTTGTTTAATGACACTTTAAAACAATCAAGCCAATATATAATTCCACTAAGCTGGCCTCGCATTGCCAGAAGCATTCGGTCAAATCGCATTTGGGCAATAACACGTTCTGTGATTGATGAAATGGCTTTATTCGTCTGCAGAATGGATAACAATAAATGTGAAATAATATTAATAAAGAATAAACAACACCTTTTCTAAAGAAGTAACTGGTTCGAGAACTTAGAGCAAACTTTTTCTGCCTGTTCTATTGTTAAAACGTTACTACAATCCCAAGTTTCTTTCATTGACAGACTTTCTGCACATCATTGCCATTCTGAAACTTATTTTACTATTATTCCTACAACCAGTAGCCTACTTACTGGTTGTAGGAATAATAGTAAAATAAGTTCATTTAAAAATATTCAAACCGGTTCGATATGAGACTTTACACCTGACCGGACCGGTTATACCAAACTTCACCATTAGGTGCTGGCAGGCCTACAGTCTATCATGTTAACTGTGATACATTGTGTTTTATTTCTCACAGCAGTTCAACTTAACTTTTCTTATTCTAAAGTTTAACATCAAAATAATAGATACAACAGAGGCAACCGTTTAGGAAGCCCTCGCATGTGAGTCTTGCAAGTTTTCCATAACACATTCCAGAAAGTGTTTCCCAACAAAAGCCATGTTATGCTGGCCTTTTCATTTGAAACAGTCACAGGAAGTGTTGAGTTAATATTAAACGCATAATGCAGCAGGACCCACACCGCCTGCTCTCTCTTGTGGATGTTGGTCTGGATAATTAAGTGATTCTGTTTGAACAACTCTCAGCTCTAACACAAACCCACACAACAAGAGTTAATCAGCTATCCAGAAGCTCCTGCTAACTAGCCACATGCTTTGTCTCCACCTAAACATTAAGACAAAGGCAAAGGCACGAAATCAAACTAGTTGAGGCTCGCACATCGGACCGGACCAGCAAAAACAGTAACCTACCCAACATTAACTTACAGCAAAAACAGAACTATAACCACTGCTATCAATGCTGAAACTACCGCAGTCATTACCAGACTTATTTATTTATTTTTTAAATGGTAGAGAACGACAGGGGGAGAGGGGGAACAGAGTATAAAAGCGTGAAATAGGTAAGATTGTTTGTGTGGTAGCAGGAGACTGAAAGTGTGATGGAGAGAAAACCCAAAGTCAGAGTGGTGTCACTCCTGCCTCTTTCTTCCCCTCGACAGTCCCCATTTTGTGTCACAGAGTTTCTAATATACGACGTCGTGTCACATTTACTTACGGCAGTCCTCCGGCATCCTCGCACCAAATCCCCGCGGTCATGTCAGTTTTCTGAACCTGCCACTTTTGTGTCAACATCTATTCTGTAACAGTTTAGCCGGAACATTAAGCTCCGGGCCCTCCGACTGGAGTGACAAATCTCCGCCGCGCCCACCACGATCCCGTTCACGGTCAGCCGCCCGGCGGACAGCCACACGGGAGGTGTCGGGGGGGTGGAGGAATACAGATGAAGTCACGTCTGGCTGGTTTGTATTTGCCGATGATTCTGAACGTATATCACAGAGGGGAGGATGCTTCTTTTTTTTTCTGACGCTGGTGTCTCACTCTGTGGGCCGACAGATGAAGTCCAGTGGGAGCAGAGCTTGTAGAAGATGGATGAAGGGATGGAGAGGGAACAAGGAGGAGTGGAGGGACGATCCGGTTATCCTTCTCTACAGTCCATCTGTCCATCTATCCATTCATTCTTCTCCATCTCTCGTTTATCTCTCCCAGGTCAGCTTTTCATTCCCTCAACCCTGTGCTCCTCTATCTGTCCATTTCTTATCAGTCTATTTTTCATCCTTCTCATTCTGTCCATTCATGTGCTCCTCCGCCCTTTTATAAATCATCCTTCTATCTCTCTATCACGGTTTTAATCTGTCCATATCTACCTCAGTCCTTCCTCTACTTCTTCATCCCTCCATTCCCTCAATACTTCGACCCTGCTTTCCTTTATCCTTTTATCTCTTTATCCTTACAACTCTACATTTCTCCACCCTTCTATCTAGCCATAAACTCCATCTCTCCATCCCTACAATGCTTTACTCCTCTATCGTTTGCACTCATTTATCCCTCCAGCCTCACAGCTCTCCATTATTACGTCCCTCCATGCTCACTTACCTCCTTCTTTCCTCCATCCCTGCAATCTTCTCCAACTTCCACGCCTCTGTTCCCCTCACCGCATCTTCATCTCTCTATTCTCTCTTGTTTTTCTTCCTCTTTGCATCCCCCCCATCCCTGATTCCCCCATACCCCTTTATCTGTCACCACTCGTTCAGAAATTCTCCAGTTATTTCTTATCCTTCTATAATTCGACCACCCTCCATCTGTCCCTCTCTTCCTACATCCATCCACCGATTTCAGCCCTCCATCTCTGTCGCTTCATTTTCTGTCAATCTCTCCACCTTTTACAATCCACCATCCTCCACCATTCCATCTTCGCGTCCTCCCGTCTCTCATCTCATTTCTTGTGTCGCACAGTCAAACAATGCAACACTGAATTGCTTTTCCGTGACCAGTTTTAGCTCGCCGAGTTCAGCTGAGATGGATCTTTCTCCGGAGACGGGCCACTGCAGACCGCCGTGTCGCCTCTTGACCGCATTCCCCAAGAATCGATATCTCCACCCATGCATTCGTCCAACAATCTTTCCATCCGGTGCTCCATCCCTCTCCATGTCTCCATCTCCAAGTTCCTCCATTCATCCACCCAATCAGCCTTCTATATTTGCCCCATCTCTGTCTGGTCATACCTGCATCCCTCCGTCTCACCATTCCCTCCATCGTTCTATTCCCATTCAGTCCACCTCACCTTCATCTTCTCTATCATCCTTTCCCTCTCATCAAATTCTATTTTTAAACTTCTCTTGTCTGACAATGAACTGCCAGCACGACAGAGGACACGGTGTGTATCTGTCACCTCGCCCCTTCAAACCTCCCGTGTGACGGCAGCTCTTCAGCTCGTCCTGTCAGCCGACGCCGTTGTCACCCTGCGCTCACCTTTTACCTTGTCACTACGTGTGATGTGTTGATTTCACACTGCTGTAGCTGGTGTGTGTGTGTGTGTGTGTGTGTGTGTGTGCGTGTGTGTGTGTGTGAATGATTACGGTCATTCAGTGACACACACACACACTCATTATTTTGTTAGTAAGCGGCCATCTCTCTTCCCGTGGCCAACGACTCACCTTTTCTGTTCATATCCGACTCTCCGCTGCAGGGTGTGACCCACATGAAGCGCGCACACACACACACACACACACACACACACACACACACACACACACTCACAGGCGCCTCTGGCAGGTATCTGTGCTGCTGCTTCCCGGCGTCGCAGGCTGTAAATGCGAAGTGAAGGCTTTATGACGCCCTGGCTGTGGCGGTACTGGAGGAGGCGAGAGTGAAGCCATTTTAAAAAGGGGCCACAGCTGCTACAGTGCAGTCGTGCACTGTTTATGACCTGCTTGTAGTGACTATAGGATGATCATACATTTATTATTAGCGGTCGTAGTCTCAAGAGCTGTTGAGATGATAGAACCTAAAGTGCCTTTAAGTAGATAATGTTTGTTATTTGGGCTGCTCTTTGCAGATCCCAGAGTCTGATAGGAACAACGTCCAAAGCAACAAAAATTAGAGCCAACATTTTTTTCTGTGCACGCACTGGTGGTGAATTTCCATGTATTGCATTGATCTGAATCATTTGTTTTTGTACTTTGTGTGTGTGTTTCTCTAAACTGACCCGCATGTTCTAAAGAAGAATACAAGTCACATGACTAATTAAAAATACAGAACATGTCTGTGTATCCATGGACGACTGATAATGAGGCCGAGGAGGTGAAGGAGTGCACCTGGATGAGAGATCAGAGTCAGACACGGTTAGATAAATTCTCTTTTGATGAACTCATCCACATAATTGTCTGAGAGGATTTTCATTTTTTTTTTCCTACAAAGCCCTTTCATCGTTTAACAAAACATGACAAACTTCTGAATGTGTCAGTGTTTCATGTGTTTTCAGAACTTGGCTTTAAAATAAGTGAAATTAAAGTTGCCAGCGTTCGGATCAGAAAATGTCAGATAAAAGACGAGCGAGCAGGGTCCAGAATCTCACCAAGCATCTGCGGCACTTCGACCTAATTTTACACCTGGTATGAGCATGTGGTGTGTCTGCATACATCATCTGCATCCGTCCATCCTTTGCATTTACCCCCAGAATTAATAAGCACTCATGTCATCTCGATTCTGCGCGCATTGTTGCCGGATCGTAATGTGCACATTAGTTAGGCGCAGCTGGTGAACTTGTCTACAATCACACAGCCCAGGGCAAGAGAAGCAACTTTTTACCAGACATACGCTCGTTCAGAGGTGGCTGAATAAACGAAAGCGGTGAACAAACATTGCTTTATCGTAACGACTGTTTGTGTCTCCACAGTCCAAAGTTAAATACAGGCTGATGACATCTTCTGGTGTGGAGAGTTATAACCTCTCACGAAGGCGTAGACTACATGAGCAAATTGGACGTCGGCTGTACTCTTCGTGGTGTGTTCGAGTGCAGCTTGGCGACACGAGGCGAAGCAACTGTTGAGGTCGGTCGCCACCTCTTCTTTGATGTCGATTAGGCCCTTACACCCACTGAGACCACAATGTGAGCCAGACCTCACCTAGATGTAAATCAATCCAACTGCAATCTGATCACAATGTGTGCATTTACACCTAATAATGTCTTATTTCATATCCAGATATGAAAAACAGATACAGATCGCACAGTGTTGCTGCTATCAAACCTCCACCAGAGTACCGACTACTGCCTGGTTGAGTCTCTGAATTCTGACCAATAAAATGATTAAAGTTTACTTGTAATACGTTATGATAATGCATTGACTAATGAGGACACTATCACAGTCTGGAGAAAAAGGCTCTTGTAGTTGGTGTAACCGCACTTGTTGCTGATTTTCCCATATTTCCCATAATTTCAGAGGAGTATTCTCAGGCTGACTGCACAGAGAGAAAAATCTGCCCTGCATACATTAAAAAAAAAAAAAAATTGAATCATAGAATAACTCCCCTGTGATCGGACCATATGCACCCGTCAGCTATTCCGTTGTGCTGCTGGGAGGTGCAGACTCCTGCTTTTGAGAGTTTTATATGTAAGATATACTGTATGCCACCATAATTAACCAAGCCACACAGGGTATCTTCGCTGGGCTTCCCATCCGTCATTGAAGACGGAAACATCGCTACAGCTTCTCACAAAGTTGTTAGTCTCCAAGTTTTATATTTGGCAGGGAGAGCGGAGTCAGAGGATTATATTTAGGAGTTTGGGGTGGGTTGCACGGTGGTGTTGATGATCCTGCAAGGTGTTGTTCAAGCACGCGTGGCATCCTGTGCGGAATATTGATCATAATATTTGCATGCCACTCCAGATGTTGGGGGGATGTTTATTTGATTTGCAGGCAGTAGGAGGTTGGCAGTATCACTTCTTCAGCAGTTTTGTCTGCGCAGGGTGCTCATGAACAGACATCACCACCAGAACAGTGCTGCAATCAACCCCCGCTCACACATGTGAACTCAAACATGGGAGGACACAACAGGATGCCATCACTTGTGAATGTGAACTAAACCTGGCAACACACTTATATTATTTTGCTCAAGAAGAAGAGGGTTATTTTCGACGACAGCTCATCTTCTGTATGTAAAATCACAGGAGTTAAAGCTGGTTGTAGCTGGCAATGGAATCCAAATTTCAGTATGAAAAGCAATACAGATAGTTGGGTTAGGTTCAGTTAGCTACAGGCCTCTGTGTGAACATGAGGCTAGTTACTTTGAGTTTGGATTAATATTAGCAGGAGGTCAGTCTTAAAATATTTGCCGCGCTCCTCGGTCGTCTAACCGGCCTGCATGTAACCCAGTGGAGTGTCCAAGGGATTGCCAGAGAAAATCTCATGTGAAAACCATGTAACCTCATCACCAGCAGGTTTAAATGACATTAAAGATATGAAATATTTAACAGCTACAAACTGTTCAAATGTTAAGCACACACAGCCCACTGTGGGTAAAACCCGTTCAGCTTTACACTGGCAGATAAAAGATCTTGCGAGTTGACTGTCTCTCAGTCCGACCAGCATCAAAGTAAAATAATTTTCTATCTCAAAAGTGTTTACAGAGAATTCAAACTGCACATTAAACATTAAAGTCATCCTTCAGTAAACAAAAAGACACCCTGATGCGAACTAATGTTACAAAAAGATAAACCAAAGATTCCAAAAGGGAAATAATCAAAAATTCATTCTTTCTGAAAATGTTACAACAAGCAAAGTGTTCACATTGTCTCTCTTACATAAAAGCTGTATACCATGAAATATCATGCACAGAGTCACAAAGTGCCAACATTAATCATTTTAACAGTACACTCCAGCTGTGCAAGCTACAGACTGCTACAGATGTTTCCGACTGACTTTGCTGCTTACATAAAACTTTGTCTCTGAAACATGAAATTAACAATTTTCCCTTTAACCGTCATTCATGCTTAATGTTAGGTTAATAGTCATATGTAATCCATCACCATCGCAACCAGACTGCAACGCTGGGAACCGTGAAACATCTCTGGCATGGGTTAGCAATAGCATAGCTGTCACTCAAACAGGAGCTTTTCTTGGGTTCTGAGGAGCTGCAGAGTTGATCGAGGGCAAGTTGTACATTTACTGCTACTAAACAACTTCCCCGCTAAACTTTCTCTGATCACTCACACTTGTCTGCTCTGAGAACAGCCACCATCAATCTTTCTCTCGCTAAACCACACACACAAACACACAAGCCTTTCGGTTGTTTGCAGTTCATTGACAGCACTTATAGAGCATAAATATACCTAATGTAAGCAAATCAAGAAAATGCATTTCTTCTCAGGGAAAAGTTCAGAAAGAAAAGAGGTTAGCTGCAACACATACAGTTCTTAGAATTTATTTAGAGGATTTAGAGAATCTCTGCACTGCAAATTCTACACAAAACACATTTAAAGGTCCTATTGGTAGTAAAAGTAGATTTTTGAGTCTCAATCCCAACTCGCTTTGGATTGACGGATTGGTGGGCCACCATCCCAAAGCACCAGTGTTTTAAGGGTTTGGACTTTCAAACATTTTTACAAATAGCACCTTTAAATCCCATCAAAATATATGAGCAACACTCTAATTAATGTGGGAAAAGTGGGATACATAGAAGTCTCCATCATATCTATGGACAGATCTATAACTCCTCCTGAGTTTACAGTGCACTTCATAATTTAATGCAACGGTCAACTAACAAACATTCAGAAAAACCCTTTTTTAAATTGCAAAGTGCACTTTACAGTACTATAAATTATGGAGACACCAGCAAATAGAAAATCACAGTCATTCTCACTCTGGACTGCAATTAAAATCACTGACCATAACATGAAATATTAAAAATCACTGAACCTCCACTGTAGAAATATAAAGTTGGGTTGGGGCCACATCCTGTGAATTTGTATCACCACTTGTTTTCCTCACATCTTTGTAAGGTGGAGGACACTCCAGGTTTGGTAACAGAAATGTAAGCAGTGAATTTATCAAGTATTATATATTATAATATTAACATATTTCTGGGAAAAAAACACAAGTGTAATTGTCTGACTATATTGTTTTGGTAGCGGATGATGACCTGCTCCACGCTTCTTTAATACGGGCTGTTTATTGGGCTGTAAACAGACAGGGGAATTCAAATTAACTCAGTTTATGTCTCCAGCGTTTGTCTTTATCACTTTTTTTTTTTTTTTATTGTCATTTTAGTCTGCAAGATTATTAATTGGCGCTGCTTTGCCGAGGATTGCGTCTCTGAAGCGGTGCTGCTGTTCTGATTCATGATAATTAAGGTCATGTGAATGTGACTCCTGTTTATGAGTGATTGGGACTCATTAAGATTTGCACAGTGAAATGATTGAAGACAGATGCTTCTGAATGTTGGCTTATTATTTTAAGCAGCGTGTTTTTTTTATGTGCAAATAAATCTAGAAATTTATGCTCATCACACAGAATGAGACACAGTGGATACAGCTTTGTTTTTTTTTTACAGAATTCACACCTTTTATAAGCGCTCAACAGCTCCATTATCATCATCACACTTTTCAAATCATTATGAAGCCAAATAATTGACAAAGAGGAATGCTATTTTTTGTGATAATGAATACACTAATATGCAATTACAGTTCCCCCCACATAAGTCACTTTTAGTTGGATACACCTGCACGAAAACAACCTTCTGGAGAATGTTTGTATTGTTGTATTTGCCCAGGGCAAGAGGCGCTGGTCGTGTAGAGATACTCACAAACCCCAGGCTGGCTGTCATTGTGTTGGAGTTCGCCCCAGAAAACGAGAAGGTCACATTAATGTGACTATTCGTTGCCAAGAGGAAGGTTCTGACTGCTCTTCGTATATAGTTAACAGCTACTTGGAGAATCCAAGCTTCATACAGTCTCTGTTTGACGCCAATGGACTCCATGGTTCTGCTACAATAGAGAAAGCTGGAGTGGCTTGATTGGCCTGTGCCATCTGAAACTGAGTGATGCTTTTGTAACTGGTCTTATAACTGCTAGTCATTAATTAGACATAATTGGGTGATACATAGGTGTAGTTGGCATCGGAACACTTCAGGTCAAGTATGGATGATTGGCATTGAGGTTTTGACCATCAGATCTGTGGCTGTCTGTTTTGGGAGCACAGCTGTCAGTTGGTAACCACATGATGTAGAGTCAGATCAGATGGCAGCGGTGAGGGTGACCTGGAAACATCTTGCTGCATCTCCTTTTAGCAAGGTCGTTAACTCCCACCTGGATCCAAGTGGGCCATGTTCAAAGCATCCGTTGTGGCAGTGGCTGCTCTGAGTTGAGGTCAGAAGATCATCCACGCTCATCATCCTCTTCAAGATGGCCCAAAGATCTCTTGAAGCAGTTGACCAGTATCAGGAGGCCTGATGGGCTGTAGCTGCGGTTGCTGTTGAAGCATGTGGGAGGTGTTTGGTTGGCTATGCAATGGATTTTTGATTGACCCTCAAGAAGTTCTGGCCAACGACTCAGGGTAGGAGAGCAGTGCTTGCCTCCAGCTAATTTCTGCAGGGGAGAACTGCTGACCCTGACTGGTGGGATTTTCCAGTGCTGGAAAGGGCACTTTGAAGAAGTCTTGAACCTGACTAACATCCTCCATGGAG
The DNA here is from genome assembly GCF_900880675.1 of Sparus aurata. Taxonomy (NCBI): domain Eukaryota; kingdom Metazoa; phylum Chordata; class Actinopteri; order Spariformes; family Sparidae; genus Sparus; species Sparus aurata. The sequence goes on along the minus strand of NC_044199.1, from coordinate 31,099,888 downwards.
GAGTTCCTGTCTTGGACGATTCACCTATTTGATTTAGCGTGGAGGTTGGGGACAGGGCCTGTGGAAAGGCAGACACAATTCTGTTCAGGCCCACTTCTAGACAAAGACTGGATTGCGTGTCCAACAATGTCCTCACTGCTCAGCTGCCTTGGAAAATTGCCATTTTCTCACATTTTTAATTACAAAAAAGTGCTAACTTACCTTGTTTATAGTTTACTCACTTGTCATTGCATGGTTTTTAAAAATTTGAGTGAGATTCCCCTTTGTTGTTTACCCACATAAGAGCAAAATTGTTGGTGGAATTAGGAGTGACACTCAAATAGGTTTCGCTAAATGATTCCCTGAGAAATGGTCTCCAGTCAATGACCATAATAAATTCAAACTAAAAGGACGAAGGAGAATTTTGTTCTTTACTGCTCGATCTTTATCAGGTTCAATATGTTACGAAACCGCATTCATGTTCAACCTCTCTACATGAAATAACATAAACTGTGTATAGTTTATCTCAACCTTTCTTGCTGAGAAGGCCGCTGCATTGCATCATTTGCACAAAACGTAAATCACCTTGCAACCCTGAATTTAAAGCGATGGACCCAGCAGGAAAAGAAGTGAAGGAGGAAAAAAAGGACTGTTGGTATACTTCTTCAGAGTGATGGCAAGAAAAAACAAAATTCGAAATAGAATGAAAAATAACCCCAAGCAGGGTGCCTATCTTGGCTCATCCACTGGCTCCTGTTCGCTCTAATTTATACATTAGCTGCTGAGGCACTGTTTCTGAGGACACACTCTGCAGACTCCTGGCTGTGGGAATAAATAGTGCTGACATAATGTTATGCACATTGCACCCCTAAAAGTAAACTTTAAACTGCCTGGTGACTTGCTTCCAAGGCACAGTCATGTATTGTGTCTGAAGTCTGAGATTAGTCCCTCTTTTTTTTTTTTTTTTCTTCATGTGATTTATCCTCAGTGAAAGAGAGAATCTCCTGGAGGGGTTTGGTTTCCTCATAATTTTATTCTTCCCCATTGCATTTTCCAGGCAAATAAGGACTCAAAATAATTTAGACAGCACTGCTTGATGTAGGAAGAAATTATGTGGTAATAGCCATATGCAGAGCTGCTTGTCTGCATGTTTTTTTTTTATAGATATATATATATAAAACTCCTCTCTTCTCCGACCGTTTCATATTCAAGTCGGGCGGAGAAAATGTTTATCACTTGCCGACAGTCATAAAATCCAGGTGAGCAAAAGACAGATGAGTAAAAGCAGAGGACAGGACAGCAGAGCAGATGGAGTCAGTCAATTGGACTCAACGTTTTGGCATCCCTTTGTTTAATTTGTCCTTTTGAAAGTATAAAGCGGGGAGAGATCAATGAGCCAGGCGCCAACCTCAGTTTGGTTGCATGGTGGCTCCTCTGCAGGACAACAAAGTGACATTCCAATTTGTCCGTCTCAACAAAGACATCATGACAAAATGCAAAGTTATAGAGAGCAGAAACCCTGCTCACGCACTTTGCTAGGTCGATTTGAATTTCAAATTCAAAGTACCACGAGTCCATGATCAGACAACACAGTTTAATCCTTCCAGATCGTCCACAAGTGATTATAGTCATGCAATGCTGAGCTGAGAACCAATGCATACAGCGTTTCACAACCTGCTTCATGTGCAATGGCAATGTGGAAGGAGAGGTAGACTGAATGATGGTATCTGAATGTAGTTGCTGTCACCAGTGGCGTGCACAGACTTTTTGAAGGGCAGGGGCGAAAAGAAAGGCACTTTAGCGTGCATTTTGGCTCCCAAGAGGGCACTTTAGCGTGTGTTTTGGCTCCCAAGAGGGCACTTTAGTGCGTGTTTTGGCTCCCAAGAGGGCACTTTAGCGCGTGTTTTAGCTCCCAAGAGGGCAGTTTATCATGTTTTAACCAGCCAAGGGGGCAGTTTAGTGTGTTTTGCCAACCAAGAGGGCACTTTAGCGCGTGTTTTGGCTCCCAAGAAGGCACTTTAGCGCACATTTTGGCTTCCAGGAGGGCACTTTAGTGAGCGTTTTACAACAATTGGGCCACATCTCTGGCTGTCACCCAACTGGGCAGAAGACATCTGACATGCTAGCCTGTCAGGGGCCTCGTGAACTGTCCTACATACAGAACATCTTCTTTATCTTTATCACATATTTTGGATTTAAAAAGCACCATGTCTGTTGGATCGGGTTAGTTTCCTCATAATATCTTATAATCTAATCCTGACATTAGCTATTAGCATGTGATCAGAATCACTATAAGAACTCTATCTCAGTGCTGTAGTTATCAAATATTCATTGGCACAATGTATGACTTTATACAGTGGCTTTCAAAACACGTCTGCAAAGATCTGCCGTTGAAAATGAACCGGCTGACACTTGGATGTTTATAGAAATGTTAATGAATGTGTGCTGTCCTGAATATAAATAAAATGGTAGAAGATAGTTAAGTCAACCTCGAAAACTTGCTTCAGCTTTTCAGAAAGAAATAAAAAATCTCAATGAGAGAAAAGTTATAGAAGCTAATTTAACAGAACTGGCAGGTTTTTGGAGTTTTGGGTGTCTTGCCCAGTGAATCTTCGACAGCTGGGGATTAGCCCACCAACCCTGGGATCAATGGAGAACCAACTGTACCCTCTGAACCAATGGCCAGGCCTTTTATGATAGCTGGCTGTGTGTGTGTGTGTGTGTGTGTGTGTGTGTGTGTGTGTTTATGTTTAGGTTGAATTTTCTATTTCTCTCTTGTCACAATGCTGTGCTCTGTACACACAAAAAAACACTTGATTAGAGTTAGGAAAACAACATGGTTTGGTTTAAAGTACCTGTATTGATGGCAACAAAAACAACTGGAAATGGATGTGAAAGGTGGCTAACAAGCAAAATATGTGAATATGACATGCCAGGTTTGGTGCAAATGTCAACCTTGGACATATCTGTGTTTTTTTCAGTAACCAGGACCTAACCTGCACGTGTAGCTGGAAACAAGAGCCTGCGGAGGAAATCAACACCGGAAGAACAATGCAAACGTGAGAATAAAAACTTGAAGGGATATTCCGGTGTAAATTTAATCCATGGTCTAACACACCGTGAAACTGTGTTAGACTCCCTCTCGAGAGATAAAGTTTGCAGACCGCTAGCTAACGTAGTTTTAGCATCCTCAGAAACAACCACTGCAGTAAATGGGTCCAAATATAAAACTGCCATCAAAAAGCCACAAATAATTCTCAGAACAGCACCAAACTACAGCAACATTAGAAACAGGGTCCCAGCACATATTTTGAGGCATCAAACATTTGATATCATTGCCGGATTTGTCAGAATAGATAAACAAATCCCACCACCCGAGAAGCCCTGCTTAATGCGGGACTCTACTGCACTCGGTAATCGACTCACAGGGCTTCCCCACAACAAGGAAGGCTTCTCGGGTGGTGAGTTTCGTTTATATTTTCCAACAAATACGGTCTGCAAACTTTATCTCTCGAGAGGGAGTCTTAAACAGTTTCACGGTGTGTTAGACCATGGATTAAATTTACACCGGAATATCCCTTTAACTTGCTCATTGTTTCAATGCAGTTTCACACTGAAAAAGAAAAATAACCAGAACAAACTCTGTAGATTGTTGCTACTTTGGAGGTGTCCCCCAAAGAAATGAGCAAAAGAAGCCGTTGCTTTCTGTAATCGTTTTAATTCCCCTGCTCTTCACAGAGGGACAACAAGTTAATTACTTCTCTCTCAAGTTCATGTCCCAAAGATCTGCTATTTATGGGACTCTTCCATTGCAAGAACGATATTTGGCCTAATCTGAGCAAAAAAAAAAAAAAAACATCATGAGAACAGTGGAGCATCCAACATCAAGGCGAGCTCAAAGTCTGATTCAGGTGTGTTATTTTAATCCTAGTTGAGAGTTAGTCCACATAAAATTCAGCAGTGCGCAGCTGATTACAGCGGCACGATATTTGGCCAAGCAGATCCAGGATCAGCAAACCCCTACCTCAAACAATGTACCACTAATGTATGACGATGTTCCACAGCCTAATTCTTAAACTGTGTAACCAGTAGAAGTTCACTCACGTCCACTTCATTACTCGGAGGAAGATGTGTGAGTGCCACATTCAAATTAGAGAGGGCACAGCAGGGAGGACAGTGGTAAGAGGAGACATATGAAGGAAAGGAAGGAGAGCAAACGAGCAGTCGATGACAGGAGCCGGCGGGGAGCAACAAGGAGCGCAGAGGAAATGAAAAGAAAGCGAAGAGAAGGATGCTGAGATGAGGACAGGTGATGGGAGACGATGAGTGCAGAGGAAATTAGAGAAGAGGAGATAAGACGAGAGGAGAGGACATGAACTGTGTCGTGAGGAGGTGAGAGAACATGAAGCGTGGTGTGAGGACACGAGACATGTTGAGAGGTGAATTAAATGTCAGCCATCCCTCTGATTTTATAGCAGACATACCAGGCAATCTGCATGACTTTCTGGACTGAATTTAAAGAGTTCATATTTCTCACTTTGTCTCAAGTTGTTATTGGCAGGACACGACCCCATCGTCACTGAACATTATAGAAGCTTTGCAGCTACACAGTAAAGTTTTCTGAGTTTTTAAAGTCATAACGGCGTTGATTCATTTCAAAATCAGTGGTAATCAACGGTATTATTACAGACACAGGTTACGGGTTAGGTTACGTTTGTGTCATGGCCTCCAGACAGGTTGGGGAATGGATTCAGAATGGTTTAAGTACAGGAATTGGGAGGTGGCTATTGGCCGGAAATTTGTTGAAACACAATAAAGGATGTCAATTTGCAAAAGATTTGTCAGAAACTATAAAGACATATATAGTCACGTTTCCGTCAATTATTATTCACGCACATTTTGAAGTATTGCATTTGAAGAGATGTCGTTCCTGCGTTTTCACACTCTTCACACAAAGAGTTAGTCCATATGGAAACACCTTTTTTCAAGTAACTTCTGCTATAAGCTATAAGAACGAAAAGCAGCTGTGTCCATACCCGGATTCATTCCAACATTCTGTCGTACGATGGAAGGTTCATTAGCAAGTGGCAAAGAACTAGTTTGTTTCCAGTTCGAGTTCTCTACGTCTTCTACTCTTCTGACTAAACTTTGCTTTGGGTCGCTGAGTTTATTCCCTTCCGAGTTGAGAGAAAGGCGACCAAATCATATTTCTTTTCTTTTCTCTTTGCCAAAATTTCTTCAGATTTGCTTGATAATCTGATGAAAACACAGCCATTGATCGTTTATGGCTTTTTTCTGCCTGTACAAATTGGGATCCTTGGTTACTGTAACCAAATGTTCTCTCACTCCACCTGCTACTGAAAACACCCCACTGTACTGTGTAAAGACATTAAGATTCATAATTCTTAACATGCAGTACTGTAAGCCAGTGATGTCATGCAGTTTGCTCCGTGTTCTTGTGCTCCTCCCCCACCTGCATCAGCCCCGTTGGCCTTGAACCATCTGCTGTAGTTTCTCCTGCCCATCAGCTCGTCTCTCGCTCTCATGTTTCTTCACATCATCCTCCATATTTCCAGTCATCGGGTCAGTCTTTGTCGAGTCGTCCATTTAACCTCAGTCATTTTGAAGGCTTAAATGAGGGTTTGAATTGACCCTCGCATTTGGGTGCACCTTCTACGCTCTCAGTGAGACACGGAGTCAGTAATGTCTGTAATGATGTTCACGCAGGGAGGAAAAATCTTTCCTCTGGTTCAGAAATATGTTGTAGCTATCACAGCCTTTGAATTACCGTTGTTGTGAAATTGCACTTGAAAAGCTAATCTTCTCAATATCATGTCGACAGGCAGGTCATTTCATAAACATACAGAAGACTGGCGTTGTATCGGGTGAACCATCTATTCTTTACAATAACCAAGGCTCCAGCTTGTTAAATCAAATTAAACATAGAGGGGCGTCCCTGAGCAGGCGCAGTGACACGGAAAATCCAAAAAAAATAGTTGCTGAGATGTTTCAGAAAACACAACACTGGCCATGTTATTGTAATGAAGGAGCGAAGTAGGTCTCAGTGCAACAACATGAGTCCTTGATGTTTTTTTTTTTTTACATATTTGGGGGGTCTGTTGTGTTCTACGGCGTGGAGGAAAGAATACATTTAGGCTGAAGATATAAAAAATCCAGCGTTGGTTGAAGTGTCTTGAAGGGAAACTGCTGATATTCATAAATAAATGCATCTCGTCCTGCCTCACACCAGTGGAGGACACAATTTCAGATGTATGAGGGGTAAAAAAAAACATGGTGGAAGATGGTGGCACCAGGCAGTGGAGTGGTTAATAACAGTGACAGGAGACCTGTGAGACGGTGGAGGCCAGGGGAAATGAGATGGATGGAGAACGAGGCAATGAAGGAGTCAGACATATGCTGAGAGGTGAGAGGGGTGACTGAAGGAGAAGAAGAAAGGAGTGATGAAGGGATGACACCGTTAACAAGCTGACTCAAGCGGAGAGAGGGCAGAGGGCGAGAAAGAGACCGATGAGGGGGAATAGAGACGGAAGACAGGACAGAGGGAGGGAGAGCGAGAAGAGCAGCGGCGACGAGTGAAGAAGATGGAATGAGACAGACGGGAGGTGGAGGACTGAAGGAGGAAAGTGCAAATAAAAAGACAAGACAACCGATGACAGTGGAGAAAAATGGGGAGAATAAGAGAGCGAGCCACTCGGTGTGCGGCCCTGGCCGAGCGAGGCCATCTGTAATCCAACCTGGATGTTAATGAGCGGGTCGGGTGGAGGGGTGGAGGGGTGAGGGGCGGCGGAGGTGGGAGGGAGCAATGGATCAGAGCAGACCTCCATTCCTGATCCTTTATCTCTGGTTTGACAAGGCACTGCAGAGGCCAGCATGCTGTCCTCAGGGCCCGCGATCCATTACAGCCACACCTTCATTAGGACTGATCCAACAGAGGGACGTGGTGCTGCTGCTGCTGGTGCTGATGGTGCTGCTGATGGTGTTTCCCAAAGTTTCTGAAGGTTAAATTCCTGATGATCTTTGAAATACCAGGTCGTATGACATCCTCTCACCAGAGCTGGATCTTGGGGCCTCTGAACAAACAGTGTTTTTTTGTGATCTCTCTCAGTTGCAGCGATGTTTCCCTGTGAGGCTCCAGAAATGTTTTGTGGACTAAGAAACTTGACTTTAACACACCTTTCAACTTATGTCCAGCATTTCTTTTATTGTTGCCTTAGACCATTATCTAATTTACTAATGCTGGACAACCACGTCGGTCAGGATGTAATTAAATGTTATTCTGACTACACTGTGCTCATTATCTACACAAACAGCACAGGTAAATGCAAATCTCATCTATCAATCATGAAATAAATCACCTCTGGCTGAAAATACTTTCTGAATCTTATCTTTCTCAGAAGTGTCCCACTTACAGATGTTTGTCTTATAATTGCGATGAATCTCACATCTTGGGTGGACAGATGGCATTCTCCATGATACAACCATACGCAAACGTGTTTCCATGTCTAGATAAATAAGAGCACTCTGACTGCAGACAGTGGACACTCACCAGTCAATTTAAGATGATTCTGACTCACCAAGTGACTCACAGCAGCGAGAGCAAACTTGGCTGGTGTGCACTTACTCTGTTCACAAAGCAAGATCATGTCTGTGAACACAGTAAATAAAGCCCCATGTGGTGTTGTGTCTTCCATGATGTGACTGATGCAGCCAGCCAAAGCAAAGCTTCGTAATGCAATGCACGCTGCAAAAAGTTCCATACATGCCAAGATTTAAAATCTCAGATTTGGAAATATAAGATTCATTAAGTTGTGTTAAGATATTGTCAATTAAAATAATCTTGCTGCATGGACGGAGAATTTCACCAGTATTCACCGGAGTATTTCATCCTGTATTTTAGCTTTTTTCTTTTTCTTTTTTTTGCAGTGTACGTGGAGTGTACTTGCCAATGGATTTTTTTCTGGTTTAGACTTAATTGGAAGCTCCCAAGATGCACTGCCAGAATGATGCATCACATCCAACAGCCCGACAGTGTGTGGTAGAAGGAGAGCTGTGGGAATGAACATCTGTCTCCACTGCAGTGCCACTGACAGATGTTTCTGCTGGTTTCAGTTGGGTCGGTGCTCTTTGGTTGTCACTTTGGTGTTTTGATCTCTTCCTTTTTCACTTCATCTGTTTTTCCAACCCCACGTCCCTGTGCCCTCCCCCTAAAAAATCACTAATTCTCTTTCCACAGCTCCTCCCTCTCCACCTCCTCTCGTTTCAGGTCTGACTGCCATATAATCATTGAAGACGTTAGAGGTTGCTCAGGGAGGTTTATGGAGTATTTAGTATCGGCGAGGGGCTCTCGCTTTTAATTTGCTTTTGTTTATCTGTTGTCTGCTAGCTTTAGCTCTGCCTGGACTTAATGCCTGAGCTTAAATGAGAGTGTTTATGTCCTAGAGTCGGGAGTTTTGTGGGGCTAAAGCCCCCATGGCGGTTTTCATTCTGTCAAGACAGTGTATGTCTAAGTGTTTTACAGTCCTTGTGTGAGTGTGTGAGTGTGTGATTGTGTATGTGAAAGCCTCGGCCGATGCGCTTCTTGTGTAATTTAAATAGCTTTGCTGCACAGTCGGGGGCCACGGTGGGGTCACACATTCTGCTGACAGAATGTGTTTACCCCATTGAAAACAAATCTGCAAATGGTTATTCATTCTCATATACATCCAATTTCAGCGCTGCTGGTGCAGGCACAATCTGTATAAATGGTGAAGTTAGAAAAACTGTATATGAAGAGCGCTTAACTCAAAGGATTTGTCTCACCTCCTCTGACCTATTTAAGGCAGGCAGGCAGGAGACGCCGGCTCAGGCGGTAGAAAAACAGTTTCAAGGAGGGAAAATTGTGTGCCTTGGGTAAATGTTATGGAGGCGATGTTTTGAGGCGGTTGCCATTCTCGTTAAGCGATTCTGTACATCGCAATTCAAGTGACTTTACACAGCTCCTCGTGTGCCCGGTCATTTCTTCAGAGATAAAAATGGAAGAAAAACAACCATATTTCAGCACATATGTCAAACTGTTAGTGAATAATGATGTAGCCACCAATCGGGAGGACATGGCGAAGCTAGCAGCCATAAAAGCTGCAGAGGAGACTGATGAATAACATGAAAATGCATTAAAGGGCTCTTACACCATCCCAACACCATCTCAACAAATAATAAATACACTGGACTTTTGCTCTCTCTCAATTGGATATTCTGACTTTGTGGCAAGCCTGGCTATAAGATGAGGCCATAAGATGAGACTGTTGTTCACTCATGATGGACTAATATGGACACATGTGCAGACACACATGTAATCTGTATGTACTGTCTAGAGCTTGAATTCAGCTCTATATGCTACTGCTGTAATATGTTTTGTCAAAGGTCATAACAATAGAAAAAAAGAGAAGAAAAGAAAAAAGTAATTTGCAAAAGACAAGAAAAGATCAGAATGAAGATTTTATACTGTGGGTAATGGGGGCGGGACTTGATAAGCTTTGGCTTCTCCCGCTTTTCCCTTTCGGCCATGTGTGTTGTATTATTTGAACAATGATGAAATGTGATGCTTATGAATTGACATGTCCGATATAAAATGTGTTTTCTGAGAGTGTGTTAGTGTTAATCAGATTTGTGCTTCTCTGTTGAGGTGTTTCAGTCCCACAGTAAAAGCAAAGGAATACATAGTTTACCACCACTAGATGCATTTTTCACTCACGTGCCATGTTGAGCATTACATATACACTTCAGATAATGATGATTACACTGTTCACCGTTATTATAAGCAATCAAGGCAACTAAAGTTCACACCTCAGGATATCTTTGCCGACACCTGGAGGCATTTCCAGTGTTTCTTGTGGCAACCAAAATCCAGGCATTTTCATGGTGAGTCGGCCCATCTCCACCTGTGATCGTGGCAACAAAAAGGGAGGCTTTTTAAGCCAAACTGTGCCTGAACCTAAACAGAACACAAGCGCAGCGTTTTGACAAGAGAGAAATAGAAAATTCAGCCAAAACAAAATGGAAAGTTACAACATAAAGAAACGATACATTTGAGCTTAGCTGTGGTTTGGCAGAAACATTCTTTGCTGACATTTATTCTGGCGATTGGGTCCAACCAAGTTTAGAAGTTTTTTTCAAACTAGGCGAACAAGAGAATTGCTAGACTTGCTCTTCTTTCTGTTGGAACCTACAGCTTCCACTTCCACTATAACATAGGACGAGGTGTTGCATGCAATTTTTTGCTCCCAACCCCACCAGGCCTATTGTGTTGGATACGCATTAATAAATAAAATGCACTCAGCACGAGCCAGACTAATCGCAGTTCTTGTCAACTCAGTGGTTAAAGATTTTAGTCCCCTGAGGATCCACCGGTGCTGTGCTAACAAACACCCAGACTTTAGGTGATCCAATTGTTATATTCTTCCTCCACAGTGGCCACATCGACTCTCAGTTGGACTCCATGAAAAGTCAGCAAAACAGATTTTATGCCTGCTTTCATTTCTGTGGTTAAACGGACCAAACAGAAGAGTAAGCAAACTCCCACAGCCCTTTTCCTCTGCCAGCCGAACTGGGATGATGTCCTCAAAAGAAGCTACCAAATTAATCAAATCTCCTCCCTCCTTTCAGGAGCAGCTCAGTGCTGGGGGAGAGACCTGATGTAATCACTTATACACAGTGTGTGAGTCCACTTTGCACCGTGAGATTTCGGAGGAGAGGCCGCCGGACGCCTGAGGTTTGTGGAGGTGAGAGGAGGAGGTGGGTGGTGGGGGGGCTGCTGGAGAAGGGCTGGAGGCAGCAGCAGCGAATGTTTATCATATCACACACACGTGCACATGCACAATGTTACCGACACATTTCCCCCGACAGCTATGATGAGCCAAGGCAATTCATGCAGAAAATTGTTAGCTTCCCCCAACCCCACTTCAGCTCAAATGGATTTTTATCTCAGTTCCATCCTCCTCGTACCCCTGATATCTGCCTGCCTCGCATTCCTCCATCCTCCATGTCTACATTCCTTTGGTGTTCCCTCTCTTGCTCCCCTCCTTCCTCCATCCCTCCCTCCGCCTCTATCACCTAATGGTGGGTGTGCTCTCTCCATGAAAGGAGGGGAAACAAGATGCAAGAAGAGGGGCCCGTCTGGAGGCATGTGTGTCTCTTCCCTGGTGATATTGAAAAAAAAAAAAAAAAAAAAAAAAGAAAAATAGAATATTACACTTAACTGTATTTTCTCTCAGTGTTGGTGGAGACAGAAGGAGGCTGCAGGGACAGTTCTGACAGAGTGGATTTCACTTAAACCGGGAGAGCCGAGCTGAATATCTCGTCCCCTCGTGAGAAAATTGCCTCTCAAAGCGCTGTGGGAGAGCAGGCCCCAAAATGTGAGGAAAAATGGAAGAAACAAAAAGTTAACACAAGTCATCAAGTGAGTCATCAACGAAATGTATTGGGACATCTATTTAAAGATAATTACAGGAGTCTCTGGCAGTGACATAACCCGTCCTGCAGTCACCGGGGAAAAGTGCACTGCTGGCGTCAGTGTGCAGACCGGATAGCTAATTAGCAGCACATTTAACAGCATGTAAGCATATCTGCAAATGTCATTCTGGTCTGGTGAGAAGCCGACTGTTCTAAATACCACTAACAGCACGCTGTCTGTTCGTGACATAAAGGTGATGTGGCTGATTTGTGCACAAATCATCTTTTTTACTTTTATTACGTACACGGCTCCCCTTACAAAGTATGCACTGAGGCTCAGTATGCAGTAGTCATCCAAGTCTGAATCCACCAACATACGCACAGATGACATCCCAGCGGTTTGGAACAATGGCATTGACTGTTTATATCATTTTTTTAATATAATAATATAATATTATTTAATGTTTGTGTTGTTAAATATGCTGTAACAACAACTTCGTAGTCGCCATTTTATTTCCATTCAGCCGATTCACGCCTGATTGAAGTCTTTTCAAGCTCTGCATGCCGTACAAACCTCTTCTCTTACGCTAACAGCCGTTTGTTGTGGCGTCCATGTTGTCCTGAGCAAATGCACTGTATTTAGATTGGAAGCCGTGAGACTCAGAAATGTTGACGTCCGACTTGCGATGGATCGCAGCAGCACGTTGATTCATTCCACTGGACAAACCCTTAAGTCAGACGAAAGAATATGCCAAACGGCAGCTAATGAGCCGTTGTTGGTCTGAGTTCTATCGACGAGCCCGACTGTTGTGACGGATCGTCCGCTGTGCAAAGGATTGTGGGTCAGTACAGCCACAAAAGCATGCTGGCTTGCAATAGAACTGAATGCAGTAGGACATCCTGTTATTTTTTTGGGGAATACTGGATTTGTCATATTATGTAAATGTTTTCTGCCGTATAAATAGCGTGCTGGAACACAGACTTTGTCTCCGGTTCCATAACACTGACACTCGTGAAGCCCGTCAGATGCTGCCAGTCAAAGAAAGCTTCAAACGCGCTTCTCAAACTGCTGAGAAGCAAAAGAGCATCTCTGATATTTCCCCCAAAGACGTTTATTCTTTCGCAAAACATAAAAATGAACACATTGCCATTATTAAGACTTCAGAAAGGGATGGGTTAGAATGAAAGTGATTTCAGTTCAACCACCTGAACACTTTTCTCCAAGCATTGGGAAATTAATTGAAAGATGGAGTCGGCACATGACAAGTTTTATTGCTCAAGGGAAGTTCCAGAAGTGTCTACATTTCACAGAGAGCTTTGCCAACCAGATTCCATCAAGAAATTGAAAAAAAAAAAAAAAACTGTCAAACTGAAAGGCGGCGGAAAAAACACTGGATGCCATTGAACGTGTGACCTTTTGATTACTGACTAAAAGCCGCGTCGCCTCCCACTCACCTCTAAAACTGCAGCACACAAGGTCCTCTCTCAGAGTTTCTTCAGTTGGAGTTTTTTGCCTATTTAGTCATTTTGCTCTCTTGTGGGGATGTGTGTATATATAGAAGCATTTTTTTAATGTTGGGCCTTTATCTGTGTCTTTCTTCCAGATAAAGCAGCACTCATGAATACAGGAGGGGAGCTTCTTTTTTTTTTTTTTTTCCCTGAGCTTTGTTTCGCTCCTCTAAGCATCCACCATCAATAACACGTGGTTTTCCAGGGCTTTGGATAATTGTTGTTATTCATCATCATTGCTGGAGAATCCCATAAAGAAATGTTTTTAAAAAAGGCAGCGAGCGGGTGGAAGTCCCATTGAAAGCAGACTGATGTCTGGTGACACAGATTTTCTCTCTGGATGACTGGAAGTACACAGAGATACAGTGTGACTCAGAATAGTTTCCCCGCTGTAAAGAATATATCACTGACAAACTTTTTGAGATTATTTCACAGGAATGCGAAGGTCGTGTCGCGGATCTCACTGGAGTCTGTCGCATATTTTTTACACCACGCTGGATGAAAACGCTTGGAGATTTATTTTTGTATTTTGGGGCTCTTCTGCTCTGTTATTGTTCTACTCATTTTGACTCTTCATGTGAACTGACATGTGTCTTCTAACTACGCTACAGGACCGAATGTCAAATGATGTGATTTATTGGTAAAAGGAGGGAACACAACTGTGCTGCATCCACGACAAAAGAGGTTTCACAAACACAATGCGATTTATAGGAAACTATCAAGGATTATTACTTTGAGCAGTGACAGCCTAAGTGAATTTGAGCTACTTTCCTCAGATTTATACGCTCGAATACATCAGAAAATGTCATTGTACTTACTTAATGCCTCTGGACTGTTCAGCTGTGAATTCTCCGTCCGCCACTTCAAAAGTTCATCAATTGGTTTTATAGATCGTTAAGTTACGACGCTGTAGAACCCACGCGGGCTCTCGCCGGCCTCGAGTTAAATCATGCTGAAGCCTTCGCTGTCTCACTAATTTTGTTGCGGAGACAGAGAGTAAGTGGAGTGAACTGACCAGGGACCTTTAAAATATATCACATCCCTACTATCTGATGACACACAAAAAAAAGGGGACAGCCGGGAGCATAAATGTCAAGAGCAGAAGAAAAACTAGACGGAAGTGTAATATTTCATTTACATTCACCCCCTCGTATCTTTTTTTTCCTTCATGTGACTTTTTCTTCCAGGTCTGCTCCTTTTTTTTTTTTTTTTTTTTTTTTAATCATTTAAATAAAATGTCACAACTGCAGCTGCAGAGCATATTCCTCTGCAAATTTATTTTAGCATCATGTGGTTAAAAATATTTCTAAGAGACAATCATGCAAATCTAAAGTCAAAAGAAAATCTGTTCTTGTTCCTTGTTATTCATTGAATGCTGCTTTGAAGGCAGACTGTGAAAATGTGAAAATGTTTCTGTTTCAAAAGGGAAAAAAAGAGAAGATCGATGGCATCGCATCGCCTTCCCATCGTGCTCCACTGGCTCGGAAGTGCTCCTCTCACCTCTCACCTCCTCCTACTGACACAGTCCAGCTGTTGTTCTTTCTCAGTGCTTTAACTTGGAAATCCTTCCCTCCATCCCCTTTTCCTCCCATCACTTTCTTTAAGAAAGCGACGAGGCAAGTCAGGGGAGGCATAAAGAGAAGGAAACGGAGATGGGAAAGTTAATGAGGACGGAGCCATGAGGAAGTAAAAGGAAATCAAAGGATGTGAAAAGGCAGAGGAAGGAAAGTAAAAACCAACAAACACCCAGCTGGGATTCCACTTACAGAAGGAAGCCAAAGACTAATAGCTAATCCTCGAAGCTAAATCTCAGGTACTTGTGAATTCTCGAACTGTCTCCTAGCATTAGCTTTTCATTGTAAAAGTGAAGTTAGAATGGTTGTAAAGATGCCGGCAGCTCTATAACTGTGGAAGGTCACTGTTCTCGCCAGAACAAACAAGGATTCTTCTCCACTCGCTGGCTCCTAACAAAAGTCAATGCTGGCTTCTTTAAACAGCGATCTTCCTCCGACCTTCTCCAAGTCGTTTCAGATGCCTTAACTAAACTAAACCTGAAGCATATGGCACCAGGTCAGAAAACGCTCACTGAAGATGCACGGTTTAGTTACTGATAACACTGCAATGAGTGCTCAACAACAAAACAAAAAAAAAAAGCTAAAAATTGGGGATCAAATGTGCTCAAACTGTCTGGATGAGTAAAACATAAAATGATGGCATCCTCTGATGGCGTCATATGTATTTTAGATTACCAGCAATAGACTTTAATGTCAGCTAAAAAAGTAGTAGTGGAGTTTCGTAATAGAATTTTTGAGTACCTTCAACTTTTGTGTGTGTGTGTGTGTGTGCTTCCAATATCATAAAAAAGGGCAGTGTGACCCCATCAGCACTGAGGCTTCCCAATTTTGATGTACGGGCCAATGAATCAGCAGAGATGAACGGTTCCATTGGTTTTCTCATCAATACGTTTCCTCACAACACCGCTGTCTTTTCATCCAGAAAAAAGCTCCATTACTACAAACAGCCTTTTGACCTCTAAAGGAAAACAGATCGCCGAGAACACACCCACGCACATACAAACATATGATACGTGACGTCTGATGTGACTGTTTATTACTCAGCGTGTCGTTAAATGTGGGATACATGCAATACACACGAACTGAGCGAGTAATTGGACGACACTCAGTCGTTTGTCTGGTGAGTTTACTGTGGTGGAAAATTGAATCTGCTTCCAATTCCACATTATCATCCGACAGAGTTCAGCATTGCAACATATGGACTAAGAATCCATTGTGTATGTCGTGTGAGCTGGGTTATAAAAGTTATTGCTGTTTCTGATTGCCCCATCTCCTGCACATTATATTAATATGCAGCTAATTTGCAGTCTTAACGTTGAAGGGTAATGTGTTCCTCCAAAGCGAGAAGAAATGTGACTTTGAGATTTAAGTCCAAAGTATTAGCTCAAAGGTGAAATATATACTCAAAACAAAAAGGGGGCTGCATAACTCCAGAGGAACTGCTTACTGCTGCTAATTGTAGCTGCTGTTAGCATCTAGCAGTTAGGACTGGAAGTTCAGGGACTAGAGGAGTGTTTGTGTTTACACCACAAGCACAGGAGTTTTGGACCAGGATGGGGCCATGGCTCGCTGGTTAAGCATGCTAACTTTAGTGGATATCTCTGCAACACAATACATTGACATTGTAACATCTGTAGCTTTACTCAACTTCGAACAGCCTGTTTGCTCTACTGTACATTAGCCGCAAGCTAGCAGCCGAGGGTGTTAGCGTCTGCGTATTTGATTTCAGGTCAACCTCTGACATAGCCCAGTACTCACCAAAGACACAGGTTACCTCTCCCCTCTCCTCTCTGTAACACTACATCTATGAATTAAAGTACATTTCCCCTCCAGTTCCAGTTGTCAGTCAACATTACGGAACACCAAAAGCCGACAATGAACGTCACGTCCGCGGATCACTGCTGCCGTCCAGTTGATTAACAGGAGTGAGGATAAATCTACTTATGAATCCCAGAATTTAAAAAGTAATCTCAGAGTTTTCCTCCCGTTGATAAGCAGGTCCAGATCAGAGCAGAATCAGACATAATTCTGGGTGTTTATTCCTAAAAAAGGTTTGGCTCTCCCTTCCAGAGCTGGCAGACTCTGACCAGCACTACACAACACTCAGCAAACATCTTTTATTGTGTTTTGATAGGGAGCCCCCTAGTGGAAGAAATTACATATTGTACAATTTACTGCATACCCCTTAAAGGGATAGTTCGGTTTTTTTGAAGTACATATCTATAGTCGATCTGTTTCCGACCGTAATCACCGATCAGCGCAGCCTCAGTTTGGAGAAGTAGAGAGCCGCTCCAGCCCAGAGGCTCAGCTTTGTACTGCAGTGAACGGGGTCCAGCAAAAAAGCGAAATTAACCACCAAAATCAAGGCTCACGTAAAATGTTTAACATCACTTCAAGTATACGTTGTATAGGTAAAATTCACACCGCTTTACATTGCAGTCAGACCGCGCTTTCTTTTGGCACTACATTTTCTCAACCGCAGAACCCCGGTATCCCTACACATGAGCGTAACTGGGCAGCAGCTGATCTGCGAGTGGCGGAATACAGCGCAAGGCCCGGCTGCTGGACGAGAGGTTTACTTTCGATAAAAACGAAACTTAACTCTCCGTATCCTTCCGCATTAGCACTCATGCGTAGGCATACAGGGGTTCTGCGGTTGAGAAAATGTAGTGCCAAAAGAAAGCGCGGCCTGACGGCGATGTAAAGCGCTGTGAATTTTACCTATACAACGTAGACTTGAACTGATGTAAAACATTTTTAGGTGAGCCTTGTTTTAGGTGGTTAATTTCGCTTTTTTGCTGAACCCCGTTCACTGCAGTACAAAGCTGAGCGTCTGGGCTGGAGCGGCTCTCTACTTCTCCAAACTGAGGCTGCGCTGATCGGTGATTACGGTAGGAAACAGATCGACTATAGATATGTACTTTATATGACCCCACTTAAAAAAAAACGAACAATCCCTTTAATCCTGAGCTAAGAGCAGGTACAGTGAACATTTTACGCAAAAAGTCCAAATATATTGACACTCTTTGTTTTCACCGTCAAGGAGGCTGTTGGTCTGTTTGTTTAAAACCGTGGTTCCCCATGGACAAAATAAATGAATATGAATACAAAACATCATTGTTGCGTTTGCCTGTCAGCAAGTTCACAGAATGAAAGAAGAGGTTATAATAGTAGAGGTGCAAGGCATTCTGAGTGAATATTAAATTCCCCATAAATTAATAATTTTCTATCTCTGGCCTCAGCAGTGACACAGTCTGCCTACAGGGTTTAATGATGTTTCATCTTATTTTACACCCACATGAACCATCATACAGTATCAACACAAGCTGTTACACATATGGATCAATTTCCACAAACATGCAACACCATGTGCGTGCACAGACGTACACGTTCACGGCTCATCTTTAAAGATGTTGTTTTGGATTTGCGAGGCGCCTGATGACTCCGCTACCCTCTGGCTTGAAGACAGGCGGTTCGATGAAGCGTGGAGGATCAAGGCTGCACCAGAGAGCTTAGACACTGTGCTGAAAAATTAATGACCAACGCAGACATCTACATCATGTAAACACTACAAATAAGATGTCTCTATCAGCAGAGAGCGGAAACGTAGACGCTTAACGATCTTGTTTTTATGGGTGGTGCTGAACAAAGGCAGCAAGCCTGAATTATGCAGCAATCTCAGCAAAATGCATGAGCTAGTTATAGCTGGAAGTGCACTTAATGTGAGTTTCTTGTGAAAACAAATCCGACGAGTGCACACAACAACACATACCTTCACACTGATGCTCATGCGTGCTCTGTCTCATAGACACACACAAGAATGCAGATACGCAAATTTGCACTAAACACACTGCCGGAGAACCTACGGCGAAGCTTTCCTCTGGGGAAATATGGTTGAGTTAAGTTTCTGTGCAAAAGTAATTTTAACTTTGTGTGTATAAAATGATCATATCTGCGAACACGTCAAATAATGCAAAATACTACTGATTAGTGAGGCTTACAAAGAAGGCTTAATTAAGACATGAAAGGGTTTAAGCAATAAAAGATAACTGAAAAATAAATAGGATGAAAAAGTGCAATTACTTTTTTTTGCCAATAATTACATGCCATTAAAGGCCTGCTTCTTGAAGCTGCGCTGTTTATATATTGACAGCTGCATTGACTGGTGTGTATTTTAATTCATGGCACATTCATATAAGGTGGTGTCTGTGAACGAGTGGAGCGATCAGCCGCTATTTATTAAAACATAACGGTACAGAAGTGCATTTTGGATCTTCAGTGACCTCTGACGTGACTTTACTTAAAAACAATCAAGGAAACTGATTACCTCAAAATTACCAAGTGAAGTAGACTAATAATTTTAAATTGATCAAACTTTTTAGCTCCAACTTTTCAAATTTACAGTGTACTCACACCTCTCCGTTTGATTTACCCACACTGAACCCATTAACCTATCGGGCTCTGCTTCTCTTCGGCTCGACTCTGGTTGATATTGCAGCTTCTGGAACCCACATAAGGGTAACAGCAGATGGCTTTACGGTTCGATTAGGCTGATATCACAAAAATTCGACTAAGACATAAACCACTTTGACTAATGATGAATTGCATTATTGAAATTAATGAAAGAATCAGATTGATTTGCACAAATGCTGCTGCTGCCGGAGTAAACTGATTGTAAAGACTGTACAAATGGTAGTGGTTGCTACAGAGCAACGTACACATATTGACTTTGCTTTGCTTGTGTTTCTGTACTTTTTTTCCTCTTGCCTCTGCACGTTTATCAAGTTATTTTCTCCAGCCCAGTTGCTTGGTTCTGTGTACAAATAACAGGAATTTAGACTTTAAAATTGTTCTATGTGCAGGTGATATGCCGATCCTTGGGAAATGTTGGTATTCTTAAACCTGATACCTATGTTCGCATGTTATGTGTAAATTACTGCTGCTTGCCAAGAGTTTTAGAATCGGTCCATCAGATTTTCTCATTGCTGCAGTGGTTGTAATGCAATCATTTGGGGCAACTCTGACCGTAAAAGTGTTTTATTTTTGTAACCGACAGTTTCTGTAATGTTGTCAGACACCTCAGCCTTTTACTACAGAGATAGACCTTGTTGTGAAAGAGTAAGATCGTTCAAGTCTCACTGTAAAATATTGCAAGAGGAGAGTTATTGCCTCATCCAGATTGTCAAAATATGTTCGACCTTCAGCAGTGACTTTTAGAGGTACATTTTTGCTGGTAGTTCCTCTAAATCAACTCCAAACTCTTTTCTCCAACTCTCTCTCACCGTCTTCTTCCTGCAAAAACTCACCTCTCGCCTGAGGCAACCTACTGGACCAATTCAAAAGTGTCAGTATGGCAAGTTTGACATGAAAACATGTAAGTCTAGGGGTTTATGTCCACATAAAAATCTCAAGCGATAAAAGATTGCGACAGAGTACAAGCAGGAAGTTGGAGTTGATTGATGGTCAAACATTACTTGTTTAAGGTTAACTGACGTAACATATTCAACTTATATCTCACATTCTCAAATGTGACATCATCTTTTCCTAAACGTAACCAAACGCCACTGTTCCCTTTTTTTATGTTACGATGATGACAAAGGTCACTTAAAGTCTGAAACTGGTCCCTGGAGGTGATGTAGCACAGCGCTCCCCCACACACACATCACAGTATGTCTTCCTGCACAGAGCACTACAGTACACCTGTGTGCCCCTCATCCCCATATCGCCGTCCTCGTCCCTGCCGGCGGCCTCAGGAGAGCAGCTAGCTCTGTCTGCTCTTGTTTTATACATAACCAGCAGGCTAATCTAATTACTCTGTGATGGAGAGCAGTCAATTTCACAGTCAGCCAGACACTTCTGCTGCCTAAAAATTGGGGCCACCCAAGTTTGATATATGAGGCAATAACCTGTAATGTAATGAAGTCACCTTCAGAGCAAGACCCCTGTCATTGAAATAATAATGAATTATAACAAGTATAATAGTATTTGGGTTTGACACGCTGAGACACTTTCCCACTGTCTCTCTCTCTCTCTCTACACTGTCTTACTTTCTCTCCCTCTCTCTGTGTTTGAATAGATTTCTTTTTTTTTTGTAGAGATGCAATATTGAGGTGACTTTAAAGTTCATGGGCGAGTCTGTCGAGTAGGCAGTTTGACTGTGGGCCCTAAATGAGAGGCATATGCAGAGGGTGAAGTGTCAAACACCTCCAAGACTCATAGTTCAAACTAATTTACTTAAGCAGGGTGGTGGACCATAAAAATCAAATCTGGCTCTTGTCATCCTAACAGTAACGTTGTTTCTAAAGTGATGAGTTCAGTAGCCTTGTGTGTTGGCAAAATGAGCACTTACACTGTGCAGCAGAACAGAATCGGATGAGCACATTTGGTCAAGGTAAAATACTGCCAAGCTGATGTGATATAACTCTTTGCAGTATACTTGACTGGAGACACGTCATTAAGACCCTGACAGCTCAGTTCTCACGCTGATTTGAGAAAATATATAGGCTACAGAAAGCCAGCAAGGCAAATCATGGAAAGCTCTGTTAATCGCCAATAAAATCACTTGTTTTACATGGTTGAAGCTTAGTCATTGCCAACAATGGATGTGTGTTTGTAATAAACTCTCAGAGGAATACCACCTGACTCTGCAGTTCCCCTCATCTCTACAAGCATTTTAGCCTCGTTTGGCTCATTGTTTTGCTTGAGCCTACTGTTCTGCATGTGCAGCAACAACCAACCCACAGAAAAACCTAACGACCAGTTGGCTATTGTCTCAGGAGTTGGTGGAAACTCAAACAGAGTACAAAGAAGAGCTAATATCATTCTTTATGTATTCGCCAACTCCACAAACACAACTCCAAATGGATGCTAAAATTGTTCAGATTCTACTCAATATGTGGACAAGTTCAGTTTAGACTTGAACGTTTGAGACTCTTGACTTTACTTGACCCTAAACATGATGACTACAAGGACTCTGTATTCATTTTATGTCTTCAGTTTTAAGAAGGAAGGGGATTAATGCTTGGAACTTGACACAACATGTGGCTTAAGGTGAACTGCCCAAGAAAAAATGACTTGGGACTTGTTTGGAACGTGGGCCAAACAAGGAAAAAGGAAAAAACCTTGGATGA
Source organism: Sparus aurata (assembly GCF_900880675.1). NCBI lineage: Eukaryota > Metazoa > Chordata > Actinopteri > Spariformes > Sparidae > Sparus > Sparus aurata. The sequence goes on along the minus strand of NC_044199.1, from coordinate 31,078,248 downwards.
ATAAAGATGAAGGCACCATTTAATTTCCAAGAGTCCTTGGTTGATTCTCTATCTTCCTTTTCTTCCTTTCTTCACAAAATGTTAGTGTAAATGTATCTTAATGAATAATGTTTATCTTAATCTTAATGTTTTCAAGTAACTGTTGTTTATTCTGTTCTGTCTGTCACAAGTTTTTCATTTCAAACATTAGATTTAATGAGCTATTCTCCATGTTTTGTGAAATGCTTGAACAAGCACATATATTACGCTGCTCTGGACCTCATGGGGGTTTTATAGAGTTTCTCTAATAAATGTTAAGATGTAAACAGTATCGACTTATCGTTTTTTGTCTCAGAACTAAAGTAAGAGGCTGACTTTGAGACTTTATTCCTCTTCTTGTTTTAGAAGAAGAACAAAATAAAAACCTCATAACTGGTAAAAAAGTAAAGTTGTTTTTTGTATATTTTGATTGGATGCCCATGCAAAACGACATCAGTCTGACAACTGGCATAACTTCACTGACATCCTAACTTCTGACTGCGTTCACATCAGAAGCCATTAAATTGTCCCCTATGTCTTCTTAGTTTATATCAACTTTTGAAGACACAAATACTGAATTTCATTTTAAGGTATGCTTGAAAATGATCTACAGCCTGGAGCCCAATGCTGGTAAAGTTGAACTTTTACTGATAAGTTAGTTTGTGATTACCTGAGGTCATCTGGCCTCATTGGAATAATCCCATGAACAAACTGAATCACAACTTCATTATGCAACACACAGTAAAAAGAATCTGTGTTTACCTGGTGAGGGAAAACCTTGAAACTACACCACTGATGTCTTCGTGGTGCTTGAAATCGTGAGGGTGGAGGGGGAGGAAAGTTGGAGGGGACGGGGTGAAGGGAGGAAGTCCAAGTGTTTACCCGAACATTAAACACATTGCCTCAGGCGAAATCCCATGAACCACTGCTGAAATTACAACAACAACATTATCATCTACTGTGGTGAGCATGGTGAACATTATACATGCTAAACATCACCTGTTCCGAATGCAAAATACCACTGGATGTTGCTACTATTACGCCTGTAGACTTTTAATCTTGTTTACTTTAATTTTTTTCTCTTCCACTTTTTCAGTGCCCATCTTAGTTGTTAACATTAGTTTAGAAATGAAGTCAGCTAACACGAACTAACGACTGGCTTCCAGCACAACACAGAAGTCCCTTTAAGAAATGAACAATTTTCATGCTGTCCTTTACGGCAAGGGCGGATATATTTCACTTCACTGTTGGAGGGGGGCCAATAAACAGAAACGGTCATGGTTATGGGGGGAGGGAATGTGATGGCGAGACAGCGCTGAGGAACATTCTCCTTTCAAGTTTGTTTGTAAAGATCACAACTTTTGCGCAGGAAGTGCCGTACCCCTCTTTCAGGACCCCTTTTGTGCATACGCAAGCTTTATAAATGAGACCCCAGGTCTTCTCTTCTCTGGCTGCCAGATTGTTTTCACTCCACACTGCCATGATGATAGCTTCGTTCCCTGCATTACTTCTAGCAACCCCTCTTGTGATTTACCTTGTTCTTTCTAAGACATTTGCCTCCCTTCGCCATTTCCTGCCACCCAGCCTCTCTCAACTCAGCCACCAGCAAAGCCATCTCACAGATTCCCTCCCCTCGCCGCACTAGGATCCCCAGTTAGTCTTCAGCCAAGCCTCTGCTACACCTAACAACCTGATACAATACATTCCTTTAAACATTTCTCCTGCCTTTGGTCTAGCCCCGTTTGTCCTAAGGTAGTGGACCCAACCACTGTGAGGCATATTGAGAGGGGGAACCAAACACAGTGGCCCTCATTTATCAAACGAACGTACGGCAGAAAACCGTGCGTACGACCATTTCCACGCAAGCTTCAGCTTTTATCAGTTTGGATGTGAGCAGAAACTACGATCATTTCTTATGTCAGGTCTGAGCTTGTGTACGCAAATCTGAATCTGATACCACTTTTTTTGTAAAATAAAATATGACAACTAATTAACAGAATACCTAATAACCCCGCTGGCAAACCTGCTACAGAGCAGGAACGCAGATTTAGTAGTGCGCACACACGCACACGGGTCACAGCTGCTTCGGGTTGCTGACGAGCAGGAGGCTCCGTCTCGGACCAGCAGGGGGAGCGCTGCTGTATACCCCAGAGAAAGTGTGCCATATTATTTTTGCCTGTTCAGTTTTGCACAACATTGCATTATGCTGATCTCCATCTCGGAAAAGTTTATCTTCTTGCCAGTGTTTCTTCTCTCCGTGTTTGACCTCAGTGGGCGAGGCCTCCGAACCAGGAATATTTAAGGGCGTAACATGTTAATGAAATTTATCGAGACCCGATTCTTCGTACGCTGGAATTGGTCAGATACGAATGTTTCATAAATCACACGTGTGTCCTGTCGTAAGACCAATTCTCACTCAGATCTGCACCCATTTTCAAGCAAGATTGATAAATGAGGGTCATTGCGTTTTCATTGGATATTATTGAATACTTTTAAATTATATGTTTTCACTGATAAAGGTTATTGAGGGGGGCAAATCTATTTTTTCGTTGCAGTTGGGGTCCCTACTATGATTTCTGCCTTTGCTTTACAGTTAACCTCATAACATACAACATACATGGGTCCTTAAGACCTGTATAGCTTGACAAAAGGAAATCTCAACGAAGGTCCACATTCTTGCTTTTTCAAAGAAGAATAGAGAAGAATGGAACTCTGAGAATGTGAATACACTTCATCCACTATTGAATGCCTTGAAACCTGATTAAAAATGGACCTTGAGTAAAGATTATTTTTATTTTTAAGGTCAAGACTGAACTGTTTTCCGGGCATGGCTTAAGTTTGTCCTTTTTAGAACTTTCATTAAGTCTGAGCTGCTGGAGAGAACAAAGTCTGACCTGTATGACTCACAACGTAGCAGTACAGAAAATCTAACATGACTACAGACTGTGACATAGACGGTGCAAAAAGCCTGCTGAATCAGTGACTGTTATTTTAAATTGTGCAAATGCAGTGATGAGATGCATTATTCATGACGCTCTGATGATGCAAACAACGGAGCACAAGTGAATCCAAAGGACTCATCCATTCTTCATTCTGCACAAGAACTGGATTAACATAATTTAAACGATTATCCTAACCAGCACATCTTCATCACTGCTGATTTGCTCTTTTCAAACTTTGCATTTACCAGAGAACTTTCTTAAAACTCATAAATGGCAATGGAAACAATTTTCTGTCTGCATAACAATCGATTTGCCTGAGCGACAGGATGACCTCGTGGTGAGAGGACCACCATCAAACCAACAAAGGTTTGATCACAAAGTCACCAGGTGTTCTCGACTGGCAGCTTTGTGTTTGTAACATTGTGTGTTATGTGACCATGGCTTATTCTTTACTTTTGAGGTACAAGGTTTTTCTTCTGGCACTGGTGATATCCTCATTTCCAACAATGGCTCAGCGCAAGGTCACCGCTTTATTCCATTTAGACACAGCAACCAGCTGCACTGTGGGTTTCCTGAGCGCTTCAAGCACACGGAGACAGATGAAACCCAGGCAGAGAAGCCAACTGACAGGTCTGTGTGTCTGTGTGTGTGCATGTGTGTGTTTGACCACATTTATGTTGAACTGAGATAAAACTCAGCAGCTGAGCGAATTCTCTTTTAAACGTTTTTCCACATCAGCTAGGCATGATGCATATTAAACAGCTGACCCATTTTTATTTGTTTTATTCATGGCAGGGACTATAAATGGTAAATGGAGAGTATTTATATAGCGCTTTTCTCGCTTTAGCGACCACTCAACACAGGCGACGTTCACCCATTCATACATACATTGATACACTCTGGGACGTGGGAAGTCAGTCACAGTTTGAGGGTGCTGATGGGTCAACGGTGCGTGATGTTCTTGTTTTTTGTTTTCATTTGAATGACCAGGACAAGTTTGCACTACAGCAGATGGCATACTTGAGCACCAACATATTACTGTCTATGCAGCCACGTCATCTTCAACAGATTTATGATGTAAGAATAGTGAGCTCAATTCTGAGCCATCTAATTTACAGTAAGTGTGACCAGATTCATCCTCCACCTGTAGGGTTAAGTCCCGAAATTAAGGCAACTAAAACTAAAAGGCAAAGAGTCGACCAACATCCATGCTCAACCAATGGAGGCAACCAGTCAGAGGTCAGAATAGGGTGAATCTTAGTAATGAAAAGCAGTGGGACCCATAACAATGCAAAACCCATGGGAATGCCGTTTATTTTGTAAAAAAAAAAACTCCACAATATGATAATAAGCTTGGCTATGCCTGCCTTGGGATGTCATTATTCACATGACTACAACAGTGTTACAAAGAGAAAAATGTTGTCAGGCATCAGCAATTGCTTTCATTTTCTAGTGCCAGCAGTCTAAGCACTACCCATCTCCTCTGCAGTTGGTTGAGTAGAATAACTGAGTATTAAACTGAGTAGGAAATCTCAATGAAGGTCCACATTCTTGCTTTTTCAAAGAAGAATAGAGAAGAATGGAACTCTGAGAATGTGAACACACTTCATCCACTATTGAATGCCTTGAAACCTTATTAAAAATGGACCTTGAGTAAAGATTATTTTTATTTTTACGGTCAAGATTGAACTGTTTTCCGGGCATGGCTTAAGTCATCTTCAACAAATTCATGATGTAAGAATAGTGAGCTCAATTCTGAGCCATCTAATTTACAGTAAGTGTGACCAGATTCATCCTCCACCTGTAGGGTTAAGTCCCGAAATTAAGGCAACTAAAACTAAAAGGCAAAGAGTCGACCAACATCCATGCTCAACCAATGGAGGCAACCAGTCAGAGGTCAGAATAGGGTGAATCTTAGTAATGAAAAGCAGTGGGACCCATAACAATGCAAAACCCATGGGAATGCCGTTTATTTTGTAAAAAAAAAAAAAAAAAAACTGGACAAATTAAACTCTGACCTCCACGATATGATAATAAGCTTGGCTATGTCTGCCTTGGGATGTCATTATTCACATGACTACAACAGTGTTACAAAGAGAAAAATGTTGTCAGGCATCAGCAATTGCTTTCATTTTCTAGTGCCAGCAGTCTAAGCACTACCCATCTCCTCTGCAGTTGGTTGAGTAGAATAACTGAGTATTATCAGGCATGGCTCCTTTGGAGACCGTACAATGCATGTGTTTCATTAGCAGTCTCTATATTCGCATAATGTGTGTACCTTTAGTTAATAAATTAAAAAGAACCCTGTGGCGGGCTGATTTTAAAAAGGTTTTGCTTACATCACACACTTCTCACTTACATACTGTGTATCCACAAACTTTAACAAATGATTTAAATATACTTCCTTCCTCTAAAAGACTTAATATGCCGCAGGCCATGGACTAAGATTTTTGTGATACTGAAAATAGATTGTGAGTATAGTAGTAAATAAGTAAATTGTTTTAAAAATTCCAACTATCAAGATGAGGAAAATGTCCAATGAGGGCTCTACAATGGTCGTGTTTGCGTCCAGTTCCGGGACCTCTGGAGCGTACCTGAGCTCTTCTATAATCCGCTACTGTTAATGGGCTAGGAATTTAACTGCCAACTCTTCAGGTGAAGCGACTCTGCAGCTACCCAGTTACCAGCTGGGGTTTCTGCTGCTCTGAAAGAATGGATGTGAGGTAGTTGTTGTTAAAAAAAAAAGATTGATGTTCCCTGGATAAAGAAAAAGTAGTGAAAAATGTGTGTGTACCCTTGACATTGCGTGATGTGTGTTGATGTGTGTGCAGGGCTCCTGATGGGTGTAATATATGAGGCGTGTGAACGGGCTATGTGCGCCGCCTCTTAGACTGCCAGGCTTGTCAAGACGAATGAGGGATCTGTCTGTGAGACGCACCGGCGTTGGCCTCCGCTCTGCTCTCTGCTGCCCTGATCCACCTTCATCTGCTCTGCACTTCAGACAGCGGGAAGAGAGCAGTCAGGAAGACTGGGAACAGGAGCTGGTAGTGTGGAGTGGAGTGAGGAAGGAACCAACTGAGGCGTCATGCATTTGTGTGTGTGTGTGTGTGTGTGTGTGTGTGTGTGTGCATGTTTGTACTTGCTACGTAGTGAGGACTAGAAGTTTTAACCTGCAAAGTGAGGACATTTTGGCCAGTCCTCAGTTTGAAGGTGCATTTTGGGGTTTTGTCATCTCTTATTTGTTCTTTTATTGTTGTTTATCTTTTATTTCACTGGACAATATGTCACACCCATTTTAACCTTACTGGCAGCCCTGTGAAGCTGCAACAAACCAGAAACCAACATTACTGGACGTGACAAATTGGATTCTTAGCACTAAAGTTAGATTTAAAAGCTCAGGTTGGTCCTGAGGGTTGCACCAGATGATTATACACAAAATATAAAGACGTTAATCTTTTAGATGGTGGCCATTCTGAGTAATCTCAGTCCTTTTAAAGCTATATCACCGAATAAATAAATAGAACAGATAAACTGTTTTATTCTGTGGGGTGTGGAGGATTAACTGAGGATATTTTCACAGCCTGAGGGTTTAAGCTGCTCCGTACTGTGGTTGTATGGCAGCAGATACCCCTGTATCTTTTGCCATTTGGCAACAGGTTGAACAGACTGTGGCTGGGTTGCTTACAGTCATTTGCAAGAATACATATTTCCGAATGTTTCTGCATTTCTGAAAACCACAGATTTACGTATTTTGCAGAAACATTAACGGCCAGTATTCTGGTGACTGGGCTGTTGCAGTTCACATTTTTAACGTAACATGCTGCCTGAGAGGAATTGCATCATTTTTTGAGATTTTCTATGAGTGTTGAACTGACAGGTTTACACCATCGACCCTTGTGCTGTTAGTGGTTGAAAATGGCTTAAAGTGAAATGAAGATTTTTTGATTGACAGAGCTTCAACTGAGAGAAAAGATTTGTACAAATTCTCCTAGTGCTGTTTTAAACTTGCGATATGAATGTGTTGAAGGAAGTTGTTTTTAGAATTTGTATTGAACATTCACAGCTATATTCCACCCCTAATACAAACCTATATGCAATATCACCAAGAGGCATCATGAGATATGAAGTTATGATCCTCACCGTTAGATAAAGAAACAAATATACACAAAGCCAAAAGTATAAACAAGGCTGTTTATTGATATTTTTATACCCGAAACTGTATGTGTATTTTAGATTTGTGCTCTTCATATTGCAATATGCAAGCGTTACGCAACAATCTCCCTCCAGGATAAACAAAGCTTAATATTATTTTATCTATAATTCATAATGTTTAAAGGTTTGAGAGTGCAGGCAGAGCTGAGGTTTGAGCTTCTGCAGGTGTTGTGTTCAATGTTCGGGGTCATGTGAGAGAACGGAGGAGCAGCAGGGGGCCATCGGAGCAACACAGTCAGAAGCTGTGTGGGTCCTGCACTCTGTCTGGATGAACACACAACATCAAAAGAAAAGGTGAGGCCCGCCACGATGAACCTAAACACAAAGACACATGTTAGGTGGCTTACTCTGAACCAGGATCATTTCCTGGTGGGGAGGGTTAGGGTTCCATTTCTTCAAGGGAGGCACTGACTGCTCATCCTGAACGTCAAATCTGCTCCACAAAGCTGTTCTCTATGAAAACACATTGATAAATATGCTGATTGTTCAACAGACATATATTAAACTCTGCTAAATGCTTCGTGGTTTGTTTCCAATTAATGATGCAGCATATTGATACGTTTAGAGGGTAATTAGTCGACACATTCACCAGTCCATGGATGCAGAGCGGATCGAGCCAGCTGTGTTCCTAAACAGATTATTCATTGCTGTAGACACATTTTTTAATGCGTCTATTTTTAACTCAACATGCTTTTACTGATGTTGTCATATCCAAGCTGCTGGCAAAATCTAAAATCCTTGAATTTGAGAACTGCTTCATTAAAAGACACTCACTAGCTCTAAGAGTAATTTAATTAGTCCACGTTACAGAAATACTCCAAATTATCACATAATGTATATATATATATTTATATTTTTCTCGACGCATAACTGGAATACATGAACAAAGTATGTCGAACACTAAAATGAAATGTGGTGGTGTTAATTAAAAAGTTTACATTTTGACCTTCAAGTGAGTCAAGATCAAAAATGTGAGTTTTCTGCATTAATTGGCAAAGTTTCTGCGTTTCGATGAAATATTTAAAGCCTGTTTCCTGATGTTTTTTCTTGTCATTACTGAGACGAACATGTGTTTGATCATGCATGTCCGTGTGTGTGTGTGTCCACAACTAATTTCCAGCCCTGTTGGCAGTTAATGTTTCTGCAAACCAGTGATATGTTTCTAAAATACGTGTCATATCAAATGTCAGCTGGTGGAAGGGATGGGGGTGGTGTTTAACGGCTGCCAAGCAAGCGACCACTGCTCGAGACATCATTAACATTTCATGTGAAACCACTGGATGCTTTTGATGAGACATCGTCGTGTTAATCTCATCTCATTACACTGGACACTACACATGAGTTAGTCTTCCTACAGTTGTGAGGTTTTCCTTGTGAGCTCAAGGCCCCTTCATGTCTGTGCTTAACAGGCGGGTTTGATATGAAGATTTACCTGAAGTGGCATGAGAGGTCCGATGCGGGTCCAAGGAGAACAAAGAGGCTGAAAATGGGGGCGAGTCAAAGATGAAGAACAAAAAGGGATGGTGGGAGGTAAAAGACTTGGAGGGATTTGAGGTGATACAACAAACACTGTGATGATCGTATGAGGGAGTTCACCTGCTGCGCCATTCAAAGTCACAAGATCAATGTCCCAGTTGAAACTTTAGAAACCTTGCTGCTCCAAGTTTCAACGGTTTAAATCATTAAAACCATGAAACCTTAACGAACCATATTATTGGTTCCATACTGTCATGCATGATGTTACGGAAATGTCCAACTGGAAATCACAAGCAGATACAGATACAATCAATTTTAGTAGCTTAATTGCAACCATGACACTAAAAGGAAGGGTGCTCGGCTGCAAAAGGACAACAATAGAAACTATAGGTGCAACTCATAATGATGGATTTCCACCAAAACTTTATTTAATCGGTTGATGTTTCAGCAACACTGATATTTGTCAAAACTGTAAATGAAAATGTAGTGTAGATGCTTTAAAATAGCCCCCAATCGTCTAGTGCAAAATAGCTAAACAGGCAATAAAATAAACTCGTGCAAGAGAAGATTGACATGTTTAAAACACAAAATAGATTGAGGCAGAAAAGTGAAAGAGACAAAGTGAGGGAGCGAGGGGATGCCAGAACCACCCAGAAGACACGGAGCTCTAATGAGACCTTCCTCAGCGAGTCAGGGGACGATACCGGCGGCAGATGGTCGGTTCTTCAACAGAAGACCAGAGTGCGTTTGAACATCGCTGAAACCACCCAGAGCTCAGTCGAGGTGGATGACATTCCTCTCTCTTTTTTTTTCCATTTTCTTTCTTTGTTGTTTCTTGAGCTTCAAGGAGGTTTCATCAGCCCAGAGGACATTATATTCTTTCCGTGCACAGAGGAATGTGCGCCCTCGAAATTCAGTATGAAGCATAGAAATCATCAAACACCTCTATAGCTCAGTCAGAATGGCTTCAGGTACAGATTGTCAGCTATACACTGGGTTCTGTGTTTCCTGCTCAATGGACTGTGTGTTTACGGCCACTGATATGTATTTCTGAATGGCTAAAACAAAACCCTCCGGCCAGAGTTGCTTCCTGTTTAATGGACAATACTCTTTTTCAAACAGAGAAAAGGGGGATGGTCAATAGTCAGATGTTTCCATTACCATCGCAAACAGACTGCCATTCTAGCAAGATTGATATCATTAGCATTGACAGTGACAGCATGGATTTTAGCATGGATAGCAATAGTGGTGATATTAGCAGAGTGAGAGCTGTCATTTAATAATGAAGTCTTCTTGGGTATTGAGGGGCTGCAGAGTTGTATTTGTGGGACCTCTTATGACACATTTAAGTCAAGCTTGCAGGATGACCAATGACTATACTTGTAAGGGTATAAATAGTAGCTTAGCTTCTAATTTTTCCATTCTAGCAACATCCTTTTTTGTTGCTCAGACAAAAAATAAGTTATTTGTCAAAAAAAATATTTGGTGTACAGTGTGGCTAATCAACACTGTCAGTTAAAGATATCAAATATCATAAAAATACCAAAATATATTGGAGCAGGGCTTAAAAACAAAGCTACCTCCGTGGCACAAGGTATATTAAACTGCAGGTAATCATAGTAACAGTACTGATGCAGTGACAGTGTGAGCACACCTTTCTCAGATTACCCCCATCCTCTCCCTACCCACTTCCACTCTGTTAGTGTTCCTCCTCTGATAGCGTGTAGTTGAGAACACACTGTGAGCGTCCGTACTTTTCTTTCTCCACAATATAAACTACAAATGGCGTTGTGATTATACCAGGATTGCCGCAGCTGAAGATGGCATATTTCCAGTAATGTCTGTTTACATAAATGGCAATGACAACTACTGACAACAAGCGAAGTCCCTGAAACCTGTTCTGAGGGGTGAGCACTCGGGGAAAAAAAAAAAAAGGTATGGGTAAGAATTGGAAATGAGATTGAGCTCAAATACATCATAGTGAAAAACTAGGAGATGTTTACAGAAAAAGAAAGGCTGCTTCTGAAAGATGATGATACAAAACCGCAGTTTGCCCCAAACCTTTGGGCTACAATAAAACTTGAACATCATTTAGCTAAGTAAGTTGATTACAGCACAGAAACATTACAGAAACACCACGTGACTAAATGGGAGAAGGTTAGGGTCTGATTTGAAAAGGGTACAAAAAGTATACCCGCTGTTGCACTTTCAATACTGCGGATCATACTGAATGATATAGTCTCTCGAGGAAACTAGTAGGGCTTTGTAAAGTTTCATGTACCAGCCTGGTGCACGTTGACACGAACATATATACATTCATAAAGCAGCACGGAAAGTAATTTGAACAGCAATCTGTATCTTAGTAATCTGTTTTACAAGCTAATTGAAGATGAGCTATCTTTGTAGTGCTTTTCTTATCGGACTGTCTTCTTTCAATTTGATGTTTAATTAACTCTAGCAGGAGACGTGGCTCCGTAGATAAATGGACTTTCTCTTTATAACAAGTTATTTCAAGGAGCAAACAGACCCAGTCGTGCCCCTCTCGAGGCTGCATTGCCTTCTTTCTTTTGAGTCTGCAGCGTTGGTTCTCTCCATGTTTTCTACTGTGAATTTTTCCCTGCATTATATCAGCTTAAAATGAATGCTCCATAAAAGGCGCACTTTGCTGCCCTTCAATTCTGAGGGAATGACACCAAGCCCTGACGCTTACCGTTGATGTTTTAGAGTCGATGAAACGGTTTCCGTGAACCTGGCTGTGCTATTGTGGATGTTTATGTGCTTTTCGTGCTGGAGCCCAACTGAGGAATGAGTCATGAGACATCAGAGGTGAGCAAGCAAATCATGGACCTTGACAATACCTCTTTGTACAGGCTGTCTTTGATGTCTTTCACTGTCTGCTGCTTTGAGAGTCCTGTGCTGCGAGAGGCTTCCTGGAAAACCTAACTGTGCTTGTGCCATTATTTTGTTCTCTGGGTCAAAGACCAAATAATGGAGCCATGTAGCCACATGCTGCTTGCCATCATTTATCCGCCATTGTCATAACTTAGGTTTGACGGGAACAGCAGGACAGTCAGAGGACAGACATGAAAGTGATGCAGGAGCCATTTATCTCAAATGCTTTTTTTTGGGTTGGGAGGTAGATGTGTGACGGACAGACACACCACACATCAACATAACACAGAGATGCTAAACTCTAGTTGTACTATTATTGCACAGCACATACACCAACAACTAATTCAGAGTTACTTTGATCAATGAATGGGTTATGTTATATATGATGATACACATTGAAAACCTTCCATTAAAGCATAAATTGAGCATTTTCTCCTGGTCACTGTATTTACACCAATCAGCCCCAACATACAAACCCTGACTAGCACCTTGTATTGGCAACTGTTTATTATCTGGTGACAAGAGCAGTGTGATATGTCTGTGGGTTGTGAACAGATCTATTGAATTATTCAGTATTTCTCACCAATAAAAATATTGGAGAACAAACTTTTCTCATTGTTGTTGGGTATATAATCATGTAAATTCAGGCCCCAAAAAACTATGAGAGTCACAAATGACCACAAAGAGATACAAAAAGGAAAATGTTCTTTTTTTAATAGAAATTCTTATTTGAATTGCCAGTGGGCTGCCCCTGTCGTACTGAAATCCGAATACAAGCTAAAAAAATAAAAACATGCCATTCAAATGTTCTATTCAACAGACATCTGTACATTAATATTGTCATGGTCCTATCATTTATCTGTCATTGTATTTGTGTTCTGTATTTTCTGTCTTTTGGTCTTTTTCCCTCCTGTGTTCTTGTGTTCCTGTGCTCCTTCCCAAGCCTGTGTTTCCCTCCACACCTTCAGTGCTTCAGCTTCCTTATCCCCGCCCTGTTCCTAGTGTTGTTTCCCTCCCGTGTTACTCCACATCAGCTTCATTAGTCCTGCCCTGTTTTCAGCGTTTCCTCTCAGCTTCGTTCCTGTTCTTACCCTTACCATCATTCTGCTCACCTGTGCTTCTCTGCCTTTCTTTACCTGCATTTCATCCCCTCGTTAGTATAGTTTCTATTTAAGTCCAGTCAGTTCAGTCTTTGTCGAGTCGTCTGTTGTGTTTGTCTGTTCCTACTGTCTTATTAACCATTTCTGTCCACCGTCTTGCTCTCGACATGACAAATGTGAGCCAGTGTTTTTTTATAGCATTTTTCACATCATAAAAGCAACTACGACTGCTGCTGGGAAAAGTAAGGACACTTGTCTACTCACATATTGAGAAAAAATAATTCATCATTCGTCGTTGTGTTTACACCAATCAGCCACAACATTAAAACCCTGACAGGTGATGTGGCAACACTGATCTTCCTGGCAAAATGCCATGTTCTGCTGGGAAACTTTGGGTCTTGGCATTCATGTGGACACACCACCCATCTAAACACTGGTGTTGACCAAGTACACCGCCCTAAACAGCACTCCCCACTGGCAGTGCCACCAAAGGACGCCCCCAGAGGTCTTGCAGTGTGACCACACCTTGAGAGGTCAGAGCTGTTTAGGCTGCATGAGGGGAACCTGGACAATATTTAGCCACTTGTAACCATTAAAGGAGTCATCACCTGGTTTTTTACATATCCAGTCCCTCTTGGATCGCTTTGGATCAATTCTTAAAACATATTAGAATTATTATTATTATTTTTTTTAAATCGAACAGAGCTTGTTCTGACACTTTTTCATACCGCAACTTTCTCACTCGAGATTATGCGCAAGGTTTTGACCGGTCCGGATGTGCATTGTATTAATATGTAATGAGGCACGCGTTGATTGGCCGCAGGAAGGACAGAGCCGGAATTGGGGGCTAGCCTGCATGCACACAGACTCCAAAACATAAACAGCCCGCTGTCATGGCGCACACACTAAATGACGAACCTTACGGAATTCAGGCATTTATGTACGAGCTGGAGTCTGAACCCGAACGGGAGAGTGAAGAGGCAGAGACGGTGGAAGAGACACATTTACAGCAGGATGTCTCTGAATGGTAAATTCTTATTTTTTTCCTTCTTCTTACTTTTCACACTTGTGTTTTACATGTAAGGCCTGAGTTTTAATGCTGGTGGTCACGATGTATGGCGTGAAAATGACAGAGAAATAGGCAGATTCGGCTTGCTCACTCAGAAATTCTGGCCGAGGGCGGCTGTGAGCCGATGCTTATGCGAGCTTATGCAAGTAGCCTCCTGTGGTAACGTCACCACAGGAGCAGAGTCAAAATCTCTTGCTTTAGGAATGTGCACTACTGTGCGCTATTCCTGTTCGGAAAAAGAGCCAAAGCGAAAAAAATTAGCCACTTTCAAACTCCAGCTTTTCAGGCAAGTTTCAACAGAGGTCCAACACCAATATGCATGATTTAATGAGAGAAATTGCGATTTCCGGGTGATGACTCCTTTAAGATTTATCGTGCAACCCCTGTGTTGGATGAACCACTATTTCACTGTGCTGTTCATTGTATTACCACCATACTTTATATTTTGTCGGAGAACCCTCACTATATGTGACTTGCTAATTTCTTGGGCGTTGATTTCTGATACAGAAGAACGAGTTAGGGAACAACAATTAACAAAGTACAGGTGCACTTGAATTTGTCAGAGGTTATTACTCTTTGTATGTGGACAGTATAACATTTGCTCATTATTCAGTGCTTTCACTGTGTTTTATAAGAGTAATTTTTAAAATCTAAATACCTGTATACGTTCTAAGTGGCTGTTTTTGCAGCAAGTTAATTTGTCTGTGTTTATGTTGTTTGCATTGTATCTTTGTTGTAACATTGATTTAATGTTACCTCCCTGGCCAGGTCTCCCTTGAAAAAGAGATGTTTATCTCAATGAAACTTTTACCTGCTTAAATAAAGGCAAATAAACGGAGCCAATGCATCCACGAGAAGCACAGCCAGCAGTCAATACCGCTCTTATCAGGAGATTAATTATAAACAAAGGGGCTCTCTTTAGCTTCAGACAGAACTAATTTTTATAACCTAATTACAGAGTGTAATAAATTTGATCATAATAACATTTATATCAGCATCTTCATTGCCTGCGAGCTGAAATCCTGTTTGCAGCCGGGGTTCAAAACAATAAACTGTAATCTGAGAATGCAGAGCTGATGTGTGCTTAGCAAGCGGATGTTCATGAAAGGAGATATCTTATTTTTTCATTGCTCAATTAAATAATTAACCCAACACAACATTATTAACTTTTTAATCACTCCATACTGCAACATGCTTCCTTAAAGAGGGACTTAAAATGACAGCGACTGAGCCTCGTTGTTCTTAATCCAATAGGGTGAAATATTAACGTGGACCCTAAATAAATCAGCTTTACCGCAGTTTACTTTCCACCACATACGAAGATGTACATCCACGAAAGCGCTATCTGCATTTTTAATTTGTTAAAAGCCAAGTAAATGTGCAGTCTGTCAAAAGCCCGACTCCGCAGGCGTTTTGTCTTCATGTTTATTAATACAGCTGTTGTGACAAGCCTTGCATGTAATTTCTGCCGCAGTATGTTCCCACTCTTCATCGTCAAATGCAATTAGCCGCGACCTACTTCATAAGAGGGAGAAATACTGTTCTTTAATTGCCTCGCATCCTGGAGAGCAGCAAATGGGGTATGTTTTATATGATACTGCCAGTCAAGCTGCAGGAAAATAACGGGGAAAATGTTAATGACGCACATTCAGGAACACTTATCAGGAGGTTAATGAATAATTACAAACTTCTGTCGTGAAAATATGAGGAAAAGATTCCATTTCAGTCAAAATACGGGTAATCACGAGAAAATGTATGGGATGAACGGTAAGTGTGCAGATTTATGGTAAATGGAAATGGAAACACAGCCAGTGCTATGGCAAGCCAGCAGTGTATGAATGTAAAGAAAATCAGTTTGGGTTAATAGATTGTAGCTTTTCAGTGATTCTTTTCTCATTTAACGGCTGGATACTTATGATAAACCTGTCATATACGTATTTTTAATACGGCGCTTTAACTAGTCGTAATTTGTAAAGTTAAAATGTCCCTGAACACACATAAAAAGTTATTATTATACACATAATAATTGTCACATCATATACCAAAACACTGCTTTTTTTTGCTGTTTATGTGCTGAAGGTTGAGGTTAAATACTTGAAAATTGAGGGCACATTACTGATTTTAGCTTCGCTCCTAAGAGATGTGACATTAAAAAAAGAGCCCTGTTGAAGGTTAAATAAATTTAGTTAGTATTCAACCAAAGGTTGTTTAAGGGAAAAAAGGCACTCTTGCAAATCTGCTGCACATTACATGAAACAAAAGAAGAGTAAGAGGACCTCGTTTTCAGAATACGTTTCAACACGTAAAAAAAATAACATAAAGAAATGAAATGTTTCAATCTCGATCTCCGGTTTGTATAAATATGATTTTTAAACATTTGCAATGTCCAGCAGTGCTTTGCGCTAAAAGCTAACATGCTGATGATTAGTGGGTTTTATGTTGATGTTCGCTGTCGTAGTTTACGATGTAAGCATGCTAACAGCTAGTCTCAGTTAGCCAGACCAGCCCAGAACTAAATCCAAGATGTAACAACAGTGCACACCTGCCAACATGCAAGTCTCTTATGCACATGGAGGTGGGTCCAGGCAATAAAATGACTAAACTCACTAGAAAAGAAGAAACGGTAAAAGCCACCAGTTTGTTTAGGACGAGGTTAGCATTGGGGTAACTTGTCCTTTTCAGCTTGTAGGCTGCTAGCTTGGAGTTTGTTGTTGTTGGACCAAGTAGTGATAGGGATTTTGGAAACAGCAATGCTCAGATACCAAAACAAAACTGAAATGTAGACCTTAATGAAAATCATCCAATCTTAAAGAAATGTAAATGTTGACATATCACGACATATCCCAAAAACAAAATGACCACACAGGACCTTCATCATATACACTCACAGTTTGGTTAGGTTTAGGAAAACATCTTGGTTTGGGTTAAAATGCCTGTTTCTTATGTACACACGGTTAAGAAGATCCCACCCGTCTAAACCCACCTCCTCATTATATGGACTTTGTCTTTATACTACTTCACCTAATTATACAGGTGTTGATGGGTCAAAGGAAGCTGCTTTCACAGTTGACCCATTTCTCTGAAGACGACGGACCGGCTGCTGTATGGCTCTTAAAATATCTGATGACACGAGGCTGCATGTCAGATCGGCCTAAAGACCGCAACACACTCAGAATCGCCCTGATGCCTTTTGCCCCGCCATGACCTACACTTCCTTCTGCACAATCTTGAAGTCTTCCCAGACCTGATTGGATATATAATCCTTTTCTCCCAGTTGCATAGAAAGGTGTCCAGGAGGCATGCTGATCAGATGCAAAGTCTCTCATAAAGTGACACCGTAAACCTTGAGAAGGAAACTTGCTTCAGCCGTGTGCCTGTCAAGTATGTCTTTTATTTTTTTATTTTTAGAAACTCACTCCCCAATTCATTTTCCTGTGGTCAGGTCCATCTCAGGTAAGGTCCTGTGGGGTCATGTTCTGCGCTGTCTCTTTTCCACCTTCTCTCACCCTCTCTGTTGTGACTTCCTGTCAGTATTCTCAAACGGAAACCTTGTTTGAATCTAAAGAAGGCGTCGGTGTCACAACCCTTCTCTGGACCACACACACACACACACACATTTGGACACTGTAAGCACAATCATGTTCCACACCTGTCAGTCAAACCACTCTTGCTGTGCTCTCTGTCAGACTCTCTGGTTCACTCTGTTCATTAGCATCACTCCCTTTCACTCCCTTCAGAGATGAAGTTGTCAGGGGGAAAACTCTTCATTAGCTCCTTTCCTCCAACTTCAACCCTGTCACCTAGAAATGATGTGTGTACATTGCTAAATTGCTTAGGGAAATCTATTTATTATGATTAAATGGTAAAGAAATATACATATCTTTAAAGTCCAAACAGAACTGAAGTCACTGTGAGTGGACAGTGTATTGGAAGCTTGCCTCTTTCAGTGGATGGTGCCGTTGCCGGTGAAAAGTCCACTGAATTTCACTGAACATACATCTTCGGTGACATGATTGCCAAATCCCCTCCACCCAGGTTCATTCTCTTCATCTGGTTTCCTCCTGCTGACCTAAGATGCAAGCATTACTTTTAAATGTGACATTACATTGTTACTTATTGAGAAAAGTAACAAAAGTAACTCATTAGAGTACTTTTGTGTTGCCAAAAATGAAAACCCATTCATGATTCTGGGCCCATGTTAATGTTGTTGCTTGTCGGAGGATCTCCGCCTCGTGCTTTGTCACCCTCCGACACTTGGTATAATATTCTACGACCAACAATCTGTAACTCTGCAGGCTAATAAAAACAGGAATGACAAGTATATCCTTCACTATACTGTTTTCATCTAAATGGAATGAAACAGTAAGCTAAACTAATTTCTCCAAGATGTTCTCCAATGAACAGGCTCAGTCTTGTACTTGGCAGGATTATTATTCAGAGAAAAAAAAGAACAGTAAAGTAAAATGGCAGCAACTCACCTAAGCTGCAGAGAGAAGCAGTTGGGATGGAAGTTGCTTCCGTTGGACTTACTGTATCTCTCACGGAAGCTGAGCAGACTTTGAGTATTTACCTAAGCTAGAAAGTTCACATGAGAATGTAAGCAAATATGTGGCAAAACACACACATGCATAATTGTTTGCAATTCAACTGCAATGTAATAGGTTTAAAGTTTCGAAGTAGGCTACATGAAAGAAGACAGAAGCAGGACAGGTAGTAGCTGTGCAGCCTTTCTGGCTGATCACCTGGGCACAATTCACATTTCTCTGCAATAAAACCTGTTTGTGTCACAGTGCTGAACTTCTCCTGAAAAAGAACACTTTTAAATGCCAAAAGAGCCTCTTGAAGTGACGATTTACAGCTTTTTTCTATTACAGTTAATTAGACTTTCTTTGTTTTCGACTGCAAGCAATTTGATGTCACCTTGAGCATAAAAACGATGTCCTCGTGTCATGATTTGCATTTGCACAAACATCTAAGCAATTGTTTGCTTGACATAGCATTTTCTGAATTGTTGATTGGCCTTTGCTTGAGATTTGACAAAAAAAAATCCCAGTAGTCTGAGAGACGGAGGATGAACGTATGGATTGTAGAAAACATCGTGTTGGCTGCCTCCATACATCCCTGCACACAACAACATATGGGACAAAAGAAAACTGGTGCACAAATTATACCTAGTGGCTGTTCGACAAACACACTCACACAGACGCACTTCTGTATGCACATACGAACGCCAGATAATTAATCATAATTGCATTTCTCTTCTCTCTCCGCTTCTCGCTCTTTCTCTTCTGCTCACTAATTGCTCTCAGTAAGAGCAAGTGAAGATGAGAGAAGTACAACCTGCATTTTCCACCTCGTCAGTTTAACTCAGACTCCGGCTCGCTACATCGGTCGTCACTTTGGAAATCTGCAGAGAGGAAATGTTTGGAAGTTGTTTTTTTGCGGTCCCTCCTTCATTCCCCAGCCCAATAGTGTGTTTTTGTAAAACCTTTTTTTTTTTTTTTTTTTATCAGAATTTCACAAGTGAACTGAATATTTTCCTATGTGAGCAAAAATGATCACAATTTGAACATTAATTTATTTATTCATTCATTTTCTGTAACCGCTAATACCCCCCTGGACAAGTCACCAGCTCCCCACAGGACTGAAATATAGAGTGACATACAAACAGTCACACTCACAGTCACACCTACAGGCAATTTAGAATCACTAATTAACCTCACTTTTTATTGGATTTTAGTGCTTTTTCTTTCATTTTTTTGTGATAAAATCTGTATTTTGTTTTCCCAAAATGTCCAGGTCTTGGATCTTAGTGTTTTATTGTTATACTTTAAAAAGAATTCAAGGAACTTCACCATATTTTTTATAAATATTTTTTAAAGAAAAGCCTTTTTTCCTTTTCAAGAGCTTCAAGGTCAGGTAACCCACTAACTCCAAATCAATGCCATATCGTCTTCCTGTACTGTCTACATGAGACAAACATCTTTTTTTTGGATGTCAGTATTCCTCATATATTATTGATATATTTAATTTGAAAATCTGCATTTTGTTTTCCAATATGTCCACACACATGATATAATATTGCTGTATTTATTTGTTTTTATGTTTGTTGCAGTAAAGTGAATGCTTCGCAAGTGCAGGTTTCTCGTCTTGTCATGAATTTCTGATGTTTACTTGTGCCCCCCAAAGAAGACTTCAACTGTACCGCCCCTGTTGAGAAAAGCTTTATTAGCTCATTGGAAAATTAATGGAAAGATTTATTTCACAGGGATTGATGCATTAAGAATTATAATTCATTACACATATAGATATAACTTACTCTAGAAAACAAATATAAAATGCATATTATGAAAATTCAGGCAGCTGTCAAACATGGCAGCTTTTTAAAGAGCATGTACAGGCATCCTCACCACATGGGGCACTGAATATTTTTTTAACATATATTTCAAAGAGATCAACATCTAAAATAAATATTTGTAAAATAAAAAATGATGTATTACTTAAGTGCACGCACAGTGTCAGTGCCAATGTGCAGAAAAAAGGATTTCAGTGGTTTCATCTCATCAAAAATCAAGAGGAAGCATCGGTACATGTACGTTTTCCACTGAAATATTTATATATGAATGAGTAAATACACATTAAAGATTAAAATTAAACTGACAGAAAACAGCCATTAAAGAGATACTCAAAGTTTTACTCAGACAAGATCAACATGGTTAGATTTAACCTTTGCAACTTAATGCTGTAGAGGTAAACTCCTTAAATATTAATGATTTACAAATGCATCATAACCAATACGCAACAGAGAAATCTTTACAGCCTTCTCCCCAGTAAAGTAGAATTGGACACAACTACACTGATGGTCAGACGTCGACAGAGGGAGGGGTAACAAGTAGGCACCATAACTGCTTATACAAACCAGGGTTATTTATTTGTTGAATGACACCTTATCACTGATTGAAATTGGAAATATAAAAACAAGGCTTTTTTGGTTAAAGGAACCTTTGCTACACAGCTAGTTATTTACTGACCAACATCTGCTGGTGTAATGGCTACTGCTTGGGTGGCCATAAAAACAAAAATAGTTCATCTCAAGAGATCGGGGAAATAAACTGACAGGCGGCAGAAATCAGTAACTAAGAGCGCAAAAAGGATTATAGTGAATGACTCAAACTGGGAAATAAATCAAGTCGAGAGGGACTAAAACGGCAGAACACAAAGTTTTGAGCACCTTCATGTCCAGAACCGAGCAGTGTGAGAATATCGAGTAAATAATGTTTGGAGAAGGAGCAGGTCGGCCTGCACCTTTCACTGGGAGGTGGATTAGAGCCAAATGAATCAATCAGAAGTTAATACCTTCCTGGCCAGTCTTAACCTGCCTCTTATACACTCTCTCTCTCACTCACACACACACACACACACACAGTTGCCTACACTACTGCCAGATAACCCTAGAGTGGAGATTGATTCATGAGGCGAGTGTCAAGTTCAAGCCAAGGACACCTGAGCACCTGCTTACAGCCAGTACAGCTACAGCTTAACAGCACACACACACACACACTCACACACACCTGCACAGATATACCCAGAGGCACTGGCAGGTAGGGAAGCAAACAAAAACATACAGAGAAATAATTTGCAGATCCCGACAGAGCAGTTTTGTCCAAAGCAACATCTCCCACAGCTTTAATCATTTTACTAAAGCTCACTGCCGTCATCAGCAAAGCATGTGTACACAATCTTTAAAGCACCAGACAAAGTTAGCAACTAGCTGATGAACACAGTGGAGCTTTAAGCACCACATCAAACGTTCTTAGAGACTCAAAAGAGTGCTTGAAAGATGAATATTGGACTCAGGAGGGCAAAACATGAATGCCGATATGTATCTCTCTAGTTAGACAGTGACCTCTGGTGGTCATATTGAGTATTACGGCAGCAAAGGAGGAAGTCAGGTGAAGTAGTATGAAGAGTGACTAAGTTTGCATAAGCAGGAGGTCATGATGGATGAACGGAGCATTTTCACCTGGGAGAAAGTAGTTTGTGGCCAGTGTGCAACAAGTCGACAGTGAGTTTTTTATGTAACGCCACATACATAATGTAATGTGCGTACGTAACGTAGATATGCTAGTAATATAACTTATAGGAGTAATGGAGTGATAAGTACCCCAACCATGTTTATTTCTAACCTTAGTCAAGTCAGCGCTGTGTGGCCAAGTATATGTGTAAATGGAACTATACAGTTGTTTCACAGTTTGTTTGTTTTTTAAAATAAGCACCGAGTAGCAGCCAGATATAAAAAAAATTGTCAAAAATAACCATGTATTTAAGAGATATATCAAAGTATGGCAGCAACAGCAGACTTTGTCTAGATTGAAGTTCAGACAAAATGTGCTGACGGTATTTTTTGGTAGAAAATACCGAAGTTCAAAAAGGGCATTTCTTATTTCATTTATGATATTCATTCGAATAGAGACTTTCTAATCTAAAAGAGTGCCATGGAAACACAGACATACTACAGAGTAGGACGCTCTCTCTCCTCTGTCTCCCTCTCAGTTTCCCTCATGTGTGACTCAACAGCAGGAGAGCAGAGGTCAAAACTCAGCACCGAATCAAATTCCAGACTCCTCAGTGGAAAACTGAAAATGTCCAGTGGCTTCACAGCGAGTGGATGATGCCCATATAGCAGCTTAGCACTGTCATCCGGATTAGTGTGTCATCAAGCAGCATTAAGGTCGTTGATCGTCGTGTGACAGTCAGGAAGGGCAAGCCAATTATATGAGGCTGAAACCTGAAGCAATGGGCTTCCATGTTAGGAACACATTCACCAGGCTCTGCACTGGAGGATATCACTTTAATGCCTTTAACTTGAGTATCTGCAGTGGCTATGACTTTTACTGTCGTTCTGGTCATTTTCTTATAAAAAACATTGTATATTTACAACCATGTTACATTTAAAGCCAATATGTGTAGGAAGATTGTTTTCCAAACAAAGCAAAACTACTAGTTTTTACAACTTCTGTTTTACTTTACACGTTGTACAAAGTTATTGCTGACTAATCAGGGCAGTTAAACTTACTGTGAAGGGAAAACTCTTACCCCTGAATTCCATCAGATCCGTGTTCAGTCTGTCTCCGATCCCCCACAGCAACAAGGTTGCAGTACGGACCCTTCTGTAGCAGATATCCAATGCTTCTATTTTTGCCGGACGCCGCAGCATGACACATCAATTCTTAGCTATTACTTTCTAGTACTTGACATCACCTCGCCAGAGCTTAAAAAAAGGAAACCTTTAAAAGAAGTGACCTTTTTTGACGTGGTCTATTTTAAAATGTAGCTGAGATTCTTAGTCGTTAAAATGCAGGCTAATTTAGACCTTATAGATTCTTCATCACATGTGTGTGATGGTACGGTACGAATAAAACTTGCACCAACTTTCCTTCACATACGGACCGAAATTATTTAATTATAAGCAGTTGAATAAACACTGAAGGCAAAATAGTGTCCTTCTGTATTGAAGATAAACCATTAAAACCTGTGACATCGGTTATAGCTTTTTAGAAGGTTGCTGCAATACTGACAGTTATTTGGAGCCTTAATATTCAAACTACTTGAACTAGGGTGCACTGAGTTTTACTTGAGAAAGAGTTGATGAATTTTGAGTGAACTTTAGCTGCATTTCAACAAAAATAACACAGAGTTTTAGTCCCAGGCACTCAGACTGTTTTCTTTGTGTCCGTCGGAGTTCAACGTAGCTCTCTAGCGCCTGGAGAAAGTTCCTGTGGTGGAAAAGGGCTTCAGCATTCAGCTGTGATGGGTGACACTTGAAACTTCTGATCAGTTACCCAAAATAAATAAAATCTGCACATGTAAAAAGCCTGTAACTAACATATTTTTTGTCCACTCTACCAGATAAAATCACCCACGTTGTCTTGTACGGGAGAGGTCACTCAGCTCCGGGCCAGACTCTCGGTGTGTTTCCATTCCACTTTTCAGCCCAGATTTTCAATAACAAGAGGCTGCTCCGTATGGACCAAACAAAGCAAAAACAAAATGCAAGGCAACACAAGGAGATCGAAGTAGAGGAAGACAGCCTGAGATGGCAAAAACACACCCAGAGCGAGGCAGAGGGTAAGAAGAAAGAGAGAGAAACAGACTTAAAGAGAGGAGGAGAAAAGTTGGACACAGTGAGAGAATACCAAGAGGACAAAACTTTGGAACAGAAAGACAATCAAAATCTTCATGACTGCAAACTGACAAACCAACCGCAAAACACCACAGAAACAATATTTTCATGGACTGGATCCCATTTCACATGATGTGCCCACTGTTGCCTCAGGCAGCCCAGACTCCTTGCTCAGGTGGAAGTGAGCGGCTGCCTTGGGCCATAATAACATATTTACCTGACTGTTAATGAAGAGAGTGGACTCTCAGAGGCCCGGAGGTCACGCTGCCTCTCGCTGACAGCAGCCCCCCTTCAGAGGAACAACTCATTGATTTTCAGATGAGATCCTCATGGTTCTGGTTTGTGTATTCCCATTCCTGGCCTCTACAGAGAGGGCGAGGCGAACAGGGAGATGAAGAGATGTTTTTTGTTTTATTCTAAGGGGAGACAATACTCTGTACATCTACAGACTAGTAGATACCACCATGAAACTCAACCATGTTCAAAATTCTTGTTTAGTTTTGTTGAAATTTCTTTAAATCAGTTTTCATTACCACATAATTCAGAAATGGCCAGAATAGCCATGAAAAACAATTCAAGGTTTACCGTGTTTTTAGTAACAAAATGTTTCAATATGCAAACAATGGCAAATATGCAATCACTTGATTTTAAAACAGAACCTGAACTGAAATAATTCTTAACACCTAAATCTGAATATTGGACGTTTTGTTTCCACCAGTCTGAAACATGTTGGAAACAAAACATAATGGACCAGTGCCTGGAAATTTTCACATGTAGTGTTAATGTTTTTGCATTTTTTAAAACAAACAGTAGATGGCAGTTATTTGTGGGTATATTAATAAAATCTATCAACAATGTGTCACCACGAATGTAACTGATGCATGCTGATCTCAGTATTCTTCAGTATGCTGGCTTCATTTGGAAGTATAATGATTAGCATAGGTCGGGCCTGTTTTTATTTTCTGAGAGCCAGAATCTTTTTTTCTGAGGGTTCCCAACGAGGAGAGCGTCTGCTGCAGCATGCGAGATAAAGCTGAAAATCTCTCTGCTCTTCAGGAAAGGTGCTGATGACGTCACCGTCGCTCTTTGTCTTGGAAGAGGGGATGATATTCAACTTATTTTTGTCTCCTATGGATCGTGTCATGCACCCACATCCTCCTTGCTCTGCAGCTGACAGCTGGACCCGTGACAGCGGGAACATCGCCATTATTGAGCTCATCGTCCATAAAAAGTATGAAGGCACGCATCTTCTGTTAGATGCTCATGGTAAAAAACAAAAAAAGCAGAGACAAAACATGATGTTGATCATACAGCACTGGTTATTAAGATATTGCAGTCATAGAAAAGGCCCAAGTGCAGCATCTTTTTCTCTCAGCACGCATTTTTTGAAATTTAAATTGTTGTGTTTCGGACCATTAGAAGGGTGTAATGTCGCTCAGCTTGTGAGACTGAAACATTAGAAAACAAGCTCTGCCAGCGTCTCAAGGTCAGTTTTTCATGATCGTGCTCACCAGAAGATATAAACATTTTATTAACCACCGAACAACACACTTATACACTGTTCGCTCCATCCAACACATTTGTACTGCAGGCTCAATAACAGTGCAGTCTGTAAAGGCCACCAGCAGGGATTGGACTCTCAGTCTTGTTATTTCAGTGGTCAGTCTGGCGCTGATGGGGAGCAGAAGAGGGGAGCTGCCGGATGAGTCGACTGTCTCCAGGGCATCACGAAGGTGATGATGAGACTCGGCTGAATATATATGAGCTCATCTGAAATTCAGGTTTGAGTTCAGGGGACGGCCACGGAAAAGGTCAGTGTCATCAAACCTGGACTGGACACATTTTGTTCTCAGACCTTTTGTCAGTGACAGAAGAGGCTCGAGTTTGTGCTTCCAGCTCAGAAGCCCCACCCAGACGTCTAAGCTCCTCCCTCATCCTGCACCAGCCCTCCATCAAGAGGTGATGAGGCGAGGGGAAGTTTATCCAGGTATCCAGTGACGATTAAAAAATGACTCAGGATAGCAGGTTTGACTAATGGATCCATGTGAAATAATGTTTCATAAAGGTTTGTAACATTCTGAGACAAGATTTCACTGAGACAACTGCAGTTACCAGTAAAGATACTCACTCTGCGTTGGCTGCCCCACTGGGTTGACTGACTGGCCTCCGTCAAAGAAGCAAGCAGTGAAATTAAATGTATTGTGTGTAGAAAGAAGCAGCATTCAAGCTTTCGAACAAAGGTAAATGTTGTATAACGGCTGCATTCAAACATAACAGGATCGTTGTGGGTCAGCTGCAACGCTCCAACGATATATAGCAACAGTCATTTGTAAAGTAGGCAATAATGAGTCCAAGGAAGACATTTGATCTCACTGTCAAGAGTGTACAAGTTATTTGGCAATTGAAGTCTGAATTAATCAGCCTTCTTCACAGCTGACATTTTGATTTGTTACAGTAAGAGAAGTACAGGTGTTACTAGCAGCACTACCGATGGCTCTGATCTATTCAGGTGTCTTTGTGAGCCATGACAGTGTGACAGTGAGCCACTGTGACAACACCGGCACCCTGAAACAGAATAAGTCATTTCATTATTTATACCTGTGCTTTTCCTGTGTCTACACCAAAAAAGGCCCATGAACACCATGAGGGACCACGCCTCTGCTTCTAATAAGTGATCCACTCAAAAATATCATCAACAATTTCTGTTATATTAATATTGTCGCAGAATATTGTTTTATACTTTCCGACAGAAACCAATTATTGAAGTAGAAGAGTTTTTATTCAAACATGAGACTGACATATAGAATTGCTACAACATCTATGTAATGAAGTGTCTCACGGGGTCGTATGACTGTCAAGATGCGTTATTTCCCACTGTAAGGAGCAGAAAGCACACAGTGGGGGTTAAATTTAATTTCCGTTCCCTGGAGATTCTGTTTGAATAGATGACGATGAAGATAATTGGGAATGAGAGCTGGAAACTGGAAGCAAACTGGGAGCATGAGGGTGCAAATGTCACTCAGATAATACTGTATCCCACAGGGGAACACTGCCCTTTCATGATGGATCATGGTTAGCTTTGTTATGATCGGCCATGGCTAATCTCAGAATAAGCGAGTCCCGTGGATTCGGGTTTCCTGCAGGAAGAAAACTCAGCAGCGTAGTTTGAAAGGAGGGAAATGAACAAACATGAAAGTTGGGTAAGGAAAATTGCAACTGACTCCCGCCATATTGTATAAAGTGGAGGTAAATTTGGTAAGGGGTGGTATTGAATTAAAATTGTTATTCAGTCAAAGTGATATAAGAGCCCTTGACAGTGTGTAATTGCAATCAGTTAAATTGCTTAATTCAACTGGAGAGCCATGGGGAAGCACAATTTGCACAGAGAGAGAGAAGAGAGAGAGAGAGGGCAAATAGGAGAAAGAAGGAAAGAGAGCGAGTGGAGACATTTTATTTATTTTATACTAACTACCTCTAACCATGTTTACATCAACCTGTGCAATTAACCCTTGTATGGTGTTCAGGTCTGTGGGACCCATTTTAATTTTTTTTTTTTTAAGAAAAATGATACGATTCATAATTTTTGATACGATTCATAATTCATAAGAGGTTGTGAGGATCACATTTATGACAGTGACTGTCATAAATGTGATCCTCACATTCACACTACGGGAACTTTATTGGTTAGTGGGCATCAAGTCAGTTCGGACCAGCATATATCACCCACAGACCGACGGTCTTGCCGAGCGTCTGAATAAAACTTTGAAGTCCATGATATGTAAGTTTGTGCACAAGGACGGCCGCAATTGTGGCTAGATCCTCTGTTGTTTGCAGTGCGGTAGGTCCACCAGGCCTCCATGAGATTTTCTCCCTTTGAACTGCTGTTCGGCAGAATACTGCAGGAGGCTCTGGACCTAGTTAAGGAAAGCTGGAAGGAAGGGCCGAGCCTGAGTAAAAATGAAGTTCAATACGTCCTGGACCTTAGGGCAAAACTTCATACACTAGGGCAGCTATCACAGGAGAATTTGTTTAAAGGTCCCATATTACGAAATGCACGTTTTCTCTGGTGTCTACATATATAAACTGGTCCTCCCTGAGCCTGCCAACTCCCAGAATGAGGAAAGCAAACGATTCCTGCATGGTCTCTGCAGCCCACCCACTGGTAAAACGGTGCTCCAACAGGCTGTTCAGATTCATCTCCTTAAGTCACATAAATAAAGGAGAGCATATAGGATGATAGTCGCGAAGCTAGGAGATATCCGGGAGGGGAGCGTCATTCCCCGAGGTGAAGTTCGGTGTGTCCAGCGGTAAGATAGCAGTGTTTCGCAATGTCGTGCTCTGTTGTTGGTTGTATAAATCAACATCAGTGCCTATATTCTGTCCCAGCTACAGAACAACAGAAGAGACAGTGGTTGCGTTTCATTTTAACTACATCGTGTCGGCTACGCTTCCTGTTAGTTTGTAAGTGTGTGCTAACCACTGCACGTCGGACTGCTTCAGTAATGAGGGTCAGTACAAAGCTGGTTTTGCCTCGACACTGAACGTAATGAAAGGATCAGTCCCAACCATACCGGACCCAGCAACTGCACCCGAGCCACAGATAAGTGTCGTCACATTTTGATAGTATTTACAGTTGCCTACGAGTATGGTGAAGTCAGCTTGAAATTGGTGAAAAAACTAGTTAGTGTGAAACTAGTTAGCTCTGCTTCGGTCCGCTATGCAATGGCGTTTGAAGCGAGTTTAACCTCTTAAACCCTAGGCCTCTAACTCAGGCCTCTGCTCGAAAATGACATGCCCATAATGAATAGAGTATATCTCTGCAACTACATGGTCTATATGAATAATTATGGTATCATTATAAAGGTAACACTTTTGAGAAAAGGTGTAAGCATTAGTATAGATGTTACTGGGTCAGAGTAAATGAAGATGGAACACAGCATAAATTAAAGATTTAATTTCCGCCTAACAAAACTGTACACTTTTAGAGTGAATATCCACCTTTGAATCATGCAGTTGCAGCCCAAAACCTCCAGCAAATAATAGCAAAACATCTTACCATTACCTGTGCCAAGAATGGTGCTAATAAAGTAAAGCAAAGCAAAATTAGAGAGGTTTTAGCAGAGACATTTTTCAGGCGGAAATGAGCCATTTGAGCATACCCATCTAAATACTGTTATAAAAACTGTTTTGGCTTTGTATTGAAAAATCAACCAGACCTATACAAAGGAACTGAAGTTTGAATCCAACTGCAGATTTAAAATATAATAATATAAATATAAAATATAAATATAATCACAAAACAGCGACTGTAAGACATAATTCATGATTATGTCTGTATAAGGTGATGTCTAAACGCTCGTCCACACATAGGAAAACAATCTTTTTTTCCTCCATCTTCCTTGGCATCGTTTCAAGAATATCTGCATCCAGACGGATCCACTGTAAATGACTCAACACGCTGTAGTTCATATTCCAGGCCTATAGGTGGCGCTTCAAATTCACCAAAAACTGAGAAGAAGACACGGAGCATGAGCATACAGCTTGCGCACTGTAAACAAATAGACAGTAGACGGAGAAACCAAACACAACAAGAAGATGAAAATGGCTAGTGCAAGGAAACCAGAATCGTTCGTGTGGACCGTTAATGAGGTCGAACTGCTGCTGTGACTCACACTCAACTACAATGCGAGTAAGTTGCAAGAAAGGCTCAATATCTTGTGTGGCAAGATCACATGCAGTAGTCCGCCATTGTTGTTGCTGTTATGAGACGTCGCGGGGTTCAGAGGTCAGAGGCAAGAGGTCGAGGGGTGGGGCAATCGCGTCATCGTTTCGGAAAAAATGCGGATTAGCTGTCCACATGAAAACGGGAGGGCTGCGTTTTCGGATTTTCGCACACTGAGATACGTTTTCAAAACAGTGCGTTTTGAGGATCCGTGTGGACGATCGGCCAAAACGATGACATTTTGGAAATCTATTGGTCAATTTGGATGATTGACACCTCTATCGAACCATCAGAGCCAATAGAATCGAGGTTCAGTCCCCAAATTCACGACAGTACCACTAATCCGCCAATCAAAGGAGGCAAATACATCGTGTGCGAAGAAAAGGGCCCTACCTACTCCACATTATACCTGTCCTCCTGGAACCAAAACCTTGCCTGAACTTTCAGGAATCATTTCAAAGTGACACAGACACATTGGATTAGCCGGTGGAGACGGTGTTATGCACTAAAACACAATTTATAATCACAAAACAGCGAGTGTAACACATAATTCATGATTATGTCTGTATAAAGTGATGTTTATTTTTGCTCTTCTTCGGCTTCTGTTTCTGTAAGTTTTGGGCGTAGATTGATGAGACTTATACCGTTGGAATCTGTAGAGTCTCAGCTTTCATATGACATGCTGTTTGTACCGTTAGCATGAAGTAGCATAATCGCTAGCGCTAATTTTGCGGACGTGCACCATTAGCATGTTTTTTTTACTTGTGCATTTAGTTGCTTGGTGTCGGAATTGTGTTTCGATTAGGTGAAAATGGTTATCATGAGCGTTTAGCTGAGCTTCTTCCCGTTAAGTAGGTATGCTGCATGAATATGTTGCTACCTGGTTAGCATGCCCTTATATGGTGTATGTTGCAATATGCGCAGCTGCCCCCGGTACCGGGGGCGCTCGGGTTGAAGAGGTTAATGTTAATATTAGGAGGGAGCTTGGTTGTCACCAGTAAAAAGTCTGGAAACATGTGCAGACTGGAGACAGAGACGATGTGAACAGTGTCCAAGAGTTTGGAGACTGTGTTGGAGACGAACACAGCTTTTGCTAGCTGTTAGCCATTAGCTACATGGTAGTAACTGTAACAACACAAACGAACAAGCTAGGCAACATATTCAGACACACTAACCATTCTGAAACGTCCTGCTGCAGCCACAGAGTCTGTATTTCTTCAGAAGCCTCTCCTTCTGGGTCCGATTCTGGGTCAAACTGGTTTGGTTGAACGACAGCAACTCGGCGAGCCATAGCGATACATCCACCGTAAACATTAGCGCATGCTACCGCTAGCATAAGCATCCTCTCTCTGACAAGGGCGTGTTGCAGGCAAGGCAGGCATTGACAGATGGAGCTCATTAGCATTTAAAGGTGCAGGCACAGAAACAGCCTGCTCTCAGCAGAGCTCACTTCAGCCACTTTTAGACAGCTTAAATTCAGGATCATGGATGGGTTTGGGGCAATACATTTCAAATACAGTGTTGTTGGACCTCTGACAGCTGTCTGAAATTGATGAAAAACAGTATAATATTGGACCTTTTAGGCCCAGGAGCATCAACAGTGCCTGTGCAACAGAGGAACTAGATTAAGACAATTTGCACCGGGAAATAAAGTGCTTGTATTGCTCCCGTCATCAAGACAGCTGTGATTGCTGCCTGCCTGAGACCCAAGACAAAAAATAAAGTGAGGTGGTTCTTCGGGCTGGCCGGCTGCAACCAGCAGTTCATTCCCCACTTTGTGGATCTGACCAGCCCCATGACTGACCTCACCCGCAAGGGTGCCTCAGAACCGGTCCAGAGGAGGGAGCCGAGCCAGCTGTTGTTTTAGAAGCTCAAACAAGCCCTCTGTGGGGAGTAATTTGGCCGGATGGCTCCCTGGCTTAAGTCGGGCGGTGGAGGTATCTGGAGGTGAGCGTGGTCGAGGTGTAGCGACAGGAGAGAGAGAGGTGGAGAGGGCTCAGGAGAGCAGCGCCAGGTGACTGATTGGCAGCGTTGGCACCCAGTTACTAATCACTCTCTCCCTTTATATGCAGTAGCATGCTGGAGCGAAGATGGAGGAAGTCTGGGAGATACTCAGGAGAGAAGCCAGCAAGCGAGACGCACAAGCGGCGTACTATTGTGTGTGATTACTATTTGAGTAATAAAAGGCTTAAATTAACCACTGTGTGCTTTGTGACTACCAAGACAACTCACGGTGGCCTGGAAGAGGCTACAGTCTCACTAGACTCACTCAAAGTGAACTCTCTGGTCGACCTGTGACTCATTCTTTGGTCTACACCGACCGAATTCAGATAGAAACGAGGTTAAACAAGGGTGAACGGACAGGCGTTCACTTGAAATGGAGCGCTGGTGGTGTGTCAGAGTCTGTTCCCCTGTTGGTAATATGTATCCAGCTGGTAGCTGTAGCCATGTTGTTAATACTGTCTTTGAAATAGAGATTTAATCCAGGCTTATAAAAACTAAATTGCTGCAATGCAATGCTGATAAAATCCTTTACCTGATGATTTGTGACATTATCTGAGAAAGTCAACCAGAGTACTGCATTTATACTGTGAGTGACTAAGAAAAAGAATGCTCTTGCAGCCTGCTTTGCTCCTCCATGAACGCGTTTGTGTTCGTTCACATTCAATTGCATCCTTTCATTGACTTTGTATGCAACCACGCTGATGCTCATGCTCAAATGTTCTTTGAGTACAGTATGTACACACATTTTACTTCCCCAAGTGCACCGATTTCTCGCTGAAAAAAGCTTCAAGTGCAGGAAATCATTCCCAGTCAGCCCAAGTGTGTTAACTCACCAAGAAGAAATGTCACTTCCATGAGAAGAAAGCTACAAAAAAAAGAAAAAGGAAAAAAAAACCTGGCTCATCTTAAATTACAAATATTAACCCAATACATATCACTCACGTGTGGTAACCACCTTGCATAGACTATTTTCCAAGGAGTCATGAGGGGAAGTCGTAAGTGCTTCATTTCTCTTATTCATAGGTGCGATAGTGTATAATCAAACATTAAAATGAAGCACATTATGACGCTCTGTGAGCCACAGAGAGGCTGTTCAGAACGTTTGCTAAGTGCATGGGAGATTAGTAGATCAAGTGGATAAAGAGAAAGAAGACTGAATGAGACAGGAGGAACGAGCAGGCGTAAGATTGGAAAGAGAGAGTGTCATCAGAGACCCAGAAGAAAACCAGAGAGGCAAAGAATGATGAAGGGGGGGGAGGAGAAATAAAC
Source organism: Sparus aurata (assembly GCF_900880675.1). Classification (NCBI taxonomy): domain Eukaryota; kingdom Metazoa; phylum Chordata; class Actinopteri; order Spariformes; family Sparidae; genus Sparus; species Sparus aurata. The sequence continues at coordinate 31,045,361 of NC_044199.1, read as the reverse complement.
TCTGTCACAACCTTTCATTATTTCATCTGGCTTGGAGAGTGTTCTCTGATTGAAATAAAACATTTTGAGTGTTTGTAATGCCACCTTAAGTGCTGCTGGAGGAGTTGAGAGAATTAATCGCCTCCCTAACTAGATCTCAGCCAATCACATTATCTCCTGATTTATGAAAGACCAGGCCAGAATGCCATCATAACCTCGAGACCAAGAGGTGCAGACCAAAACTAGATGTCTGTGCGAGAAGGGAAAGAAATCATTAAAAAAAAATATTGAAATAAATGGTTGGTTGTAGTAGTATTATTGATTTTTTTTTCCTGTTTCAGTTATTTCTTAACCTTTGAATATCATTTTTTAGATTTGTCTTTGTTTTGGTTTTATTCGCTCATAAAAACAATATACAGCATACATAACATATGAAAACAACATTAGAACATAAAACTCTAATCCCGACCCATTACTCAGTGAAAACAATTTCTCTGGAAAAATTACAATCTGGCTTTACAGCAGAGATACTGCCCTCCTGAGAGTGAGCAACGGCCGCCCTCTGGCTGCTGATTCATGGAATTGGTCAAGTCCTCCTGGACCTGAGCTCCACATGTGATGCCACGGAGCATACAGTCTCTTAAAACATCTGGAAGACAGCATAGGTACCTCCTGTCTTGCCCTGAAATGGTTCACCTCCTAATCAACTGGAAGACATTTCCCAGTCAGTATAACACCCTGTGCCATCCCTGTCATCTCATTTCCATTATGGCGTCCTCCAGGGCCCAATTCTAGGTCCCATCCTTTTCTCCCTGTACAAGAGCCACCTTGGTAATAGCCAACAGAAACACAACATTCAATGTAACTGCTTTGCTGATGATACGCAACTCAAACTCAAAAACTAATGAAATAAAACCTCCCTTCAATGCCTCCACAATTGCATCACTGACATTAAATGCTGACGACTATCTCTAGCTTATTAACGCAAAATCTGCGGTCATCCCCTTTAAGCTAATGTCCCCTTTCCTACTTCCTACCTCCCTAGTTCCAACACCCTTTCGCGTGTGAAACCCATTTTCGAGCATCACCTTCATTTTCACTTCAGAATACACTGTAGCTTACCTTTTATATGGCAACTACTTCACTAAAACAACAAAGTCAACCATTTCTATGTGATTATTTTCGTGGAATTTTTGCCTATTCAATACTTAAAAGGAGAAAGATGGAAACATGACGACAGAGTATGTGAGCAGCAACAAAGCTTCCCTGCTATGACCATAAGGACATGATTTTATTGGTGAGTCAGTTAACTGTATTACCAGATGATTATCCTTCAGGCCAACAACAGACTTGTGTGAAAGAATGCTTGAGGCTGGAGTTGTCTCAGGTACTGGTGAGACAGTAACCTCTTGCAAGAAGTCTGGTTTGAGTAAAATATCTGCGTTAGTAGGCTCATCAGGAATCTGAACCAGAGCTCTGCCACAAGTTCACTCCTCTCTCAGTCTAGAGAGGGAAGCTGTGACGCACTTTATAACTTTGCAGAAAAGAGAACCACATCTGCTACATCTGTATGTGCCTCCTGTTTCTGAGAGACACTAATCTGGTTTGTATCTCTCTTAATTAAAACTCTCTGAAGCAAGGATTAATGTTTTTCTGCATCGACCACTGGATTTTTCTCCTCCAAAGTTATTTCAAACAAAGATTGGGTAATTGCACAAACGGACTGGCTGCGTTGTTATTCCAGGGTACAGCAGCATTTCCCAAAATAGACCAAAGTACACCACATTTTGAAGTAACGCAACTTTAAAATGAGGTCAGTTCCTCCTTGACAAAAAGAAGCCTAATCAGAACTTTGAACACGAGTTGTTCGGCAGCAGATGACAGCGCCTGTCTTTGATTTCTAATAATAGTGCACAGTGAGGTCCACTTCACAGTCGGAGCTCATGAACGCTTCATGGCTTCTTGGCTCTACCAGGTGTTCACAATCTGGACTATACCAAGTGGGATTTGAAGAAGGAAGACGGAAACAGGCACGTCTTCTTTGTACTTTGTGTTTTCTTTTTCCTTCCTGCCCTAGTTGGAGTAACTGCAACCGTCATGTGGAGTTTTTGGCAACGTTGTATAATTAAAGCCTATTTTTGGAGCTTCATGTATCTTAATTACTTGAGAACTTTAACTGTTACATTGTTCTTACTTCTCCTAATGGTCTACTTGGTTTTGACCATGTTGTATTTACAGCTGCTGTTTTATTGAGTGGGGTTTTGTCTCTAAGTTCTCCATAGCCAGTAAACAAATAGATGGATGGTGTACAGATAACTAGCTTGAGAGTAATGTCAAATCGATTGGCAGCGATTCAGCTAAAAAGAGTGTTAACCTTTTAAATATCTATCAGCACTGAGACTTCAGAGATATCATTCTCCATCGACTGATTATGCATCGTCTAAAGCCAGATACTACAGCAAAATGTTTTGTTTTAGACATATTTCTTTGTAAGTCGGTGTTGAAGAGCCTTTTATCTTTTGGTTTGATTTGGGAATTTGGGAACTCATCTTTAGAACATCTGCTTTGGATGACGCACTGCTTTAAGACCAACACATACTTACTCTGGACTCGTCAAATAACCTTAAGCCTCAAAATATCACGCTCTAACTTACCCTGTAGTTTCAGTTTTGCAAATAATGGCTTGCTGATACTCATACATTACGTATATGCAACATCCAGTAAGACTTAAAAAAAAGAAAGACTTGATCATAAACAGTTCACAGTTATGACAATATTACAACTACGATATGCGTAGCACAGTCGCAAGAGGGAAAGTCCAGTGAGTGACCCAAGGGGCTCTTCAAGAGGTGATGCTAGAGAAGTAACCACAGCATCAAACTTAGGCACATATAGCCTCTGGCCAGGCTGCTTTGAGGTGATGGGGTTGAGCTGTTCACACTTCATGTTGCTGAATTATTCAGTAATTTCCTTTTGGATTGTAAAGTTAAACTTAACATCAGAGATGGCTGAATAGAATAAAAGGCTTTGTTTTTAAGAAAGAAAAAACATCTGAATAAATAACATAAAGCACTGATACAATTACAGCTGACTTATTCTGCTAAACAAAGAACACTGATTAGACTGGAAAAATGTTTTTAGGTACAAGACAGATAGATATATAATCGGACAGGTAGATAGATGCACCCCTGTAAAAAGCAATCAGATTCCTTTACTTTTAATTTCCACTGACTCTGTAAATGAAGCCACGTCTTTATTCCCCGGAGCCTCCGAGAGAGAGAACAACCAGAAAAGTCAGCAGCGGCACCAGATCTTTTCTTTTGATGGGCATCGCGGGTGATTGGATTGTCTGTATCAGCATGTCGGCGGGCGAGAGCCGCACGATGGAGACCCTGAAGCTGATTAAAGCCTGGCGCCGTCCGCTGCCTCCTAAACAGCTTGTGACAGGCCAGAGTCCAGCAGGCTCCACGGAGGCTCCTGCTGCAGCGAGGCAGAGACTTGAGGTGCCATCGCTGCTTAGACTGTGTGTGATAGCAGCAGCATTACAGAACGACAGACAAAACCCACAGAAATCAATGGATGCTCAGCAGCGGCATCAGCATCGCAGTTCTGCTTGGCTGCTGCTGTTGTGCTGGTTAGGTGCAGTCTGAAGGCTGATCTGATTATTGTTAACTGTTGGATTTGAAAGAGGGAGAGAAAAAAACAGCTCCCTAGAACGTCCTTTTCAACCTGAGAGGACTATCTGGTTTTTTTTTTGAATGGCAGAGACACAAACAGCCGCCTTAACAGCTACATGCAACAGTAAACACAGATCGAGGAGGACACGTAATGACTTTCAGGACAACACAAAGTCCCTCAAAGCTGAAACCAGGTAATGCTGATAAAGTTATCCACAGGAGAGAACACCAGATATGTTCACAGAATCAGGAAGAAAAACACAATTCAGAGCTATTTACAACATGAGATTACGAGGCCTTTACTTCCTGACATTGATTTCTGTTCTTTTTGCACCAATGACACTAATTGCTGCTGTTGGTTTTCAAAAGAAACCTTGCAGAATTTTACCTTTTTCGACTACAACAGAAGAGAGCAGAATACTTTGTACTGCAGCAACACCAACTGAGCCTGGTCTGTTTGCATCGTCAACCTTTCCTTTGGACCACTGGGACTACGACTGATTGTAACACTAATTTATACAAACATATGATGAATACAGCAGAATTTTTTGCATGAATCTGCACACATGCATTAGCCATTTATAAAAACTGAATTGTTTATGTGCAGTATGAGCATGGCTGGATTAATTTGTTGAAGCCCCAGGCCCTGTTTGTAGTTGTTGTTTTAATTTCATACCATTACAATACAGTAGAATAGCTTGATACTTATAATAACACTTCTGAATTACACTTTATGTACTACATTACATCCCAAACACTAGATTAAATGATGGTGTTTATGTAAAACAGCCATTTGCAGGATGCAAAGCTACGATGTAATGTATAACTGTGGCTATGTAAGAATACAAACTGTCAAATGATGATGGTGAAACAAAGTAGCCTAATCTTCTCGCTGATTACCTTGTTTCATATCTTGGTAAAAGTTTCTTTAAGTATGTTAAGTGTCACTTCTGCAAGAAACACTATGACAGAAGTTATTGAATATGTCATATAATATATACAGTATGTCCTGAATATTGCCTCCTCCTGAACAGGCCTTAAGAGCCTGTAGCCAATAAATGAATAGATGGATGGTGTACAGATAACTATCTTGAGAGTAATGTCAAATTGATTGGCAGCGACTCACCTCAAAGAGTATTGACCTTTTAAATATCTATGAGGCTATTACTGAGACTTCAGAGATATCATTCTGCATCGACTGATTGTGCATCATCTCAAGCCAGATACTACAGCAAAAATTGTTTAGTGTTGGACATATTTCTTTATAAGTAAGTGTTCAAGAGCGTTTTATCTTTTGGTTTGATTTGGGAATTTGGGAACTTATCTTTAGAACATCTCCTTTTAAATGACGCACTGCTTCCATACCAACATGTTCTCACTCTGGACTGAAGTTGGCAATGGGGTTGGAGTCACAGGCAAGAAGGCTGTAAAGCCATTGTCCACACTTTGACACTTAAGCCAAAATATAACCTCTTCCAAACTAATTGTAACCGGGCCATATTTTGACTTCATCATCCTGCACAGGAACAGGGAGCAGGAACAAGAAAATGTGCAGTGAGGTAAACTGCCAGCGTACATTCCCTCCAGTGGCTGAAACGGGAAACAAAGTTGTTGCGGTGCAGCAGCAGCGCAGTTAAATCAGTTAAATGTGGGACTTTAACGATGACTGCATCCGTACAGTGACTGTGTGCGAGAGAGCAAATTGCTTGCACTTGCCGCTCCAGAGAACGGGCGAGGTGACAGAGCAGGCCAGGCTAGACAAATGACCATTTTGCACATACACACACACTTACACTCAGGGTCAAGTGTTGGAGAACCACAGATCCATTATCGAGATCAGCCTGCAGAGGATCCAGGTGTCTAGACACAGAGCGCATTACATGATTAAGAGGAGTTAAGATGCTGCGCAGGTGGAATGTGTATGCGCATACCTCTGTGTGCATGTGTGTGTGTGTGCAGAGTTCAGGTTTCTTCAGCGGCACAGAGCTCTGGTTGAGCTTTCAGATGAATCAATCCATGGCCATCCAATTTAGACTGTGGGGAAAGGGTGCATCGATCCAGGTTTGGGGTTTTCCACACATAGTGATAGCTTTCCAAAAAAAAAGAAAAAAAAAAAAGAAAACCTCTCCTTGCACTCAAACAACCCCAGCAGCAGATTTAACATCTTGTAGCTCAGTTGAAATCTTTCAGATTCTTCGTTTTCACTACCTGATGAGTGCAAAGTCATGTCAGGTTAATCTCTGAAACATTTCTCTCTCCATGGAGGAATGGAAGTGTGCAGCATCTGATCCTGTGTGTATGTGTGGGTGTGTGTGTGTGTCTGTTCAGACTAACTGTGAAGGGAATTTTAGAGGTTGACTGATGTACTAAATCAGTGGAAAGACACAAGTGGACACAAACAGACAGATTTGCTCTAGTTGGCAAAGAGTGATGCGAGCATGCATCTGTGCATGTTGAATATCTGTCAAGTTCAGTGAAAAGCTCACACTTTTCTCACAGCTGTGTGACTGAACGTTCAGTGACAAGAGGAAAGGGGAGAGAAACATGAGGGGAAATGACAGAAAGAAGTTTGAGTTTCTCGTAAGTTTTCAGATCAGAGCTCAGACACTTGCACGCACTAGCTAACCAGATCTGGTCCCATGTGCAGCTGGTAGAGTGCAGGGCTATAAATCTTATGATATTTGGTAGATTTCCTTTTTTTTGTCATTTAAATTATTATTGGCAGCCAGAGAGTCAAAGATGATAAGACCAATCAAATTAATCATAGTTACCAATACATTTTTCAGTTCATTTGAAGTAAAAGTGTGAGAACAAGAAAAGATTGGTAGATTTCCTAAGATTGAAGGTTCAGGAGCATTGGGCATAACTTTGCCATAGATTTGAGAACACCGAGTGTGGACGCACTGGTTCGGACGAAGGCTTGAGATTTGTTTCAATAAAGACTGCTCTATCATTCCACCCAGCCTTGCCTCCGCCGATTCTTTTATTAACAAACTACACACCGACACCTTTGATGAAGACAGCCCAGAAACAACACTATCACACCTATAATTGGCTGACCTTGCTGCAAACTGCTCCTCTTTGCTATCCAACCTAATCTTCAGAATGAATGTTAGCAGGGTACATTTCTGCAAATCTGTTCATGCTGATTTTAAAGCTTGTTTATGTTGCAACTTTGAATTTATGTGGTTAGGTTTAGGCACAGGAATCATTTGGTTAGGGTTAGGAAAATATAATGATTTGGCTTAAAATACCTGTTTTGGTCACTTATTTTTTTTTGCTTGGCATTCGATGGGATGAAGAGAAACTTGGAGTCTGGAGACAGATGGGAAGGGGGTGGCCTGATTCGATTGAGAGGAAGAGATTAAGGAAAAACTTCAGAAAGTTGAGAGAATCACAAGGACGGACTGAGGTGGTGAAGGAGAAGCAGATACCTGTAAAGAGATTTGGGTGAGCTAAACTTCCTTGTTGAGATGCTCCACATATCTCCTCCTTGGCAATCACACTACATATAAACCTTTATCACTCTCAAGCTTTGACATTAAAAAAGCACCTCCTGAGGAAACAGGCGCCCATATAACCAAGATAACCAAAGCTCTGTGTTTATGACCCTGTCCGTGCCGTATATCACACATGTTGATCACCGTCAGTGTGTCAGAAAAATCAATCTCAATCTGAGCCTCCTGAAGTCATCTGACCTCACACTCATTGGTCCATTTTATCATCAGCTAGAAGAGCCTCCCACATGGATCATGTCCATCACTGGGTTTAACTCTAGCAGACAACACATAATGGCTGAGTGACCATCATCCGATGATTTCTGCTTCATTAGGCCAACAGGAGGAGATGATGCGACAAATGCTGTTATGTCAGATCATAGGGGTCACGTGGCCTCCGTTGTTGCAAAAATATTTCATTGACGAGGACATGAACCTCAAACCAAGATCAGAATAAAATCACAAAACCATTTATTTCCTTACATGGCTGTCGAGGTTTGGTTTTGTTTCTTAAGAGCACAATATACAGCTCCTGCCGCTGAGGGGCTCTCTGTCAGAACAAAACAAGGATGTTTGCCAAGTGTTAAAGTGTGAAGGGCCAGGCGGTGCGGAGGGCAGGAGCCGCTGCTCAGCTGCTTAGAGCCAGCTAGAGATTCTGGATTAGAGCCAGAACCCCCGGAGAAAAATCACCTGGAGTCACTTCAGATTCTGCTCTGATCCGAAACCGTTTACTGACGGGAGGAGAGCTCAGAGACTGGCTTTTTCTTTACTCCTGTTTATCAATCTGACTACACTAATGATCTGCAGAGCTGACCTCCATTTTCAGGTGTTTATGTTCAGTAATGTTGATTAATGACTGGGGTTGGAGGGGAAAAGTGCTTTACTTTATGAGTGTAACGTTACTGAGAGGAGAGGGAGAAAGGAGAGAGGGTACCAGAGACTCCTGCAACTACTGATCTCACAGAGTTCTACTGGATTGAACCACACAGACACACCCTCAGTGTGTAGCGTTGCTCACTAACATTAGCTTATGGCTAGTGTACAGTAAGATAAACTATACAGTAAGATAAGCTGTTTGGGACATTGCATGAGAAATGCAAATAAACACAAATGTTCCTGCTCTGAAACTGGCTTCACTGTTGATGTATGCGCCATTAAACCACCAGTCTGTATAGCTCAGACACAAATCTTAGCGGTTAAATGCAGAATTGTTGCATATTATTTCTTTAAGGCTTTTTAGAGGGCCGCCTCCACTCAAATACACTGCAGCTTAATGGACTTATATTTGAGGTGCTAACAGCTGTGAAAAATGACTTGACAATCACAAGCAACTGAAACAGTGTCCCTGTTGCTTTGGACAATCAGCAGACCTCACTGTCAACACCTTCATTGGGACTAATTTTGGCAGATATTTGGTATAAATTGTCCCTGTGGACAGAAAGAGAAATTAATCCGAATGAGGCCTTAAAATCTGCGATGTGCATGAAATACTGAGCTGGTATTAAAAAGGCGGTGGTTTTGTTTTCCACAATGTCCCTGTCATTCTTCATTGTCCTCAAGTGGAGACTGTAGTGAAGAGTTTTTACATGGTACGTAAACGATTAAAATTGTACAATAATTTACAAAACAGCAATTACAGATTGATCAGCGTTAAAAAAAATAATCGTTCGTTGCAGACCTGTTGGATGTTATGTGTAATCATCAGTTGCAAATCACAATCAATCACAGTCAAATTCATCTTCAGTCGGCACGTCAACTCTTGTGGTCTTTACACCTGAACTTCCTGTCATTTTGGATTCATAGATCAGTCTCAAAATGAAACACCAAGCGCATCACGGCAGCAGGAACATCCGTTAGTCTCCAGACTTCTCCATCTTCCATCTAGCAGCTTGGTGTCCTTGAGTCTTGACGCCTCCTGCATCTTCGCCACAATCTGCTAAAAAAGATGAGGTTCATTTATCTTTTTAAGTGGGTGAAACACGCTGAGATGTTTTGCCGCTCGCAACAAACCACAACCTTCCCCCAAAACAAACTTGCGTGCAACATTTCCAAACCAATTAAGGACGTAATTAATGAAACCCAGCACCTGTAGTGCCGGAGCAATCACCAGAGAGGGGACAGTGAAAAATGTAGCAATCAAATTAATCAAGCAAAAGGCACAGGCCAATTACTCACAAACCATCTAGAGTGTGGCGCCGCGCTCGGAGAACAGGTGATAGTTATCATTAAATTAGAGGGAGATCAGCGGCTCAGGCTGTTTCATCATGTGGGACCTTGATGAACTGCGGGCCGGGCGTCGCATTTGTAGTGGGCGCAGTGGCAGACAAGGCAGCCCATATGCTCGATTGTTTAAGAGGAGAGGAGGAGCGGCGTTGGGATAATGATTAATGAAAAAGTGAGTGACTCTGCAGCAGCAACACAACAACAACATCTGGTCCTGCATCGGGCCCTCGCGTACATCCAGCGGATCGTTGGTGGTCCTGTAGGTGAGCAAGCACAGCCTGCTGGGAAAGTTGTTGGTGTCAGAGCGTTTGGGGGAAAATTTGCAGCTGTTTCACTAATTCCTTCACCTCCCACCACGGCAGCAGAAGTGGAAAAAGTACCCAAATTCTTCACTTTGCCTGCTGGATTTCAGAGTTAAGTGTTCATCAGGAAGCAAACGGTCGTATTGTGAATTTGGTTAGTTCTCGGACTACAAAGGTTTTTCTATTTTAAAGATGTTGGAGGGTCCTTAAAATCCATATCAGTCTTAAAAGATAACGTCACCCGAAAATTAAGATTTAGTCAATGACCAGAGAACATGTCGTGATTTCTTTTGATGCTGTTTTTAAAAAGGTTTTCAGCGCTGATGCAGACTGTCACAGACAACACTTTCCAATTCCAAATTGTGTCGCTGTTTTGATCCTACGTGATGTGTCACTGCAAAAAAACAGACTACTAAACTTGATTATAGCTTGTATTGCAATGGTAAATAAATGGTGGAGGGCCGCTCGTGCATGGGGGGTGAAAACAAAGGCCGTGCTGAGTGTACTGGAGTGTGAATATCGCCGTGAATTTCAATCGCCTGTAGTGGCGGTCGAGCCGAGCGAAGTGTGAGAGGTGCGGTCTGTGGAGCTGATTAGTCTGGACATGCGTTACAGGTTGGCCGAATGGAAAAGGCTCTGATGGACTGTGTGTAATAAACCATGATGACCTCCTGCTAATCCACATGCTGCAGCCCTGAGTTACTAAAGCACAGCCAATGAATGGAACAGTGCCCAGTTGCCACTCTGTACCTGCTCTGGTCATGTAAACTGCAAAAAATCAGCGACTGAAAGAGGCTTTATTAGACCATCTGTGCCTCGTGTACAGAGTGAAAAAGCTAATTCACTACTGAGTGAGATTGTGCCTGTTTCTACATTACTAATTTGTCATTGCGTGGATTGCTATAAGTGTCTTTTCTACATCATTTCCAAAATCTTGTTTTTAAGAGAGAACTGCTTCACAAATGTGCCTTCAAGTCTTCACTACAGGCCGATGGACAGAGGAGAAACTGGAAAGTGATGAGCGATGCTGCCGAGCTGTATGAGACCTGCTGATCTGACACCAAATCCATGCAAAACAATCACACATAGGGACACAGGAACAATATACTCCTGCACATGTCAGATCGGCCATTACTGACATGTAATGTCCTTGACAGGACATTTAAATTTAATTAGATTTTCATGTATTTTGTTATGGTTTACCATTCTTGTGTCTGTTGTCTCTACCAATGAACCTGGTTTTTACCCACAGCAGGCAGCTGTTAGCAGTAGGAGAGCTCTGATGAACCCACTGTAAAGCAACAAATAGCAGAAATACAATGTAAGCAATTATCTGGCGACCATCTGGTGCTAAAGAATTTGTTATTTTCCTCAGGAGTGGTTTAAAAATAGTGGACCTACATTTCTAGGAAAGCCAGAAACAGTCTGACAAACCAGATGTAGGCTGTTAGAAAGTGCCGCTCATTTGAGGAGGCATTCTCCTCCCTTCTGCTATCCTGTTTTTAAAATCCCATTTTCTTCTTGAAACAGCAACATCAGCAACCTCTGAGCTGGCAACCTACTCACTGAAAACGGCAAGATACTCTACCCTGGTCGGTAACAGTAAAGACTGAAATAAGCTAACAGCTTGTACCTGCATCCTCGGCTATGCACCACCCAAGACGATTGTGACAGAGCGTTATAAGAAAATAAGCCAGAGCATTTGACATTATCACTACTTTTCTAGATTGTCTGTAGCTGTCATAGAACAGATACTTTGGTTGGAGGTGTACACATATTTGATGTAATTCGCGATGTTATAAATTGACAGAAAGCTGTGTCAAGTCAAAGACAATTTTCTGCTGTAGACAGTTAAAACATTTTGTAAACCCTCTGTGCAAACTTTTTTCATTCATTCACATCATCGTATATCAACAGGTGAAAGAGAGGGTTCATCCTCAGACTTCTGATCAACAGGGGCCTCGAGGCTGTTTTAATCCACTGTAGTGTTTGTGTGTTGCTTACCTATCTTGAGCTATGATTTAACTGTGACAGGACAGGATGCTTCCCTTTAGGCGAGTGTGTGAATGTGACGATGTCCAGGAGCCATTAATCAGCTCTGTGGGTGCGTCAGAGGTTAGCTAAAGGAAGTGGCCCATACAGAGGTCTGAACTGAGGTCAGCTCTAACTCCAGAGGTTCGGTGCTGACTTAATGTATACATTTCTATATAAGTACAGAGAGACCATCTGGTCCACTTTATGCTGTAAGCTCAGCAGAGTTAGATAACGTACAGCAGATGAGTTATTCCATAGGGGTGTGAGGTAGATCAGGTCCTCTTTCTCCCATTGGATAGATGGACCCTCAATCCACCAAAGTGACCAAGTAGGTAGGTGCAGGCGAATGGACTTTAAAAAGGCCCGCACAGGCAGAGAAGGTGGTAATTGGTAAATTTCCTAAGATCGAAGGCTCGATAGGATTTCTGATAGAGCAGAGGGCAAAGCATTGGCAGAACTTTGCCATAGATTTGTGAATACCAGAGTGTGGCCACACTGGTTCGGACGCAGGCTTGAGATATGTTTCAATTAAGATCGCTCTATCATTCCACCCAGCCTTGCCTCTGCAGACTTCTTTCAACTTCAAACTAAACACCTTTAATGAAGACAGCACAGAAACAACACCACCAAATATCTTGTCGGATTAAAACAAACACTTAATCCGTGCTTGCAGGTGATCATCAAGGTGTGTTTGACTGTTTGTAACACAACATCATTTGCAGATTGCAGGTTTACTCGTTGAGTGAAATATTGTCTGTAATTTTAGAGGAAGTAAAGGAGCATTTAGTTCAATTTAAAGGGTCAGTTCATCCAAATTATAAAATCAGTGCCTTTAGTTGATGGTTTGTTTGTGATGAGGCTGTGAGATGTCCGTCCCTCTCAGGCAGGTGAACAGAATGGAGGTTTTACTGCAGCACTGACACAGAATGTTTGTTTTTTGATTTCAGATTTTTTTTTTTTTATTCCGTGCATTTTTATCTCTCTGTTTGAGTTGTGATGTTCACCAAAGTCTGCTGTTCAACACTGATACCAAAATAACCAAATTCAGGCACCGAGTGGTTTCCATTTGGTTTGGATTAGTTCCTTATCTGTACTGTACAGATGGATACTACAGTGCAGACACATTCATTTTTTTTTTTTTGTCATTTTTGATTCATGAGGTTTTTCAAAAATTGGCCTGGCTCGGGCACGAGAGACACACAATCCCTTTATACTGAGTCGCTGATTGTGAACTACATTTGGAAATGTGAATAACTCTCTCTTCCTTTTTTTTTTTTTCTTTCTCTTTTAGCAGCTCGACTGGAATAGGAACAAACACATCATTAAATCAGCAATGTTCCGCTGTCGTCGTCATTATGAAACTCAGTTTGATGCCAACATCTTTCATTAAAAAAACATGCAGCCATTTGGGGGCCCCGAGTTCCCTCGGTACGGAAATATGACGCTAATCACGGACACAGCACACGCCAAGCCGGGGGAAAACTGCTCTCTGCTTTAGGAGCGATTTCAAAGAATACCATTAAAAAATAATAATTGATGAAGTTGGCTCTGAGCAAAGGCACTAAGCACTTTAAAAGCCTTCCGTCGTCTTACAATACAATTTCCAAATCAATATTTCATTAACTGGATAGAGGTGCAATGTTCCTCGTTAATAAAGAAGGTTTGGCTCGGCGCAGAGTTAACGTTTAGCTTTGGTGAATTTCAGGCAGGGAGGTGGGCAATTATGTTCCACCTGGCCTTCACAGACACACACACGCACAAACACACATGCACACACACACACACACACCCATTCAGTCCATTGTTTCCCGCCTGGTCCTCCCTTGATTGTTTCTGTGTTTATGGGCCGTTTTATGACCGGGGAGCCTCTGACTGGATCTCCAGCGTCGCCTGGGCATCAGGTGACTTTCCCCGCGGCAACAGAGAGAAACAAAAACGCGAGCTGCTCTGACTTTGGCACTAATTCAAGTGGCAGAGAAGGTGCAGCCCGTCACGCTAACAGCGCTGTAAATACAGAGTGAAATTCAGAGCGAAGGTTAGACCTTCTGGATCACATTTAAAAGAGCCCATTTGAATTCAGTTGGAGTCGGATGATTTATGGCCACTTAGAATATTCAGTTCTGATTGGCTGGAATATGTGCATCATTTTAACATAACTACAGGCTGTATCGACAGCAGCAGCATTCAAATGTTATATTCAAAGCACGAGGGCTTTTGTTCCATCTGATTTAAGATTAAATACCTGCTGTTATCATGTTATTAAAGTTATTTTGAATGTGTGTTAATGCTTCACACTCATCACATGTCTACTGACAACTGTTGCAGGAGTTCAACCCTGTTTTGATTGTTTGATTCTGCATTTTATATCATTCAGATATTTTATTAACAGAATTGAAATATTTCTTATCATTTTCAATTTCATGTTGTGACACAAAAACATTTATTTTACAGCCGGGAGAAAATCATGGTTTGGCTTTCAATAGCTCTGTTGATTCAAAGATGGTTGGCAAATGTCCCGATGCCATGTTCAGAATGAAACAAAAGAAAGAGTTGTTTGATGCTTTCTGATTATCTGTGATGAATTTGCTCATTCTAAAGACGCCTTGTTAAAATTCGCCTAACCTAGCACACACCCACTTGTGATAATTAGTTCTGCCCTGATTGCCTGGCAGCTGACACCATCCTCAGTGTATCTGTGAGCTGCTGCTTCACTTTTATATCTCCAGTTGACAATTGACTTGAAACACGTAGGCACTGAGCCCATTTATTAACTTTACTTTTTAATTTTTGCCAGGCAGTGTGTAGTTTTTGGTGATGACTCAGTGATCCCAAGGCAAAGTACAAAAAAAAAAATAAGTACCCTTTTTTTAGTTTATATACGTCCTCGGGTCCAAAGAGCCCCTCTTTTTTTTATATCGGCACTTACCAGACAATTTCAATCGGCTCTTGCTGTCTTTATAGAGCAGCTGGTCTGATACAGCAGCCCCGTCAGTGGACATATTCAGTTTGACTCTGTACTTAAATGATTTAGCGTCACGTCTTGAAGCACCACTCTAGTGCAGTAATATAAAGAGCGAGTGGAAATCCAAGTCAGGGGGTGGTCGGGGAAGTGGGGTGAGTCATATACTTCTCCACTGACAAAGATTCAAGGTTGATTGGTTTTGAAGTGTTATGTAAGAAAGTTACAGATGCGAATGACGTAGTAAGTGACTTAAGTGTTGTGACGGGATTAAAGTGAGTTAGCTTAAAGTTGAACCCAAAGTGTGACCTTTTTCTAAACCTCAACAAACCATGACATTTTCACAACGTTAATAGCGGTCATGTCAACTGTTTGTCAGCAAGTTTTATTTTGAAAGTCTAGCCAGGCGGGTTGGGAGTGAGAATGAGTTGTTTTCATTTTTTAAAATCTAGATTATCACGCAAAATGTGAACTCTGATGACCCTTCGGTAAATGATGGTCTCATTTAACACACATATCATGTAATCACAAGATCCCTGGTTTGATTCATCGGTTTCATGTCCTCCTCTTTCTACTTCTGAGTCTAAGTGCCGTATCGTAGGCAACTGGAATTGTTTCAGTTTCTTGGAGAGGAGGCCGGCTGGCCCAAGAGCCACAAGTGGCCCTAACGACTCTGAAAATCAGAGCTCACACGTGTCCATAACGACTCTGTAAGGACACTCCCACACAGAGTTTAAAAGCCTGCAACTCCCCTCCAATCATTTAGAACTGAAGAAGCCGCTTAGATGAGAGGTGAAATGTATCAACTTCTGCATCTACTTCTGAGAATCAATCAAATTAGAGTCAAAATGGAGAAAGTTTCCTGAAATAAAATACCAAGTTGGAAGTGCAGTCTCAACTGGCCCCCTGCTGGTGACTGTGGATCATGCTGTCGAGGCGTGAATGTCGACCCAGGAACAGCACAACTGGTCGGATGTAAATATAGACTTTATATAGGCTCATTCATAAGAGGTGACTCCAGCCTTGCCAGAGGCCGAGGATCAATGTATGATCAATGAATGCCTGAAGTAATTTACTATTCATCACTCTACTGATTCCACTATAGAGTTGACTTGTTATTCTATAGTGCCGTCTCAATGCTCAGTACACAATATCTGTTGAATCAAATGATCCCTGAATGTAATGTAAAGTTCAACTGATGGTCACAAACCGAGAGCCAACTGCCGTCATGCGTGCACAGGCACAAGAACGAGGTCAATCGACAGTAAAGATAAGTAGAGTGAGAGCAATTTGCCATCCGTCACACTGTGTAGTCCTCTTCAGAAAACTCTATATGTACAGATTCTGTCTTTCACCTTACTGTTGCTAAGGAATAAATGACATTTTATCCCAAAGCATGTTTGTTGATGCTAAAAATTCCACTTCACGGTCCCCTGATTGTATTTTCAAAGCCTTTTCCAAGCCGATCAAAAGAAGATTTCAGAGGGACGCATTAAAGTTTGGGTACAAAATGGAATCCCAGAAAACACTGTGGGCAGCATCAGTCCTGAAATATATTATCTTAGTTCCAAACATACAAAAAAGCAAGCAGGAAGTTGTGCATGTAGTAGGAAGAGCGACAATGATGTTATGAATTAAACAGGACCGTAAATGCAACAGCTGGATGACAACGAGTTTCTTCTGAAGAATCGGAGGAAGTGCCTGCTTCACCTTGCCCAAAACGTTTTGAGAAGCTTGTGGGAGGAAGAATCAAATTGATTCATTTTTCTTTTTTTTATGTATATGTTGTGAGATTGCAGTCATCCTTCTTTAAGAACACTAACGTTTCTGATGTAAGTGAAACCAAAAACGCTCCCTTCGAGCAGACCACTGTCCATTTTTACTTTTTTACAAGTTTTGGTTTGCCCCAACTAGGTGGCACCATAGAGCGAAGAAGAAAAAATGGACATGGGACGTCACATCACCCAGAAAACCCAGCAGTGGGAAGGTATGTTGGTGGAGCGGAGTCAACTGCTTCAGACGTATTAATTTGTATAAAATTTTAGCATTTTAGGCTTTGTAACTTTACCAAACAAACTTTACTGTGTTCAAGCTGAGGTGTTTGGATGGCAACACATTCTGATTTTTGAATCTACTTAGTGTAGGTTAAATGATGATTAATTGTTTCTCCCCATGTGAGTTAAAGAGTGCAGACAGAGTGAGGCTTACAGCTCCAGGGGTCCTGAAGTAGTTTTTCAACCGGTGAGGGCTAAAGGTCAGCAGGCCATCATAAAGTACTAAAACCTAAGGTTGGCCCCGCCAAATGGTGGGAGATGCCCAAACATTTATGTTCCCATAGAGGGATGGGGAACCCATTTGGGTCATTTTGGGGACAAGACCTACAGTTGACCGCAGCCAGGTCAGATGAGTTAGGGGAGAAGAGCAGGGAAACAGGTCAACTCCTCTTTTAGGCTATTGGATAATATGCCAAAATGACCAATTAGAAGGAGTGGGTGTTTACTGGGAAAGGGGCTCTAAAGGCCGGTGCAGGGAAAGAAACGGGGGGTGGCACTTGGAAAACCTCCTAAGAGCAAAAGGCTGAGGTTTTGAGGAAGCAGAGGGCAGAGCATTTTTTGGCATTGTTTTGTCCACAGATTTGATAATATCAGAATGCGGCCGCTTCTGATCAGGACTCAAGGCGCTAGATTTTGTTTCAAAAAAGATTGCTTCTTCATTCCACCCGCCTTGCCTCCGCAGACTCCTTTTATGATCAAACTACACGCCGACACCTTAAAGAGGAGAAGCCCAGAAACCACAAAGCTTTAGATGGATTTGTGTGGGGAGGGAGTCACTGTGGGGTTTTGGCATCAGTGCAGATGCAGTGGTGCTTGTCATTCAGTGCCGTGTCCCTGGACATTTGATTAACTTTTGCACAACTGTAATGAAATATTGAAATGCACAGACACAATACCAGAACTACAGAAAGTCAATTTTACTGTAACAGTCTTTAATAGAAGTCTGTCCCTCAGCCTGCTGCACACCGCCCCTGCACCGTGCGCCTCGGCGCTGACGGCTGCAGCATGCGTGACAAATTGAAATATTGAAATTCATCTTGATGAATTGAAAGACATGCAGCGCACATACCCAGCAGGACTGTGTCAGATTGCTTTCTGTGTCTCTGGGTCTCTGCTTTCAAATGGGATGTGATCCGTTTCTGCAGACATGTAAAGGGGAAGCAGTCCTCTGTGTCCTGTGAGTCGTGACGCTCACGCTACGAGCTGCTGCTACTGATGCTGCTGCTGCTGCTGCTGATGCTGAAGCAGAAGCTGAAGCCTGTGAAACGCTGTGTGGAGCAGGAGGATTCAGAGATGATGCAACAGTGACACCCAGTGCAGCTGAACCGCAGGGCAGCTCCTATCACTGTGCATGTACTCTGTGGTGGGATCATGCAAAAATAGTTAGGAAATACAGATAACATGAAAATGATCTTTCAGCAGCAATATTCATGTTTTGATTTGAATATCATGCACCATTAATATGTGAACCCTGAGAGCGTGGAACCAGAATGCCATAAATCTGCATAAATATCCTTATGATAAACATTTTCTCACAGAAAGCCACCGGCTTCAGTGCCTTAACCCTGTTTCCTTGGCTGCTGGATCACAAACATTTCACAACAGGGATCAATAAAGCTTCATCATCTAAAGTCTCGTGTACCTGTTCTCTGTAGTCTCTCTCTCTTCTCTCTAAGCTTCATTTGAGTTTGTGCACCTAATGGTTATGGCATACTTTTCTCTTTGCTTCCTCTCTGCGGAAAAGCCACTTAGTGCTGCGCAGCACCTACGGCAGCTGCAGAATAGCACCCACGCTATGTGTTCTTAACCAAAGCATTAACACAAAGAAGAGCAGGAAGGATTGATGTTTCTGCTGTCCTGCTGGTCTATACTGGTCTAAACCTTCAAAGTCTCTCCTGTCGGACCAGTTTCCAGGATGAAACGTCGGCAGTAAACGTCTCTGCAAACCACAGATATGTTCACATTTGTACCTGTCATATACTACTTTATATCAAGTTCACATTACATGTTCATGACACGACTTTCATATCATGAGGTGGAGGGGACGGTGGTGGAGTTACTGGTGATGAGGCTGCCAAGCCAGTGACCACAGTTCAAGCGTGAAACCACTGGATGTTTTTAACGAGCTCTCGGGACAATTTCCAGCCACGCTTGTGGAGACAAAAAGAGTCGGGACATCTCCAGCCATGTATGGGGTGACAGAACAGGTATTGTGAGCCAAAACCTGATATTTGTTGAACACTTTGTTTAAACATATCCGTGGTTTGCAGAAACATACATAGCCGACGTTTAGGGTGGTTATAGGTTGTCTTCCTTTAGTTTCTAATCATGTTTCCAGAGTTGAGTCTGGAAATGGAGCGTGAACAATCGCCATATATGTGGGACGGGTTCAGATCTTGGCCACTTGTTTGTAAGTTCACCGAAAGTATGAGAATGCAGCCACAACACGTTTGCTGATGTCTGAGCTCATTGCTGGGGAGAGCGTGAGGAGGTTGGACAACAGGAGATGTTCAGAGTAGAATCATCGTGCTTCCCCTGAGGAGATGCTCTGGACAAATCTAACCGAGAGGAGCGAGCCCAGGGAAGAACCAGGAAAACGCTGGAGAGGTTGTATAAGTGTGTCTGTGTCCCTGCAGCCATTTCTGTCTCTTATCTGACAGAAAGCCCAGATGACATATTCTCAGGAGGAGAGGCTGGAGGTTGTGGCTGGGGAGAAAAATGCTTTGCTTAAAGCTGTGAAACAGAGGGATTTTTTTTTGCATCATCTAACAGCATCTGAAGCACCATTTCTCAACAGCAGAATCAGGGATAGCTCTGTGAAAACAGAAAATGCTAAATGCAGCTCGGGGACGTGGAAGTCTTTCTCAAACTCCCTTTTATCATGTGTACATAATGAAGGCCCTCAAGGAGAGACTGTCGCCATCCGGAGGGAAGCTGCGCGTCTTTTATAGCCACCTTTAAGTGTGAAACTCAAAAGATCTGAAAGGTCAGAAAGTTTAGGTGACGTGGCGTCTTTTTCCGGAACAAAAATATTGAGCTACAACAAGAACAGACGAGTACTTCTGTTGTTTTGTTCCTTTCTTTTCTTTTAAGGAACAGAAGCGTCCCTGTCAGACAGATAAACACTGTGAGCTTTTTTTTTTTTTCAGGGGAAAAAAAAAAAAAAAGAAAGCAGCGAACGTAGCTTTATTGGAGGCTGTCCAGAGAGCTAACAAAGTGTTTCGTGTCTGGATTTGTTTCTCAAGGGCAAAGCATCCAGCGCCGGCCAGCGGGCAGCCTGCTCTGTGGTGTTTGTGCCGAAGATTTCATTTGGGAGCTAACACCATTTTGCGGCTGTCGCTCTCTCCGCACACCGCTGCCACGGACAGACAGGGCGGGAGAGAAAGAGAGAATGGGGGGAAAAAATGGGAAAGTTAAAAGGAAATGAATAACACCCTGAGGCACTCCCCACACAACTGGCTTCTGATTTCTATTTGTTTCTCAATCTGAGCCTCCACTGGGCCGCCCCGGCACGCTGACCGACAACCGACATTAAAAACAAATGAAAGGAAGCACCCTGACATCCCATTCCTTCATCCAGGTGTGTGTATGTGTGTGTGTGAGTGCCGGCATACGCTTGTGTACAGAATATTTTCAATGCACAATTTCACCCGTCATGAATAATAAAGTGGAGACTATTTGAATCTCTCCTCCAGTTAATTCCCAGCGCTGGTAGCACGCTTGCTTGTCTCGCTGCCTGATGAACTCATGCTCGGAATGAGACGATACATAATTCACTTCATGTAAGCATCGTACTTCTTCACGGTGTCCGTGCAGAGCGATGGTGGGGTGGGGTGGGGGGGGTAACAGAGTTGGATAGCAGCTTAGTTTTTTATTTTTGATCATTTATTTATGTGACTTCTCATGGAAAACCACAATGGGGAGGAAAATAAATGTTTCACCACAGCAGTGTGTGTAAGCTCGTGACCTTACAGCTCCGGAAACATGCGTGGACGAGTGTCTGTGTGTGTGTTAGTGTTTGAATATGGAAGCGCCCTCTTTGATGAGTAGACGTCACTGAAGGATGCAAGTCCTGTTGCAAGTTTAGAACAATTAAATTATGGTAAAAGACCTTAAAATTTGCTTTTCTATTCTATTTTTGTTGCTTCAAAATGATCAGAAACAGATTTGGAAGAAATCTAGCGGCCTGTTGGCAATATTAACGTGTATGTGTGTGTGTGTGTGTGTGTGTGTGTGTGTGTATGGATGTGGGGTTAAATAAGGAATTTGTCTTAATTTTCTTTGCCACAATTTGGTTCCACATCTAGATCGAAATGTGTTTGAATGTCTTTTTCCGTGACGACAAGGTGACAAATAGGATTTTGGATTAGGCCCGATCGAATTAAAGGGGACTGTTGAGCCTTGGCGGAGGTATGCGCTCTACTGAGCACCATTCTTGTTTCATCATAACGTTGTGATGTTAACAATAAAGTAGCAAGACTACTGTAGTTTCCTGAAAAGTTGTCAATTACAGATAGGGGGAAAAAAAAAAAAAAACCTCAATGATAAACTACAGATTCTCTGCAAAAGGTTGTTTACCCTCCCTCAAACACAAACACACACACACACACACACACACACACAATGGCACAATATACACATTTCCATTAATCAGCAGTATTGCCGCTTCACCAGCACGACTCCCAGGAACTCTTATCCAACAGAAAGCCCAGACGGACCTCGAGCCTCTCAGGTTTATTGGCTGAAGCTTTGCCAATCACTCTTCCCTTCAGTCTCAGTGTGTAGCTATGTGATCATAGCCGCCGGGCAGAGGTAGTCATCCGAGCCACGCCAGCTAATTAGTGAAGACATTACACAAGTGGCATCTGTGTGTGTGTGTGTGTGTGTGTGTGTGTGTGTGTGTGTAGCCTATCTTTGCATGATCACAGTTGGGGAGAAGGAAGGTGGTTTGTGGAAAAACAAAAGTCAACACGGGATTCTGTTGTTTCCTGTGGCAGGAACACTTTTCTTCATGCCCTTGAATGCATCACTGCTCAGTTTACTGACTGCATGGATCCATTCGCTCGTCCAATTAGTCACAGTGTTTTTAAAGCAACGCAAAATAAGCATCCTGTGGATTTCCATCCATGGGACTGCTGAGACACTCCATGTTCGGACTGTAGTTTGTATTTTTGTAATATGTATTGTTGTAGCAAGCCAGAAAAAGGGAACTTCAGCATCACTTCAAGGTCATTTGTTCATCTTCAATTAGGCACTTTAACTCTGCAAGCTTGTCCCTTTGTTTGTTAGTTTTGTAACTGTTTTGCCATTTTTTGCTCCCAGTGCAGGAGCCAGTTCAACCCAGCCCGCTGCAGACAGCTGAACAATGATATGATTCCTCACCGGCTCCCTGCTGTCAAATGGCCATGATGTTTGTTGGAACAAACACCCCGAGGTGCTGCTACTGGGAACGTATGTCTCAGTGGTGGTGCTGGGTAGAGCCCGCCTGATGATGTCGGCACGGCCAGTATCAACGATCGATAATATTAGTGTGAGTGTGTATCTGTATATCTTTCCCCACCTCTATGTGCACAGTTGGGCAGGGAACGTTTGGGGGAAAGAGAGGAAGAATGAAAACAGATGAAGCCTTTTGCTCTTTTCAGAAGTCGGTGCTGCTTTGTGCTGTGGGACCGAGTCGGCCTGCAACCTGAGATTGAGGGCACTTGTCTGCTGAAATTGGGGCCAGCAGATGGCATTTTATTTGAAAATACTCTCAAAGCTGCTCAGAGCTGACAAGGGCTTTGGGGGGAGATGGTGACAGACAGATACACGAGCTGGATCACTCACATCAGGAACAGGAAACTAAAGGCCAATTAGGAACAGCAGAGAGCGGAGCTCTGGGCCCCGACAACACCGAAACACTGTGACCTTTAGAAATACAAATTTCCAAAGAGGACATGTTTTCATGTCTCTTTCTTAAAAGGATGTTTCCCTTCCCTCTTAATTCAATTTTTTAGCAGAATTACAGATAATAATGATCACTGGGATGCTGAGAAATTCAAGAGAATGCAAATAATAAATAGATGAGGACATGAAAGACACCACGTTCAGTGAACATAATTACATCCTGCAGGAGTTTTAGATAAGAAAACAAGGACAACAAAAATCACAAGTGAGTTACAGAAGTAAACGAATAAGCAACTTAAATGTCTGTCCTCAAATACAGACGATATTCAAAACATAATGTGATGTGTAGTTGAACATCAAGGAAATGACTGTTGAATCTTATTTTAAATCCACAAAGCTGTTTTCAAAGAGGCTCCTGTGAAATCTAATTTGAAAAACATGAAGTTCTTGGTCCTTCTGACGGACTGAAGCCTCCTGGCGAAGCCAATAACTTCCAGCTTATCTTTCCTGTGTTTCATAAAGGCACTGAGGCAGCTCTGAGGATGTCTGCGGGGCCAGTTTCTCATAGAGCGGTGGTCCAAGTGAAAGGATGAAGAACAGTGAAGCTGACAGGTTTGCACTCAGGGGAGGAGTTGTGGTGACTGCTGTCGCACTAATATGATGAGCAGAGCCATCACAGTGAAGCCGCCACAGTATGACAGACTCATACTTAAGGCTCTATTTTCATGTTGCCGTGCAGCACAACAACGCCGATATTTTTCCCCGAGGTGCGCTGGGATGTTATTTCCTTCGGTGACTTCCTGTGTGCTGCAGTGGGGACGGCGGCTGGTGGCGCAGAGGCTGACTCAGGCTGTCTGAGGAGAAAATAAAGAGGGGCACCGACCCCACCACATGCAGGGGCACCAGCAGGCAGAAAGTTGTAAAATCTTTATAGTAAAATAGTTCAAAACCAGATTAATGTGTTTAAGAATGCAAATTTCTTAAAAATATAACTACTACACTCCTGTAATAAGAGGCCAACTCATGTATGGCAGCCTGTACGTTACTGCTTTGCATTTCCGTCACTGGAAGGCAATCTTTGTTGTACATTTCACTGGCAAACTACGATTCTGATGTCAGGTTTGAAAGTGGTTTGCACAAGCCATCATCCATCAAACTTCTAACAACGGCATTGTAGAATTATTGAATTATGTGCAGAATATGCTGCCATATAGCGGCAGAACTGAGAACACACCTTTGGATATATCTCTGAATGATTTCACAATTCAGCACAGATCCTTCTATTGATTGCTGTTGCAAAGGAGCTCACGATGCAGCAACAGGTAGCTCCTTCAAATATTGCTCCATTTTAGTTTTTTTGACTTATTTAGGCTTTATTGCTGAAACAAGTATAACTGTGGACATCAGAGTATGTTGTGCACACATCTTTACAGAGACCTGTCTCCACCAACACATCCAGGATCGAGCTGTTGGACTCGACGGGCGGACCTTGTTCCAAGCTGACAGGTCACAGGACTTTAGTAGGATGTGGAGAGGTGGACAGTGGTTCCCAGATGTGAAATTTTTAATGTGAAGATGCTGATCGACCATATTATCATCACCATCTTGTTACTGCTGTTTACATAAACCCCAAGGCAAATTCAGAAAAATGCACCGTTACATATGTTCTGTTTGCGTAGCACGAAGGAATTTACAAACTGTTATTTCGTTATGCAGCCCTCTTTTATACAATGACAAATAAATCACCTCGATAAACAATATCTTATGTGAAGTAGCCTATATTTTCCAGAATTGGGTAGTTTTAGGGGGACCATTTGCAAGTTCTACTTTCTTGTAAACTGTTATCTCCAAATGCACATTGGCAGTGGTGCGCACAAAAAGAATTACGCTGTTATTGATTGTCTACACCTCCTCTACCAGCAGCAGACCTTCCTATTGTTAAACACGTAGGCGTTGCTTTTTTTTAAAACTGCATCATTGCTCGGGTAAAAAATTATTTCCAAATATGACCAAAAATAAGGCAACGCTACAAGGTCTTTGTATCAATAGATTCATTGTTTTTATTTACAAATTTCAAATGAGACACACACAGACAAGACAAAAACGTACATGTGAAATATGATCCTATCAGATGGTCTACAGGCTGTGGATGATGGTTCTGTTCTTGAGGCTCTGGACGTACTCTTTGGCCTGGTCAAAGCTCGTCTTCTCCACCGTTTTGGGCGGCGAGCCCTCCACCAGCTTGACAAAGTAGTGACAGTAAACCTTGTCCATGATGCCCAACATCCCGCGGCCGTGGTAACGGATCCGCTTCAGGTACTGCCCTTTGCTGGAGTAGGACTCAGCTGCAGGTGGAGAGACGGGAGGGGACAGTGTGTGATTAAAGAGGGGCTGAGTTAAAAAGAGAGAGAGTGATAAGGTACACAGTGACACAGTGATTTCATTTGTAAAAAGGTGCCTTTGAATACAAACTGCACCAAAAAACAAAGATTGTGGAGAATTTAGGCTTATCTGTAATAACGCCTGAAACTCCACATATATTACTCACTCTGCACGACATCTGGACTCAGAACAAATCTAAAAAATAATAATCTCCTACTTCCCCTCCCACTGAAGGTCGTGTTCCCCACTCTGAAATTTATTCTCCAGCGTTTGGCACAACGGCTGACAGCATACAATGACTAATGTGAGATTTTAGTAGTTTTGAAAGCTGAAGTTTGTCTGAGAAACATTCTAGTCTACATATTCAAATAAATACTGCATCCTTCAATAATATATCTTTGATATCAAAACACACAAACTGTTATCACCTCCAGCAACAGTCTCATCTTTTCATTCAAAGACCAGTCAATAAAAAAACTGCTTTATGCCGACAACAAAAACACAACCAACTCCTAATACTTCGCCATCCAGCTGCTGGTTTCTATTGCGTTAATACTGTGCAGTTGATTACAGTGAAACCCCTCAGTGCTGTAGACACTTACCTATATATAAATTGGATTTGTACTCTACATTGTGATTCTTGACTGCCATCTCCTGGGCTTCCAGAAGAACCTGAACAAGCAGAATAAATGAATAAACCATGAGCAGTGAAAATAGGAATATCATAATAATACAGGAATTTGATAACACATTTTTTTGTGACTGTGGCGAACGTGCAGCTTCGAACCTCTTTCATGATCTTCGCCCCCTTCTTGTCGTTGAACTCCAGCTGTGCGATAGCCTCGTCGATGCTCATCCCTCGGATCTGTGCAGGAGAGCAAACAAGGTTAATGTTCCTCGACATAATCGTACCACATGAATGAGGTGTGTAGTCAAGAAAACAGTAGAAAAGCAGAAAAAGAAAAAGGAAAAACACAGATGCATCACAGTCCTTTCTGTGGACGCCTGTTGGAAACAATTCACAGCCTCAAGCGTACGACAGGAAAAAACCCTCACTTAATGGGAGAGATATGGCTCACTGACACCGAAGAGAAGGGTCTCACCATTTTGGCCAGGTACCACATCTTGTCTTTGCTGTACTTAATCTGCCTCCTGCAGTGATGGACCTCCTGAAGAAAAGAAACAATAAAGTGTGATAAGGTTTGTCAACAAAACACTTTGTTGAAGGGATATGGAAATGAACGGTCATTTTCCTCAAACATATACTGTGTACATACATAACATTGTGCCTTGGAAAAAGGCAATATTACACTCCATAAAAAAAGACTTAAATCAAGTTCATCAACTCAGTTTCCTGCAGGTGTTCTGCGACCAGCACATCCTGTCACTCTGCACTCCATAATCAAACAAACAGGAACTCACTGCTGGTCTGGGGGGCTCGTCTGGTAGCTGAGGTGGATACACCGTTTTGTTCTTCCTCTCCCAGCTCTTTGACTCCAGGGAAGCGCTGGTGTGGAGACATGCCAGCTGCTGAGGACCACCGCCCACAACCTGTAGCCTGGATGGACGTTTAGGAAAGGGGAGGAAAGATATTTCATTACATATGCATCATGTGTGATCCGTCTCACTGTCTGTTCTAAGATTAGCAACTAATTTACAGTAACGTAAATGAAAACGTGAGTCTAAATCTAAAGACTTGTTGATGTGGACTCCTCTGGAAACGTGTGCACATGATTGATAAATACATTTTTTGGCCTTTTAACTAAAACACATTAGCATAAGATTGGTAGATCACAGACACCGACAACATTTGCTGCAAAGTAACATTGAAGTTATGTATTTAAAAACATTTCTTCAATTTAGTTGTTTGCACTTCGATTAGATTGACTCAGACTACTTGACATTAGCAAACTGACTTAGATTGATTAACGTTAGCTAACGTTAGATCAGTCCACATCCATTTGTCCTTCTGGAGAGGCAGTGTTAGTGTTAACGTTATATCGATGTACTTACCTCGAAAGTAAGCCCCCAGATATATTCCTAATAAAGGCGGCACCTGTAAACACATAATGATACGTTTAAATATCGTCAGATGGCAGAATTAATGTCATTAAATGGCAATTTTATGGTTATTTCGGCTGCATTTATCTTACCACGTCCTGTCATTGCAGCCGCCATGTTGCATCTTTACGACACAACTGCTCTCAGTTTACGTTAGTAATGTTTACAGCGGTCGTATAGAAATTTGTTTAGTTGTTTGTTGTCGTTTTTTAACCTTTTTAACATCTTCATTTTGGCCATACTAGTTTATTTTTAGATTATGTTGACAGCTGCACGTAGATGAAGTTCAAATAATGTGTTCTGAGAAAGCGAACTAAACACGGTTTGACCAAACAAGGATTCCGTAGTCGGCACCGGCAGGATTTACGACAGCACGCTGGTCGTACGGCCGGTAGTGTAGTCGCTACGACAGGAAAGGTAACATGTGAGAAGTTTGGTTTGCTTAATGAGACTTTACTTTAGAGATTTAATAAACTTTACACTGCCAGAGGCGCCATGCACGAACGGTCTCTTCCCGCCTCTCCCAACTGGTACTGCTCCCGCTGCAGTGACGTCAGCAGGAGAGGTTTACTGGGCGTCGGAGCCAAAAACATCATCTTCTTGATTGACGTGTCCGCATCCTCCTGCAGGGTCGTAGGTGAGTTTGCTGGCCGTGTTGTACATTATACACACACAGGGTACAGTGTGGGGCTCATACTTCAGCATCTGTAAGGTTTAAAATGATGATGCAATCCTGTTTTTGTCTAAATCACGGTGGTCTGATCAGCTCAGGTGTGATGATTAACGTTACACCTACTGAACTCGTCTAGTAAAGGATAAACATGATATCTGATCATCTGTTCGGCTGGATGGGTAAAATTAAAAGTCTAGTGCTTAAATGGTTAGAAGATAAACAGCGAAGCAATAGATGAATCTTCGCTGTATAGCTTAAAGATCCACTCAAGTTCAAGTGGCAGTAACAGCCATTTTTAAAAACTGTTTAATTCAACACAAACTGAATAATACACAAGAGAGAAGTGCTACAACGAGCATTGATTTTTTTTTTAATTTCATTTATTGCTTAAGTCATTTATCATCAAAACATAATTTTAATCGTCCCAGATACTTACTTAAAGGCTGCTATTTTCATTTTTATATCAGGACTATATCATCATAAACAGATGAATATCAAGGTAAAAAAAGCATTCTGAAGGGATTTTATTGTGAAAGAGGGAGTTCCAGACAATTAAAGGGGTGTTCCAGTTATTTATTTTTTCACTTTCATAAAATCTGGGGAACTTCAAGAGGAAAAAGGGTAAAAATCAATCGCAGTGGAGATCTTGACTTTTATTACAAATGGATCCCCCAAACTCTGGGTGCTACAATTCCAACAATGCAATTCTACCACATCTAGGGGTGGGAATCTCTAGGCACATCATGATTCGATTCGATTCGATTCAGCGGGCTGCGATGCGACAATAAAACGATTATCGATTCATCTTTTTTTTCTAGACAGGTTTTTTTTTTTTCTCACTGTGCGACTACTTTGTACTTTCAAGCAAAGTATTTGTAATGATCCATACTGAATTTACTTCCAATATATGTAATAAATAAAACAAATGATAGCCATTCTACTCGCTTTCTTCAGTGATTCCATGACTTCGGTTTAGGTCTCGTTGTAGAGTGTCGGGATCGCTGTGTCAGTGAAATATCTTCGAGATGGGATGTTGTATCTCGGCTCCAAAGTGCACAACATAGCGCGAAAGCCCTGGTTCTCAACGACTGAACACGGACGCAAGTCCTTGGCAATAAAAGTTGCAATGGAATTTGTGATTCACTTCGCCCCTTTCCGAGTAGGGTGGAAAATTTGATATTGCTTGCTCGATGGTCCTCTAGTTGGAAGCAACTACAACCGACTGTTTTTCTTCCTCCTCTGGGTGGAAACGTGTAATGTGATTTCTCATGTTTGACGTGTTTCCAAATATTTTTGTTAACTATTTGTCTATTTTGTGAAAATAGTTTATTGATATGTTGTGGCTCTTGTCAAGGTCCTGTTTCCCTTCAACTTCATAGAAGCCAAAATGCTTCCACATGCTTGTTTTTAAAGCAGAGGGTGCTTTTTTTGACTTTTGTGAATCAATTCAGAATCGTCCACGTCCGCATTGTGATCCGTCTAAGAATTGATTATTTATCCCACCCCTAATCGCATCCAACCCAGCTCCCAACACCAAGGTTGCAACACAGGCATTCAGTGATGAATTGACCACCATAACCATGATGGCATCACAAAAGGGCTGCGAGATATTATAAAATGTAAAGATATTTCTGTGATATCAAAAATGCAGGGTGTGGCAGAAAGACTACTGAGTGAAGACATAGCCTAGTTAATATTTATCTAGTGCTGCTATCATAACACACACACACACACACACACCTAAAATGTGACAGAGGTGATTAATTTGTCTGAGCATGTTCAGCTGATTTATTATTTCGATGAATCATTTGGCCTGTAAAATATCAGAGGACAGCAAGAAATCCCAGTTATATTTCCTACGGCACAAATTTATGTATTCAGATCGCTTATTGCGTTTTCATCCAGTCAACAATCCAGACCCTGAATATAATCAGTTACCTATTGTATGACTAAGAAAAGTCAAATCCGTTTGACTTATTGTTTGATCAAGAGACAGAAATAATGAATCAGGTAGTAAAATTGTTGCAGGCACATTTCCATCGATCTAATCTATTAAATCGATGTAGCTCTAGTCGTTCCCTCTTAAAATGTCTTCAGTTTGGCAGTGTGAGGATTCAGATCTCACGTCATCCTCCCAAAGCTGTTGTGATTCCATCCAGCAGAGACATCGGCGGCTTTTTCCTCACTGTTGCCATTTTGTGGCCTTTTTCTGCCGTTGCTTTTTACGATGAAATCCAACTCTCTGCGTGTGTTTCAGGTGAGCTCGCCGGCCATCGAGACCTGGTGTCGGGCTTCTCTTTCTGTCAGCACGCAGGGCAGAGTCACGTCTGCGTCAGCTCCTCCAACGACGGCTCTATTCGCTTCTGGGATTCAGACAACAAGGTTCTCATAAAGGAACATGCAGCTCATCAGGTGAGTGTCGACTGTCTTGTTTCCTCGGTCATTGCAACAGAAATAATGTGTTCTTACAACATGTTGGCGCCCCCTGCAGGCTGCAGTCAGTTCTGCACCAGCAGCAAAGGATGAGCAGGAGGCAGTTTTCTCATTTTTGAAGATGAAGCAGTCTTTCTCTTCCTGTCAGATTCTTTATAAGAGATGCTGCAGGTAGATGTTGCCTTCGCTGTCACGCGCACTTTAGAGAGAAAGTTAACCGCGCAGCTCGACACACAAACGATACAGATTCGTGCAGCCGGCTTCAAACTGGAAGCCACTCCTCTACAGCAATTCAGGGACTTCCTCGAGGGGGTTTTCGAAACAGTTGTCAAGGTCAGGGAGGGCTTTGCTTATTTACTTTCCATTATTTGCTTCAAATGATGCCTTGGGGGTATAATTTTTCTGTGGTTTGATCTGAAATATAAAAGCCACAGACTCGCAGAATGTTTACGCTTTCATCTCTGAGAACAGATTCGGGCCTCGAATACGTCTGAATATCTTTCCATAAATGAGCACAACCGCGTAAATGAGTTGTGAATGAAACATAAAACGGATATATCAGATTTACCGTGAATCCATCTGGGCTGCAGCTATCGACTTTTATTCCTCAAAGTCCTCAAATTTAAGAGTCCGGAAATGTTTGAGGGTTTTGCTGGAACATGACGGAAACCAGGGCTGAATAATTTGAAAGCGGCAGCACAGCACTTTGACGCACTGCTGTTTTTTCACACATTTGTTTCTGTTATTATATGTGGATGCAATTGATTGATCATCAAAGTAGTTGTTATTTTTATTTCGACTGACTAATAATTGCAGCTCTAAAATTAAAAACATTAATACAAAAAAAACTGCTTTTTTTCTTCCACTTGAGCTGCATTTTGACATCATCATAAAAAACCTCAAAAATACGTTTGAGATAAACTAATCAACCAAATTATTGTTATTTTTTTTAATGTACACACAGTCCCCCGTGGCAGCGGTGCACTGGTCTCCGGTGGATAAAAACCTGGTGGTGTCTGGAGATGAGAAGGGCGTCGTGGTCTGTCACTGGTTCCACACCGGCGACACCGCCAGCTTCTTTCCCGAGCCCAGGACCATCTTCTGCCTCACCTGCTCCCCTCACACCTGGAGCACTGTGGCTGTGGGGTGAGAAGACCACACAGAGTCCAGCTCACTCTGCTGGATCACGACTCTAAACATGGTTGTCTTTCAACAAAGTGCAGAAAGGGAAAGTTTGGAACACTGGTTTCAGACTGTAATCATCTTCTACTCTTTGAAAATCTTACATGTTCTGTTTTAGGAATACAAGGGATTAGAGTTGGACAACATGAAGTTTTGCCAAATTCAGCCTTTAGTTGCAATAACTACATAGAATGTAAATATCAGATTGTGACAGCGGTGTTATTATTTTGTCTCAGGTACAAAGATGGGATGATCGTCCTGATCGATTTGAGTAAGAAAGGCGAGGTGATTCACCGCCTCCGTGGACACGATGATGAGATTCACTCTCTGGCGTGGTCGTGGCTGGTTGGCGAGGATGCTCTCTACAGCAGACCTGAGGACAGTGAAGGTACCTGTATGCACTCACTTTATAAAAACAGCAGTCCTGCATTTAATTAATATTTCTAAGTACAGTAGTGTTGTAAAAAATCTCTATGATATGTGTTTTTTTTTTTCATCGAGTAGCCAACAGTGGAGCTCCTGCTGGAGATGGGAAGGGCTGCTATCTTGCGTCTGGGAGCAAAGACCAGACGTTGAGGATCTGGAGCTCAGCGAAGGGAAAAAGTAAGCGTTTTTTTTGTCAAGATAAAAACGATGAAAAAGCAGCTCTGACCCACAGAACACAAACCTCACTGCAGATGGAACCCGATGTAATCCTCTGTGTCTCCTCTTGTCTCCTGCCCTCTGCAGGTGTGATGACTCTGAAGCTGCCGTATGTGAAGAAAAGAGGCTCTGCGGTCGACCCCGGAGTCAAAGAGAGACTCTGGCTCCATGTCCACTGGCCCAGGGGACGACCGACACAACTCGTGTCCAGCTGCTTCAGGTTCACACAGAGTTTAGTTGGTTTCAGTACAGAATGAAAGTCACATTCAGGATCATGCCAGAGACAAAAACAAAACAATATATTATCCTGTAATCTGTAAGTATGCGCGGTTTATTTGAATATACATTTCTGTGTGTGTGTCCAGTGGTGAGTTGGTGATGTGGGACTTGACCAGGTCCGGGAAGCAGAGGTGGACTCTGTTCGGGACGTCTTCAGAGGGTCAGAACCACAACAGGATCGTATTCAACATGAGTTCAGTCCTCGTGCAGGACGACAGAGAGCTGCTCATCAGCACCTCCATGGACAGAGAGGTGGGTCAGCCGGGTCCGGTCAGCCGGGTCCGGTCAGCCGGGTCCGGTCAGCCGGGTCCGGTCGGCCTCACTGTGGAAAGTGTTTAGCTTTAGTTTTCTGAACTTTTAACCCGCCTGTTTTTTGGGACTTGGGTCAGGCCGGGCTTGACGTTCCCAGCAGTTTCAACCTTGCTTGTTCTGCTGTTCACACCTGTGTGAAACAGGATGTGTTTGAACTTTTTATGATGATAGAAACGTTAATGGCCATTAAAGAATAACCTACGTTAGATAAAAACTATTATTCTGTTGTTTTTGATGCTTTGCTCTATTGTTTGAAATTTCTAGCAAGGATTGTTTTCAGCAGGCTGACTCATTGTCAGAGTGGTGTAATTAAAAGTAACCCTGTGTTGACTCAGATTAAATGCTGGGACCTGGCCTCTCTGGACTGCTGCTGGACCCTGCCCACCCTGGGTGGTTTCGTCTACGCCCTGACCTTCTCTCCGGTGGGCACAGGGTGTCTGGCGCTGGGCGTGGGGGACAACATGATCCGGGTGTGGAACACACTGACCACCCAGAACCAGTACGACACCAGGTCCTTCTGGCAGGGCATCAAGTCCAAGGTCACAGCGGTAAGTCGTGGGAGTTCGTCAGTGTGAAATCTGAACTTTCTCACCAGAGTTACAGGATCCAAAAAACTTTCTGTTGTGGGAACAATCATCTCCAGTGATCTGTGGTGTAGGACCAATAAAACGTGCAGGATTTAAAGAATGGTTGTTTCATAAAGTCGGTACGGAATTTTTCTGAAATGTACGAGGAGATATCAGAACAGTGAGACAAAGAAACAAAGAAGACCATTTTTCTGCTGTCTGAATGTCTGCTTCTTTTAATAAAACCCTCCACTGAGCTGCTGATAACGCCACACACACACACACACACACACACACACACACACACACACACTTCTATCTTCTCTGCACAATTCAAGAGCGACATTTGTAAACTTTCTATGATTCAGCTGTGATTTATCAGTGGAGAATGTCGTTTAATTTTTCACTGAAATCCTCAAACTTTCATCGCTGGTGACAACGGCTGAGTGATATCAAGCTTGCGCAGCCCTATCTTGTGCAGAGGATCGTCATTATTTTGAAGCATCCTCCATTTTATCAACGGCCTTACTCATTTCAGGGAGTGTTACG
The DNA here is from genome assembly GCF_900880675.1 of Sparus aurata. Taxonomy (NCBI): domain Eukaryota; kingdom Metazoa; phylum Chordata; class Actinopteri; order Spariformes; family Sparidae; genus Sparus; species Sparus aurata. The sequence continues at coordinate 31,011,671 of NC_044199.1, read as the reverse complement.
TGTCACAAGAGCAGCACTTTAGATGTGATTAAATGCATTAAGAGCCTTTTTCATCCTCTGCAGCTGGCGTGGCACCCAAAAAAAGAAGGATCCTTGTCTTTCGGAACAGATGACGGTAAAGTCGGTATCTACGACGTCTTCTCAAACAAGTAAGACTTATTATTTAAAGTTTTGTATGCTTTCAATCTGCGTACATTAAGTAATTTAATAATACTGTACTCAAACGAGTCCACACATACACCTTAACTCGAGTTTCATATGTTAACGTTTTTAACCCATGACGGTTCTTTTACGTCCAACTGAAATAATTGTTTCTTTTTTGTTTCTGCAGTGTAACAGAACTTATGCATCAGCCACTCAAATCATTTCATTTTAAACTGCATTATTGGCTGACAGTGACATTAACAGCCTGACCAGAGACTTGAGACCACATGAGCTAATCATTGGCTGAGATGTTAGCCGGACATTAGCTTTAAATCTAATGTGTTCTAATTGCTTTCATGCTAACAGATTTAAAGGTACCTTGTGGGCTAGTTGGCCAGTAGTTGTGCTGAAACGACAAAAACATTTCAGCTGCACTTCAGACACACAAAGTGCACAAAGACATTCAGCTGACGAGGGAAAACTCCCAACAGAGTTTGAGATGTTTTCTGTGCCAGCGATCCGTTATTGAGTTGATCGGGAAGAGAGATTTGAGAAACGGAGCTTTGTAACAAACTGAATTTCGATCTTTTGTTGATTATTGTTGAATCACTAGAGGATGGGTATTTTTCGTTGCACTTTAGAATCTTTATTTATGGTGAATATTATATGACCTTGCCTAACTAACCTGCAAAAAGACACAAGATGTCGCTTTTGTCCTGTCTTTGTAAAGGAAATGAAAACAGGGCATGAAAGTGATGATCTAACAACGGCGAAAAAGTTCAGAACCGATTCGTGAAATTAGAATAAAAGAAAAAAAACAATCAGGGATTTGGGGAATTAAAACACCCCTGTGACCTCGACCCCAGTGACAAAATGCAGTTTATTAGAACACACTGAATGTGAATGTCAGTTGAGTTAACAATCAAACCCCACAGGGAACTTTAAAAAGGGAGGACTGCTGTGATTTCATCGGACTTTGAGTTTGCAGACTTCTCTGAAAGTCATGAAGTTAAATCATTACTTGTTTTGTTTTTTTTGCTGGCTGCCCTGTGGGCTCGTCTCATAGTCCCCTCAAGGCCCTCGAGTCCCATTTTCCTGCAGCTGTGTACGTCAGCTCTTCCTGACTGGGCATTTGTTCTGCTTCATCTCCTCCCAGGCCTCCTCAGATATCGAGCTCCTATCACCGGAAAACAGTGTACACGTTGGCCTGGGGACCCCCAGTCCCCCCGATGTCATTTGGTAAGTTCCTAATGAACTCTTAGCAACTGCTGCGGTTAGCTCCGAATGCTCTGACCCAGCAAAAAACGCCGGCGGCGGGGTGCCCGAAACAAGCAAGTCAGCTGAAAAGCCCGTTTGTAATGGACTCTGTAATTGAATGAGCTGAGAAAACACTCACTGCTCACCTCCACCCGCTGCAGCCGCTCGTGGGGAAATCAAGACGTAAGAAGTTATATTCACCAGCTGTCGGCAGATGACATTTGATTAACGGATCAGTCACTTGGCTTCGGAGCGGTAAACATAATCGTTGCCACGCTAACAATCTGGTGATGCCTCCTAAACGAACCAAAGGAGCCACTAGAGGATTTCTGGGATCTGATTGGTTCAGATGATCAGAATGATCTAGTGGAGGTGTGCAGAGGAAATCAAGACCAGCTGCTGGCTCCGTCTCTGGATACCTCGAGACTGTAAACTGTCACCCCCCTTTGAGTTCTGTACAGTTAAATGTACGGCCAGGGATTAAAAAACATAGATTTTCCGATTCAAATCAAATTAGATTTGATGATCTGATATTGATCTTCTAAAATATGCCTGACAGGGTCTGAAATTAACACCCGCTAAAGGCAGTTAGCTTTTGCATTTGGCAAGCAAGTCTTGAAACCCTGTGGATGTCTCATTTAAAAATGTAATGTTGATCAGGAGTTATAGGAGCCGACAGTTGTAGTTAAGTCTCATGCTACAATACCAATGCAAGGGTTGATGTACACGCCTTTGTTTGGGAAATATTAGGACGCTGTTGGTAATAATTTTAGAACGCTTGTTCTTCTGCGTGTAACGTTCAGGTGCAGCAGGAGGAAAGCCGTCCATCAGCCTGTACAGTTGCGCCGGCGAGGGCACCATCCTTCAGCACGATCCGTCCAGGCTGAGTGGTGAAGCCTCCGACATCGACAAGCTGATCAGAGACACCAACAGCATCAAGGTGGGCGGGATGATGTGATGATGATGATTCACTTCTCTTATATAATCTGCAAACTGTGTCCGGTAGTTGAGTTTTAAGTACACGCCACTTTTAAGCAGGTTAATCTGAGATTTTAAAAACTGGATGAAATGTGCACACAAAGGACCCATTGTGATCTACTCTCAAATGGGTGCATATAGTTCTTTAATTTCTGGAAATCTTAATGTCATAAAATCACATTTTCATCAAGTCTTCAGGCTGAATAAGATGCCCACAACTGCTTTCAAGTTACATGTCACTAGTACTCAAATAACTTATTTATGCTGCTGAGACGAGGGGCCGTAAGACAATCTTACATCCGTGCATCAACTTCTTCTGTCTACCTGGATCACCTGCCAGTCACAGTAAAACCTGACCGCACGCCTCTAGTTGGACAACAAATTCATGTGTGTAGACTTGATGTTCCGTGTCGGAGCTTTAACAGAGCAGATATCACGGCCGGCGCTCCCGGCTGTGACAGTCTGCTCCATGTTTGCTGCTGAATGTAAATGTGGGTGATTTGAATATGTCATGAAGGTGCGCTCTGCTTCCCAACAGCACAAGCTGTCTCCACACACCGACCTCAGCTGGAAGCCAGATGGGAAAGTGGTTGCCATCGGCAACGAGGACGGGTGAGTGAACAGCCGCGCCTGACCCGCCTCATCGTAGACCATCAGCCTCTGGAGTCCAGTGACAGCATGTAGTCATCAGGCTACAGGATAATGGATGTGGTTCTGTGTGAACTGTTGAACTCAGCCAACTAGGTCACACTCTGAGTTTATGAGTGTGTCTCACACAGTTTCATCATCGTCATGTTAATTGTACTAAAAGACCCGACTGTTATCTGTATCCGTCTGTTCGACTACATGTATATGACACTATCTGCGTGTAGTGACGAACTCGCAGAGAATGAAGTTTTTACCTGAAAGCTTCTCTGACGTCATCACTTTGTTTTACAGCAGGCAAATGTGCTTTTTGGTTCACTGTCGGCGCACTGTCAGCAGCGTCTCGTTAACCAATCACTGAAGTCCCTCCAACTGATGTTTGGTCCCTTTTTTAAATACATCTGACCGCACACTGTCTGCTGCAGGTGTATTGAGGTGTATCAGGCTCCTAGTCTGAAGCTGCTGTGCAGCATCCAGCAGCATCACAAGATCATCAACACGTTGCGGTGGCATCATGACCACAGCTCTGCGCCGGAGCTGCACTGCCTGCTGGCCTCGGGCTCCAGCAACGCCATCGTCTACGTGCACGACCTCCGCTCCATCATAGGTGGGAAACATATTGTATTATGTGGTTTTGTATTTATTATTACTGCGATAGTGATTGACTGCAGTAAATTACATGAATGACAGAATACACTGGAGGAGTACAAAGCAGAATAAGGGGATGTGAGTTCACTGGCTCCTGTCAGTGTGGGAGAAACATTTCATCTTGGATATTTATTGATATGAGTGTTTTCCCTTTGCACAGAGAATCCTCCGGAAAGCCCCGTGGTGTTGACGGAGCCTCACCGCAGGCTGTGTGGTCATACAGCGAAAATCACTGACATGGCCTGGAGTCCACACCACAACGCCCGGCTGGTAACCGCCTCGTATGATGGCACAGCCCAGGTCAGTACCAGTGGGGCATCATGGGTATAAAACCAAGATAATGTTCCTGTCAGGTCCACCAGTCAGTCTGAATCAACACAGAAACTCCTCTCATGAGTGGAATTGTTTTTCCTTCCTTTATATATTTTAATTCTGTGTTTTCGTGTGATGTTCCTGCATGTCTTTGTTTGGTTCAGGTGTGGGACGTGCTGCAGGAGGAAGCTCTCTCCAACTACCGGGGTCACATCGGTTATCTGCTGTGCGTGGACTGGTCGCCCGTCGACCCAGACGTGATCTGGACCGGAGGGAAGGACTTCACCTTGCAGGAGTGGAGAGTCTCCAAACAAGAGTTTACAAAGCCGCCTAAAGGTAAGCACCTGTCTCTGCAGCACAGTTGGACCACCCAGAACCACAGCCTCCGGCAGTAACGCTCACATGCTCCTCTTCACAGGGAAAAAGATGCTGGAGCTAAAGGAGAAGACAAAGACCAATCCTAAGCAGAAGAAGAAGAACAAGAAGCCACCAGGGGCCGGAGGAGCTGCACCGCTGGAGATGAACGGAGGGCCGGTCGCAGGACCGAAAGCAGCGAAAGAACAGGAGCCGTCTGAGGATGAGGAGGATGAAGTCAGCTCAACGAACAGTTCTGTACCAACAGGTAACCGAGCACAAAACAAAAGCTGTTGCAGATTTGAAAAGTGGTCTGATTGTTGGGACCTTTGAAGCCAACCTTCTTCTTACATTTTGTTTTAGTCTCTTCAGAGTCACAAAGGAAGTCCTCTGCTGTTGTTGTTATAAAGAGCAAAGACAAACCAGGTACAGCCTTCAGTTTTATAGAACAACTTCAATTTAATGCACGTTTTAAATTGTGTGAATGCATTTTATTGTATGCAACTGTATGGATTTGTCTGTTTTTTGTCTCCAGACCTGCTGAAGAAGAAGAAGCCGCGCTCCATGCTGCCCATCAGCACCTCCATGGACCATCAGCCCAAAGAGGATCTGCTGCAGGACTGCATCACTCTGGCCTCAGTCAAACACAGCAAGGGTGAGAGAGAGAAGTTGCACTGCTGGAGAGAAGTTTGTTTTCAGCGATCTGTTTTCTCTTTTTCTGTGTTCATGACTTAAGAAAAAAAAACAACAGAATTTTTGTGGGAAGTTGAGTGAAAATAAATCTTAGTTTCATCAAAGAAAACATATGCTATCTTACTCCTGAGCTCCATATGAGTGAAACTGATGTGGAAATTCTCCTGCCAAAACTTTTTCTCTCCCACTCGGTTTCATACATGAAAAAGAAATGTCATGAAATAATTTTTTTTCTTTTGCAATTGTATTTCCTCGCGTGAAGCCGAATAAAAGACAAACACATTTCTTGGGGGCGAAAAAAAGTTTTTTGCAGAATAATTTTTTTTTGCAGATAGAAGTTAAAACTCTGTGTGTGTGTGTGTGTGTTGCAGCGCCCCCTGCAGGCTGTGTCCCGGGACAGGGAGAGCACATCCATCTGGGCCTGTTCTCTGACAGACAGGCTCTGTATCGCATGTTTGAGGCAGAAGGTTTGTTGGAATAACGGCTTCCTGTTTGTTGCATGTTCACTCTGATTAAAACAGAAGAGTCAGTGAAATGTATTCACGTCTGTCGGGGATCATTTTCTGTTGTTAACTATGCAGATTGGCAAAGTAAAGTTACTCAAGTTTAATTAAAGTGAGAACATAATTACACCTGACACATTTGAGAAACACTGAACATGATGCACAGTTATTGCCAGATTGAAACGCTTCACATGTCGCGTCAGTCCGGTCAGTGTTTCTGCCGTGTCTCGTTCTGCAGAGGCGGCTCACGTGGAGGCGGCTCACTTCGACTGTGTCGTGTACCTGCGGCTGTGGAGCGGAGACCTGGAGGGGGCGCTGCAGCTCGCCACAGAGAGAGGAGAGCTGAACGACCACCTGCTCTCTGTCGCTCCTATGGGTATGTTTGTAACATTGACGTACGAGACAAACCCAAGAGATAAAACGTTGGATCAGTGGCTGTGGATGTGAAGATAATGTGGCACTGCTAGTTATTTGTCATTCTATATCACAGCGTTTTATTTTCTACATCAGAATAACACTGTGCGTTTCCTCCTCCAGCCGGGTTCGAGGTGTGGAGCCGGACGGTGGAGGCCTTCGTCAAGCAGCTGTGCCTGCAGGAGCAGTACCTGAAGGCAGCGTCCCACCTGCTGTCAGTCAACAAGCTGTACGAGGCCGTCGACCTGCTGCGCTCGCACAAACTCTACAGGTTCGCTTTTTAATCATCGTCCGCTTCTTCTGCTCATTTCCTCGTGTTCGCGTCCCCACACTGTGTTGTACAAAGCTTGCTTGCTTGTTATGCTGCGAAAAAGGATTGTAAAGTCAATACAATCTATTTTTAAATGTCTTGTTGATCTCGACGTGGCTTTTGTTTTCATTGTTTCTTTATATATTAACAGAATCCATTGTGCGTGTCTGTGTGTGTGTGTGTGTGTGTGTGTGTGTGTGTGTGTGTGTGTGTGTGTGTGTGTGTGTTATGTTCAGGGAGGCCATCGCTCTGGTCAAAGCCAGACTGCCAGCAGAAGATCCCGTCCTGAAGGAGCTGTACACCTGCTGGGCCGCCGTGCTGGAGAAGGACGGACATTTCTCCGCTGCTGCTAAATGGTGAGAGCTGGAAAGGATTCATGAAACTGTTCAACCATTTTTTACGAACGAGTCATTTAAACTCGTCCTTTCCTGTTTCCTTTACCCTCCTCTTCAGTCACCTGGCTGCTGGTGCCAGTTTCGACGCTGCTAAAGTCATCGCCAGGAAGAGTGATGTCTCCTCGCTGAGGACGGCGGCCAGCCTAGCGAGAATCTCGGGAGAGGTCGCGCTGGCTCAGTCGCTGGCGCTGAGGTGCGCTAAAGACCTGGCTGCTGCTCTGGACTGGGTCGGAGCCCAGGAGGTCCTGAGCTCTCAGGAGAGTCTGTTGGTCAGTGGCAATAACATTGCAACCCAGACTGCCAAAAATGTTGGGAATTATCGCACAATGTACTGTGTGGGACCAGTCTAAAGTCTGAAATCATCTGCTAAAGGCTCGTTTCCACCCTCTTCAGGTCCACAGGCTGCACCTCTGCGTCGCCGAGCTGCTGGCTGCGATGCTGGCGGACCCTCAGGTTGAATCTCAGTCCTGCGTCTCCAGTCACCCGTGGGTGTCTCTGGGTGAAAGGCACGTCTGCCTCCAGGACCGAATAAGAGACGTGTGGGAGCAGCAGTTTGGGGTTTCACAGAAGTCAGAAGGACACTGCAGCGTCGGAGCTCTTCTGCAGGAGCTGAAGTCTGCAGAGAGTCCAACACCCACCGCTAATGTTCCTCTGAGACAGGCGAGTCCTCTAACTGCTCTTTTGTTGTTTTTTTTTGTTGGTTTGAAAGAGCCTAGAGAAGTGGACTCCACTCAGGATTACTAACATTTTCTTTATCTAACGTTGGTCTTCAGGTCCAGCTGTATTCATCCCTCCATCTGACGCGTGCCGTGTTGAGCTGGTTGCTGGACGACGAGGGGCAGCTGATGAAGGAGCTGTGGAAGGCGGTGGCCTGGTTCAGAGATGCCGGACACCTCAGTGTCTCTGCAGAGCTCTGCAGGCTGCTGTTTCCTGACGGTACGTCTGTCTGTCAGTCACTCCTGAAGAGGTGCAACACCACTTTTTTATCATTTAATTCTTAAAGGAGTAGCAGTAGTTGTAGTCCACGACAAAACTCCACCTGACTTTCCATCACCATGGCGGGGAGTAGTAGACTGATTGTTTATTTTTGGTGAACTGTTCCTTTTTAAAGTCACTTTTTTTTTGCATTACTCAGAGACAGTTATTGGCTCAAGGTGTCAGTGTGTCGGTAAAATTGAGTCTTCAAGCTTCAGCAGCCTGAAAATGTGTGTTTTGGCTGATTTGGCGACACCCTGTGGTGAACGGTGATACAACACTCTAGAGCCCAGAATTAATTTGTAACCACACACACAGGTGCTGTGCACACAAAAGAACGTACTGAACTGTTTCACCAAAGTTTTATATTTATAAGTTTGAAAATATTCGATATTCGATTTTTATCAAGTCTTAAGAAATTAAATAATAATAATAGACTTTGTTGTTCCAGTTTCTTAAAAATGAGGATTTGCTGCAACCTTTTTTTTACTACAAAACAAATGGAACTCTTTTTCCAATCGTACACAATGAAAAAAGATAATCTAATTGAGGATAATTTTTTTTTTTACGTGTGAAAAAAAGTTTTGGTGTGAGAGGATCAGATGATTTCACATGGGGAAAAATGTTTCTTGAAATTTTTTCAAATCTGTTTGGCACATAATGTAAAACATCTTCAACAAACTGAAACCGGTCTAGTTGTCTACGATGACTGAGAACCTTCATCGATATTATCTCAAATGTTTCCAGCAATGTTCAAACTGTAATTTTACTCAAGGTAGCTGAGTTTCCGTTGGTCACCTGTCGCTGTCACTTCAGGGTGAGACTCAGAGAGAGAGAGGGTGGGAGTCAGCTGACCTGACTAAACATTAATACATGACCTCGTCTGTGAACATTTCCTCCTGAATCACGTCAGATTTTCATCTGTATGGTGATTGTTTGTTTAGCAAAGAACACAACAACTCCCATGATCCCACTCTGCTTTACGTCTTCTAACTAAGCAGCATAAATTACATACCATGTTCATTTAATATATAATGGAAACAGACATGAGCTGCAGCTGTGATATACCACCTTTATATTCTGAGCTGTAGCTACAGATGTCACACAGCTGTTCTGATGTTTTCCTCTTTCTCTCTTTCTTCAGCTGACGTGAGTGTTTTTTCAAGGAAACATCCCAAAACACTTGATTACAAAGAAGAAGAAGCCAAAGCCGCTGCCACCAGTCTGCAGGCTTTTATCAACTACCAGCACCTGTATGAGCACTGGTGGAGGAGCGCCACCCGGATCACCAACGGATCAGCAGCTGTCTCCAGTCCTGCAGACGAGCTGAAGGACAAAGTGATGAACGGAGGAATATCGGAGTCAGAAGAGAGTGTCTGCCCGGCGACTAGGCGGTGTGATAAACTGGACTTTGATGCGTCTCTGCTTCTGTCTGAGCCTCACGCAGCCTGTCAGGCTGTTCAGAGGTCAGTGAGGGAGGTCCAGGAGCGGCTGGCAGCCATGGTGTTGCAGCACGGCAGAGCCCAGGAAGAGAAGCCCGACTCTGCGGAGAAAGAGACAGACGGTCCCGCGCAGATCTCCACGACCACAGAGTCACCTGACAGCCCGGCGTCTGCTGGGCGACGGTGAGTTTAATGGATCTGTTCTTTTCTACTTTGTGATGTTTGGGTTTGAAGCTACTCGTACCTCTTTGAGAGGACCTGATATTTCTTTCAAAACCACGTGTTCTCCCTGATTGATCCTGAACTGTCTGTCTCCTCTGCCTCAGGCCCGAGGATCAGGACACTCTCCTCACTTTGTCTTCCAAGATGACAGAACACCAGAAACAGCTGGCTGACCTGCCCGACACAGTCAAGGTACAACTCCCTACACAACACACACAGTATGAGAGAAGAAGGCCAACAGGGCAGCTTCTGGTGTATTCAACTTCTGAAGACTTATTCACAAAGGTATGATTTAGAAACTACCAGCTCACGTTTGCTTTGTGAGGCTCATTTGCACCTAAGACCATATTTAAAGAAGAATAACCCCATTGATGGATTATTTTAAAATACTAAGATTTGAAAGATTCTTGTTTCTAATCAGCCAGTTTTAGTTTAAAAGATTCAAGAGTGACATTAACAGAAAGGATTGATTTGTTGTACTTGCAGCAGAGTCCTGAAGGGTTTGAGTCTTGCAGTTTGATGTGGTCTGGCTTTTAAGAGCCAACCTCACGCAGTTCACCTCATCATTTTCTACAGAACAATCACATTCTGGTCTGTTTGCTCTCAGATGTATCCTCACCCAGACGTTGTTGAATGCTGCCTGGTCCTCCTACACGTCAGCAAGGCTTCACCCTCCGTCTCCGAGTCCCTCCAACAAGAGGCCAAAGATCTCCTCCGCAAATACGCAACCGGCCCCACCGTCCACAAAGCCTCCCAACAATTCCTCACCTGAATCTTTCGTTAGTAGTATGAACTGAAAGCACTTCTACTGTACAGCTTTTTGTTGAATTAAAAAAAAACTTTGGTTATGAAATAAGGAACAAACATCCTGCGTCTCTTTGAGTCCACATACAAAAGAGCCTGAGGGAGGCTCAGACTGAGTTCTGTTGAGATGCAGAACCTGGAGCAGGATTGAGTTTTTTCTTTAGGGGAAATTCAGGTTACATTTGTTGCAATGGAAGGATTCCTGTTTAAGAGCTTCTTGATAATAAATATCAGCCATAGTGCCTGAATGGGCCACCGTAAAAGGGCATTACAAAAAAAGGGAGGGGAGCTGAAAACAGGCAGTTTGCTTGATTAAAAAAAGTTCATTATGTTCCAAAATAGTTGGTTTATTTTTCCGGGTTAGGGTTAGGAATTTTTTTCAGCTCTACTTTGAAGTCTCATGGATTAGATTTTCCAAAGGACCTGAAATGTATCCTTCAACGTAGATATTGAACAAGCTGTGTGTCGTGTACGGCTCGTAAAAAAGATCAAATCCTTAACGTTTACATTGAAAATACAAAACAATTTAATATACAACTGTTAAAACAATGTCAAATGTAAAAACAAGAGTAACCACAACATCTGTAAACCTGACGGTGGACAGTTTGGTTTGGTGGGTGAATGTACAGAATGACAGTAGTTTGCCCATTGAAAAACATGCATAACCAAGCACAGTTATACACTGTTAAAAGTTTCTGAAAGTGGAAAAGAGCTAAAACATTTTTATTTTCATCAAAATTATACATTTTAATTTACAGGCCCTTCCAACATTAACTTAAAAAATGAAATCCCTGCAACAAGAGACACGTCCCGCTGATGAAGGAAAGCCTGAACTGAAGGATCGGACTGTTTTTTCTTTTTTTTTGTCAAGGTTTGGTCTGAAATCACAGTATGATACAGGAGCTGGTCCCATGCTGTTAAAGAAGGGCGTCACTATAATGCTGGAGCAAAAAAATCCAACAGATTAAAAGAGCGTTCTGAATATATGGCCATGTACTCAGTAAAAGTGACTAAAAAGAAACGAGTGAGTCAGTGAAGGATCCGCTGTGAGTCCATTTACAGTCACTCAGGAGGAAACTGGAAAGAAAGGTGTTTTTGTTTTGTCTCGTTGAGGGAGATCAGAGGGAATCTGCTGGTTGGGTTTTAAAACAAGTGCGTACTCCACTTGAAGATCTGAGCGCTCAGTCAGTGCTTGTTGTTCGTCTCCTCCTGGCCCGAGCTGGAGATGCCGTTCTGGGGTTGGGTGGAGCCCGAGCCCAGGCCGTACAATCTCCCACAATACTTTGCGTCATCAATGTTGTCTTCAAAGAAAAGCTGAAGAAAAAAAAAAAGATTTCAGTTAGATATAAGCAGTGCACACCTGCTATTCTTACACATTCAACTCCCACAAAATGGATCAGTAACTTCCTTGATGTGAAGTTTTTCTCTTCAAAACAGGAAGTTTAAGCCGATTTTCAACCAGCTTTGTATCACAATGGTAAACAGCTCCCAATTTTGCCTACCACTCTTCTGAAAGCAGAAATCCACAAATGTCCTGACAGAGGCTGAAAAAAACTGAACTATAAAACCCAGCAGTGTTGATCAAATAAGACCCACGAACCTGTTCGATGTCTTTTTCTCTCCTGATGTGTTTTCAGTGACAATTTATAGCGTACCATTTAGATGTTACGTGTTCCAAAACGAACTCCGAGCACAAAAACATTTGACAGTCCATAGAAGCCGATCAGCTGCAGATCAGCTCCTGCCACACAATAAACTAAATAAATAAACCTCTGGATATCTGTGTGACTGTACCTCTTTCATCCTGAAGAAAGCCATGCCGGTGAGCAGCGAGTCTGATCCAGCCTGATGCTGCCGCCCGATCCTCTTCAGCTCCAGCTGGTCTGCTACCTCCTGTAGCCCTCCCTGCACACAAACACACCAAAATCAGACATCTCAAGACTTGTTGTGACAGATGTTGTCACCTTAGTACATAATCAACACCTCTGATACATACAGTAACACCCTGCCCAGCCCTGTATGTGTCGACAGTACCTTCAGGTTCTTGCAGCTTTTCATTAAGTACTTGACATCATAGATTGCGGGAAAGAACAGGTTGAGGATCTGGAAGAAGTCGTGTTCCTCCTCAGGGAGCCGTGCGTCTGTCAGGAGCTTCACCAGATAGCCGAAGTCGTAGCCGCTGAGAGATGTAGAACAGGAAGAAAGATTAAAGTCAAGATGGTTGGGATTACACTGATGTTGCTGGGTTCAACTTAAAAGCGGTCACCATGGCACAAATTGAAGCCATGTAAAAATGCTAATGCTTCTACAGTCTTGTCAGAAATCAGTGAAAAATCCCACAGGCACTTAATTTGTGTTTTCTACAGCGTAGGGTTTAAATTAAGGTTCTTTCTCAAATCAAACATGACGGTTTTCTTTAAAACAAATTTCTGGATTGGAAAAATCTACAAAGTAAAAGAGGAAAAATCTTTGTTGTGGTCTTTGGAGTAAAAAAAAAAAAAAAAGGCTCTGCAGTGAAGGTTGCAGGTGCTAATATTCACTCCGATTGGTTTAAAATGCAGAAAGGAATGATCTGTGTTTTATAACTTAAAAACTGGGGTTAAATGTCTTCTGAACTGGGATTAATAAAGTAAAAGTTGAGTCAGAACAAACCTGTGGAAGGAGAGCCACTTGACGTTTTCACACAGCACCAGACCCGACGTCATGAGGAGCTCAGCGAAGTAGAGTGTGTCAATTCCTTCTTCTTCGTGTTTTTTGAACTGGAGGCCGGAGTTCTGTAGCAGGTCTATGGAGTCCTGTGAGTACATGTCTTCTCTGTGAGGAGAAACAGTACAGATACTCAGGTAGTGTCATCAACAATCATCAGAATCAAATGAAATAAGTTGAAAGAAAGCAGTCCGCCTACGTGAGGTTAAACTTGAAGTTGAATTGCCACGTCGTCGTGCCCGGAGGATAGTCTCCATCCTCGTTCATGAACGTGAGGCCGAGCTGGATGATCTTCAGGAGGTCGACGTTACACCGCAGCAGCTGGTACTGGTAGTCCACTGTGCTGCGAAACTCGCCGATTGGCCGGACCACGACTCCAGGGAATTCTGTGTCCTGGTAAAAAAAAAGAACTATAATAATTAAAAACTCCACCCTTCTACATTCCTGCACAGTGAGTTCTCAGTAGCATGTGATGGCTGTCACTCAACTGCACCAACATTTTTTCATTTATCACTTTTGTTGCCCTTTTTACTACCTAATACCAACTACTTCTTTTTTTACTGAAGAAGATTTGGTTGCATCTTAAAAGTTGTTATTTGCTGCAGCAGGACTCTGTTCACTGTAGTTTACAGAAATAAGGTCCTCCATCAATCGTGTCAGGTAATAGAAAGTCAAAAATATATTTCTGAAAATCCAATCCAAATAGACACTGATGCTTCTCTGGTTATAAAAAAATACAAGAATCATGAGCTCTAACAACATGTTTCCAAGACAATGTTCACATGTGTCCGGGTTACCCAGCTCAGTCATGTATCACTCATGCAATGTTTTAAAAGGTTTTATAAAACAACATCTACAATACGGCACTTTAGAAACACATTACTCAAATAAGGCAAAGTAATGTATTACAGTGTCAGACTGTAACCTACCATAGCAATGTAATTATAGCTTTGAATAATCTGCCGGATTTTCCTCATTTCATCCTCCACATTGCTCGCCCAGACTTCACAGATTATCTGACTGGAATCTGTAAGTGCGGCTGGCATGTTTGCAGGTCAGGGCGAGAGCTAAAACCCCAACAATCCTGCAGCACTCGTCAAGGGGGGCGAAGGGGAGGCCGTGTGGTGAAGAAAGACAATGCTGTGAGGGAATAAAAAGGGAAAGATGACCATCAATATTAATACCGCTAATGCTGAAACCCCTGAGGATAATACACCTACACATTAATGCACGAATCACACATTAACACATAAAAATGCTGAATGCAAAGCTCATACACATATATTATATATATGCAAATTATGAGAAAGGAAAATCAACAGAGAAACACATTTGATACACATATTTATTGATTTCTCACCAATCTAGTGCGAAAAATTACAACGAGTGTCTTCCAACGTTGCCTTTTTTGTTTGAAAGTTTGTGAAAAAGGTGACTCCTCACAGCCTACAGCCTTCTAAGTGCATACAAAGTATTTTCTTGTTCTTTCAAGTGAGAGCCTTAATTTTCTTTAAAGCAGCAAAGATGAAGCTTTGTCAGTTCCACCAGGCCTAATTAATCATATTGCCACGTTTTCTACACTTTGAAGCAGTAAAAACACACTGTGAGGATAAAACCTTTTTTTTCAAACTGCTTTACAAACTGTTGATTCAATTCTAAGTTATAGAATTTTTGGAGGCTTTACTAGTTTTTACTGACATAGAAATGTTTCAAGTTATAACCAGAGATGTTTTACTGAAGCTAGTAGCATTTTGCTCCATCATTAACATCACGGACACTGAGTTTTTAATAGAAGTTCTGGAGATAGGTATGAAAGGTGATTTCCTTTTAAATGCAGTGCCTGTGTTACCATGACATCAAGCTAGCTGTTGGTTGTTTATGATATCAGGCTAACTAACCTAACAGAAAACTAAAGTAAAGCACCACAAATGACAAAAAATTCCGTTTAATTGAAAGTCGTTGGAAATAGTTCAATAGAGTCGTTGGACATTTAAACAGCTGCAAAGTTTAAAATACTGTTCAAAACTAAGCTAACTAACGTTGTACGTTGTAGCGAGGGACCAACGCACTAGCTGAGTGTTTAGCACAAACGGCTAACGTTTACAAGCTAATCCTCGCGTTACCGAGAAAGCTAACATTACCGGAGAAAGATTAAATGAAACGACTCTTCTTTTGCACTTCTCGGGATGTCACAGCGGCTTCACACAATACAGACATGGCAGCGCGTAAACTGCGGAAGGTATAAAAGAATGAAAAACTAGGTTTACCTCAGAATTTCCTCGACGTACCCTGCCAAGCTAGTTGTTAGCGCCTCTTGTCTTCTTCTTCGTTTTCTTCTGCTGCTACTTCTCCTTCTTCTTCTTCGCGTATATCAGCGAGTCGGCGGTAAATGTGCACAACGCCACCTACTGCTTGGGAAATGTAAAGGCGTGAAATGAGCCTGCAATCATTACAAACCATTTCCCTTTCTTTCTTTTCCTTTTCTTCAAATTTTTTCACCTTTTATATATTTTTTTTTCCATTTACACATTTCAACATAATAATTACGCCGCCAACTGAAGTGAAACAAAGTCATTTTAACTGCTCAACACATTGAAAAATAAATAAATAAATAAATAAATAAATAAACATTACTTCTTCACAAAAATTCTAAATTACCATTAACACTAAATATGTTTTGGAACTATTCAGTGGTGGAAGAGGTAAATATTGTGCTTTTTATTCTATCACACTTAGTAATACAGTCATACAACAGCATAATGTTCTCATGGATAATTTTCTCCACAATAAAACCATTAACTGTTAATATTTTAAGTACAATGTGTTGATAACTTGCCTTCCTTTACTTTGGTAAAGGTTTGAATGTAGCGTTTTTAATTGCAATGGAGTATGTGTACATTGTTTTAACACAAGTTTTACTTCGACGATCTGTTAAACTTCTGTCATTTAAACTGTTTTCTACAAGATAAAGAGTCAAGATGCAAACTGGCCACAATCGAGTCTGTGGATTGAGAGACAAAAAAAACAAACGAAACATGAATACATAAATGCGATTTCGTTCAGGGAGTAACTTCATAAATACATGATCATTACACCCGTTTGTGATCGGTGAATGTTTCATTCCAAAACGTCTGGCAGCAGTCTGCAGCTGGAACAGCCTCTGCTCTTTATGTATCAGGGTAAAAAAAAAAAAATAGTCAATTTAATCTGTCATTTCCTCTTAAACACACAAACCACAGACTGGGCCTTATATGAAAGCACATTTAATTGAAAACCCATCTCAAATACCTGATATACAGCACAGTATATTGCTCTAAAGTATATCACTTCACATGCCCACAACACACAGCTGTTAGCAGTTCAATATCATAAAGAAGACCATCACGATCTCCATGGCAGATAATAAACACCTGAAGTTATTCTGAAATTTCACGAATAATGAATTGAGAGGGCAATAAGGACAAAATGACTGAAATGTACAATTTATGACATGTTTCTCTATCCGGAATTTACATGAGAGGGGAATAACGGGAACACAGAGCTGAGGATGAAACAGAAGATTTCTCTTGAGGGACCAACACTTTTCAGGATAGAGGTCAATAGGATGGAAGAGTAAGTTTCCAGACTAAGAAGGTGGAGTTAAGAGCTTTTACAAAAAAGTACTTTGTTGATTAATTCACTCATCTGAAAGTTAAAGATGTCCCGAGTACAGATCTGAGCGGTTTGGGTTGGTCTGGCTTTAACAGAACACCAGAGCTGTTTTTCTAACTCTTTTCTGGAGGTAATCCAAGTTAAGAACCACGTCTCTATGAACAATGTTGTCTCAAGCGGCGAAGTGCAGTTGCAAGTCTTCTAGAAGAAATGATGTGTGTTCCGAGTCTTTCAAGACTCTGAGAGGAAAACGTCTGAACATTCACCTAACATTCATGGCTGTAATAGTGTTTTTTTTCTGAAAAAGTTGAGCTGAGCCTCTCAATGCAGAGAGCCAAAAGCAGGAAAGCCCCTAAGTTGAACTGCATGTACGGTAATAAACCCTTTCCTTCTACAAACAGCTGTCATTAGATCTAGACTAATTACAGCCAGACTGCCCATGATTTGAGGATAATACCATGGTTGGCAAAAACTTAAAGAACATCTGTGCGTTGAAGGTGTGATTCAAGGCTTTATAAGTCAGCTGAAACCCCGTTTGTCAGAAAAAAGTCGCAGGCCCGGTGACACGTTTAGGTCCTAACACTGTGTGCTTGTTCAATACTTGTCAGTGCCCTTGAGCAAAGACGTTCAGCCTCTAACTGCTCCAGGAACATGTTGCACGGCAGTGTTTTAGAGAGACATGCATAGAAAACTGATTCCCAAATATTCTCTGTAATTGTAGTAAAGAGAAAAATATATTATCAATACATTTTGATATTTATCAAGAGATACACCTTTTTATTTATAACAAATTACCACCGGTGTACCATCGTATATGTGTCACAAGTATGTGATGGAATAAAAGAAAGAACAACAAGTCGCTCCATGTTTCAAACAGATGCATCTGTTCCCCTCACACCTGGTTGATCCAAACCCACTTAACACTGTACTTCGATGAGTCCATCTACTGGGCTTCACAATAAAACTAGCATATTCCGAAGAAGTTAACACTGTTTGACAAAAACACACTTCTCCTCCCGGGTGTGAAATTGATTTTCTCCAGAGCCGAAAACCAGACAGAGGAAGAGCTGACGCAGCCCACTTTAAAAAAAAAAAAAATAGTTTCAAAGATGTGCCAGTTCTCCGCTGTGTCATGGCGTTCGATGGAGTGCGGAGGTGACATCAGCTGGTTTACTGCTCGGTGGACTCAGATCTCCTCTGGATGTGGGAGATCTCCAGGATGGGCATCAGCAGCTGGAAAGCATCCTGGATGTAAGACGCACTGTTGGATGCCTGTGAGGAAGGAGGATTTATCACACGTCAACTTGAGGCACACAGTACTTTAATCTCTGAAATGACCGTATTTATGCCTCTGAAGTGAAACCACATGCACACCCAAACACCACATTTTTTAAAAATACTCCTAAAATGTCGAAGCGCTCCTTTGTTGATGCTGCTGATGTGTAGTAAGAATTAGATTCAGCATGAAGTGACTGAAATGATTTGGATTCCAAAATGCTCAGGTTTGCCTCCTCTGAACTGCTGCACTCCAAACTACAAGTTCAGCGTTTCCTGTTCACCTACAGGAGGTTTTGGGACCCTCCATCTTATGCAATCAGCAGAGAACGACAATTAAATACAGAGTTGTGAATTATCTGCACATAAAAATATTTAATTGTTAAATGATGGTGTACATTTGCAACGGAGAGTCACATCAAACATCATTTGTGAGACATTTTAACACCCTTTAAGGAGAAAATGACCATTATGCAGGCAATAAAATGGACAAAGATGAAACTGCAAGAGTGTTTAATTACACTGTTTATGTGTGTGTGGATGATTAGTGCTGTAGTAGCATGACACAAACCTCTAAAAACACTCCTGTTATCAGTGGGTTGAGGACGTCTCCCTTCTCGTTTGACTGTAAAGAAGAACATTTAGATCAACATAAACAGAAGAGCTGCCACTGTTATTAAAGACACCATCCTCTGTTTAGGTACAAACAAGAAGACATGTTCATTAAAGCAAATGGAAAAACTGATTAACAGGAAAAAGACATTTATTGATATAGAAATGCTGTGACTTCAGGTGTGTGTCATTAGAGGACGATCACAGATGATTGAAAGAGTTGTAGATGTAGTCACTGTTTGTCCCTCAGGTGGGATAAGCTCTAAAAACACAGGATACTACACTTCCCATAATGCAGCTGGAGCCATTAAAAAAACACTTAAACGGTGATGAAAATTCAGATCTCGCCATGATCTCTAAACAAATTCAGTAATTTGGTGAGCATCTGTCTGTAATGATGAATGTATTTCCCATATTCACGTCTGTTTCGGCAGTAAAACTCTGATCCAAAGAGCTGCCGTCTGTTAAAATCACAAAACGCAGAACACTTACCCCTGCTGTTGTTAAACAGGATGTGAACTTCTTGGAAAGCAGTGAGATTTCTTTACACAGGACAACAGTTAACCTGACGGAAATACAGAGTTCAGTTAAACGACAGATAAAACAGCTGCTGCAGCGTCTCCACACACATTCAAACAGGGAGCAGATGGAGTCTTACTGTGACAGAACGCTGGCCTCCGTGCTGCCGTTGGAGAAGAGGATCATCTCAGCCAGCTTGTGGAAAAGCTCGATGGATCGAGCTGTCAGCTCTGCCAGACTCCTGATGGCTGCAGCATGAACCTCCTACACAATTCAACACACACACACAGTTAAACAATTAACTGATCTACAGTATAATCAATAGATTTGAAATTGATCTCTCAGTAAGTTAAAGCTACAGTGTGTCATTTCTGCGGCTTCGGGTTTCAATCAAAAGGAAAGAAGTAAGTAGTGTAGGATCACGGGAGTGCTGTGTGTGTGTCTGTGAAGTTGTGTTCAGAGTTTGATTAAGTAGTAAAGTTTGATTCGTGTTACGTTTGGTTTCATTCGCTCACATCTTTCCTCACTCTCTGACGTGTCATCCTGTGTTTCCTCGTAAGTTTAAGAGACAGGCGACCGAATAAAACACTCTATAACCTTAAATGAAATTACAAATGTCTCCTGGTTCCAACAATCCCGGAAACGTTCATATGTCTCTTGAACTAAATATTATATATCTAAAAACTAACTTCATAACTCGATACCCTGAGCTGCCGTTCTTCCACACTGTATTAGAACACGCCCGAGCGTCGTGATAAAGCTACGAGTCTAACCTGTTTTTAAAAAAGCAAGTACATCCGAATGCAGCCTCAAATGATCCCTCCTTTGTAAAGTACATTATAGATCATTGTTAATATGAGCGTACCTCTACAGAGAGTGTTTTCTTTGCGTCCTCCTCTCCCTCTTCCTCCTCTGGATTGGTTATATCAGTGATCTGGCTGCAGGTGCTCTTACAGGCCTGTCGGAGGTCGGAGAACATGCCGTTACATTACTGAGGTTTGTAAACCACTGTCACGATCTAACACAACCCAAAACCACAACCATGCATTACATACTACATCTTTGATACTTACGCTGTGTCAGACAGGTTTAGATTCAACTATACATTCAATTTTATGTCTGAAATTTGAAAACTACAACCTCAAAAATAACTTTGTCGACTAGGACAGAACAGGAATCTGATCCAAAACACAGAAATGTGGAGTTAATACCTTGCTGAGTTTTTCAGCTGTAGCAGAGACACTCAGACCCTCCAGGGCCTCCGTTAACTCTCTCTCAAACTCTGAGCCGTCTTCATCTGGAAATACAAATGTATAATCAATCCTTTCAGGTGTTACATCAGTTTGTGCTGTATTCTTCTTTCAGGGAGTATTTTTAGGATACCTTTCTTCTCGTCCACCTCCTCGTCATCAAACTCCACCAGGGAGAAAGCGTCCTTGATGAGTTCCAGCTCGTCTCTGAGCTGAACCAGCTCCTCTCCTGACAGAGTGGTCAGCACCGACTTCACCTGCAGCAAAAACAGATTTCACCAGATTCCATTGAATCGTGTTACGTAAAAACTATGTGTCAGTACGTCTATATATCCACAGCAGCTGTCATGTTTTGGAATGAAACTCTGATCGTACCTTCGACTCGCTGTCTCGGGACAGAATCTCCAGCGCCTCGAGGTGCGAGAGACCCTGAAACTCATCAAACAGCATCCCATAGTGAGCGACCACCTTCTTCTCTGAATCAGACTCTGCTGTCTCTGCTGTCTGCAGCTCCTCGCGCTCCTTCGCCTCCCTCAACACCTAAGGGAGGGAGAGAGGCGAAGAGTTAAAAGAGAAAGGGAGGGCAGATACATCAGTAACCTGTCAGACAAAGAAGAATAAAAATGGTTCAGGTCAGCTGAAGTTTATATCGTACACTGATAAGGAGTCATTGAAAACAACACTCTTTACTTTCATCCTGTTATGTCTTGTTTTGCCTTGGTTTTGCTGATGAAGACTCTAGTTGCATAATGATTTAACACGTGGGGTGAAAATAATGTAGGAACTCCCTCCCAAGTTTTTCTGACCAAATTTAGATCAGCTTCAATCAAACTTGTTCTGGCAAGTTAAACATTTGGATGTCTTATAATCGGTAAAACAGCGTGTGGTCTCATCTGCTTCCATCTTTTCTTTGAGCTCCTCATTTACATGTCCGACTGTGGTTGAACTACCTGAGACAGAGTGGCGTTCCTGATCATCAATCCTTTGGTCTTCTTAAAGCCGGGATCGCCTTCTGCTATCACATCCATCGTCTTCTTCCCGATGAACTCCAGAGCGTCAAGACCGCCTGTTATCACTGTTTTCCCCTGTGAGGAGGAGAGAAGATGAAGAGCTTAGTGTCAGTGTAATATCCACATCAACAACACCGGCTCTTAGCGAACGGCTTACTAGAAATATAAGATACTTGAGTGAATTAATTAGTAATTAAGGAGCTTAAAACCTTGAGTTATAACAAATGTAAAGGCTGTGTTTCGCATAATACAGAAGCATTAAGCCACAAAAAAACAAAAAAACAAACTGTTGTTCTCTGGTGATGCAAACTGGCTGCACCTGATGAACTAAAGACATGTCTGAAAATCCAAAACAACCTCAAATCAGGACATACTTTGTCACTGAAACGTCAACAGGATTGTTTGCATTACAAAGGTTTGGAAAGTGTTTTACAGACTGAACAGGAAAGAAAAAAGCTCTGAACTTATAGGAGTCATATTTGCATTCTTGGAACATTTTAAAAGCTGAATCAAGAGTGAATTGGATTGACATGACGAAAAATAGTAGAGCTACTGGAAAAAAAAAAACAATATCGCAATGTTAACATTGCTCAAGAGCTGTGTGTTTTCAATATCGGTGCTCCACACAAGAATAACTTCTACTGGATCATGACAAACTGTTTATAAGTTAAACTGAATTTTTTTTGAGGGGGAAAACTTCCCTCTCCTCCAATAAATACAGGGAATATTTCTGCTTACAGTACTCTGCACAACGCTGGTAAGCGACGTCAGCATTCCCATTGCACTGCCCACCGCTGCCGACCCATCTGCTGCCACTTTGTCTGCCTCACTGTTGCCTTCACCTGCAGGAGAAGCAAAGACGATGAATATCATTATACATGTTTGAAACCATATGAAGAAAATAAGATCTGTGTGATGAACAGACTCATTTTCATATTTGTACAAGTTAACTCAACACACAACATACAGCAACACCTCACCCAGCTCTTTCTCCTCTTCTTCAACTTGTGCAGAGAGTTCAGTGGGACTGGGGATTCCCAGAGACGTCTCCGCCTTCTCTATCACATTTGTGAGACCCTGGCCTGGGTGGACAGGAAAGACAAGCAGTACTGTCAAGATGACAACCGGTTAAAAAGCCAACCACCATAAATATTGTGTATAATACAGAATGATTAGGTGTTGACTTAAAGAAAATGAATTGTCATCTAGTTTGATAATCTATTACGCGTTCTAGCAATTTTTGAACAAAAATGTCGAACATATTCTGGGTCCAGCCTCTTGAATGTGAGGGTTTGTTGCTTTTTTCTTTTTCATTTACGACAGCAAATGAAAACTCTTTGGGTTTTGTACAAAATAAGCAAATAAGGAAGTCACTTTGGGCTCAAGGAAATTGTGAAGAGCATTTCTCTTTTTTTTTTTTTAAATAAAATGAAAATTATTTTTAGTTTCAGCCCCCACTCGATACTCACCTACGGTGGCCACAGTAGCTGTTGCTGTAGATAAGATGGATTTTCCCCAGCTGCCCCAGTATCCCCAACCACCCTGAGACACAGTGGACTCACTGGGTGTCTAAGAGAGAGGACGCGAGGGAAAGACAAGAAAAAGGAAGGAACAGAGGTTGTGAATGATGAAGACATGATAAATAACTCATCTAAATAATAGACTGGGAAAATGCAATTGATCCAAGACGAGCTTTACCACCAGTGTTAAAAAACTTGCAAAAACAACTGCAGACTTCTGTGAAATTAACATTTGTCAGCTATCGTCAAGTGAGTTCAACTAGTCAAACAATTGGCGAGGCATTCCTACACAAGTTAAGTTCTCTTTTTATCGATATTTATACTTTTATTTAGCATGAAGATAATTATCTCATCAGTGCCTTGGTCGGCTGCTCCTCTACTTTCGGCTTCTCCTCGACTTCGGCTGCAGGTTTGGGTTCTGGTCTCCTCCGGGCTTTCCTCGTCGGGGCCACGTCTGTCGAGGTGTCAGGCGTGATTTCTGAGGAGCTGTCGGGCGTTCCGGCAGGAGAGGCATCCTGACTCTCTGGTGTTGACACCTCTGGAGCCTCTGCTGCTGTGGCTTCACTGTCTGACATCTTAATGTCTTAGCACATACCTTCAAAGGGAAAATACAATGCAGGATATAGCTATTAGACAAACAAGTATCCAGTCAAACTGACAGCACCTAAGGCACTGTTAGAATCAAATGTTATAATAATATGTGATGCATTCATTACAGGCAGGGCCTTTTAGCAAAATACTGTAATACACTGTTTCAGTGAGACCAGTTTTCCTTCAACCAGCTGTATCCTACCACCTTTCCCACAATGCATTTCACCAACACCCAGGGAACAGCAGTCAACTATTAAGCTGCTGGTTTTCTGAACAGCTGGAGATAATGATAGTTTAAAGTCCAGCCTTAGAAGTCTGAAACCAGACCTTCATAATGTATTGTGCACTGCAGTGTACATTGTCCACAGTATACTTTACTGAACATCTACATACTGAATCTCTGTGCATTAAAGTACAATTTCATTAACTACACATCAAGAACAGGTATTTATAAAGAAACATATTACATAAACCTTACCTTCAGATCTGTAAATCATACAACCCATTAGCTATATGTGCTATTGTAATAAAAGCATTGCATTGGTATTCATGCTTTACTTATGCTAACGTTAGTACTTTTGCTAAGCTAATGACTCGTTCACATAACTGACATTATAGCTAGGAGGAACGTTAGCTTTGTTTTCATCTTCCCTGTTATGAATGTTATCTGTTTTAATAATTTTCGATACATTAACTGACGTTAATAAACAAGACACACTGTAAACCTGGTGCTACAAACTCACCTTCTCTCCTGTCAAAGTCTGGATGCTAACTAGCAGTCAACGTAACCGGAGTCTCCACCGGTTTCCTTTCACAAAATCGACAACAGGAAACTTTATCTTCTTTATTTCGGTTTGCACTTGTCTTTTTACACGTTAAACACCTCTCAGTTTTCCACTAAACAGTTTATTGACAGAGGTTTTCTCGCTCTTTTTGTCCACCATGGATTAGCCACGTCACAGTTTGTTTTCACTGAGCTGCTCCAACAGTTAGCAACACTGAGGAATTTAAGTTCCGCTTGGAATCTTCAAAATAAAAGTGTGCCAAGAACGTTGGCGTTTTGTCTGTGAAATTAAAGGATATGTCGACGTGGGAATCTTTATCATCACAAATATAAGAGCTCCTACCTGGATTAATATTCAAACAGACACTTTCAAAAGAGATTTGTCGATATATTTTATGATACATAATTTGTTTGTATCCCGTTGGTGACAGACGTTATGATTTTACTTTGAAGTGTCTTCTTTCATACTACCGGTCTTTCCTTAACGCTCGTTTGGTCGCTTGACGTAAAGCCTAAACGTGTCAAAATACGTTGATAAAATAAAAGCATGACTTCCGAAACCGTCAAAATAAAATATTTTGGACTTCCGGCAACAACGAAAAAACACCTGTTAATAACTTTGATTGCCAAGAATAAAACTGTTTAAAATATATCAAAATTAATTTGTCATTCATGTCAGCTCAAAAAATAAGTTATCAATTCTTGTATTCATTAAAAAACAGGACACTTACAATTATCAATAAATACACACAATTAAAGTCAACATTGTAGAAAAAAATAAGGTGCTTTGACAGCCAAAATTACATTTTGATCAAACAGTTTTTAAAATAAAGATAAGATTATATCTCGCGGTTAATACTGTTTTGTTTTTTTTGCCTTTGTCAATCCAAAATGTTCTGCGTAAAAGCAATGAAATTAAAGAAACAAATAGTCATAAAACCTGTTGGAATATGTAACATCCCCAACACGTTTAACTAGCTTCAGATAAATAAATGAATATGCTGAAAGATAAATGATTGTTACCATCATAATTAAGTGAAAACAGAAGTTTTGTTAAAAACCACAGTTATTTCCCTTCAGGCCATACCCTGAAGGCACCAACCTGGATGACAGAGTTGAAAACAGGCCACGCCCACTCACTTTACCTGAAGCAGGAAGTGGACGGACTGGACGGATCGTGTGTGCTTTGCTTAACACAAGAGGATTAAAGCTGAGCAGCGGACTAAAATAGGTAAAAGAATATATTTTAACATACAGCAAGTTACTGAACATAACTGATGCTTATGCCGGTCGAGGATCTGATGTTCTGGTCGCTGTCAGAGCAGCAGGTGAGAATCTCCCATCTCATGTGACTCACAGTCTGTCTGAGGTTTTGGTATCAGGTGTTTGAGTTTCATGTGTGTGCTCCTTTCCTCCTCTGGTGGCCGGCTACAATCCGCCCATAATCACACATCTAAATAATTAATTCATAGTCATATATTATGGGATGATTGTAGTAATGGTATAAGAATAAGGTGATTTTATAGCAACTTGTCTAATTGGAACATCACAGGCATATTAGTGTTAACATAAATTAAAGGTAATAATACTATGACTGATTTTTAAAAGTAATTTTATATATTTGATGCATGTTATGTCTAAAGATAAGACTTGAAATAGGACAGGTGAGGCAAAGTTCACTGATACAAGATAATAAGTTGCTTGCCATAGATAAAATGAAACACCATCCTACAAGACTGTACGTGCTCCATGTATTCCTTACTTATAAGATATTTTCACTCCATTAGCAGTCTTATATTACCAGAGATTTACAGTCTGTGAATAAATGTAAGGAACACATAATTTTACTTTTTAGTCTTCTACAGATTTAGTGCACTGGAATTAGAGTTTTTAAAATGTGTCTGCAGGCTTCCTCTCCAACGGTGCTCTTTGGATATTGTGTCATAACTCATTAACAATTACCTTCATTACTTCACTGTTTATTTTAAAGCGCTACAGAACTGACCTCTGTTTTTCATGAAGCGCTGAAAAGTCCAAAAGTGTCAAAGCGACTATTTCAGCTGAAAAACAATTTAAGAGAAGTCCATATTACAAATGAAATCTATATTATTGTAATTTAAAATGTAATGCCTGAAAAGAAAAGCAAAAAAGTGTGAAGAAAAAACATAAAAATACAGTTTAAACTGAAGTTTTGGTCTTCGACTTCCAGAAAATGTGGTTAAATTTCACAGCTACAACTCATTTCTACATTTAATTAAAAAGTAATTGATGTGAGTGGTAGGTCCCGAGGATTTATGTGTGTATGTCAAAATACTGAAGACTGCAGTGATTCATCATATATAGGCAGGACCATTAAATGAAGTGAGGTTTTAACAGTCCTGTGCTGCTGCATGAGCCATAACCGTTGACTGTTCCTGTTCTGCAGGTTTGTCTCGTCTGAAGGTGAGCTGCCGCTGGAACTCCTTTTCGCAATGTCTTCAGCTCAGAGACACCACCTGTCACACCTGCTTCTCACTGTCCTTCTGGTTGGCGGTTGGACCGCAGACGGAGCTCAGAACGGATCAGAGGCGGAGGGGGCGTCCTTCAGCGTCTCCTCCAGGAGGCACATCGTGGTCAAGGAGGGATCCAGCGCACTGATCGAGTGTAACGTGACTGGAGGCCATGATGACATCAAGTGGTACAACTCTAAAGGCCCTCTGCTCGGTGAGGAGAACATGCTGTGCTGAGAGCAACTCGACTTTTTTTTAGCACCACGGAGACATTCAAGTCACATACTGAAAAGTTTTAAAACAAGGAAACTTTGAAACCAGTTCTCCCACACGCCATGAAACACCCAGTAAAATGTGGTCTACAAATCCAGATTAAAACAAATGCTTTAAATCTAGAGATCATCATGTAATTGAAAAAGTCGAGGGGATTAGGAGAGTAACAACAGGTGTCACTCAGGGGAAAAGAAAGCAAGGAAACTGTGGTTCGAGCTCAAATTAATAACATATTACCACATTTAAAGCAAGGTTAAATAGTTTGAAAATAATGTGTGGTTTCAACTTGAGTGAAATAATAATCACAGAGAGGAACAGAGGAGGTGGCCTACGACCCACACACAGTGCAGTACTGAGTTCCCTCCCCAGACAGCTTAACAAGCATATACACCTGGGCTCACCTAGCCTTAGCAACCCACATGAAGACCAGTCAACGACCCGCAAGTGGCCATAACGTCCCTGTAAGGACACTCCCACGCAGAGTTTAAAAGCCTGCAACTCCCCTCCAGTTAGTTAGAAGCCTCTTGGTCAGAGGTGAACAGCCCCCCTTTATACTCACTCACAAGTACTGTCCACCTAGGTGATGAAAAAACACACCTCCGTCAGTACACAGCAACACACATTCAGCACACAAGCTCCCAAATGTGCCTGGTGCTTCTGGCTGCAGCTCCCCATGGCTTCATCTCCAGGCTCCTGGGTGAGGACGTCACCTGGTGAGAGACACACAGGAGACAGGAGCAGAACAAACGCATGGCACCACGGCAGTCAACGAAAGGTTACATATGATTAAGCACAGTATTAATATAGACGAATAATACATATAATTATAATAATATGAGTATAATTTATCAGAACGTTTCTCATTATGTCAAATAAACTAACGTAGCCTGAAAACTGTGCATACTGGCAGTTTTAACAATAAAACATAACCTACAAAAAACAAAAAGCAAAATAATTTCACAATAAAATAAACAATGTTCTTGTGTTAAACTATAAAACAAAATAACAGAACATTTTGTACAGATGACAAGATTTTCTTCTGACCAAAAAGGTGTATACTTTTGCCGTCCAGAGTAACAAAAGTAAAATGATGGTGACATTAATTATAACCCTAACCCTAACGCGTTGACATGAAAATTAAAAGTAAGCAAATGTTCACATTTAGCCCAGTTTAACCCAGTTTTAAGGTAAAAAAAAAATGCTGGTATGGCACAAATAATGCTACCTCTTTATAATTTCATGCTATCATTCTACCTCTTGTTGGCGTCGCCATCATGAACCTTCATCCAGAACATAATGCTGCTTTCATCTCATCAGCTAGTGTTTTGTGTGACATTAAAGGTGTTATATGTAAGAATTTTAGTTGAAACCATAAAGAATCACATAGAAGTATACTTTAACAACACTTTTTACATTATGACGTTTATTTGAAGTTAGCGTGCTAACTAGCTAGCCCCAGCCCGTGTCGTTTTGAAAGTTCCTGTGCAAGCCATATCCCATCACAGTAACACTGACACTCCCTCAGTGCTCCAAGCTCTGTCCATACTTCTGCTGCACTGCTAACTGTGCTAACTAGCTAAAGGTAGCTACAGTAGGCAGCAGTTAGCGGTTATTCTGGTGATACGCTGCCACATATTTGTTTGGAGTACAACAAGATGCCAATTCTTACATATCGCACCTTCAAGTGAAACTGAAGTGAAATTAGAGTTAAATGTTTGTTTGTTCGTTTGTTTGTTTGTTGGCTGGTGTAAATGTGTTTTCATGCCACATTCCAAACTGCTTGATGAAGGAGCTGATAAGTTGTCCCAATTCTGAACTCACATTCCTAAAATGAAACCTGTCTTTGTCTTGTTGCCTTGTGCGTCTTGTGTGTCTTGACACTAGGCGGGAAGTGGCAGATTGAGGAGAACGGGGTCCTGAACATCACTGTTGTCTCCTTCGAGGACCGTGGACGCTACACCTGCGTCGCCTCCAGTGCCGTCGGTGGGAGCAAGAACTACACCATCACTGTGCGTGTAGCCCACAACAACAGCGGCCTCGGCCTGTACTTCGTCATCGTCTGCCTGGTGGCCTTCACCATCACCATGATCCTCAACGTGGCGCGGCTGTGCATGGTCAGCAGCCACCTCAAGAAGACGGAGAGGGCCATCAACGAGTTCTTCCGCACCGAGGGCGCAGAGAAGCTGCAGAAGGCGTTTGAGGTCGCCAAGCAGATTCCCATCATCACGTCAGCCAAGACGCTGGAGTTGGCCAAGGTCACGCAGTACAAGACGATGGAGTTCGCCCGACATATGGAGGATCTGGCACGGAGCGTTCCTCTGCCGCCACTCATCATGAACTGCCGCACATTCGGGGAGGAGGGGACCGAAACGGGAGAGCACGTCAGGACATCGATGCCTGGTACCAGACAAGCTATAGGCCCGTCCTCACCTGACAGATATGGAGAAGAGGAGGAGGAAGAGGTGTGTCAGGCACTGCTGTCAAGTGAAAGACAAGGGAACAATGGACGCGGCATCAACACAAAAGCTTCAGTCCACACAGTTAATGAGAAGGTCACCCTCGAGGATCAGGCGCCAGGCTCACGAACAAGTGTGTCCTATGAGAGCAGCATATAACCTGTCTCAGTCTGAATCCCATCAGAAGAAACACCGTTTCTGAAGTGTTAGGAGTTTAGATGCACACGACCGGAAGAGATAAAAAAATCTTTTAAAAATGGTGGTGTTGGGTATCATTTACATTTTGGTGATTCTGAAACAGTTTATTGATCCTGGATCCAAATCATGTACGTGCATGAAAAAAAACCTCAAACATGTTGAAACCATAAAATAACTTTATTGTAAGGTGATAAAGAGTCCTAACTTCCAGAGTACTATGTCATTCTTTTTGATTAAAAAGGTGTCTTGCCATGAACAAGAACATGAACATCACATCCATGGCCATGAAAATACTGCATTCATGCCGAGCCATGTTCTTACTCCTTCCTGCACGGAAATATCTCCACAGTAACCTCAAATCTCTCGTTTGTCCACAACACAAAGATATTCAGTCAGATGAGGAAAGAGAGCAGGACATATTTACATTTAAGAAACTGGATTCAGATCATTTTGGCTTTTATGCCATAAAAAAAACAAAACCTCAAGTCTCTTAATCGTTTATCAAAATAGTTTGCAACTAATTTAAAAGTTGTCAACTACTTGATTAAGCATTGCAGCTCTACTAGCAATGGAGGGAGACTCAAAGAAACTGAATTTGAATCTGTGATCACCGCGACGCCACATCGCTGACATGTCATTTTTCAATCGTTTATCTGCGATCAATCACTCAATCGAATGATGATCAACTAATGGTGCTAGTAAGTTTGACCAGAGCCGAACTGCATCGACAGAGCTCAGAACTGTATTTCCTCTCGTCTTCACTATGTTAAGTTTTGTTTGCGTTTTTCATGTTTGTGCGGTGGTTTACCTTCAGTTTTCATCCTTTGGGGTTTGTCTGCGCACAGTTTGGTGTAAGAGCTCGTTTTCCTCCTTCAGAAGATGAAACATGCTGCCGGTCACTTTTGTTCACTTTGACAACAAAAAAACGTTGCAGTGAAAAATCCTTATTGCGTCGTGTAGATTGTTCTCATGTCACTGCTTCCTGTCAACGAAGACTCTTCACAGACTTGATTGCCATCTCCATGTCTCTTTATCTGACTGTCTGTTAGTCAGGACCGCAGTTGATTACATGTATTTTTTAGTTAACAGTCAACACGAAGCTTCCAGCTATTTTTACCGTTCAGAGGCGGCAAAGGAACTGAAATATGAATGTGATTATTTTAGTGTTAGCGCTCCAAAATATTTCTGCCGGGAAGGGAAGCGTCTCGTAAAAATTGTGCTCATAAATATTCAGACATCATCTATCACATTGTGGTGTGTGCCTGTCGTTTTTTTTTCTTAATCTATAAAGTGACGCAGCATTTGCCTCTGTATTTATTGCGACATTTGTGAGTTATATTTAACGACGCGATGAATAATTAGATCGAAGAAGTGTGAAAGATAAATATTGACTCGTTTGGAGCGAGTTTGCCGGTTTTGTGTCGAGGATTTTTCGTACGCGTTAATGTAAATACGCTTCTTTGCATATCTTGGGAATGAAGTTGAATAGTTTCTCTACAAGCCGTAAAATAGAGACTTGTTTGTTATATTCCATTAAAAATAAAGTGTGGAAAGTTTGTTAAAGCTCTTTTAAACCACATGTGGTTATGAGGAGTTCTTATGACCTAAAAAAACAAAACATGTCGAGAGACCCTGTCAAACTGCCACTTCTCTTTGTCTCAGAGGGTTACGTCAGACATTTGTATCATATAAGGTGTATAAACTGTGAACTATAGGTGAGCAAAAAGGATTTTTGGGAGAAATTATGATGCCGTTATGCACTTAAATCTTTCTATTGTTTCTTTCTCAACTGCTGTTGCTGAGTGAAATGGTTTTGCTTTTAAGTATTCATAAAGAGACAGTTCTCAGGGACCGACGGCAAATCTTTTTATTTTTCTGTAACTTACAATAAACACGACCAACACATTGCACATGTTTGTCCCGTGGTGATTTCTGCTCCTTCGGGTAACACTTCTGTCGAGCCACCGAGTGGAGCTGTTGGGTTAAACATCACATCCGTGCGTCAGACACAACACTGGTGAAGGGTCATCGATGAACACTTGATATCATTTTTAGAGGAACATGGAGGGAGATGAATGAGCACCTCTCAGGGGGGAAGTGCTGCTTTAGGTCCCAGATTTCTGTCTGTCTTGGTTGAAGTAGTGAATACAGTTTGAAAATCTGCAGTTGTACTTCTGTGTGTCACTTGTCAGTAACTGTAGTAGAATTTCACAACATGTGGGCACCGTGGTAGTCTTTATATACACAGTAATATTCCTACCAGGCAGGAAAATGAGGGGGAGAGTGAAGGGTAATAAAGGGTGCCAGCTGTAACCAAACCGTCCAGCCTGTCCTCATCAGAAAAACGACCATACGACCACTTTGCAAGCAGCTTATTACTCATATTTCCTTTTAATGTTAGGCGGAGACCTTTATCGGCCGCAGTAAATATTAGGGAGGAAGTCAGGTGGTATAAAGTAACCAATTAATGTAGTTAAATCATGTCAAATACTGTACATAGCATACATAGTTTGTTTTTTTTAAAGCCGAATCATGATCATGTCCTGAACCTAACCAAACTAGGACCACACTACAGAGGTCCACTCTGCCGTTCGCTGGTACGCTGCACGGCAATGTTGTTTTGAGAGCGTTGACGTGTCATTTTGGAGTCACTGGCAATCGACGTGTTCAGTGGTTTAGGTATGAGGATGTTTTGAAACCGGCGCCGGTTGTAACCTTTTAACTGTAACTGTAACCATCGGGCGACCGAGGTGCTCCATTTAAACAGTGCTTTAAACACAACGCAGTCAATCTGAAGTCCTTCACTCAGTTCACAGAGAACGAAACATAAAGGAAATCATGAAAGCGGAATGAAAAATGTTTAATTACAGTACACGTTTAAAGAAAAGAAAATGAAAATCCAGCTCGAACTTTCGCTATTGTGTGTCAGGTTGATATATTTAATGTGTTTGGGAGCTCTGTGTGGAAACTAAGCAGAGTTAAAGACCTGAGGCACAATAAAGCACTACAAGTATTTTGCAGATATGGGAAGAGGATGATATCTGTAGAAGCACGTACACACGTAGAGACAAAGCTGATATTTAAAAAGTTTTTCGAGAGCTGAAAAAAGAGAAAGATTGTTCTCACCAAAAAACATCGAAACCGATAACTTCCTAGTCGGCGCCTGCCTCTCGACAGCCCCTCTCCTCTGAAATACAAACATCTGGCATCAGGAAGAAGACTCAAAGAGGCAAAGTTGAAAATCAAACAGCTCGGAGCCGCTGTTTGTTCCAGCCTCCGTCACGCTGCTGAACTCGGATGGTAAAACTTGCATTCGTGCAATAGAGCAAAGTACAATACATCAGTTGTTCAGCGCATTTTCCACTTTCATTCATAGTTTGTTTTCAAGCCGTCCTGTTGTAAACGTCAAATGTCTCTTTCATGTTTAAGATGTTCTCCGGCGAGGCGGCTGCCTGGCATCCTGTCAAATGCTTCAAATGCTTCGTGATGTTTATTTTTTCATGTGAAACAAAAGAATGTAGCTCTGCGTTCAAGACAGATTTCCCCTCCGGACTGTAAAGTTTAAACTCTCCTCTACGCTAATTTTCACTGAGAGAGTGAACGCTTTCAAGCTTTGGCTGTAATTTATCTGCAGAAACACACAACCAACGCGTTCTCACATTTTCCACCTCTGTGAGCAAATGATGCACTCAGGCTTCATTAGGCTCATCCCGCACACGGCTGCTTTGTACTCACAGTACTCTCCCAAAAGGTTAATCTCCTGGAATACAGCAACCAGCCTGGCCTACCTGTGAAAGAAGCAGGTTGGAGAGCAGCCCAAATAACAATAACCTTGGGCCTCTGTGTTGAATAACTCAAAAAATCCATCCTTCTTCCCTCTCCTGTCCTCTCTGGAGGCAAGCTTATCTAAACAGAATTGATTGGTCGGAGCGATCATTCATCATGCCGAGCCAAAGCAGACGTTTAAGGAGAGAGGGAAGGAAGATTTTAAAGATAGGATATTTTCAGCAGGCCCTCGGTGTCGAGGTAAACTAAACACATTGATCAGGTTAAAAAGGACAGAGACTGTGTGTGTGTGTGTGTGTGTGTGTGTGAGGGAAAGAAATACAGTATATGAAAGATTGATTAGCTTAAAGGACAAATTTATTCAAACATCTCTCTTGTGTGTGTTTGTGTGTGTGTGTGTGTGTGTGTGTGTGTGTGTGTGTGCGAGACAGGGCATTCCACAGACTGCCTGATTATGCACACTTACATAAATGAATGAAGCCGCCGTGTGCAGTAAATTTGGGCCTCTTGAATTCAAATCGCTCATAAAATCGGGTCAGTAGAAAAGTGTCTCTAATTGCATTTTTATTCCCAATCAGCCTGAAGGAACAAGACCGGGAAGAAAGAAAAAAAAAAACAGCCAAGGACAGTAGACGATGAATCAGACGACACGACGAGTGAAGTGCTCGTCATATCTGTTCATCAGGCGGCAGGACGCGGCGCAGACGCTGCGGCCGTGATTAGCTCTGCTGCTCCGTCCACTGGCATGACACCAAACACGGTGTTGTTCTCTTCGCTTTGAGATGAACCGTACACTGAAGGACACTCCAAACTTTGTTTTCTCTCTCTGCAAAGACAACTGTAATTGCTTTACTTTGTTACAGCTGGTTAGAGGAGATTCTTCCTGGCAGGCGTTCGGCGTTCAAGTTCATCACAAAAGTTGTTTGAGTGGGGTCGAGGTCGGGACTTCGACGTTGAAATGGGGCCAAACACAAACTGTTGACACAAAGTTGGAAGAACTCCTAACATCGCTGTACTCCACAGCATTAAGATTTTGGCTTTGCTGAAATTAAAGGCCAAACTGTGAAACACAACCTCGGACCAGAAGTACACAAAACTGTTTGGACAGGAGCGTCCACATGTTGTTAGCCATGTGTCTTGCACTCTGTGGTGGGTGGAGCTGGTGCGGTTTTCAACCCCATCGTCCCACGTACAGGGAAATGTTGAGTAAGCATCCACTGGGATTTCACCAAACACAAATCTGCGTACTCATTTGAATCATTTATTCAGTTGTAGGTTGACAGAGAGACTACTGATTATTGTGGAGGTATTTCTCCACAGTCATTTTGCACTGGTCAGAAAAATTATTCAGCATATCTGACACGTCATAAAATGTCATTAATATGGGATTATATATGCTGTGAGCTGCCAACAAGACTGATTTAGAGCCAAAATACCAGAATTTTTTCTTTTTTTTACCCACCCTGGTGAAATATTACCTAAATGTGAACATTTAATCAACTTCTTTTGAGTAGTCGGTGAAAACTTTTGAACAAACTTTGAATGTCTTTTTCCCGGGAAATGCTCACAGGGTACAAGTCACTGTACAGAACAGAAAAACTACACACTTTGGTCCAGAAAAATATCTCAGCATCCATTTGGCTGGATACATTCGTGCTTCATGATCTTGGTGATTCTGCAATTTTTTTTTATCTACCACCAGCAGCTTGTCACAAGTTATCCAGTGAAATATGTTTGGTGAATGACAGTTCATGGTACACAGATGATGAATAACTTTCATCGTGTGACATCATCATCATCATCAGGTTAAACTCTATAAAAGATTATGATTAAATATACCTGCAAAACAATATGTCACCCTGATCAGCCTCAGCTGTACTTGGTGATAATTAGCATGCTAACACGCTAAACAAAGATGGCAGTTATGGTGAACATGAGTAAAAACCACAGAGAGAATGTTAGCAAACTGGCATTAGCATTTAGCTCAAAGTTTTTCCTCTACTTTCGCCCTCATGGAAAAACATATTTGTTATTTGGTTTTGCATTGACATAGTTTCATCTCCACTCTGTAGTATTTGCATTTAGTCATAACAACCTATTTACAACAAATGTAGGTTTACGTGTCCTTGTTTTCAGACGACCTCGGAGAGAAACTAGCACCTGGGAGCGGTTCAGGTGAGGTCGACCAGAATGTGTGCTAACAAAGGGACGGGGGCGCTGTGATGACCCGATTCTCCACAGGGTCTCACTGCTACAAACAGCCCCGCTGTCAGGCACTAATGGGAAATAATGGCTGCAGAGGCATCACAGCGGCGGGCTGGGATCGCTGGGGACTGGGCCGAAGGTATTGGGGTCACATCTTCTGACGGCTCCTTGAGACATGCGGCGCAGAGAGACAACATCTGGAGGCGAGATGTGAAAGTAGAGATGATGCTGGCCAAATGAGGTCGAATGGAAAGGTTGTGACCAGGAGAAAGTCAGTGGGGCTGATTGTGTGTTGGTGAAGTTTTTGGGGTAAGAATGTTGTTTTCCCCTCATCATCTTCTGTCCTTGATGTGGGGGAGAAATCTGCAATGTTTTCTTTTAGAGGACAGTCATTTTTCTAAAACTTCTTTGATGGTACTTATTTAATGTTGAAAATGTTATTCTCCATATTTGCTGAATTGTGTGTCACTGGTAAATGACATTTTTTTGCATTGTGAATGATGAATGTAAGATGGGCAGAATGCTTAAACATGACTCTGTTTTCTATATTATGAGTGTTTTAATCTTAATCATAATTTATCACTCCATTTTTAATCTTACATGCTTTCTCTCATCACTTTAATTTTATCATATTTTCTTTGTTACTTTCATCCCTTAAAGACTCTCGGTTACACTGGCAATAAATCTAAATTTATTGATTGGAAAAGTATGAACTGAACAGTCTCTTCTAGGTGTTGTCTGATGCACAGTTAGTAGACATTTTCCAGATGCTGTCCACATTATGTTCATAAGAAATACATCTTGTTGTTCATAAATCTTTGCCCAACGTCTGAATTCAAAGCGTTGCATTTCTGATAAATGTAGGGAGTGTTTGGGAAAGAGACATGGAAGTGTTCAGGTCATCAAAATCTAGTCATGTCTGTGAATGAACTGATTCTAAAGGTCGACTATGCTTTGAATGAAATCGATCACAAGCATCACTCAACTGCATGGCAAAAAAAAAACATCCAAAAAGCAGATTTAATGAACAGAGTGGATCAGTTTAAATCTTTTTTTTTTCCCAACCCTATTGTGTGTTTCCATTTGACGACTGAAGTTTTACATACGTTCACATAATAGAGAGTGAAGAGAAAAATGTGGAGGAAATGCAAGAATCCTACAGAGGGACTCTGAATAAAAACCTTGACGGTGTTTACTGTGAGATTGTTTTTCTCCCAGAGAATCCTGATTGAGTGTTTCGAGTGTGTTTTAATATCAACCCAAATTCATTCATTTTCACGTAGCACAGGCTGCATTATAACCCTGCTGGATGGAAACACTCAAGTTTTGGAATGATGGACATTTGGGGAAGGTGCTATCCTCTTTTCCCTTTCATGAAGGATATTCCTGTTTTTCATTGGTCGTTGTTTGGAGTTAGAAGAGCAGACTCTCACTCATTCTCATCATGGCTGCTCCTAGAGAAGCTTTCAGGTCAATTTTCAAGCCAATTTTGAACATTTTGGATCAAACAAGTACATTTTGTTCCCTCTTATGGATGTTGATAAAATTGTGCTAAAAGCTGAAATAAGTACGGCCCTTTCTTCAACTGCAGAAAAGCTGCGTCACGAAAATTGCCTTTAGTCAGGAGTCGATGATTTTTCTTTGCACTGAGCATTTGTGCCTCAATGGAGCCAACCGAGTCTGTTGCAAGTTAATATTTACTGCATTATGAGAGTCTTTCACAGACCACAGTTGAGTGCCTTAAATTAAAGCCGAAAAATTCGGTCCCTTCTTTTCTGTTATCTGTAATGATTTCTCTGACGCATGTTCTCAGCTCCAGCCTGCAGTTTAAAAGCTTCATACTGAGTTACTCGACGTAGAATGTGGCTATTTCTCATTCATCCTTTATCCAACCCAGGACTGCTGAGAACAAGTGAGTTACTCTGTTTTGTTCCTTTCTTTTTATTCAGCTATACGGCTTTGAATATCAAGATGTCATCGTTTAATAAAACCAACCAGGCGTCACATCTGTTCCACTTCAGCTTCTCTGTCAGCGGGTACTTCAGGTTTTATTGAAATTTGACTTCAGCGGTCTAATGAAGTCTCTATGTACGTATATATTTTAATGCTTATTTTAAATGTGGCCACAGAAACAAGAAAGATTCTCCACATTAGATCTACATGAACATCATTTTCTCAGAGACAGGGTTGTTCCATCAATTCACGTTGATGCTTGATGACGTCGATGTTGTCACTGCAACTTCCTGCCCAGCCGCCAGAGCCACATGTTGACACTGGATGTCTCTGCAAATGGTGGAAATGCTGTCAAGACCACTGTTCAGGCAGTGGTTCAATATTTTTAGTGTGCAACCACTGGATATATTCATCAAGACGTCGGGACATTTTACAGCCGTGTTCGTGGCGACAGAACCAGTTAAGCCCAACAATCCTAACCCTAACAAACTGTCATGTGCTCCTCAACCTCAGCTGACCACAGACACAGGGTTGTAACAATATCGTTTTTAAAATAAAACGTAAAGGAATGCGAAGCTGCAACACATATGTGGCGTGCAGAAACATACATTAGCAGCACCTGTTCTGATACCTGGGTCGCTACTTCTCTCTCCTCATAGCGTGCCGATGCTCAAAAGTAGCTTGATAGTTTGCAGACACTGTTAGAAATAAACCTCCAACGTTCTCCAACAATATATATGATTTTATGCTTTGTTTATTCATCTTAAAGATGTGGTACGTAGTTTTGGGAGGACGTTTTTATCAGAAGAGAAAGGTCTTCAGTGTCCGACTTAACAGCTTGTTTATTCACTTACGGAATACCATAAATATTTCTGACTTTGTATTATTACCTCCATCATATTGTAAATAGTAAAAATCTACATAGTGCCCTTCTAAAGTCCCTAACCCAAAGAACAAGAGAATGGCAGCAGCGGTGACAGACTGTCTGTCAGCTGCTAACCAAGAGGCCAAAAGCACACAGCCCTGTAGCCAAATATAAGAGCCGCTATGGCAGCAACACAGCAGCTAACATTAGCACAAAGCACACAGCGCCTGTGCCAAGCGAACCCAGTTGTCATGCCGAGTAGCCCTTTCCGGACTGAGATACAACACATGCTAACACATTTCCGTGCCGGCCAGCGAGAGCTACAGAGCAGTCAGTGTCGGTTCTCCAAAACCTACACAATGCTCTGCCTGACGGGACGGAGTGGGATGTTTTCAGTTGGATACTTTCAAACTGTAGCTTTGCCGTTTGTGGCTTCTCCAGCCTTTCCAGCCCCAGCTTCAATGCGTGTGCGGAATAAATCTCCTTTTCTTTTCTAAACCTCAAAACATATTTTCTCAGCCATTCAAAGCCCTTCCCTTTAACATTCAATTTACCCTTTTATATGCCCATATAATTTCTCGTTCGCTCCCCTGCCGAGCAATTAGACATGCGCTGCATTAGGCAGCCGCAGATAAAAACCCAGACTCATCGTGATTTACAAAGTACATCCCCCTCATTTGCTGTGGCTTTTCTTCTGCTGCATATATATAGCGTCCTGATGCCCCCAAAGACAAACTTCACACTGCAGTAGATCAGCTAACAAGATTCTGCCCTTGTTGGCGTTTCCCTGGTGGTAAAGGCTTTGTGGGCTTCACTTGGCAGGACAGTTAAATTAGATGACTCTGCCTCGCCGACGCTGCACAGCTCGACTTTGTGGCTGTTGGGTTAAAGATTGTTCCATGGCACGGACAGATTTACTGAGTGGCAGACACACTATAAATATGCAATAATGAAACTCATGAAATATTTATTGACCAGCCTCTTCCTCCATCTTCTTGCAGACAGGTGGGATGTGCCGCTCTCCTGTGAAATAAGACTGGAAGTTACTGGAGGACATTACTGTAATGACTGCAAGTTACCATTCAAGCCACTATTCAAATGGAGGGTTTTAGCTCTGGTTAAATTTACATAAATCAGTCTAAGATGAGCTGTCAGAGGAAGTCCCAGGCTACAGAGCTTTATTTTAGGGCTTGCCAACATCCAGCATGGGCTCCATACGAGCTGCATGGCAATAACATTCTGTTATGTAGGTCACGGAAGCTGGTAAATCAATTATAAAGTCTGTGCTCAGTCTTCAAACACGTCTAGCACCGTAAACATGTTTACTATGTGTGAGTGTGTATTGACATCACAGACTTCGTTGCCTGCATTCAGACTGTTGCTCCAGGATTCGAGGAGGCTTCAGGGACGCTAAAGTGCAGTCAAGTCAAGACAAAACTGTGAGAGATTTGTGTTCTTTTGTCTTCAGCACATTAGATTTAAAACTGGACAATGGCTACGTGGTGAAATTGCTGTCTGGATCTTTAATTTGGGGTTATTCACATTCACATCCCTCGCAGGACAGCGATCCTAATACATACAGACAAGCCAAAAGTGAGCCAGACAGTGAAGTGTTCTTGAATGGGAAACATGACCTGCATACAACTGATCATGTTGTGATCAGACAAAAGGAGACAGAAGGTAAAATAAGACAAACGGGAAGGGAAGATGGCTGCAGGACAGGCCTGGTAGAGCCGCAGCAAAGACGTATCTGCTGATGTCTGTGAGACTTCACTGATAAAACTTTCAAAGATTTTTTTTTTAACCTCTAATTGTACAGGTTTAGGTTCAAGATACACAGCAACATGCTAGCAAAGGCAGTGAAGGAGAAGCCTGCTGAAAGGTGAACATGAGCCCCTTTCACACAGGAGAAGACGCATTATCTCTGCAGCGGCAGTTCACCAATTCTCCGCCGATGGTGATTCACATCTGTGTGTTTTCAATGTGTTTCCCCTGTCAATCTAAACCCGCGGACAGTTTATAAACATATGGATGCTGTTGTAATATTTGTGATTGAGATCCTGACTCACCAAACATCCTGGAAAGTAACAAAGTTACCTTTTTCGCGCTAAATTCCATAATTCCATAATCGCCATCAGTAAACTGGAAGCTGTCTGACTCCGTCACTCTCTGGGGGAAAGTTCAGTGAAGTCTCGGAGGTATGACCGTCACGGAGAACACATGGTGAGTTAACGTTTTTTTCCGGTGACAGACCCTGTTTTTCTGGCAGAAATGTGAGGAAGAGTTGGAAGGACAGACATGAGGATGGACGCTTCTCCATGTACATCTGTGATGTTTTTTTCCTCATACAAGTTGCCAAAGACAGTTACAGTCACTACGTTACTTTTGTTCGGTCGTGTGACGTAAATATCTGGGACATTTCTCTGTATTTAGTTGAGTGAGGGACCTGTGTAGTTATCAGACTGTCAGATCGACACGCCCTCGATACGTGCCGCCGGCTTATCCATTCACACTGGTTCGGTTCGCCAATAATGCGGCCCTGATACCACCACCAGAGGCAAATCGCTGGAGCGAAAGACAGAGGCGGGGAATTGGCGCAGGATCCCCGCATCCAAAAGGCAGTGTGAATGTGGCTACGGATTCACGGATGCTCCTTCATGTACCTTTTATCAACATTAAAGGTTCACTGCTGCATTAACATACAGAACTTTGCTAGTGGATGTAAATGATGAGGACATAAATTCAATATGATTGAATCCAATATGATGACAAACTAAATAAAAGAACCTGACTGAATGGATGGAGGAATGAAATGAATGCAGACACTTCTATTCAGGATGTGAGGACTCACTCAGTCGTACGATATGACCTTCACAGTCAGCAGGTCTCAACCCTGCTGAACACACTGTAATAGATTATTGTTATTATCATTATATGCCAAAAAGCAAATTGTAAGGGCCTGTTAGGGAACTTACAAAGACAAGATATGTATCTAATATCCTTCAAACGCCATGAAAACTGATGTCTTGCTTTGGAAAATGGCGGCAGCGATGTATAATGCCCGTATAGATGATTAGTATTTAATGACCTATGCAAAATGGAAAAATAACACTAGCTCATTCCCTGTGAAATACAGAAGTCTGACTTGAAATTCTATTAAAGTTTGATCTGAAGAAAATTTGAAAAACTTTCAAAAAAAAAAGGGAAAAAAAAAGAGCTGGCTGCCCTTTCCAACATGGCAGGACTATTTGGGTTGACTCATGCAGGGATGATGGCTGCAGATGAGACGGCTACGAAAGCTCGGGTTTTAAGATTAAAGGAGAGTGTCCTTGTCTTATTCAGAGAGCTGAAAGAAAGCTGTCTTTTCCTCTCCACACACAGGAGACGTCCTACCACTTTAATGCTTCATTTCTCCGCCGTCTACAGCCTTGGGTTCATTTCTCTGATGTTCTCATTAAGCTCCCCTGAGTGGCTGCTCTTGTATGACATTGACAATTTATGTAACGTCTTATTTCATGTCAAACTGTTCCGAGAACCTGGGAGGCCTCTCTCTGTTAGTGTCAATTAATGTACATGGCAATCGGTTGAAATGAATCACAGGAATACCGTTGAAAAGACCAAAACCAGTCGCGTGTGCATCGATACATCAGTCCATTTTTCTTTCGGAGTGGATGTTGGATTCCTACCCGATAGGACGTTATATTAACTCCAGGTTCTCATCTGCCTCAGAGCTCCGCTGACTCCCCAAATGAGAAAAATCACACCCTCAAAACTCAAATGGATCCTGGCGAGGGTGCATCTCATCTGCCGTAACGGCTTTGTTTTATCGCGGCGCGTCCTGCAGCTGAATGGCGCCGCAGACAAACGCTGTCAGTGTGTGTTTGCTCATTTGGCAGCACTTTTAACACATTGAGATTTTCAGAAAGCTTTTACGCAAGGAGAAATGCCACATGGGAGCAACAGCTTGTGTAAACAAAATCTTACGCAAAACCGCCCACCCGTAAACAGCAGACAGCCTCGCGCTCATTCATACACACTCGTTCCCCACACAAACACATTCACTTTGCCCTCCACCACCTACCGTGCATCACAAAACAGTAGTTTTCCACATGATAACTCCTTTGCCAGGAGCTCTCTGATGCCGTCACACCTCAGGTTGAGATGTCATTAGCAGACTACTGAACTGCTGAGATAGTGAAACCAATTAGAGCCTAAATATGCTTATTCTGAGCGCTGCATCGTATTGCTTACGATAGAGCACTTAGAATTGCCGTGACCTGGATGACTGAGAACCTTCATCAATTATGCCTATCTAATTGAGAGACGGGACAAAGGAGCTCAAGCTGTGCCAATGAGGGATACAGGGGCTACGAAATGCCAGTCCTCAGGGTTTTAATGAATTCTTCCACGTGCGCAGAGATATTGAGATTTTATTGTAATTTTTTGGCAGATTTGGCACACGCTGTGGATGTTGTCAGGGAGCAGAGATGTTGTTCAAA
Source organism: Sparus aurata (assembly GCF_900880675.1). Taxonomy (NCBI): domain Eukaryota; kingdom Metazoa; phylum Chordata; class Actinopteri; order Spariformes; family Sparidae; genus Sparus; species Sparus aurata. The sequence goes on along the minus strand of NC_044199.1, from coordinate 30,968,933 downwards.
GAGCTGCAGGACAAACACTTTCGGAAATCTATTAAGGGAAGATTTTTATAGCCATGAGAAACAACCTCAGCACAGAATCGCCCTTCAGTTGGCCGGAACAGACGGATCATCGGTCAAAACGCCGTCCCGACTCTCACAGGACAATAGAACGGATGTCTGTATATCATGATAACACGCAGATTCCACACAGTTCCATGTATGATCAGCAGGTTTTTTTCGATAGCATCCAGACCACAAGGTTTGAATGCAGAGCTCCATACAGGAACATACATACTGTGCTGATGGACGACGTTGTTGTCTTTGCACTTCCAGCATGCGCACTCAAACATGTTTCGTATCATCACCAATCCTATGTGTTTATTGCACACTGTGTGTTTAAGTGTTTCTGATATGGCCAACACGCTCCTCTCCCGCCCTCACAGACTCGTATACTGATTTGCTTTACATCGATTTTCCTGACCGGCTCGGCTTCACTCACTTCCCAGTCTGTGCGCATCCTTAGGAGTCAGTTAATGGTGCGTTACTAACTCCAGCCCAGTCATCCTTTACATGCTGCTCTCACAAGAACCCCTTCACCCTGGATATCCATTACTGTCGGACTGTATAGTAACAGCAGGCCCCGCTCATAACATATTTATGAATGCGGCCTGAGGGGGGCTCCTGCTCTGAATGCTGATGTGATGTTCAGGCGTCACATTCTTTATCACTTTTTCCACCTCTGCTTTTTTTTTTGGGTTGTTTTTTTTTTTTTTGCTACAGCAGTGACAGTGTTGGATTAAAATGTCAGGCGGACCAACCTGAAGCATGAAATCTTGTACCTACACTTGTAAGCAGGCTGCAAGCTAAACAAGTCCACATGTTTCCCTAAAAAGTTGACCTCAGGAGCTGAGCATAACTCAGAATATGATGAGAATGCTAACAGGTAGAGAAACATCCCATCGGCAAGACTCTGTCTGTTTGTTTGAACCCAATTATAAAGGGATAGAGTTTTTGGTTAAAATGGATCTTGGAGGTTACTTTTTGCTAGTTCCTCCTGCAGAAAATGTCACATTTGACCTTCTACAAACTTTGATTCTCTCTGTACCAGAGAGCTGTTGGCAGTGTCTGGCTGTTTTGATTTTCTGCCTTGACCCCGTTGATCCAGGACTGTATTCAGCCTAATTTATTTATTTTATAGCAGCAACTGCTCAAATTATGTGATTGGAACAATATTCTGGTGTCAAAATGAAAAACAAAAACATTGTTTTCCTAATCATTTTCTATAAAAGTTAAAGCGAGCGATGTTGTCCTGTCCTGTTTGACCTCATGTTGGCTCACTGTCACTATGAATAAATACGAAAAATGTAAATGTTTCTTTATCTTACTTTACATGCTTTTGCGGCACATGGGTATCTTGTCAAATGTAGTGCAGCCCTTTTTCCTCATACTGGAAGGTTTTGATGACAGTAACTACAGGAATGAAAATGTACCTGAGGCTGCTGGTCCTGAACACATTGTTTTTGAAATCGAGATCATTTGAAGGCAGAACTGAAGCATCAGAATGATGATGCTGGCTTAGATGACAAGAGCTCCAATGGGACGCCAGCGATGTCATCCAAGGATCTGTCCCAAGAGATGTTAGGACTGATTAGGGAACCTATAATAAAGAAGTTTTCCTGGCTTGATTTCCCTAAAGTGAGAAGATTCCACAAGTCAAGTGAGGTCAAACCAATTTAATATATCATATCATGGTGCCCAAAAACACAAATCCCACTGCCTTGGAGGGGTTTAGAATCCGTCTTTAGACAATCAGCTCAAGTAAGGAAGAAACTCCCCAAACTAAAAAATGTTTTTAAAAAAAAACCTTGAGAAAGAGCCACAGAGGAGATAGTCCCTCTCCCCAGATAGACGGATAAGCAATAGATGTCACTATAAATTGCAGCATGTACAGAAAGAGCCTGGATCAAACCATCTTTGTGATTAGTGGCCAACTCGCTCTACCACCTGAGGCACAGCCACAACCATACACTTTTTTTCTTGCAGTTGTTGTGGCCATGGCTCGAGAAAATGAAAGAGGGGCCATGACTTCCAAAAGCTGATGTAAGATAGGTGGAAGAGCTCGGAGATTCAGAGGGAGCTCGGAGTACAACCAAGAGGAGCCATCTGAGGTTGTTCAGGCATCTGATTAGAATGCCCCCCGGGCACCTTTCTTTGGAGGAGACCCCAGGGCAGACTCAGAAGTCGCCCGAGGGATTACATATCTCATCTGGCCTGAAAACGCCTCAGGATGCCCCAGGAGGAGCAGGAAAGTGTTGCTGAAGAGAGGGACGTCTACTTACTAAGCCTGCTGCCCAAGCAACCCAACCCTGGGTAAGCAGAGAGGGATGGATGGATGGATGGATGGAGACTGCATTGCTTTTTACTTCCTGGTATAACATTTCTATAAGGAAAACATGTTTTTGTTTTCGAAACGCAAACAAGGCAACATCTGTTGTTGTTTTTTTTGCCCTCTTTGTGTGCAACCAAAAGAAAGGTGGACGGATGAAAACAAAAAGGAAGCTTTATTGAAATAAAGGTGTAAACCAAAGTCCAAATAATACAAAATCAAAAGTCCAGTGACAAAAAAATTCATCACAAACAGAAAGAGCAGGCAGGGGCAAATCCAAGAATAAAGAAGTACAAAAAAAAAGTACAAAAACTAAATAAAGAACAAACCAAAAAAAGCACTCTGGAGCACAGGAGACACAGGCCTGACATGGAGAAATGGAACAGACTAACTGACAAAGAGTTAGAGAAAAATAGCAGCTCAAGTGGACAGGGAATAATTAACAAATAAAACATGGCTGAACAGGAAGAAAAAGCAAGAAAAGAACAGAGGGGGAGGTGAAAAGCAAAACATGACACATGAGGAGAGAACAACAACAATAAAACAGGAAATAGCTAAACCAAAACCTCAAACCACGACACAGTCACCGAAGCTACAGCGTTGTCATCACAGTAAGAACTCCAACACCAAACATATTGTGCTCCTGTCGTTCCATGACAAAAACACAAAGACTCTAGATAATATATTTGATGGCAGCATGTGTCCCATCACTCCCTCCTCCGCCCTTCTGCTAGTTTTGAAATCCCCCTCAGTTTGGACAGACCCTCCAATCACAGCCATCTCAGAGTCAGGGTGAAACACCTCAGCTCTGGAATATTCACTTACGCCTCATGCACATCATCGGGAGCTGAAAATGGAAGGGATTTCACTCCTCACAGCACCTGGAGAGTGGTTTTCTCTGTTCATATCTGACCTGATAATATCTGTTCTGATCATATCCAGCGTTGTGTTGTATCACCTGTCTCTTCATTAAAGTGGATGTGTTTACTGTTATGTTGGAATTAAATGGTTTCTCAAGGAGCCATCCTACAGGCATTGTGTGAATGTCATCAATTATAAAAATGGCAGTACAGAAGTTGTGTGACCTATAGTTCACCTAATCCATTGATCAAAGCATTGCAGTTCTTTCTTATTGTCTGATCAAAGGAGAATTCACAGCCTTTGACTAATTCAGAACATTTTTTTTTAATCTATAACCCAAGTCTTTTCATGTGAGAATGGCCATTTTTAAAAGTTATGGAAGCAAAATGAGAAGTCTACCTCTTCTTTCAAAGGTAAGACAGGTGTTCTCAAGGTAACCAGGGATTGTGTATAATTTTGTAGTTGCACATCTGACTAGAAAACATGTTGAGCTTCTGCCAGATGAATAGAAAAATATCATTATATGGTCAAAACTGTGAAAAAATTGTATGCATCAAATCACCTGCAGACTCAAAAAGTTATTAGTAAAAGTGTGTAGTTTGCTTTTTCATGGTAGAAAGCAGTTGGGCAGCACTCAAGATGGGTTCACAAAATCCACTGAATGTCGAATCCATTGTGGTATTGTGCCTTTTTAAACCATAAAGTAAGAACTTAGAACGTGGAAAAAGCTAGTTTTATAAGTAGGAGGTTAATGGTACAATCTTGGAACATGAAATCCAGTTCACTAACCCTAATCCTAACCCTCACCTAACCTTCTTTGAGTACATTGATCCCAAGAGGAGCCAAAGATTGACAGCTGACATCAAAAAGAGCAGCAATATGTCAGTTCTCTTGAACCTCATAGTTAACACCTTCTCTTTGTGATGATGATGTGATTTTTGAAGACACAGAGGGTCTTCTGCTGCATTAATTGACCTGGTGAGCATGTGGGAGAAGAGGTTGGATTGAGAATTACATCCTTGCTGTGATGGTAGGACTGATCGTTGTTCATCGGCTGATCATAGCAAATAAGAGGGTGCTAAACCCCAGTGAGGCAGGTGGTGAGCTGGTGGAAGTTCTATTGGTAACCATTACTGAAGTGACTTTACCACCAGATTTTTTTCCATGCCTGGACTTCAGGACATTTCTAGAAGTTTTACCCCTGTGGCAAGGTAGTTAGGTCATCTGATGGGAAGGACAGGTAGAGTTAGGTATCATCAGCATAGCAATGGAGGTGCTGTATATTGAGAAGAGAAGGGTGCCAAGTACAGTTCTTAGAGGTTCCCCAGTGGAAAGGCAGTGAGGCTTGGAAACCTCTTCTTGCTTTACCACTTTGAACAATCGTCCATCAAGTTAGGATTCAAAGCAAGCGGAGATGGCGAGTTAGGATTGGATGAATGCGTCTTTCATAAGTCTGTGTCACAGGCAGCTGAAAGGTCCAACAAGAGGAGAACCCTTCTTATGTCCAGATGGTTTTCCACAGGGAAACCAGAGACTTGGGTAAAAGCAGTGAGAACATTTTATAGGAGAGGCAGCAGCAACACCAACCCATTGTTCTTAACTTGACTGGTTCACTGACATGTTTGATTGTGGAACCCCTACGTTCACTGAGGAGCATTTGCACAAAAATTGCTCACAGACTTTAAGGTACAGTTGTGTGTTTTGGCTTTAAATCGAAGTACCCCATTCTGTCACTTTATCCAAGTTAAGCTCAATACCAGTCAAATAGAGACATGAAGTTGAGAATAACTATCAGCAGAACTGAAATGACATCTGGAGGATTTCAGGCACTTCAGCACTGAGCAGCACCTGCAGGAAGACATATGGCCTGCTAGCTTTTGTTTACTTCAGCGCCATATGTTCAGAGAAGTGCACGCAGCTCTGAGTATTCATATCACACACGGATGCTCATGTGTGCATTCACACTGTCAACCTTCCTTGATGCACAAACACACAAATACATCTGCTGCTAACACAATCACATGCATCAGCTCACGTGTTTTATGACATTTGAGAAAGCAAAAGGAGGACAGTTGTGTTTTCATCACCCAAATCAACAGGAGAGTAGAACGAAGCCAGATGAACACATGGTGGTAAGAGCAGTGATGGATGGCAGAGAGTGCAGCGCGAGAAGGAGGCTCCAGAGATGACAAGGCTGCAGGTTTTTCCATCACTGTCTTTTTTTTTTCTTCCAGATGTGCTGCCTGACAGACAACCTCAGCCTTGCACAGAGACGCAATTTCGTCATTAATTAAACATCAACCATCTCAGCTCCTGATATGACAGGAAGTCTTGGAAGTTTCTCATGACACATTCCAGTGTTTGTGATGTGCACCAGTGGCACAATGTCTCTTGAGGAAATGGAGTGCAGCTTTCAAGGCTTTCGCAGATCAATTTGATTTCTGTGAACAGTTTCAGATGAAATTCGGGATATGGAGGCGCAGGAAGTCATTCATCAGTGACAGAGCTGAAGACCCGGAAAACGTCTGAGAATTATAGGGTCAACAACTTTGTCAGAGGAGAAGAAAAACAGCGAGGGAAAACCTGCAGCCTTGTCATCTTCATCTCTGGAGCCTCTTTGCCTCTATCTGCTGCTGCATTCTCTGCAATCCATCACAGCTCTTTGTGCCATGTGTTCATCTGGCTTTGTTTTCCTCTCCTGTTGATTTGGGTTTTGATGATGAAAACATAACTGTCCTCCTTATGCTTTTTCCAATGTCACGTTTGTATTTATTTGTGTGTTACTGATTCATCATCCAACAACCATGAGATTTATCTGCATATTTCTAATGTTTATCACTTTCTTTCTTGCAAATGTCGACGAGATTGCAGCCCGGTATCCAGGATAAAATGTTAGCTGTAACCGTTTCTGCAAACCACAGATATGTTCACATGTGTAAGTGTCATCAGCTACTTACCATATTGACATTTATACAAAACGTGTCATATCACATTCAACTTTCATGTTTATTACCCAAGAGATCCGAAGAGGATGGTGGGGAAGTTTCAGATGACAAGGCTGGCAAGCCAGTGACCAATGCTTCAAGTCTGCCTTTCAACATTTGTACAAGTGACACCAAATTATATTTTTAAGGAGACCTCAGAACAATTTCCAGCTGTGTTTGCGGCAACCAGACAGGTATTTTAAGCTAAAACATTCCTTATCCTTACCAATAATCTAAATCTTAACAGAGCGTAAGTACAGTGGTGTGACAAGAGGGGAAAAAAATGAGAATTGCACATAGAGAAATGAAGTTGCAAAATAAAGAAATGTAAGGTTTGAACTTTTTTGCAGAAATATATTTTTCCAACATTTATTCTGCAATTAGGTTGGTTGAATATCAACCATACGAGGTTTCAGTTACATTTAAAAACTCTTGCAATGCCAGTGATCAATCAGAACAGTGGGACCCATCAACTGCGATCCTTGTGCGACCTGACCGTTTATAAATCATGTCGTATTGTCTGGACAGTGCTGGTTTCATCCAACCCAGAATAAATGTAGTATGCAATGCATGTATGGTTCTGCAAACCTGCCGAAACGTTACATTCTTTCAAGGTTTCATTTTCATTTTGTGACTTTTTGGTCTGGTTAGGTTTAGGCACAAAAACTTGGTTAGGGTCAGGGAAAGATCACGTAATAGCTGAAAATACCTGTCACGAAAATGTCCTTTCTGCTCATTAAATATATCTTGTAGTTTCACTTGTATCTCAAGCAGTGGTCTTTGGGTGGCAGAGGAGCTATAACACCACCATATACATGTCATGTGAACATGATATGACACTTATGGGAATGTCAAACTGATACTGTACATCTGACACAACGTTTCAAACCCCAGGATCGTGAAATGACACAATGACCCCATATGATACTGGAGGAAAGAAAATGCTATATAACACATTTATTTCTGTTCTGTTGAGTCTCTGGGAAGTTTGGATAAAAACACAACAAAGAAACTAAGCACTGCGAAGAGGAGGGAGATGCCCAGAGCTGCTCTGGGACTAGAAATGGAATGACTCCGTCCTGCTTTGCTAAACCTTGAAACCTTTTTAGTATAATTGCTGGGGATTGCTAATGAATCCCCTCCTGCACAGAACCACAAACAAAACCACAGTTTGTAAGATATCCACTTACACTCTGAGCAATGGTAGATTTTGATAATACCCACCAGCAACCTCACAGTACATTTAAAGACATTTTATGTGCATTTAATCATATCCTTAACAGCCGACGAACGTACACAAGGTGTATATAGTTGATGGGTGACCAACTCTCTCTGACTTTTTGACTATTTGTCCTGTGATTACATTTGTGCTGAATCCAGACTGCAAATTAAGCTGTTTTTGGCATATCCAGATTGTATCCAGATTAATTTTCAGTCTGGGCCACAGAAAACGCCCAAATGAAATGTGATTTTCACATATCGGAACCAAAACACATCTTAAGGTGGTTTGAAATGCAATTTAAATCAGATTTTCGTTTAGCAGATGCTGTTGTCCAAAGCAGCTTACAGTAATTCACACATCCATTCATACACTGATGGCGGTGGCTGCCATGGAAGGTGCTGACCAGCACATCAGGAGCAGTTTGGGGTTCAGTATCTCGACCAAGGGCACTGACATTCAGACCAGAGGAATCGAACGAGCAACCTCCCTATAACAAGACGCTGGCTCTACCCCTGAGCCACAGCTGCCAGATATATACAGCAGACACTCAAATTGGATTTTAAACTGTCTTTTGTGTAATGTGAAGTGCAACACACAACGATGATGTCGATCCAGAGTGTGGCTGAATCCACAATCCCTGCTGCTGCTGCTGCTACGAGCAACATGGTATGGAAGAAGACAGGGAAAATTCAGTGGACAGTCATGCTGAAATACATTTTCTGTTTTGCATCTTGACAGTGTAATTGTTTGGAGAACGAGATGATGATCGCACCTACATCATTACCACAGCAGCCAATGCAGAGATGTTGCCGATATTTGGATGCAAAAATCTGGTGTGATCACTGACAATTAACATTGTATAAAAGTAGTGTCCCTTTTTATCAGAGAAACCAATCTGAAACATCGTTTTGAACGATTATTAAATATTTGGATTGTTTTGTTTTTTAAAATACAAAGGAAAACAAAATGATGAATTTTCTGTCATTATTTCCTGAGAAATAAACAAAAAGCACCAAAAGTTAATGGGGTCCATTCTGGGCTGAGACCTATCCTCCATCCAAGTTGAGTGGAAACTTCAATTTGGTTCCTTAGTATTGTGCGATCTTGATGACAAACCAACCAACCAACCAACCAACTAAGCACCAAAAACAAGACAAAGGTGAAAACACAACCTCTTTTGCAGGCATGAAGAGTCTAGGTGAAATGTTTAGGCCACGCGATCAGCATGGTTCGACTATTCACATACTTATATTAATGTTGAAGCAAGCCAAATATAATTCATGAAAACATGAGGGTAAGGCGAGTTGAAGGTAAGTAGGATTTGTTTTCTTGTTTTTTTGTGTGAGTGTTTTTTAAATTCCGAGTTTATTCTTAACACACTCCACACTGTGAAGGACGAAAATGATCCCCCATGGGCTTCATTGTCTTTCTTTTATCATCCAATTTGTCTGTTGTATTATTAACATCATCAGTATAATTATTATTTTTATTATTTTGTTAATTTAGCAATTACTATGAATACTCAGGCCTCTCTCTGTCGACAGAGAGAAAACAATATTATTATTCAAGGATACAAATTACTTGAGGAAACAATTATTAGATATCTAGTACTCTAACTAGTACTTCAAGGGAATGATTGGTTATTTAATGACATATATTACCATTGCCAAAAAAAGTTCTCCCAAACACTTAAATGCACTACAAATGGTCTAAGAAATTTCAACAGAGTTGATCGAACACCTCATTGACCATTTAAAACAAAATAACATTGTTCAGGAGATTGTGTTGTCTTGTGCTTTCATGGGATGCTGATTGCTTGTGTGACCTTTTTTGCTTGCAAACTTAATTTCCTCCACTAGGGAAATTAGGATTCCTGGCTGGTGTCCAGGCTACAGCTCCTTTAGGCTGCTGGAGGACTGTTAGCTAGGTGGGACTGAGGTCAGAAGGCAGAAAGCCTACAAACTGGAGGTGAAGGTCAAGCAGACCAACAACCTCATATCAGAAAACTGATGTGTCAGACCTGAGGGTCCAGTGCGGAGATTCAGGTCAGTTCAGGTCAGATCCAGATCTCATCAATGTGTGCAGACAGGGAACGTTTGTCCCGTAGAGGTCAGGACTGAAAAGGTGGGTGTTCCTAATTGGTGGTGAAGTGCAGAGCAGAGTGCTGCGACTTATAATAAAACATGTCAGATTCAATCATTGCAGCTCCACTGCAACAGGGGGACACTTTGTTTTACTTGACTGCTTGTGATTGATCTCCCTCTCCCTCGTTCCTCCCTCCTCTCTTTAACAGAGGGGAGTGGGGGAGAAGGCAGTCAGCTGCAGCGAAGCGTGCTGTATTAAACTTGGATTCATGACAAGAGAACATCAAACTTTCGAGTTATGAACTGAAATCTAAATTCCCATTAAAAAGGTTTTCCTTTGGGACCCTCAACGTTCTTGAACATAGAAACAAATGGAGTCTTCTGGAAAATTCATAGCTCTTCATCTTAATAGTAGCCCATCAATAGTGGCACATATAACTATTGACTTCTTTCCCTCAAAGTACCAGTATTTAGAAATTAGAAGCATCCGGCGGCGAGGTTGCAGATTGCAACCACTTGAGTGCACCTCACTTTATTTTCCTTCAAAGTATGTAGAGTATACTCTGGTCACTATAAACTCAACCAGCCCCTTCTAATCACACATTCCTGCTTACTTGATGAAAAGATTGTTACAACTCTTTTGTTTGGATGCTAAATGTGAAGCTAGAGCAAGCGAGATGGTTAGCTTAGCGTAGCATTAAACTGGAAACAGCCAGCTGACTCTATCTAAACCCACTTGGTTCTAGCTGGGTTTTTGTTGTCTCGCGCTGTATATTAAATTTCATGTACAGTTTGTGAGAGTGTCTGCACTTCCTAAAAGTTGTAATACTTCCTTTTCATATCGCTGAAGTAGGACTACAGGACTACAATGAAAACATTAACAGAAATGAATCCAACCCACGGACCAGGATAAATGTTGGCAGCGTACATTTCTGCAAACCACAAAGATGTTGAAGCTGTACGTTTCTTTAGGATGAATTTGTAATTTTATCTTGTGACTGCAGCTAATGGTCTGGTTAGGCCAGAAAAAGGGTTTGGAAAAGATAATTAAAAGGGAAACTCTGTAGTTTTGGAGAAGAAATTCAAGGAAAATAAGGTCACCAGAACGCTGCTTGAAGCTAGAAAGGCAGGGTCTGCCACATATAAACAAGGTAAAACAGTATGAAATTGTCTTGTCCTTCAAGGTCAGTTTGTTTCTTCATTTTATTATCATGAAAACAGAGAGAGATTGTTGATTTAGCTCAAATAAAACCTGGAATAAAAAAGAAAATCCGGTCAGTAAAGATCTTTCTCCTTTGACTAAAATTTCAGCTCTAAAGCAAAATATATTGAAACTTCCTTGGACTCTTTTCTTCTCCGTTAACTTGTGCATCTCCCTCCTGAAAGTGGAGCCTTTTGGGAGCCATAGAATGGACACATTTGTAAATACTACCCTCATGTTGTAATGTATTCAGAGATGGAAGGAATGAAACCACCTCCAGAATGAACACAAACACGGTATTGGTGTGTTGGTGCGCTCTATAATCTTCCTCTCCAGTAGAAATTAGATGGAGCTGTTTTGTGCCGTTGGAGAACACCATCATGTAGAACAGCTGCTTTGGGCTCCGGCTGATCAAATTATTACCTGCCTGATCTGACCCGCCTGCTGCTTCACCAGAAACCTGAAATAAACAAACCCCAGGAAAACAATGTCTACGCCCACAGCTCCGACAAGCGCTTCACATTCATGTCCTTTGAAAGAACAACTCACAGTCCTGGGATGAGATTACAACCAGCCAAATGACAATGAAAGTTGTGTTTGGTGGAACTTAGACATTACTAACAAATAACCAGTGTCCTTTGCTCTATTCAAGTGCTTATAGATTGACTACTATGAGCAAGGTAATTACATTTTCAAAAACATGTTATATACTATAGTGTATATAAATATAATGACTCTACATCAAAGTTCCTTGCAGCTGTTTTAAATATCAGTGTTCTCAAAGTTTTTTAAGTATGAAGCCACTGGATATTTTTGACGCAGGAACTGGCGTCAACATTTGTGGCAACAAAATCAGATGGAACGAGACTGTTCAAAATCAGATATTTGAAGTCGAAACATTATCTATTGCTGGTATTTGCGCAGAAATATAACCAAAGCATAGGCACAGTGTTCATTGCCAACATTTATTTTGGCAACCCACAAAAAAAAGAGGTCCAATATAAATACTGGAGTCAGAGTTGCAGCAAAAAGAAACCTGATATGTATTAAACAAACCATGAGCAACCAGTGACCAACTATAATTAACGCAAACAACAAAACGAAAGGCCGATAGACAACAAGATAGGGACGCCACATAACCCTAACCCTATTGGAATAAACAAAAAGAACAACCAAAGTTTAACCACAGTCAGGCTCTAGACCAACTGCCGCTGCCAAGCTGAACGGTGGAAAGAGGAGAAAGCCAAGCTTCCTGCCCTCTCTTTATTGGTTTATCCTCAATCAGACCAGACCAGTTACACCTGAGGAGACAACACAAGACATCCCGAGCCAGCAACAGGCACAGCAGAACCAGAAGGTTAACAGCTGATTGCAGCTCTGACAATAGCAGTGACGACTGCGTGGTCTAAAAGTCTAACATCTAAGATGTTATTTTGATTTGGCTGCTGTCGTGAATATGAATGAAATAATCTGAATGTTAATGCAATTACAGGTTCGACACTTGGTCTGTTTAAGATATTATTCACTCCTACGTCCTAAAGAAACTCAAGACAGATCACTGCACCTTGTAGTTTGAAAACTAGTTTAAAGTTCAGCGATTAAGACGATGCTGTATGTTAAAGTGTTTTTTCCCTTCCAGCAGTGACGCTGATTACACTCTGAGGTGAGCAGTGAGCCTAGCTGCCGATACAACTCATTTAATGGCATGCTCCATGCTTTCACGGTCCCATTTAGATGATTGATTTGGGGCATCTCAACCAGCTCAGCTATGCATTAGTGATGAACGGCGCTGCGACTTAATGTTCTCTCGTGGAGGCACTTGGCAATCAGCTAATTTTGTAAACAACACAACACCTGTATTATAGTGGCGTCTCCATCAAGGGGAAAGAACAATGAACGTCACACTAAATAAGATTTCAGCGAGGAAATATTACCGTGATGTGTAAAATATTGTCTGTAAATGAATAACTATATCAAGTTTGTTGTTGTTGTTGTTGTTGGCATCAGTCTGGCCTTGTTGAGATATGCTTCTTATTTTTATTACCATTTCATTTATGGGATAAGACACGTTATTATTGCAGCATACAAAAAATGCTGTGACAGAAAAAATATCTTTAATAAAAGTACCTCTGGCTGCATGCTCAAAGGAGCAGAAGCGGAAGTCTAAAGTCTGCCTTGATAAAAGTGTGATGCAGGATGAACTAGAATGCCTCTCAGTAGAGCGCAAGGCCCAACAGCTTCCTCTAATTCAATCAAGCCTAATCAAAGCTGATAGCACAGTATCACTCTAAATTTTAAACCATCAATTTACTGCTTAACCATAATTTAAGATCACCAGGTCTGCATCAAATTGTATTTACTAATAGATACCAGCCACCTAAAATAGCAAAAAATGTCGACCGACCAACCAAACAACCAACCGACTGACTGACCACCAACCAACTGGCCGACCAACCAACTGAACAACCACCATCCAACCGAACCACCACAACCTAGCGACCACCAACCGACCAACCAACAAATGACCAACCAACCAAAGTACGTGGATGAAAACACGATATCCTAACTTTAAATCTGTGATGGTACAATGATGTATATGCTCTGTTGTCTTGGTCACAGCACACAATTGTGCAATTTGTTCTTAAACCATCATGGAGAACATAATGTTACATTAACTGTCAGCATTATTATTTGTATAATATTTCTTTCTGTGGTCTGTATATTGCTGTCGTACGTGGATGAAAACACGATATCCTAACTTTAAATCTGTGATGGTACAATGATGTATATGCTCTGTTGTCTTGGTCACAGCACACAATTGTGCAATTTGTTCTTAAACCATCATGGAGAACATAATGTTACATTAACTGTCAGCATTATTATTTGTATAATATTTCTTTCTGTGGTCTGTATATTTCCACAATTGTTCATCCGATCTGTTTCAAACTTGAAGGGTTTGTTGCTGAGGACCCAGTGGTGTGCAGTGCCAGTTGGTGCAATTTGTACCAACATCAGTTTCTATATTCAGAAAAAAAAAGTACTCCACTCTGTGCAGAAGCAGGGGAAGGGCTAAGGTCTCAACTGGGGATCTTCCTGTAGCTGAGGTGGTCCGGACTGCCAAAAGTATTGGGCCTTTTTTTAACACATGTAGTGGCTCGGCCTGACTTGGTTTGACTCCAGACAACAGGGCTAAACACTTGAAGGTCTTTAATGACATGGTAACATTTAGTGGTGGTCAAAGAAGCGTCTGTGAAAACTCTTCTTGTCTGCACTTTTGTCCAAAATCCTCAAAACAAAGCTCGTCTAATTTTGTGATAAACACATTTCCTATAAAACCTTCACAATAAAAGTCCCTCAGTATGTAGTCATTATAAAAGATTTTGGAAGTAAGCAGCACAATTGGGAAACTTCTTTATACCAGCAGCTACTTAACAAGACTTCTGAAACAGCTGAGAGTGAACCTGAGTTAGCAGCTACGAGCCAGGCTGCACTGGTTATCTTTAGCGAGGCGTCAGCTAATTTCAGTGTTTAACGTTTTGATAAGCCTCTGCAATCAGTGTGGAGTGTGTGAAGTAGTTTGAATCAGCAGTTCTCAAGAAAGCTGCCATGACCGATACCAGAAGCCAAGCAGCTGAACAGACACATTTGGAACGAGCATTACACTAGTTCCTTCAAAAGGAGAGGTGAAAACAAAAGTGTCCTTTTTTCTCTGTCTCAGCAGAGGCAGGTGGATAAAACCCTAGGGCAGAAATTCAGATGAAACTTCAGATACTGGTACCACAGGGGAAAAATTAACACAGTCTTCAACATTAGGTTCATTCATTCAACAAATACCCTGTTGTACAAAACGCTATGATGCTGCCTTATCACTGTGCTACACGTTTTGCTTTAGCACCTCCTCCCTCCTCACCTTTTTGACTTCAAATCAATCAGGTATTCCCGACCATATTCCTGAGGCACTAATAAAATGATTAGCATTATGCTGATCCTGTAATACCTGAGCAGGTACAACATTATCGGCTGAGATCACTGATCCCTGCAAGAAGAAGACAGGCAGCAAGGTCATTATCAAAGTTATGAACCAAATTTATTGCTGGTAATTAATGCGACTTTTCAAGCGATCTTTGGCAAGAACACACAAGGGCTCAATCTATTATCCCGGGCCATTTGGGGAATATATCAGCATATTAAGTGGTTGACATTATAATTTATTATCAACACTGATTAGTGCCTGCATCTCACAATACATTTGGAAGTCATGAGAGACGTCATTAAACTACAATTTGAATAAGTTAATAAGGAGGCGAGGAAAAAAAATGTACAAGGGAGGATGCAACATTAACATTGACCTCTCCCAACAAATTAACTCTTATTTCCCCTGAAAGCCTCATTTGTCAAGTTCAAACTGCTATTGACTGATCTGTAGATTAAGGAATGACCCTTGAGCACTACCACGCTTACAAGCAACCTCTTGTGAATAATTTGGTTTGATGCTCCCATCAGGCTGAAAATGACTCTGTGAGCTAAACTGGATGTTGTGGTATTTCGGCCCGCTTGACCATTCAGGAGACATGAAGAAAACTCAGAGACACAGATGACTTACGTTTAAGTAGTTTATAAAACATGGCTTCATGGTGGAAGCTATCGTCCAATCCCACTTGGAAGCCATCTTCCAATCCCACTTATTATTTTTTGATGCAGACATCGATACTTAAACTTGAGTATTGGTCAGAACCAATGCTGATCCAGGATCCAGGTGTTGAGAAATAAAAAGACCAACACCAGATCCAGTATTTCCTGATACTAGCAAGTATTAGATTAGCTCATTTTATGTTTGAAAGGGACAGTTGTTATCAATACACAGAAATTGGCACCTGTGTATTTTTTTTGTGTCCATTTATCTGTCTCCATTACCTTGAGATATATTTATGTTCTGGCGCTGGAACATGGTGACCACATGCTTTATCCTTCCTGAAAAGCTCCGACTGGCTCGGCTGTTTCTTCAGCTGAGGAATCAATAATCACAACATCAGACCTGTGTCGAGTGCTGTCTGTAGCCTACAGATGCTGTGGCTGAATGTGTGTGAACATATATCTATATGACATATGTCTGGCCTTGAATATCTGTGCATATGAGAGCACACATGTGCTGTATGACACCTAGGTCTGTTTATTATAATCAATGAAAAACTCAGAGATGTCTGACTTAGAGGTCTGAAACCCAGCTGAACTAATACTTCAGCTGGCTGGTGAAATCATTTTATCTCTCAGATTTTCAGGAGCTAAGAATAACAGCAGATGTTTGGCCTGATAATAGTGCTTTATGGTCCCCACTGTTTTCTATGAGTAGTGATCTCTGCTGGAAGATTTCAAAACCTTGCCAAAATAAAGGGAAAGTAGTCTACATTCCCCTTTTTTAATGAATCAATGAGCTGAAGTGCTGATTCAATAAACAAGGATTTCATGCACTAACAGCTGTTTTTAGCAAGTTGTAGTATTCATCAGAGAGGTCCTCCCACTACACTCTTATTAATGTTCAATGACACACAGATAATCACGGACAAAATTAGCAATATTTTCTTTAAAAACCGAGTGCTTTTAATACAACAGCCGTGTTATAGATCATGGCCTCTGGGTGCTCCGTGGTTAAATGAGACGGGGTAGGCTGAATTGTACATCAGAGCCTTGATGAGCACAGACGGAAGCAGCCGCGGCGAACAGTCATCCAGAACAAGAACGAGCGGCAGAAGTAAACACATGGTGAGCAAGACAGCCGCAGAGGAGATAATAGACGGAAGAGATTTGCTTTAGAGCTGCGTTGAGAAAACAAATGGAGCGTCGGAGTCTGCATGGCTGACGAGACTGTTTACACGATTTGCTTATGCGCGGCTAATGTAATAACTCGCAGAAAATATGCAGCTTATATCAACACCATCGTTCCTCACATGTGCAGAGTCCGCCGAGATTTAAGCTCTTTGCGATGACAAATGGTCCCCGCTCTAAAACTGTACAGAATCAATAACTTTCGCGACAGCAGCTAATTTTGCTTCTTTTTCATCTAGATTATCAACCGGTTTGCCATCTGCGTTTCATTAGGCTCCGTGGAGCTACTTTGCAATATGTAAAAAAAGATGAAAGAAAGTTAAATCAACACGTGGTCATGTGATGTGTGGAATAGAAAGCAGCTGTTTTTTTTTGTTTTTTTTTACACAGCCTTTTGTTCACAGAGGCGTGGTAATTGATTAGATTTGCCTGGCAGCGTGGGGCTGAAACAAAGCTGCGAGTTGCCTGGGGACACACCGCGCTTTCTATCATCAATCAGTGATAAACATGCAGATATGCTTTAATCTGGTGAACTACAGCAACGAGTCAAAACCACAGAACTTTGTGGAAAGTGTCACAATAAGTTTCAGGCTCTGTGCATGTCGTCTACGCTACAGTGACAAAGCAGTCGTCGAATACAATTCTCAGGCTCCCTCCAACGATGGTCATGCAGAGCGAATTAAAAAGGAAAAATCTCAGCTTTGGAAAAACCTTCCCTCCCCTACGGAAATCACATATGGAGTCCTGTTTTTAGCACCTGCGCTCATATGGTCCGAGTCACTATAATCACAGCTCACATCTCTGCCAAATTCCACTCGTGCTCTTTTCGCTCTCTTCCCCCGCACGGAGCGTCTGTCTGTCTCCCTGGAAGCGGCTTCATCACAAGCTCCAGCTTCCTCCGAATCCGTTGTGATGGAGCACTTTATCGTCCCACACACACTAATGGAGGGAGGAGAGAAAGAGATAGATGGGGACCAATTAGCATCCCTGTGCCAGGCCTAAACCCCAGAGAGTCTTGGGTCGTCACAGGGTTTTTCATTATGCAGAAGATCTTTTCACGCAACTTGCTTCAAGAAAAGTTCCTCAAAGAAAAAATTCCCAAACTGTTATTTTTCTACTTTTTTCAGGAAGAGATAAACTTCACCCGTCAATCGGTGCCAAGAGCCTGCACAGGCTTAACATTTAGTGGGATATTTAAGGATTTAATCCTGTATTAACAAGTGTTATTATTATGTCAGTCATGCATACTTAATTATACTGTCTTACACGGCACTGCAGAGCCACTTAAGCTGAGGAAGTTTCCATCTAGTACTTGCAAAACCACTTTTCAAAGAAAACAAGCGAAACACTGTGATTTGTAATTACTGCTCTGACTAATTTGTGTTCGGCAGGTGCCAGCGATGGCATTTTGGAAGACAATGACACAGACAATATGTTGTCATTTAGTTTGTAAGCAGTTGTTGCCAGAGGAAAATGTTGACATTTTTTACAGTTTTGCTAACGAAAAAAAAAAGAAAATTCAGGTTAAATGAAGATGGGTTGACTGTCACGTCAGGAAGTGTGCAGAGGGCGGTGGTGTCACAGCGAGGGGAGTCGGCTGCCAAGTCAGGGACCACTGTTCAAGACGGTGTTTCAACATTTGTAAGAATGAAACCACTGGAAACTTTTAACTAGGACATCTCGCAGCCGTGTTCGAGGCCACAAAACCGGTCACGACATGAAACTGAACCTTTAAGGGATATTCTGGTGTAAGTTTAATATCCATGGTCTAACACACCGTGAAACTGTGTTAGACTCCCTCTCGAGAGATCAAGTTTGCAGACCGTTAATTTACGGAGTTTTATCAACCTCAGAAACGACCGCACGACAACAATACACTGCAGTAAATGGATCCAAATATAAACCGCCACCAAAAAGCCACAAATAATGCTCAGAACAGCACCAACAGAACTTCAACAACAGTACAAATAGGGTCTCAGCACATAGTCCGGGGCATTAAAACTCTGCTAGCTTAGCTGGATTTGTACCGAAAAGCTGACAAAATTTACCACTCTTCTGCAGCAGCTTCCTGTTGACGGGAAGTCCCGACGAGTCGATTACCGAGTGCAGTAGAGTTCCGCGGCTCATGGATGAAAATGTATGATTATGATTCCATGGAAAAGCAATCAAAGTTTATATGTGTCTTACCTGCCAGTTTATAACAGTTATTATCGAGAGCAGACAGGGAAAAGAACGGAATTAAGCATTTCTAACCGCACTCGGTAATCGTCGCGTCGGGACTTCCCCGACCCGGAAGCTGATGGAGGAGAGTCGAAATCTGTTTTTAGCTTCATAATAGAAATCCAGCTAAACCAACGGATGTTAGATGCCCCAGAGTATGTGCTGAGACCCTATTTGTACTGTTGCTGAAGTTTGGTGCTGTTCTGAGCATTATTTGTGGCTTTTTGGTGGCGGTTTATATTTGGATCCATTTACTGCAGTGTATTGTTGTCGTGCGGTCGTTTCTGAGGTTGATAAAACTCCGTAAATTAGCGGTCTGCTAACTTGATCTCTCGAGAGGGAGTCTAACACAGTTTCACAGTGATTTAGACCATGGATTAAACTTACACCGGAATATCCCTTCAAGACATGTTAAGCTGCAACATATAGAAATGTAAAATAAAGTTTGCAACATTTATTAACCTTACTGGGTTAATGGAAGTCATGAACACATTCTGCATATGAAATATTCAGTGTCAGCATACAGTGTCAACATATCATCATGTTCAGTCAGATCAGAGTGGTATTGTGTTTCTAATGAGTAACCATGATTCAAAACCAAACTGAAATCGAACACATGAGGTCAGATTTCAGCCTCGGTCAGTATTAAAGTTCAGTTTGAAAGCAGTTAAAAACAGACTTCTCTCAGCAGACAGGAAAATAATAACAACTGTGCAGGAAATTGCTACCGAACCTGTTGAACTCTCTGCTGCTTAACTGCACACAAACAACTGACATATTGCATCTGCAACAAGATCTGACATCTATCAGAAAAATAACAGCACACCGCTTGTAAACACAGCCCCCCGAAAGCATTTCATTATCCTCTGATTTTCTTTTGAGCTGTGAAAAAGACAAGAGCTGAATTAATCAAAAACAGCGTCGGTGCTAAAAATGGAACATGACTGACGCACATGTGCATATAGTGAGACAGGACGTAACCTTCACAACAAACTAAAGAGAAATCTGAAGATGGGAATGAAACGCTCCCTGCTGCAGTTCCAGCAGATGTTTCTCCCTTTTTACTTTTTAGAAGTCTTCACTTCCTCAGTTCATTTTCTTGCATCCCATCCCTCTTCAAATCCACTCGTTCGCTCCTTTCTCTCATCTTCATCCTTCTTTGCCTCGTTCTCTCTCTGACTTCCTTCCCCGTCTCTCTTTATGGCCCACTGTACAGAACTTGCAAGTCCTTTCCCCTTTATACAATATTCTAAAAATGATTTTACAAATTCTGTGGCGTCATTTAGAGACTTCTTGATATTTTTATATTAATGATTATTGTAGTGACAACTGTATCCATCTGTTTCCATCTCTATTAAATACAACTCAATCACCAGAATAAATGCTGGAAATGTACGTTTCTGCCAACCATGGATCGCTTAAATTCATATTTGTTTATGCTGCACTTTTACATTTCTTTAGGTTCAATCATCAATTATTTTTTTAAGAAAAGATCATGTTTCTGCTTAAATTAACTGGTCAAGTCACTACAAATACAGCTGGAAATGGGCCAGCGTCTTGTTAAGAAATAACCAGTGCTTTCAGGCCTACGATGTTGAAACGCTGTCTTGAACAGTGGTCTCTGGCTTGGCGGCACTTCTCATCACACCCCGAGGTCAAGCACACAACTTTAAATGTATCATCGCCAACATTGTATTCATGTGACTGCGCTGCTTGATATATCATTGGGTAAATTTGATACTATAAATACTGCGTCAAACATGTGATTAAATCTTGATTAAAACAAACAAAAACACCGAGAACACCAAATGTTAATATGCCGTAAATCCAAGACAATGAACTAAAACAGGCTCAAAGAATGAAGAGCGCCGAAATTATAATTTTATATGTGTTCACCACTGTGAGCTACAATTCTTTGTTGCATGTAGTTAGTCGAGTCCACCTTAACATAAACACAATCTTTTATGTTTACCGACTTCAAGTTGTGGCGTAGTGTGATTATAAATGTTGGCATCATGTTTCAATGAACCCCAGATATATTACAAATGCCATGTATACTTACTATATTTGTACTATTATCACATATATATGAGGTGATGCAAGGGTTGGTCAGACAGCCAGAGACCACTGTTCAAGACAGTGTTTCAACATTTGTAAGTGTTTAAATTACTGGATATTTTTAAGTAGACATTGTACAGCCGTGTTTGTGGTCGCAAAACCAGGTATATTAAACCAAAACATCATCTGGCCAAATGGTTTTTGTTCTGAAACCTAACCAGACCATAAGCACACGATAAAATAGCAAAATTCAACCTAAAGAAACAGAAAGTTGCAACATAAAGTCTGGACATGTTGTCAACATTTATTCTGGCGACTGGGTTGAGAACAAAAACACCAAACAAACTAAAGAGCACTAGCGGATATCTAGAACTCTTAAACCGAACATCACTGCCTCCCGACTTTTCCTAATGTTTGTCTTTGAAAACAGGTTGCTCTGAAACAGTCACAACTCTGCTGGAAGTCGCATCCACGCATGATGATGAGGACTTCAAAGAAAAGCTTTTCTCGTTGGGACTCTCCGTCACGTTGAAGCCTTTTCCCCACTTGAAAACAACTCAATTATTTCCATATGTATGCAGACCCGAAGGTGACTGTGAAGGTCAGACTGTATTTCCACGCTGCAGATGACTTCCTTCTCTCGCCTCTCAGCCTCATTCTGCTGTTGAAAGAGTCGCATATACATATTTTGGAGGCGGACGGAACACTGAGGATGTTCTGTAAGCCGACTCTTTCGCCTGTCGACTCTGCTGATTGTATTTTTTTCCTGCCAGTGAACGTACATCCACGCCGCGCTGAGCATCGGTGAACCCGAGGCCTCCTTCCCTCCCACTCTGTAACCAACCCTTTGCTGTTGAGCATGATGCATGGTGGATGAGCTCCAGTGCCCTCGATTTCTCTTCTTTTCCACCCCCAGTCCTCCTCTTTTTTTCTCCTCCCTCTCTGCCCCCAACGTCCCCCCTCTCCATCTGTTAGTCAGATGAAAAATTGGAGAAACATTGTTCTCACCATTTCCCATAACCCAAAATAGACCTGGCCTACTAAAATGGCCCCGTCTTCACCTTCCCATTGGGACTGAGCCAAGAATATCTCCTTGGAAAAAAATGTAAATCTCCTTTTCTCAAGTTTTATTTCAAAATTAAATGACTTTTGCCAACTTGAGTGTGTTGAACATGTCGCAGTCACTTCATGCTGAATCAGTAGGCGTACTGTAAAAACATGATTTACACTTTATCAAAGCCAACATCAGCAAACATTACAAAGAAAACTCGTCAAGAAGCCCCCTGATACAAATGACATAATAAACAAAAATATGTTTGTATCAATATTTACACACAACATTTATTACTGATCATAAACTGCAGCACATAATAATTTTAATGTCACACTTGGCTGTGACAAACGATCTGACTTTCACAGTCTTCAAATTCAATTTCCACAATAGAGAACAACAACAACAACAACAGAACAGCATACATCAGCTTTAAGCCTCACTTAAGATTTTTTTTTTTTAAATTGCTCTGCCATCCTGAGCGCAGATAACCGAGCACTGAACCTGAGCAGCAGGAAAATGAATAAATAAACCATTCCATTGTGTATTGCAGTATTGAAAACATCAAATTGCACATGTTCTGCTTGGTTTCATACTGCTGAGGATCAGGTGTCTCTCAGTACAGGCACTAGTTCAGGACTTTTCATCCGATCATGTCCGTCATGTTTCATCCCACTCCTGAGGAGTTTCACCTCACCATTTTTGTCCAGTGGAGATATTCAGTGCCATTTCAGGAAGTAGTGAGCTGCATTTGAAAATAACTTCCATCAGCATCAACTTTTTTGCTGCTGTAGGGTCAGGAAAAGATTGTGCTCTGGCCTGGAATACCTGGTTCTTCTACCGGGTTTTGTGTAAAGTGTTTATAAATTTGGCACGATTCAAACAGCTTGTTATTCATTCTCAAACAGTAGAAATCGGCGGCACCTTAATACCAGCATCCGTATAAAACATCAACTTCAAACTAACATGTTAAAGCGAACGCGCTTAATTTTGAATTTCTTTCGGAAAAAACTTCCAGAAATGGTTTCATAGATACTCGTGAAAGTCAGAACGAGGAGGCCAAAATTGCCTTTTGGAAGTGAATTCTTCACTCTGGCAGACGCACACAGACATGCTCACTCTGGCATACACTCATACATATTCACCACCTGCAGTCCTTGCATAGAAGCGGTGGACCTAATCTGTGCCACATACTGTTGGGTGTAACACGGCATGAAAGATGCATGCACGACATTTTGGAGAGAGGTTACACCCCACGAGGGAATGACTTTCATTCTGTCTCGTTCAGATTGGCCCGTTGTTCTTTTTCAAAAGTAGCGGATTCCTCCCGGCGGTCCTGCAGAGTCTGAATGTGAATTCAAAGTCGCTGAGTCGGTCCAGAGCCGATCCTTGCACCGTTTTAAAAGACTTGAGTTCTGTCGGCTGAGCTCGGATGGGTTATTACTGTAGCGGGAAGGTTATTTTGTGGTTTTGCTGAGTAATGAAGGTCAGTCCGTATCTTCTCTGAGTCCAGGCGTGCAGTTTTGTCTCTGAACTGTAAATGGGAAAGGCTGTGAAATTAGGTTCACCCTGTGGGTCCGTAATGACGCGCTGTAATGTTAAAATGAATTGAGTGCTTCTCGAGAGGACCTAAATCTGTTTGCCGGCTGAATTTAATCCATTGTTTATTTCAAATAGAATATTTATAAGTGAGTCAAAGTATATTTCTGTGCTAATGTCAACAGCTTAGAGAGAGGAAGCTCACGCTCAAACTGTCTTTAGCTCTATTTTTGCACCACAGCTCAAATAAAATGGACTCAAGCCTGTAAAAGTTAATCATGGGATCTCTTACAGCACCCGGGCCTGTTTTACAAATGCAAATCACAAACGATGCCGATGTCAGCTTTCACAAATTGAAGATACATTTTCATGTCCTGCATGGGTTTTGCACTTTCATGCATCGGTTGCAAGGACTTGATGTCACTGGTTTTTTATTTCTGTAATGTTTTAAAATGAACAAGAGCAGAATGATTTCACGTTCCAAATCCCAGCCTGCGTGTCGTACATTTGGTGCGATGAGCTCCTGGTTTCCAACCGATTTGGCTCGTGCCCCTGAAATAAGAAGCAATGTTGACTCGTGGCACCTTTCTCACAGATAACAGATCGATGAGGTGCGAGCAGTTCAACCAGAGAGTGATGTTCCTATCTCAGGCTGTTCCATCTGAAAAGTTTCGAGAGGCCTGAAAAGGTCAAGCCATCTGATTTGTTACGATGAAAATGGGAAGACAGGAGAAGAAACAGAAAAGTCATTATTTATCATTGACCGTTTTGGCGTTTCGTGACTCACAGGTTATTATTTTTTTTCTCCTGTGCACTTTGGATTATCTTTGGAAGACATAAGACTATTAGGATTACTAATGAGCACAGGAGAGGCTGGAAAATCTGTAAACCTACTACGACCCAGTCACAAATGGCCTACAACCGTACAAACCCAAAGTGTAGAGTTTAGGGTTGAGATCAGAAATCTTTTTTACAAATGGGAGCTTATAATGAGAAGGAACTGTGAATAGCTCTGGTTAGCGAGAAGAATAAATAGAAAAATTACATCCAATAAGTTCAGCTCAATACAACATTGGCGGACAGTGAGGACATCCCAATAAACATACATCATTTTATTTCCAATGTTAAAACCTGGATTAAAGCTTCTATGTTTTTGGTCAGTTTTAAATTTTTTTTTTCCTTTTTACAAAAATATGACTTCACATAATTGAAGATTGATTTCACATAAATCAGCATTAATGAACCAAAAACTAAACAAACAGAAGGTTCTTCTCCAGCCTCCGAACCAGAATCTTGTAGATGCACGGTGACTTTCTGCTTAGATTACTTTTAAAATATCCTTTGTGAATATTGCTGTAAAAACACAACCTCCAGGATTCGATACCAGCAGAACTTTGCTGCATGTCCTACTCTTCTCTCTCCACACATTTTCTGCCCGTGTCTCTGCTGCTGCTGTCGAATGGAAGCACAACTGCCCAAAACAAATTTACAGTGCACTATAAAGTCATTTGGGATTCAGACACACACTCCACTGATGCTTACATTCTGGTGGCCAGCTGGAAGCATCCATTGAAGTGTGATCCACAGCATGCGCTGCCTTTCTCATGTGTGGGACATACAAAATGTATAAAACATGTAAAATACATTTAAAACCTCCTGCGAACGCCTCAGACCTGCCCTGGGACTGGCTTTATAATGATGGCTGAAATTCAAAGTGCAATCTCTCAGAAAAAAAAACACACTAAAATAGGCGTATACTGGCAGGTTATTTTGGATCCACCAATCAGAGATGACACAGGAGGAAATGAGAAAACAAACGCTCAGTATCGGTTAAATGAACCTTTTTACGTATCAGCAGGAGAATAGCAGCCACTTAAATCCTGCAATCTGGTGAGTCTGGAAAGATGTGTCCATTCCATTATGACAGAGACCAACAGAGGCGCCCGCCCACTCATACATCTCTCTACGATGGGCCAATTAAAGTAATGCTTTCCGGCGTAATGTGCAGCCCTTGCTATATTGCAAAAATGAAACAATAAAACAAGAATAATGTTTTGTCGTCGCAGACAAACAAATCTTTTGCTTGGCTCTAAAACGTCGATGCTCAGCCAAGTGCTCGTTGATTGCCAGCCAATCTGTAGCTTGAAGGCCAACATAATAACGTTTAACAAAAACAGAATCTCGTAACAATTAAAGACCAGTACCCTAGCTATGACAAAATGTTTTAATGAAAAATACATTCTTGGATGGATGTCGCCATCTGGCCTGCAACAGTCCCTGATTTTTCCTGAAAGAACTTCAGCTGAGCTTTCACTTGATCCTCAGACGGGATTTAGAAAGTCAAGAATGACCGTCTTTCAGATGCATTGAAGTTCCGCCAATTTATGTCTTTCATTGTGCTGTTTAAGGAGCTCATGTATACCCATTTGGAAGTAGATATGTAGGACTCAAACAATGTGACCACATACTTTCATACAAAGTGTTAAAAGTGAAGATACCACGGTACATAGGATTGAAGTAGGGGTGGAATTTGGATTCAGCCTTAGAGAGAGAGAGAGAGAGATAGTTTCTATTTTTCCCCTGTCGTCGGCTCTTTGGAAACTTTCACAAATACCGACAAAATTAAGGGAAAGTGGATGTGAATTAGTGTTTATTGGAAGAAAATGGACGACGAGCTGACAGCCAAACTTTAAACTCAAGGGTCCTTGGAGATCAGGACAAGTATTACCAAAATAATGATGCAGGCTTTTCTGTAGAGCACAACGTTGGAACGAGTGACAAACCAGAAATATGTTTAAGAACTCGGCTCCAAATGGGGATTGAGTCTCCTGGAGCTTCAGACCACTTTGTATAATTGCAGCCTGTAACAAAAAAATAAAAATAAGCATGGACCCATTTGGGATGTTGTAGGTCATAAAAAACGGGCTGTAACTTTCAATAAAAAATATGCCTTGAAAGACTAACACGAGATAAATCTATGAAATAAAAATCTGTCGAACAGAAATTGCGGTTCACAGCAACTCTCTCCTTTTAATATCATCCAAACACGCTGCGACCTTTCTGTTCGTCATCCACGTCGATCACCTCCCGGCTCACTGCAGGAGACATAGAAGTGGTTAACGAGATATACAGCCGTTATATCACATCGTTCTCACAAGACAGAGAATGTAAAGAAACACCGCAGAGAGCTCCATGGGGATCAGAGTATGGACGCTATACAGTGAACAGTATCCATAGCAACAACCATGTTCGTCATTTACCCATCGATAGACGACTAATGACCATTGTGTATCTTTATATATATGAAGTGAAAATGCAACCAAGAGAAAAGAATACAGTTTAGAAAGCCTGCACAGTAATCCATATATCCATATAAACATTTACTCTATTGGGGATCCTTCATCGATGTTGTCTTAGCAACATATCAGCGAGAGAGAAAGTAGATGCTTTCAGTAATTTCATACTTGACTATTACGCCAGGGTAAGAACACATGTTTTGCCCTAAGTTTTAAAGATGAGTCTCTGTTTAAGATTGTGTTGCCCTTGCGAGCACGGATGTGTGTCCTGGAGGAGTGACACGTGCTGGAGAAGAAAAAAAAAAAAAAAACATGAATTAAAAAATAACCAGGGCCACATCCAGGAGTTTGAACTTTTTACTTTTTTTTTACTGTGCATAATTTTTAAGGTGGATTTTTGATTTTCACTTGAACTGGGAAGAAAGTCTTCGCAGCCATGAAGAGGAGAGTAGTTGTTTTGCAGAGAATTGGCAAGAAAAGCCAAGAAATACGGAGGCTGAAGGACTCATAGAGCATGAAAGGGAAGAACAGCACAGCTTACAAATAAAAAATGAGTAAAACGGATCACAATGAGGTTGTGGAGATACCAGAATGTCCAAATCAAGTGTAAAGAATGACTCCATACCTCTTTAGAGACAACAGCAAAAAGAAGCAGTAACAGCCACACACAGAAAAAATATTTGGCACACAAAATAAAAGCTTTTATGCAAAAATAAAAATAAAATTGTGTCGCCCAGAGCATGCAGCATGCACAAATTCAGATGTTGTTTCTGTCGAGTCGGAAAAAAATCACCTCAAGAAGATTTCCTGCCCTCCCTGAAATTTGAACTTTACCATTGTTACAATCATATGAACCTGAGTGACTGACCACACTGTGATGTGCAGTGCTGCCTTGTTCAGGATTATCAGGACCTCCCTGACGGGTTTGTTTGACTTGTGGAGGACATCCTCCACCTGGACACAAGCCGCTAAATGTTCTGCGAATATAAGATGAATACATTGGCTAAATTAGCAAACATTACTCCCACTGCAGCTGCTGGATAAGAGCTGCAGAAGATGGATGCAGCATGCTTCAAGTTTACTGGATGTCTTCGCACCTGTCCACTTGTTTGCTGGTTGGTTGGTTTGTCAGCAGGATTACATCAAAGCTACAGGACGGATTTCTACAGAACTTGGGTAGAGGATGGTTCCTGACCCAGATTAGATCCAACTAACTTTACCCGGATCAAGGACTTTTATTTAACCTCCTTTAAGAGTGTTTTCCAACATTTTCGTTAATTTCTCAGTGAATAATGCATGGATGGCCTTGGCGGAGGTACGCTGCTCTACTGAGCGATTTACTAGTTTGAATACATTCTCAGCTCTGTGTAAAATGTGTTCTTATTTTACCTTGAAGGTGTCTATCGCCCGGACATCTTGATGTGCCACCAGCTCATTTGTCGCTGCCAGCTGCAGAGGCATGGAGCTGTGCAGTTTAAAGGGCCAGTGTGTGGGATTTAGGGGATCTACTGGTGGAATAAAATCTGTGGAAATGTGTTTTCATGAGTGTATCATCATCTGAAACTAAGAATCTGAATGAGGATGAGCCTTTTTATATCTACAGAGGGAATGAGTCCTCTTCTATGTTTCTACAGTAGCCCAAAACAGACAAAGCTAGCACTGGTCCTGTACATTTGTCACCACATGAACATGTTAGCTTAGCCAGTGAACGTAAGCTATTGCATAATTTACTCTTTCAAACATTTATTTAAATGCTTCACTGTAAATGGCTACAGTTAATTGGGTCTAATGTTTTTTTTTTTTTTTCACAGTTTATTCACATAAATTATGCTATCCAAATCAATTTGACGTTGTTGCTTTGAGTGTTCTACACGATACAGTTTTTAATGTATCAAATACACATTTGCATAAGTCCTGGACTCTGGAGGGAAGCTTGTTATTTGCAGCCTCCATGTCAATGCATAATTATATACTCACAATGCAGTTTTGCTGATGCAACACCGACCCAATCGCTGTCTGTCTATTACCTCTCCACTTTCACTTATTTCTGCCTTTAGTGGCTGAAGGTTTGCGATTCGTCTCTCTGCTCTCAGAGCCCCTCTGGCTCCCAGTTATCAGTCATTTATTCTCTAATCTCTCCGTCCAGGAGCAGCCTTGGTCTGACTCCATATGGCAGAGAGCTGAGGTGGGCAGCTGGCCTTTTATCACAGCGCACAAACAGACCAGGTCACAGACACACACACACACACACACACACACACACATGCAGCAGCACCTGCACTCCTGCATGCCCTCGCCAGATTACACACTGTGTGACTAACACACACGTGCAGTATAAAATGGATGCTAACATGCACTGGAACAAAGACACAGGTTGTACAGTACAAACACAAGCAGAGGTTCACACACAAAGAGTCAGAAAACTGGCTCAAAGCGTGGGGGAAGGGAGACACATGTACACACGGGAAAAAAGGTATAAACACACTTCTCTTACACCGGAGGAGAAGTCTGATAGTGACGGATTCTGTTGTACGTTATCGACAGAAATGAAAGGGGAGCACAAACACATCTGACTGTAATCAAGATGTTAATCAATACGGAAAAAACAAAGTGCGAAAGAGTGGTGTATTTTGAGTCCTTTCATAAGTCACTTGACAATCTGCCTTCACATTTCTGTGCAGCTCCATCAAAGGTTCATTTTTTGCATTTTACTGAAGGGGGTACAGCTGTTGGAAGTCGAGTGCTGTCTGTGATTTGCCCCCTCTGTCATTTTGAGCGGCTCCACGTTGTTCGTTCAAAGTGATGAAGTGCTCTTCATGTCTCGGGTAGAAATCACTTCCTTTGTCAGTCCTGCAGTTTGTTGTCAATCCACTGTGAGACACATGTTGGCCATTGTATCATGTTGAGACCGTCGTCCCCGACAGGCTACAGCTTATGTTGTTTATAAGCCTTAAAATGACCTGTTTTTATAATACATGTCATAGCAGTTGGATTGACATGAATATGAGCAAACTTTCCCATGAGGAGGAGGGAAAGGGTCGGTTTGGTGTGGCAGGTGAGAAGAAGACGGCTGTTTAACATTTGTCAGCGTGTAACCATTGGATACAGGACGCTGGGACATTTTCAAGCCACGTCAGCGGCAAAAAAAGCAGATACTTTCTACAAGTTATCCGGAAAATTTGGCGCCAAAAAAACTCTATTTCTAAAGGACAATTTTTCTTACAAATCGACAAAGACAATTTCGTTTTAATCCCTTGCAAACCTTTCCACCGCTCCACTTTTGGTTTATTTTACATTTCCAAACTTCAATTCCAGCTAATAGTTTTTATGAAAAACTGCACTCACAATAAGCTGAAAGCAAATCGCGAACTGATCATCTGTTGAGCACAACAACTCGTTATCTTGTTTATTCTATCAGTGTGAGATTCACTGTCTCATATCTTGAATATCTGAAGAGCTTTCTTTACACCCTCCTTGTAAATTCACACTGCGGAGACGGTCCTATGTTTCCAAGGTGCCCCCAGTATTCAGGTTACAGGTTTCGACCAGAACACAATAGGAGGGTTAATGTGTGTTAACAGAATATTGAACAGGGGAACAAAGGACTCACACTCTCCCGCTGCAGGCTGACAAGAATATTTCCTCTCAGGTGTCAACTCGTATTTAGAATCAATCTCCCGGTGAATCCGGTCCGGTCGTGTCACTCTGACTGCTTCGTGTAATGAATGGAACAGAAGCTGAATCATCCAGCGGTCTAATGTATTATCAATTACTTGATTTCTGCCCGCTCTCGGTCGGATGCATTGATACAGTGTGGGCCGACAGTGAACGCTCCGTTGTCCGGGCTGCCAATGGAGCTCAGCTAGAGGCCAAACTGGCGTCACTAATCTATGTAATGTATGTGGCGAGTTAGGACACGAGACACACTGTGTAAGGGCAGCTCATTAATCAGCTGCAATAATCTACTGTATCATCAATAAGTTGATTGCTGACTGGCCGGAGCCAAATCTATTGATACAGCAGCGCATTTCTCCTCTAATGTGTAATGAATGGCATGGTGTGTGTGTGTATGTGTGTGTGGGAAGTAGCATAGTGCATTAGAGCCTCATTTGTAACACTGTTCGGGATTTATGCATAAGCTGATCATGAGACCTTTCCCTGCTGCAGGCCTTAAAGCGGGTTAAGCTCGTTTAAATCTACAATAATTGATGTTTTGGGCCAATCGGGGTCTCAGGGCCTGAATAAAAATCCCAAAGTGACGTGTACACTGACAACTGTAGTCACCACGGACATGTAGTATTTCTGTTTACAGTCTACTTGGAAGATGGTTTCCAACAAACTGGAGGTACGCGGATGCCCACACACAGAGCCCGTATGTTCACAACCCAATGACGAGATTTTGCTCTCAGATTTTCCAGCTTTTTAAACATCTCAGACACCGGGATGAAATGTAAGCATTAACGTCTGTGTTCATCATTGATATGTCCACACCAACACAATATTTAAAGTCGTTTCCGGAGAATTTCAAGCCGTGTTTTGCAGATGTTTTTAACAAAGCACTGGAAATGTCCAGCTGTGTTTGGAATTTGAAGCCGAATCACAGTTTGTTCTTAACCCTTACCAAGTGGATTTGTTGACTAAACCAAACCAGAGTGTAAGCAGAAACAGAAATAAGTTGGACATCTCCAGGGTTTTGGTGATTTAGCTGTTACGTAGTTGTTTAGGTAATTCACAAATTATTGGATATTCAGGAAAAAAGCAGCTTTCATTTGGCGTTTTGTTTCTGCCACAGACTTCGTCTCCTTACACGAGTCTGAGGTTGAAAGACAGCCAAGTATTTTATTTCTGAAGGATGTGCCCTTTTCCAAACAGTTTCTAGAGTCACACATTGGTAATGACAAAATATGAATATGCGTAGCTTAAAAGAAGTGAGACAAGTTAATCTGAGGTAGTTTGTCTGATGTTAGAAAAGAAAAGTTATCGCTCCATTTTCCTTCATTAATAATCTTTTTTTTTTTTTACTTTGTCTTTGAAATCAGCTCTTTTAGAAAGATACCAAATACAAAAAACACTGAGATGTTTTTTTTTTCTCTTTTTCAAACACAGCAACACAAACTTTAAAGAAGAGATTATCGTTTTTCAAAGCACCGTTTTCCCTCAAATGTCACTGCACAGTTGGCAGCACTGAAGCGAGTAACTGCCTTTTGAATTATTTGTGCAAGGAGACTCACTGTATGTCCATCTTTCACCAACATACTCGATTACCATTCACATCAGAGGTAAATACAGAAGATCACAAATACCGGGAATGTGTTTTCCCCCGGATGATATCTCTTGAGGCTCTCGGGATTCCTGCGTCTGCAGCATCAAATGCATAAACTAGCATTCCAGCCTGTTCTCCGCTCGCAGCATGAAAGCTGCTGGAATAAGCAGTTAAGGCAGCGATCTGTATATCTTTCTCGGTCAATCAATATGGAAACGATCGCTTTGCATGGCTTTCATGACAGAAAAGTCAGCAGGGAAATAAAGGCAAAAAGAAAAAGATGGAATGGGGGAAGTAAAAAAAATAAAAAATCCCACATTCATGAATTTAATTTTGAACCGTATCTGCCTGCGCCTGAGTCGTTCACATCTCTGTCTCTGCTTAATGTATATGAGGAGGATCTGAGGAAACGCAGAAGAAGATGCATAACAGCAGAAACCTTGAGTCACTCACAGCCTCAGTCAGAAAGAGAAGCAGGACTCACAGGGAGATCTGTTCAAATTTCACACCAGTTCTTCTTGTTTCTTTTTCAAAGTGAAACAACACAGAATCGCACGGCTGAAGAAATAAAACCACATTGCTTTAGTACTGCCGTTAGTACGAATGTATAATCACTGAAATGATTCAGAAAATCCATTTGTAAAGCGGATAAAGACGCAGAGAAAGTGATGAAAAGCAATCGGCGAATAACAGATTTACAGATTAAACACAACAGCATTGACTCAAAACCTTGACTGAAGCCGCAGGAATCACAGATGAATCTCCGATTTGTTTTACTTTCCCAAAAAAAACATGTCATCTGATCTGTTTTTTCTCCCTTCAGCCGGCTCGAGCTGTGAGCTTTCAGTTTCATCCGCCCAGCGAGGGTTCACGTCATGCACACAACCGGCTGTCATTTAAAAAAGCTCTGTCGCCCGACGTCCCAGTCGCTTTGTCGGACACGTTTGACAGCCGGAGAACAAACACAGTCACACGCCAGCACCAGCACAAACACCAGCTATGTAAATCAAATTCACTTTGGGTTTTAAAGAAATCAATCTGGAAAGTTGCAAAAGTGTGACAATGTATGAATAACTTCCTGGGTGGTAGAAGACAGGGACTCATTTCAATTCTAAAAATATAATAGACACTTTAGACTCACTGTGGGCGATCGAGCCTGTTTGACCTTTTTTTAATCAACAGGAGATTCCAGCATGAACATCATCTTCTACTACTGAAGCGAACGTGCATCCTGTCAGAAGGCGTTTTTCATAAGTGACAGCTGGAATTTGAATGTGTAATTACTGATAACTAAATAATTAATTAAGATTAAAGTACAATGGCTGACACGAACATTTCCAAAACTCAAATCCTCATTAGAAAGTAGACCCACTGAGTATAAAATGCTGACACTTAACTTTTCGAAGGGAGATACAGCTACACTTGAAAGCTGCAGAGCTCGCAACCGCGTTACATCAGGAAAGCTTGGGACAAATTCCAGCTGTGTTTATGGCAACAAAACCAGGTATTTTAAAGCAAAACACATTTTTAACCCTAACCTTAACTGAAAAAGTTTATCTATAGAAACGTTAAGGTGCAACATAAAGAAATGTAAATGTTTGACGTATCTGTGGTTCGCTGAAATGTCGATCAAACATTTATTGTGAAGATTGAGACGAACGTGTAAAGAAAATTACACAATCTCTACAGTTGGTTCACGACAAAGCAGACTCAAACATTATAGACTTACTGATTGTTTCATATTTGTTTCTCAGAGAAATCAGACTGTTGATTCTGACTGAAAATGTGTTGTTGGTGTCAGAAGGAGAGATAAACACCCCAACAAATGACTTAATCACAGTCTGATCAGCGTGACAAATAGTTTATGGCAATTTGAAAAAATGTTCTGCGAAAAACCCTGCGACGTTCTCGAACATCAAACCACGATTCTGCAATGAATCCGACAGCCTGTGATTTTACCCCAGAAATGCAGTAGATGTATTTCACATGAGCTCAGAGAAAAAACACATTTAATTAACATTCACTTTATGTTGCACAACTTTTCCTGCAAGTTGTTTCACTTTGGTCATTCAGATGGAAACGTAGCTGCCGTCCCAGCATTTGGCCCCGCAGGCATCCCGAGTGTTGGATGAGGTCCTGCATTATTTGACTTAAATGAATAATAGATGGAAGCTCAAGCTGAACACACTCCATTCTCTTTGACTTGAAAATATCAAGTATGTCCATTCGATTACAAAGACAAGGCGCTGCTAGTGCTGGAGCACTGAGGTGTGGCTGTGCAGTATGATCTGATCTGATTTCTCATCTTTTTATTCCCTCAGTCTGCCCGCTGCTGACTTATAAAGTCTGAATGTAAGAGACACTCTTGTATCCTCTCTTTGCTTCTTGGCGAAGGCATACAGAGCCTCCAGACTGGTTTACATTTAAATTTTAGATACAGTAAGTCTAAGCTTAAAAAGGCATATTTAATGTTTTTTGCATTATTTTTGACGTGCTAATCCATCTCAATTTATAAATGCATGATGAATAATTTAAATAGCAAGAAACTGGCTGTTTGCTAAACCACTCACCAAAACAGCGATTGTCCAATAATATCTTAGTAATCTCAGTTGGATCTGGCAGATCTGTCACAGTGTAAGGAGCAGTTCTGACAGTGTATTCATTTGCTCTGATGTTAGCATGTCAGGCTAACTAGCTTGTTTCCTACATCACTAACCTAACCCAGCATGACTTGGAAGAAGAAGAAGAAGAAGCATTCGGTTGGCTTACTTTGTTCTGAGGATTTACTGTGAACATTCAATAAATACATTAAATGAAGTTAACGGCTGAACTTCTACTTTATAGTAGTTTCCCGCTGCCTGGAAGATGTTCCTAGGGAGTGCTACTGCTATAAACATTTAGTGTTTAACAGTTAACAGTTCTGCTCTCAAATGGATTTGGAGAAGCTGATGCTCAAGCAACCCTCACTAAACTCGCCACGTCTGCCAAACACTTCTATGGAGGAAAATGCCACGAGAAAGGTGTTTTTCATTTTTGAGTTTGAGTCAGACTTCTGAATTTCTCCTTATAGTTCTCCAGAACACAATAATAAAGCACAAATGTCTCGATGCAATGTCAAACATCTGTCTTGCTTGACCAAATGTGTAAGATTAGCAGTCAAACAGGTTATGTTAGATAATACCGACTAAAGGACTACCTACACTGTAACCCCTGGTTTCTATCAGGCGCGTTCAACAGCGACTTCTAGTGGCTATATGAATTATTACAGCACCAAAAGAGGGAGTCAGCTGAAGGAATGAAACCAAACTGGTGTCTAAACCAAACGGTGGCTACATCTGGTGCAGTCATGTTATTTTGGGGGTCGCTGGCAATTGACCTATTCAGTTGTTTGAAGTACGAGGCAATGTTGCTATCGTGAAAAATATCACGTATGTAATCGACCGCATGTTTTGTCCGTTAACAGCGCTCTCATAAAAGTCATGTCACTGTTATTAACGTAAACTGCGCATGCGAGACCGCGAGCCCGACAGGTGTAGTGATGGGAACCAGAGGGGGATGACACGTGGATAATTAATCCTCAAATATGTGCTTTGGAAAATGTGGCGAGTTAATAAGATAAAATGCAAAATCACCTGTGTGGCCATTTACACACAGCGTTCCTCATCTTTCATCTGTGAAGGTCACCTCGCTCAAAACTGCTTTCCATACTTTCATCTTTCCCTGGTAGGCAAAGTCATTTAGAGGCTGATGAAGTTATAAAGGGAGCAGTTGGGAGAAAATAAGTCAGAAAATGAGAAGAAAAGTGGCCGGGCTGGCTGTGTTTACAGAAGATGGGGAGGCTTTATGAAGGTGTTTGGATTGCGGGGAAATGAATACATTTGGCTGGCTGGGTGTGATCGTCGCTCAGAGTGGTTGACGAAGCAGCGGGAAGAGAAAAAAACAGCGGAAATGGAGACGGACAAGAGATAGAGATGGAAAAAGATCAAAGTATAGGAGTTGCGGGGGAGGAAGTACTGTATTTTATTCATGGTTATGATTTTGAAAATGGAGAACGATGCATTTAGAGAGTTAAAAGTAGAGAAAGGCAGAGCTGCGAAGTGGCAGCAGAGCGATGTTGTTGGGTGCATGCAGATGCTTTCACTTTTGTTCTTACTGGATTCAGATGAAGCCGTCGCGTCCGACTCGAGATCCGCTGCTTATGAGTGAGTTAACGCAGGAAAAGGTCTCAGCGTTGAGCCGGGAACATGCAAATGGCTGCTGCTTTAGTGAAGGGATGTAAGAGTAGCCCCTGTTCGATAGCTGGTGCATCAATACTTGTATTCAAGATTTAAGATGTGCATTGCCACTCTGGTTGTACAAGTACACAGTAGATTCTTCGGTTGAGGCTCCACTTCAGAAGATACGTGAATACATTGCAGCGTGGTTACTGATATGTTTTACGCTAAAATGATGATTCAATGAATCCTTTTTAGCCGAGAAACAGAAACCCATCTCCTTTTCTTCTGGAGTTCAAGGTGCGTTCGGTCGGTTTTGAAAAGATATGGTTGCTAATAGTCTCAGCAATTAGATATATATCAATTTTAAAAGGTTGTATACGGACTCATGTGTGCAACCAGCCAATGACTGTGTGATGTCAGTTAAACTGGGTCCTTGGGACACATAATGGGAACTTTCCAGGTGTATTGTTAAGCTCAAAATGAAATGTAGATGAGATGACCCACGAGTACTGAGTGCTCATGTAATCAGTACTGAGTAGTCATAAGTCAGTATGATTGAACATGTTGAATGATGTGGCTGGTGATGTTCTCATTCAGTTTCTGTTGACTGTTTGAGAATATTTCGATTTCGTTGGCAGAGGAGGAAGAAAAGACAAAGACAACTTCCAAGACAGACAAACTTTCAGGAGAGAATTTCATGCTGAGAGGGAACGAGCTCCTCTGGAAGTCGGCCTGTTCGACCTGTTTTACACCTGGGGCGCAAAAGAGACTCATTTACAACTTCTGCAATACTTGGCTAAAGAAACAGACTCTCTCGCAAAAGGTAGTCAGTGTAAACACCGAGAGTATCAAAAACAACAAACCCCACTGAAACATGAGCTCATGCTTGTATAACCCGCGGACAAAACTCAAACTGGTATAATTTATGAGATTTTTGGGAATCTTGTGCAAAAGAAAGAGAGAGGGGCTGAGCCTTTGGTGCACAGAAGAAGTCAGAAATGCGACTTCTGAATCACACAATCATGTAAGCAAACAACAAGTCTGCCAACAAACCTGAGGTCAGCGATTTCTACAGCAAGTTATGAACTGCTCGGGGGTCAGAACTGACACACGGGGGGGGGGGCAACAAAACAACCAACAACAGGCAACAGAAGTCGGGGAATGGACTCAGCAGACTATCAATTCGGGATAACGGGTCCTGTATCGTCGCGCAGCTGGGACTAGACAGTCTTCTAGGCAGCAGAAGTTACTCGGGGAGGGATCGGTATATGACAAGCTGTCAGGGTAAATAAACAAACAAACACAGGGAGAGTTAAAATGAGGGATACTGCGGAACCAGAGGAGACAGATTTACAGTCCAGGAACAGCCCTGGGAATGTAACAGCCTAATCTTTCTTTCTCTGCCAGTTTACACCACGAGTCTGAGGGAATACTGATGGCACATAATTAATTTATACACAAAGAGAGCACACTCCATTATTGTCAACACAGAAGGAGCCTTTGCGTGGAAAATGTTTGATTTGGCGGGAACACACCACAATACGGAGGGCTGGTGTTTTCATGATGATGTCGGCCTGGAAGACTTTTAGTTCCTGAAAAAAGAATAAATGAATGAATTTAAATGTGACGAATGTGATTTTAATCTGTGACGTTCATGTGTTGCTTCCAGGAGTTGTGGCATGATACAGCGTTGTAAACTGGCATGGTTCTGTTTCCCCGCAGCCTGCCTCATGTTGTGGTTTTCCTTAATTACCAACAAAGCATAGTGACAACCCTCAGAGGAGAGGGACTAGTTAGCTGGTAGGATGGAGCTAAAAAACTCAATATGCGTTTAAAGGTTTTGACCCAAGTTTATTCATGTATATAGTGCAAAATGTGTCATTATGCTCTGTGGGGATTTGCTCGTATGTGCTTCATTCAGTATGATAATAGGTATGTTATTAGGGTTGAGCATGAAGGCGACTAAAACGAGTATCAGGTTCAGCAATGTGATCTCATGGGATGGTGTATAATAGCACATCACAAGACATTCGCGCACCACGTTTATGCATTTTAAGCTTTTCGCGTGTCATTTAACGCAGCGCAGACAACCATTGTAAAGACATGCTGACCAACACAGCCGACCTGGCAACCCTGGTCACGTATGCGTTGCAGGAAGGTACGCACAGGTACGCGACATGTATACTGGATACATGTTGCAGTAACTCTACATCACTCTGGCGGTCATCTGTTCTTATCCTCCAAAAGGATATGAGGACGTAAAGGTTGCAGAACAGTAATTTGACATGTTGTTTTAGTTTAAAAGACGGGGGAAGCGGTTTGCTGCACTCTGACATGGAAAAACTCTGCTGCTTTGTGATTCTTTGCACTGCGTCAAGAAAACCAAAAACATGGATTCTTTGCTCTGTGAGATTTGGCATAGAAGACACGCCGTCTCTGCACAATATGAGCAAAAAATACATAGTGATGGCGCACAGAAAGTCGTTTAGTGATATCAGGCAGGGTATAGATAATTGAATATCATCTGCGTAAAATGTGTCAATAATCATATTTCTTTGATGAAGGAGAATCCTCATTGGGTAGCTGAGATACAGATACGCTGACCTGACAAATGCATAAATAAACACATGTAAACGTCCATTTATCTGCTTTCAGTCCCGTTTTAGTGTCTCATGAACAAAACAAGCGCTAAATGGGGGCGTTTGGGTAATGTATTACTCTTCAATGTCTTCTCATATCCGCACTAATGTATAATCATTTTTGTAATCTTTTTTCCCCCCCAACACTGAATGGAAAACGTAAGATAACTCAATAATTTTTCACTCCCGAGCACTGGGAAATAAGGCTTTCCAAACAAGTCCAGTGGCATTGCAATGTCAACAAAAAGGAAACTAATTAGCAGGAGATTCAGTTCAATACTCGATCCGCTCGCTGTCAATACTGCCTTCAAGGGAGTCCTTGGTCCAAACACAACATATGAAATGATATTGACAGTCAGGACACTTCACTTCACACATAGTTGAATCCATATTGTCTGTACTGTGTATACGTTTGTTCCCTTGTGTAGTTGATTCCAGAAATAATGGCGTCATAATACTGGAGGGTGATCCTGCAACCCAATCCCCATAATAAATCTTGGCAAACTATTCTTCTGCAAAGCGTGGATTTGTTGTATCTTTACATTTCTCGATGATCCGTTCTCAGTGTTGTAACCACCCTGCGTATGTTAGCGTTAGGTTTAGATAGCAAAGATTGCGTATTGGCTTAAAATGCCTGTTTATTTGCTACAAACAGCGGCGTACATGTCCCGACGCTCATCACAAATATCCGGTTTTGTTGCTTCAGACTCGGCTGGAAAATGTCCTGCGCTTGATAAAAATATCCAGCTGTTTGATGCTTCCTTTGTTGGCTGACTCACAGGACAACTTCAGCTTGTTTAGAATGGATCTGAAGAGTTAGATAGGTACTCAGTTTCACACCGAGTAGCCCTGTTTGGAGCCTGTAGAGGTTTGATGGCTTCCTCTTTGGGGATGATTCTCCCTTCCTGAACTCTCCACATTGCTCTCTCATATGATAGATTGCTCTGTTACAGATTTAGCCAGAAAAGCTGTGCAATTATATAGAAAGCGTCAGATGAGAAGTGGAACCATAAAACAATTCAGCATCGGTTCCACTCCTCCCCTCAGCCTACCAGTCATGCCTGATATTATTTCACTGCGTATTGCCGTGTGCAACGGTAATTTCACTGCTGAATTACCACTTCTTGACCTTTGCTGGCATTAAGAAAGGGCACTTTCACACATAAATTGTGTATAGAGTGTTCCTGCTGCCTCTTTATCACCAGAAGAAAGAAAGC
The DNA here is from genome assembly GCF_900880675.1 of Sparus aurata. Classification (NCBI taxonomy): domain Eukaryota; kingdom Metazoa; phylum Chordata; class Actinopteri; order Spariformes; family Sparidae; genus Sparus; species Sparus aurata. The sequence continues at coordinate 30,928,893 of NC_044199.1, read as the reverse complement.
AAAGGCAGCATAGGGATTTTATTATGGGAGTTTTTTTCCAGCTATGGGCTATATTAGTGATTAAATGCATTTTTTTCCCACCTTGAATGCGCTTACCACCGGCAGTAATACAGCATTTGAATAGCATCACTGCACAATCATTAAAACGTAACAGTGTGTGCTGGAAGGCGTGCACAAACCCCGGGGCTTCGAGTCAATATTAACCTGTAACATGTCCAGCTGATTCTGAGGGTGTTTAGAGTCACAAATTTGCCATCTCTGACATTTGAAAATGGGGGCCAGAAACTCCAAATGTCTTGCACTTAACTTGATGTACTTAAATCAATCATTATACACACGTCATACAACCCCAAAGGTGTGTGCATCGTTCCACTGTTGAAGGGGGATAAACAAAATTCTCAAAAAAGAGCCGTTCCTGAAGGGGACACTGAAGTTACTGTTGTATTAAATGTATACAGATGAAACTTTGATTGCTAAAACTAAATTATGGTACTTTTACGATGGTACCAGCGCGTTAACAAGGTGTCAATATTGTGGCCGTGTTGGAGCACAAGATTCATCTGTGGGGTAATGGACCGAACAAAACGCAGTCCGGTTGGAACTGTAAATGTGTTTTATTCTGTCGAGCAGAAGTAAATAAAAGTGTCGGACCAATCTTTTGTTTTAGATTAACTTTTGCAAACGTTAATGTGTGTGGGGGTGCGGGGTTGGTCGCCAGTGGACCAAACCACTGTAAGGCATATGAAGGGGGGTTTTGTTTTTTCAATGCATTATACCATTTTGTACATCATTTAAAATGATATGTTGATAGTTATATTGGTGGAATGAGGTTCCAGACCCCCTTTTTATCTTTATCTTTTAGTTACTGATTGATTTTCTGTCCTCTGTGCTGATCTTCTTCCTCCTGTGTGTCTCACTCTCTGTTTGAGCTGTGTGAAGTCTCTTCTCTTTCTAAACCCTCATGGTTAAAAGAAGGTTGAGTAGTTCTGGTCTTGTCGGTTTAAGTCAGACTGGTCCGTCACTCAGAGATGCTTGATGTCCGTTTGGCCAAACTGTGACAACAGGTCATCAGTACATTCTGCTTTGTTTTACGTTCACAAGGTTTTAGAAGTTCACGTTCTTGTTTCAAGCAAAAGCACCAAATATTTCGGGGTTCCAACTTCTTGAATGTTTATCATTTCCATGTTGGATGCCTTCAGGTTCCCGCCTTGTTAGTAGGACGTTGAAGACATTTGATTTGAAGGTATTATCTCGGGAGTTTGGAAATTGCGGTATGCATTTTTCACCATTCGTTGACATTTTATTCACTAGACGGTCATTCCAAATAATAATTAAGAGATCAATCGATAATAAATTGCATTTTGTAGCCCCCCTGCCTCATTGATTCGTCCTGACAATAGGACGGGGTCTGCAGGCTGAGCAGTGAGGCTGAATGGAGAGCGGATGAATTACCACCTGGAGCAGATTTTTGAGTCATTGCTTTCGATCAACACCCTTATCAAATCCCCACAGATAGTGTATATTATGGTCATTTCATGCTGCGAGGCAGAGAGAATCATCCTTAATTCTCCACAGGGACAATTTCAGTTTCCCATTTACAGAAAGGTGAGATGGGAGTTTTGGCCGAAGCTGCTGGAGCAAAAATAATTGCACACATTCATCTGTTACGTCTCCGGGAAAACGATGCCAGCAGTAATGTTCAGCTAATCACAGTTCAGCTCAATTAAAACCAGCATTGTGGCGTTAAGCAGGAACAGAAATAATTTTGCACATGGCGCAGGTTAACGAAGCGTATTTATAATTTCAGGTGTTGCGATGATCTCACACGCACTATTACAAAAGAAAACCCTGTAAATGTGATGATGTAAGCAGCATCTCAATGTGTTTTTATTCGTTGGTACAAAAAGAAGCTTCTTCACAATCTAATCACACCAGCTTCCAGTCTCAGACCTGTAGGCATAATGAAATAATACTAAGGTATATATATATATGTGTGTGTGTGTGTGTGTGTGTGTGTGTGTGTGTGTGTGTATAGACAGTCCTGTAATTGATCCCAGTGCAAAAATCTGTGTCTCCTTGACAACGGACACAAAATGGACATAATGAAAGACAATGCAGCATTTAGCGCCAGTATACTACAAACTTAACACCAGGCGTGTGCTGTCATGTCTTATTAAAAAAAAATTGTTAGCTGTTGTCTCAAGAACTGGATAAATTTCTGTTGTCAATAAATCCTTAATTACAAAACCCCCCATGGCCGCATACAGACTCAGATACTGGAGATGTGACAGGATGCGAATGATTGCGATCGTAACAGCTACTTTTGAGAAGTCACCCAGCTTCACAGAGATTTTACTTCATGCAAAAGCCATCTGACGTGCAGGATCGACTGCCTGGAGACAACCAGCTGCACGAAGATATCAAGCATCCACTTAACATAACTGTGAAAACAAACTTCACACACAATGGAGGAAAAAGTGGACAGTCACAGCAGTCGGCTTTCCCATTCTTCATGATAGAACTTTGAAGGCTAACTCCACCAGCTGTGCACATTAAAGTGCGTTTGCAGGTCTACTGCATCTGTGAAAAAGGAAGCTGCATGTCTCATCTGATAAATTGCCTCCACTTTTATCAACACTGATGGACTCATTATGGAACGTTTAAAAGCAAATGAATAAAGTCGATTCAGCAGAACCGGAGACACCTCCTTTTTTTAATTTCACGCATTTTTCGAAAACAAAACTGGATATTTTAAAGCCAAAACAACATCTTTTTCCGAACCCTAACCGAGTGGTTCTTGTGCCTTAATCCGACCAGACCATTAGCACGGCGAACTGAAAATCTGACGGACAGAAATGAAACGTTCCAACGTGTAAACCAAGATTCATTCTGTCGACTGGGTTGATTTGGTGGCGGCTGCATTTCATTTTGCTTGTCGATCGACATAAATGAAGTTTTGCAAAAGCAATTTTCACTCACATCGCTGCGTAGTCTGTTAAACGCTGACCTCATCTTCTTAACCTCAAACTGCCCGCTGACTCTTTATTGTTTCTAGTGGCAGTTGATTTGCCTCTTCTCTCTAACCTCTGACACTCAGTGAACAAATCCTCGTGTCTAAACCAAGTCAAGCATCTCCCTAATCTCCTCTAACCCTTGTATCTGACAGGCCTGCATATATGGAGTGAGAATGACTTTGGGTTAAATGAAGATTAGCCATATTTTTTAAAGAGTGGGCTTGAACCCAGGATGAGTTGGAATCTCTCGCCCCTGCTAATCCTGCTCTGGACGCTCTGAGAGAGAGAGAGAGAGAGGGAACAGCTCATTCCTCTCCCGTTCTCTCCATCTGTACCAGCCGGAGTTGTGACAATTCAATCTGTTCAGCGTCCTCCCGCATGAATTATGGATGAACCCCGCAACCCTCTGAATGTGGTGGGGATTTAAGCTTTATAACTGCTCCTGCTCGTGTCACGGGCTCAGTATGGATTTGAAAAAGGTTGGAAAGAGAGAAAAAAATCAAGGTAATTCGCGGAGCATCAAAGCAGAGGAACTGCCTGTATTAATATCCTCGTGATGGCAGAGCGATGATTCACTCCTCTGTGCCGAACGCCATTAGCAGGGCTCATCCAGAACGGGCCGGGCCGTGACTCCCCTGATAAGCAATTACTGAAGCGTCATCCTGTCTCGATGAGCTGAGCTGTAAAACCTGCTCCTACAGGTCGTAAACACGACGTTTCCATCAAGACTTTTTAACAGGAACAACAGAAACACAGACAAATGAGGAGACGTTTTGTGAGGCACTTTCATAACGGCGTAAAAGAGAAAAGAGCGTTTGACCGGGAGAGAGCGCGAAGCTCGTTTTCTCTCCTCGTTGTTTTCCGATGGCCGTCCGGTTCCTTCGCACAACAATACAAACACACCTCTGGACAAACATGCCATATGTCATTAGACGGCTTGGATTCTTGTGATTTCATTCATGAAAACCATTTCACGATTAAAAACCACATCAGGCAGACATATGCAACAAACAAAGACATATTCCTGCTAAGAAGCGTTTACAAGGTTTTGGCAACCCGCCAGCGAAGCGTCTGGGTGTCTCAATAGTGAATCCAAATCCGATGTTTCTCTCAGGCTGGAGAATATTGAGGTCACAAAATGGCCTTTTTTTGACGGGCGACTGGATACATAACATGTGGCGAGTGCATTCTCAGTCAGTGCGTTTGCATGACACTCGAGAAAACCGAATTACTGTGTTAGTCCGACTATGATCGGATCTTTAAGATGCATGTATACACCTTAGTCTGACTCAAATCGGACCGGATCGGATTCCTCATAGTTGGATTAAAACACCTAGATTATTCGATTGATAGTCGCATTACTCCTGCATGTATACGTTCCATCAGATCGGATCGGATTTCTGCGTTCTGCGCAGGCTCGAGATTTTTTTCCCGGGGCCGTGAGCCAGAAGTAGAAGGACTGCGGTGGTGGCGTCTTTCCTCCGAAAATAACCGAAATGTACAAATATGTAGCTTCGTGTCACTCTTCGTACACCATCTTTCCTCGAATGCTGAGGCAGAGTTTGTTGTTGATGGTGACGTAATGAGGTCAGCTGGAGGTGGCTCTGTTACCACTAGTTGAAATGGGTACAGCACCACCTAGCGTACCGGGGTATGACATGCTCCGGCCAATAATTCGATTTTCTCACAGGCATGTATACTCGGACAATTGCAGTTGTCAGATTGAGTGGCATAGTCGAACTATGGCTGTAATCCGACTAAGCTGTGCATGTAAACATACTGACGGATTGTTGTTAAATTTGATATTTTAGGCATATAGTGTAGGCCCTTTGTATTTTCCAGCCAGTAGGGGCAGTTACAGGTCATCTGCAGGCTTATTTCTACATTAGAAGTATCGGGCGGGAATAAAAACGAATAAATATTTCAGTGTGGGCTCCTGTAGATCAATGCCAGAAGCAGAGTTTGCTGAGTTTGTGATCGTCTGGGGAAAATAGTTCAGACTGTAACCTTTAAAAAAAGAGATCAGCGATAGGGTTTCTTGCTCAAGGGCACTGCAGACACTTACCTTCTGCTGGCTTTCCACTTGGAATAATACACGGCGAAAAGCTCACGCGCAGCGAGTAGAGTCAAGCATCAGTGGTGTTAATTAAGTAAGGAGTATGGATCACAGTGACAATGCACTTTACAATGCAGTAATTATATTCCCTGTCTGCAAGTGTAGCCGTGAGAGAAATTGCACAAGAGGAAAAAAGGGAAGGGAGGCGGTGGAAGAGGGCAAGAGAGAGAAATGTAACAAAATGCTCACCAGGGCAGCATGGAGAGATATCTGAGAAAGAGTTCCAGCTCTCTGTAGAGAGATGAAAAAAAAAGGAGTGAATACAAAGAGACTCTGAGATGAGGACAGCAACGAAATGACTGTCGCGACTGGTCCGTTCCAGTTTCCCTTTAAAAGAGCACCTCAACACCAGGCTGGATAGGAGTGTTATTCTGCGTACACGGTTGTTTGACCTCTGACTACATCCATCCCATAGTGATGTCACAGCGTCTAGCAGTTTACCTATACATCACTACTAAACCATGCAAGGTCAACACATTTCTACACATACTTAATTTGCGTTTTAGCCTTTTATTTGTGATTTCTCCATAAGGTTACCGTGTTTTATAAACGCTCAAAGAGTCCATCGTTTAATGGAAAGCAGTGGGTTCTCGGATGGGGTGAAATTGAACCCATGTTTTAGGGGAAAACAAAAAAATGTCTGCCATGATAATCCCTCAGGCTTTAATGGTTTACATCAGTCTGGAGCCGGAATATTAACTCACCCGCTTTTCTTTTCTCTGTGTTGTCTACCTTCTGTACTGGGATTTACTGGAACATGTTGAGCTCAAGCAAGCACCAATTTCAGAGAGAAGTTTGCTCCTCCAAGTCTTCTTTCACACTGAGACACTGCATCAAGCTTGAGGGAGAGGATCAGAAATTCTCAGGAAGTAAGTTGATGTGTCCTTCAAAACAAAAGCATCAATTCTAGGTTGTTTTTTTTTTGCAAGAGAGAAGGTTAAATGCATAATAAATGTACTGATATGCAGTACGTGTAAAACATCCGATGAATTCAATGAAAAAACATAAAAGAAAACATTTTAAAAGTCTGCCTAAAGGTGAGAAACGTCTACACAATGGGAGCTGCACAGAACCCTGACTGACAGTATGGGTCCCTTCAAATTGTAGACATTGTCTTTGTGACTTCCTACTGTCTAAATACACATGATGCACTGAGTGTTCACGCTGTGTAATTTGGTCAAGGGTTTTCGTGCCAGCTAAGCTCTAATTTACAGCATTTAGGGGTGTTTGCATCCTCCACAGCTGGGTAGGACATTTTGGAGGCTGTGGTCTTAAAGCCGCCTGCTGTGTTGTGTGGTCTTCTACATGACTTTGGTCTTTCTGTACGGCAGATTTGCTTTGTTTTATTTTACACTTATATGTAAGTCATTATATATATCAAAAATGTTATGCTGTTCACATGGTCAGTACATACTGCTTGGAGGATTTAGACATTTTAGTTCGTTACAGGTTATTTTTTTTCATTGTTTTTATGTTTCATTTGAATCTATTGATCTTTGGATTCTGTACTTCTTATTTTAAATCATGTTGTCTGCTTTCTGGATTAGTAAAAAATAAATAAATAATTATGTGATGCACTTGACCAGTTTTTTGTTTGTATTTTCTTATATTTTCGTCAGACATTTAGTGTCCGTCTTCACCAGGCAGAGTAGGGAGAGTCATGCAGAACAAGGTAGTGTGATCTAAAATAACGCCTCTACAGCAGTACATCTGCTGACTGACTGCATCGATATATTGTTAAATACATATATAGAAATATACGTTTATATAACAGATGTTACATTGTGAAGCACATAAGTTACGGAAGCAAAGGCTCGACCAGGTGCTTCAGGCACTCCAGGAGCAGCGTTTCCTGTGGGAGAGAGTAACTCCCATTGGTCCCGTGGACTTTGGGCTTTTTACCTTTAACATGCACAATAAAGGAAAGGAAAAAAACCCAAAAGCTGACTGTAACCTCTTTGATACACCAACCTAAGAGCAGTGTGATAGGCAGCTTCCAGTGGTTTGGAGTAGACTAAAGCAGCAAGAGTCTATGAGGTTTTATTCTGAAAGTCATGACCGGATGTCGCGTCTGTCGCGGTACTTTAGCCGCCTTGAAACCAGCCCGTCCTCCGGCTCACAGTGAAAGTTGTCTCCGCTCGGTGAGGCGGAGAGTCTGGACTCGCAGGTCGTCGCCGCCGCTGATCACACGCGTCCTCCCGGAGACATGAGGCGGAAGGACAAGAGGCTGCTGCAGGTCGCCGGGCTGCTCATAGCGGCTCTGCTCTTCTTCCCCAACGTCGGGCTGTGGTCTTTGTACCGGGACCGAGTGTTCGACAGCTCGCCCGGCACAGTGGACGGACCGGGCGGCATCCTCCAGATACAGGTCAGGGTGTGATCCCGTCTCTCAAACTGCTGTCTGTCCTCTTTAGGCTGTCTTGAGGAAAAAAAAAACCAAAAAAACGCACATTCGCAGCGCATTTTCTTCTGATTTATCTTCCTGTTTTATTCTAAATTGAATCAACTGTCCTCTGCTCAGGACTCGACAAACACAGAGACACCCGACACATTCATGACATTCACCCAGGCGACTTCAGAAGTGACATTAAGGACAGTGTGAGACCTGCAGAGGTGTTTTAAAGGAGGCTGTTCCTGCGTCAGTGCGGGTTCAGCACCACGGAGAGCGCTCAGCCCAGACAGGCGCCCTTTGTTTGGAGAGCTGAGCTCACAGAGAGCCGCGGAGCTGTCAGTCACTCACTCATCACAGCTCGGTTGTTTACTTGCTTCTTCTATAACTCGTGGTGTAATTCTGGGAGGGATTAAAGAAGCATTTGGGACATTTTTTCTTTTTTTTTTTTCCCCCCCAGCAGCTGGAGGCGATTAAAATGTGAGGAGTTGAGAGTGTTATAGTTGTGCTGACGGGTTCTGCTCCGCTCAGGGTGAGCTGTCGCTGCCGGGTGTGCTGAATTAGTCTCAGTATCTCTGATGCTCCTGCGTGAGGAGCGGGCTGTAAACTCTTTCATTTGGCTGCTCCTGCACAGCCTCCCAACATCAGGTCTGAAGCTGTTGCCATGGGGATCAACTAAGCCCGCCCCTGGTTATTTGCAGTATTGATTGAGGGGGTTAATTGATCTGAAATATCGATGATAACCAGAGACGGCCATCGCAGTTCTATCACATCCCGAACTCAAGACTTCAGACTGGTTGTTTTGCTGGACCGACTGTAATACAGTAAAACCCCGCAGCCAGATTCTGGGAGTATAATCCACTGTGTCATGACTTGGGGGTTGCCAGATAGTTGTGGGGGGGAAAAAAGGAAAAAAAAACAGACTTATTTTAGACTGGAGAGTAGTTTTTGTGTTACATTCTGACTGTGCCGGTGATGCAATGCTCCTTACAATAGATTTGGATTCTGTTGGTTTGTCTGTGAGTCAAAGTGTGTGAGCGAGTTCTGATAAAAAAAGAATACCTCTTTTTCACTTTGGCACTTTCAGGATGCCGCGAGTTACGAGTGTTGGAGGAGTTGTGGAGGATATTTGTCGGGGTTCGAGCACCGCGTGTGCGTGATCAGTCGTTGGTGTTTAAAAGTGAGCAGAGAGCTTCCAGATAGTCTGCAGAAATCGATGTTCCATCACTGGGATGTTACAGCCCACTGGATGTGTTTCGGCGTCTCCCTGCAGCAGAAGAATGCTCTGATTCAACCACCGTCAGTGATTCATCGTTCTTACACCCTTATATCACATCTGGCGGGGTGGGTGGGGTGGTTGGGGGTCGCTGACATCATCGGCAGGTTGTCGCCAGGTGTCTGTTTTATACTGTATGTGTGTGAGAAGAAACGCCAACTCTGACTCGCAGCCGAAGTGTGAAACAGCCACTTGTTGCACTTTAAAACGAGCTGAATATGATAAAGAGCTGCGCCGTCTCAGTTTGCCTGAGCGACCGGATGCAGATTCAGCAGTCTAAAATGAAAAGGACACCACTGGAGGCGGGTCATTCAGCCAGCGTACCCCCTCAGAGCCGAGCAGATGAGACATATTGATTGATAAGGCCTACAACTGACTGATTGATTTAAGGTCTTCAAGGCTCGATCCTGATGCAAGAAGTTTTCTCCGTTTCGTAAAGAAATGCATTCAGCATCTTCGGGAGAAGGAAAAAAAACATTCCTCACTGCCAATCAGTAAAGCCACAGCCTTTCGCTCGTTTTATATTGATTTATCCAATATGAGAGTCGTTCCTAAGAACACCTTTGTGCCGCACTATTATGTGTCGTAGAAATTGAAATTGCATTGCGGTTGTTCTCTCAGGTGCTTCGTAAGGGGGCAACAAATTTCATTTAACATCCGGAGAGAACGTTTCCCGTAGATTGCTTTTAATATCCCCCGAGATCTCAACTGCGTAAAAGGCTAATTGTGTAATATGTCTTTCGTTTCTCCGTACAATTGGAACGGTAAGAGAGTGAGATCATATTTGTATTTATCGTGTTTCAGTAGCGGTTATAGACTCCTGGAGGATTTTCACGAAACAAAGTGAAAAGAATGAAGTGATTTTTGAACGCGGCCGTCTGCAGAGGAAGTCAAACAAAGTGGCTGGAGAGGAGGTGGAGCGGGTCGTCGGCTAATTGCAGGTTTGGCAGTTTTAATCCTTGCTCCTCCCCTGCGCCGCGCGACAAAATGTTCTTCAGGCCAAACTTTGAGCCTCAAATTAGTCCCGGCGGTCGGGCCAGCAGCTGGCACGGCGTCGCACTGCCGCCGCTGTGTGAATAGGATGCAAATTGCGAAGTGCTTTGGATGAAAGTTTGTAATTTAACCAAAGCTTAATCATTTTATAACAGCGATTTGTGACAACTGATGTCGCCGTGGAGCTAATTACAAAAATCACATTCTGTTGTTTGATTCGGAGGGTTTTGCTTCGTAGCTGGTTTACACAGGACGGAATGCTGCGTCGCCTCCTTTTCGAGCGGTGTTATTACGTCTTTGTACGCCGGCTGTGCAGAAGACTGCTGAGAGAAAAACATGATCACACCTGATACAGACGCTGTGATGGATGGATCTCTGGTAATTAGACTCGAGCTGCAGAAGAGAATTCTCCCGGGCCCGATTGATGCAATGTTTTGGGGGGAAAATATTTGAGACTGTGAGAGCTTTTTCATTCACGTCTGAGTGATAAAGCCTCCAGCAGCATCAGAAGTAATAACTGCAGGAGGAATGAAGTCAGGAGGCCTTTTTTTAACATCAACGACGTCCATGTTGGGATGAGATCACGGCGCGATGACTTTTCACATCGATGGTCGCTCTTAGTCGACGCTGAAGCATGAACACGATCGTTCCACAAACTAACAAGCATTTATTTAATTCTTCTTCTTCTTATTTCAACGCTTCTTTATATACAAACAAGACTTAAATCACAATATAAAGGTTCAAAACCGCCAACGTAACACCAAAGTTTGAGGACAGTTTGCGCTCAGTCCATTGAAAAGATGCAGAAAGCGGTTCCGCCAGCATTAGCGTGTACGTGATGGATATTCAAGGTTCACTCGTAACTGGACTGTGTACTGTAGATTCAAATGAGAGAAGAGAGTTCAAGCAGCTTCAACACCAGAGTATAATAAAATGGCTTGAAAGCCTTCAGGCAGAATCAAGACGACCGTGTTATTGATTGTATCGGCTGGAGGAAAATTGAAAAACCGGAGCAGTGAATATCTTTTTCATTTCGCATTTCATTACCTTGACACCACATTGTGAAGCTGTTAAGTTGTATTTATTGGAGCTAGCAGAGGATGTTGAGTGGTTGGACTTGGTCATTGTTGTGAAGTAGGAAATTGGTTACACACCAGGCTAACATTTGTCAGTTTGGTTTTTTTTTTAGCTTCTGATACAACACTAAACCTCTTTTACGCGGCTGGAGACCGCGAGCATTCATCTCCCCGCTCTGTTTTGTTTTTTTCTTTCTCTTCACTTGTAAACTTTTAATAGCAGAAGACGAATGAAACGAGAGAGAAATGAGAAAAAGGGAAGAAACAATATGTGTGTTTGTGTTCTGTGTTTGAGTGCTCCCTGTGGGCTGTTATGGCTTCACTCAAGTAGATAAAAATCAATACCCTCATCCCATTCAGCCTTTTTCCCACATAAGTCTTGTTAGAGACATTTGGAGCGGATATTTTGTTCCCCTGGTTGGTTTTTCTGTCTGCTGCTTCGCCTTGTAGACGTCACAGCGCTTAAACCACCAGAATAAGATCAGAGTGGATTAAATACAAACAGAATGAGCTGCGGTCGCGTTCACGCACAAAACTCCGCCGCCGATGCGCTAGATGAAATGGAATATAAATGAGCGGCATTCATAAATATGTTGTTTAAAGATGTATTCACCGCGGGGAATTCAGGCAGGAGGCTTTTTTTCTGCACTTGTTTTTTATGGTTGCACTTTTTTTCACCACTTTTTTTTTTTTCTGCTGCTTTTTGCCCCGGAGCATTTTTAGCTCCAGGAATTTTTGCAATTTGCGATTCTCCCTCGAACTCCGGCAGCGGGTCGGTCTGGATTCGCAGCAGGTACGACGAATTCCAACAACAACATCCTGTCATGCCAGATGAGTGTCAAAAAAGTTTCCGAAAACATCCGTTGAAACTCGTCAGACTACTCCTGCAGCTTAATCCACTCCTTAATCCGCCAGTGACCCACATGCTCGGCGTGTTCAGGAACTCATAGAGTCTCCGTCATTGATAAATGCATCGTCTTCCAACGCTCTGAAGCCCGGCGTTTAGAAATGTATCCGCAAAACAACGATCTGCCGAACCAAGTGACGTCAGTTTGAGACTGCGTGTCAACGTTTCCGCGTGTCGAACCACTTTGTATTTTTGAGCAAGTGACCACGACGTTTCAACATCTGAATTGCTCGCACCGCAGGATATTTTAAAAGGAGAACTGGAACAATTGCCAGTCATATTTGCAGCAACATTAAACTGCCATTCAGGACATTTCCAGCTGTGTTTGTGCTGACAGAACCAGCCGGTATGTTAAGACACAACATGGCGTTTTCCCGACCCTAACCAAGCGGTTCGCGAAACTCACACCTTCTCTCGTCTGGGTTCTTATTTTGTACATTTTGTTTTAATGAAGTATTCCTTCTACGCAAATGTTGCAGCGGACGTTGAGGTTGGAGAGAGCGTGACCGCCTCGCACAAAGCTGCTCTACGTAGACTGAAAATACGTAAGAGGGAGTGAGAGGGACACAGTTTGTCTGAGAGTTGCTGATGAACTTATTTTTTTTAACGCAAGTTTTAATAGTCTGAGAGAAAAAGAAAGGAGAGGACGGCAAGCGTGGGATGTTTTTCATCCGTTATCAGAATCAGGTCGTTTATATCACATTTAATACATCATTTCTGGAACTATAATAGATCATCAGTGGATTTTCTTGCCAGGGTTGCTTGCGGCGTGGAGAAAATAGAACAGACCCTGAAACCATCGCTGCAAAAAATGGTGAGCCGGGGCCGATCAGCCTGAGAAGCCTGATTGAATAGTGTGGGCTCATAAAGGAAGCCTCCTGTGCGTCCCCCTCAACTGGGAATGTGAAAGGAAGACGCGAGCGGGAGATTCAAGGATTGAGGAAACGCATTTACTAAGTGAGACGTCCTCGCTCACTTCCGTGTCGTTTTGAGAGCGATGCCATCGCTCACCAAGAACGGCATCTCAGCTAATGTGAAGAAATGATTTAGTATCGACTGCTGTTGCATAACCGGTTGTAGATCTATTGTCTGCTTTTTGAATAGTCAGCAGGATCCCTTTCGCTGACCCATCAGATCAGACCACCGACGGAACCGACCGGACTGATGGGACACCTGTGGCTCTGTCTCCGTCCGAGGCCGCCCTCTCTCCGCGTTCCTTCATCTCCTCCGAGATTCATTCAAGGAAATTGGACCTCAACTGATTTGTGGGATCGAGCTGCAGGATGGAGGAGCGAGGATGGGAGGAAGAATAATTAGCTGAATGAAAAGCTCTCATTGTTGAGCACGTTGAACTTCTCGCCACACCCCACAATCAGTGAAATGAAGCCGTCGGCTGATTAAGATGTAGCCAGAAGTGTGAAATTGTTCCGCGTTTCAGCCTGAATGGAGCCCCGCAGCAGCGCTTCTCCTGCATTCAGTGCGAGAGCTGAGCTGTTTTTATAATAATGTTGCGAATATTAGATTTTCCCCAAGTTTTGCTGTGAGACGAGGTGAGAAGCGAGGAAGCAAAAAGCTTCTTTTTTCCTTTTTTAGCTGCTCTTACTTAAAGGAAAATGGCCTCGGGCTACATTGCACACAGCGGTGCGGCTAAATGCCTTTCAGCAGCACACTGACAGCTCTTTGTGTTCAACCAATTTATTTGCTCCTCTTAAGCATACTGAGCATTGATCGCCGGGGCGGAGGGAGGGAGTGACCCATCTCTCCGGCTCCTCGGCACAACGCAGCACGACTCCGGTCAGTCAGAGCCGAGTCAGTCTGCTGCAGATGGGGAGATGTACAGGATGGAGGGATGCTGAGGGAGGATTAGGTGAGTCAGTGTCCGCCACATTGTCCCGTAGTCGCCCCACGTTGAGTAGAGCTAAGAAGCACCAAGCAGGGACGATGACAGACAGACAGGACTGCCACTGCTACTTCCTGTCATGTGACTCTGAGCTTCACTTGCAGCCCTCGAACTATGACACTGACGCAAGGGACGCAGTTGGTCGAGGTCATCATCGCAACAACGGCAAAATACATCATTTGTAACTTCCCTCCTTCTCAGCGACACTCGACAAGAGTTATAAACTGAACGCTCGAGCCGAATTTAAAGATGTGAGACACAAAATCATCATATCTGTCAAATTTGGAGCACAGGTTTGTTAAAATCAGTTGTTTAGTCGTGGTAGGTGTTTTACTGAGAGCAGTCCACGGCACACCTGCGCACTAATCATGCTGGTTAACCAGCACCTTGATATGCAACACCTGTCAGGTGGGTGAATTATCCTGGCAAAGGAGAAGTGCTCACACAAGGACTTGCACAAAAAAAATAAAAAATAAAAAAAACTGTCTGGGAACCAGCATAGACCAGCACCAAAACACAACATATGCTGGTCTTGCTGGTGTCTTGAAACCTTTGAAATATTCACTGGTGCAATAGCGAAAAAAAGCAGATCTGGTGTTGCTGTACGGCCGAGGTTTGGGTCAGTTTACAGAGATTATACTCAGGATTCCTACAGCTGCTCGAGGTCTCTCTTATGTCCGCGTAAACAGATTTTGGATTTTGTTTTTGGGAGGACAGTGTTTTTTTTTCTGATCTGCCGTATGTATTATTCAGGTCTAAACAACAAAAAAATACACCATGTAAGAAAAACATTTGTGTCATTAAACAAATCAGGAGGCAGAGAGTGAACTTTGTTGATCCGCTACTCTAGATATATTGCAGCGGTGGACATGTTTCCAAATGTCGTACTCTGAGAGAACAGCAATAATGGAACACATCCCCTGAAGAAATACACAACACGTTTCCACAAAAAAAAAAGCTGATTCACTGTGAAGCTGAATCGCGTCCAGCTCTGCGTGTGAAGTGAAAGACGTCCCCTTTCGCACGTCCTAAACTCGCGGGGATGAAAACGCAGATTTCTCCAGCGTGGAGTTAAAATGAGTCCTCTAAAAAGCTTTGTGCGTTACTGAAGTCTGCTGGCCTGTGCAGCCGGCTCAGAGCGCTGCGGCCTCTCTGTCGGCTTCGCCTCTCGCTGGGAACAGACGGGAAGCTTCTCTTTGAGCTGGCAGCACAACGGCTCAGCACTTAATTGCCACCGTGCACTATTTCCATCCCGTCGTTCCCCTGTCCTCGTCCCCCTCAGACGTGATAATAAAGAGCTTATTTGAGCAGCTCGGCTGGGTTTGGACCGGTGCCAGCGGGAGGCTGTGATCCTGCAGGTCCATCACAACATGCTTATAGCTCGTGATGTGTGTTTGTGCGAGTCTTTGTTGGCAGGGAAGGCAGTGTGCACCTTGTTGTTCTCCTTGAGGTTGACTTGGAGGCTCTGTTCAACCAGCGTTTTTCTGTGAAGCCTTGTAGCGTCCCAGATGGTTCTAATGTGCTGAGGTTCTGAGAGGCACAAATACCCTGACCCCGACCAGGGCATGTGAGCGGAGCGGAGCGTGCGGGGAGCGGAGCATGCGAAATATAGTCGGAGCGCAGAGCGGGTTTTAATCCAAAGGCCAGAGCGATGGTTCCGTTTCGCTCCAGTTCCGCTCCGATACCGCTCTCCACGAGTCTAGGGCATGCGCAAGTCCACACAGACTCACGTGTGCCTTCAAGGAGGTCATTTGTTGAGAGATGGAGTTTGTAAAATATTTGAAAAGCAAACAGACAGGTCATATAGGTGCAACGTCAGGAATTGCTCCTTCTTTTAAATTTGAGCGAGCGTGGAGCGATTTCACCGGAGCTGAATGAAGTTTTAGGTGAGCGGAGAGCGGTCTTTGAGCAGAGCTGTCTGGTTTAACTTCGAGCGATGGAGCAAAGGAGCGAAGGAGCGAACACCCGCGTAAGCGGGGAGCGGAATTTCTCGCCGCTCCGCTCCGCTCACACGCTCTGACCCCGACACAATAAAGGGAAACTGAATTGTGCTTTTTGAAAATAGTGGAAAGCGGCTTCTAATAATAAGCACGAATAATACTGTCATCTCGTTGTCGCTTGTCCTTGCGCCCAGTTGACACAATGCAGCGTCCCTCTGCGGCTCAGACGGGCTACACATGAGAGCTTTCTGTTGTTCAGTCGGACGGACAGTTCGTCTCAGCCTCTCTTCGTATTGTACCCGTATGAAACCTTCAAAACACGGTCCTTCAGCATTGAGTTTAATCAGTGCGTTTAAAAGTTCAAGGAAGGAAGCTCTACCGCTCTGAACCTTCAGGTCAGCCTCGCAGTATTCCGCCCGCAGGCTTTTAAAGCTCAAACCGTCTGTAAGCGGAACTGTGGGAATGTGTATCAAAGTGTGCAGCAGCAGTAATTTGAGTGTAAACTCAGATATTTGCATGTTTCCTGCTCCGTATCCGCCAACAAGTGTTATTAATAACCTTTAAGCTGTTTGGGCGCTCTGTGCAGTCTGTCAGCAGGTGATAGCAGGCCCGCTGTCAGCTGGAGGTGTGTTTGTGTGCAGCTCGCCCTCCTCGGTGTGTGTGTGTTAGTGCGGTCCTTTCTTTTTATTTGTGCACAAACACATCCGACTGTGTGTTTGCCCTCTTAGAGTTGTGCCGCTCGGCGAGTGTGTCCTTGACCGTCTTCTTCGCCTTTCATTTGTGTGCCAGTTTATATTTGTGTCAACAGATACAAGTTATAAAACACTTATTGAATATCAAGCAGACTCTAGCCTTGAGGTGAATTGACGGTGTTGAAAGTTGGGTCGCGCCCGTACACAGATATTTGACGATAGCCTTGATAATAATCCAGTGCAGATGTCACGCCTCGTCGATTTTTCCTGTATTAGTTCATGTGGTTTCCTCTCCGCTATTCATTAAGTGTTCTTGTTCTCTTTGTATGCTTTTTTTATCAAAAATGTTTTTACTGTCATGGTTACAGTCTCTCTTTCCACATCCCAACACTCCTGTTTGCCAAAAAGAGGGGCACAAAATGCAGTCAACCAAGTTAAAGATCAATTTGACTGACATTTAAAAAAAAATCTCTAGAGATAGTGAAAATAGCGTAATCGTAAAGGTGTTTAGCCGTCATGATAATGTAGTGGAAATCTGATCTGAACTGTATTGAGCGTGCAGAGGAGCTGGACAAAGAGGAGGAGGACGGCAGGCAGGAAGTGCAGTGAATGAAGTGTTATCCTAAAGACGGGGTACAGAATAAGCTAACGAGAGGTGAGGTGCAGGTGGAGAGAGGTGGAGAAAACAAAGGTGAGGGCAATGAGTGGGAGAAACAGGCAGTGGGGATGGAGATGATGGGCTGGGAAAAAAAAAAACATTAGGAACAGGGAAGAGCTAATGAGACAGATGTTAGACAGGTGTGAAGGGGAAAATCAGGCTGGTGACGAGCGCAGGAACACAACGGGGAAACAACAAAAGACACCACAAAACCCCAGAAAACACACAAGACATAAATAAAAATGACACTGAAATGACAGGACCATGACACGAACACCACAATTCACATTTTGCAACAAGGAGTTTCTCTCTATATGTCCTTGTTGGTACAAAAACATGAAACCTCTTCCTCTCTTGTAATTGACAGAAAGAGATAAAAAAAAAAAAAAACAGTGTTGGATGTGACATCTTCTGGAAAGTTAGACCTTTCGCTAGAAGGGCTGCCAAAAAAAAAAAAAAAAAAAAAGCCAGTGGGTGCGGCACCTTTTTTTTTTTAGCAGAACAGCTGCACTTTGACTGCCTCGTGGCACTTTTTCATTGCTGTCGGTGTTATTAAGGGAAAAACAACAACAGCAACAACAACAACACACCCTGCAATGTCCTTGTGTCGCATCCTTGAGCTCATTACTGTGATTTAATAGTTGAACTTGCAGGGAGCAGGATCCTTCATCTCGACACCCTCTTTGTCTAAACTAAAGGTCCACAGATGGAGGGTGTTATTTGCTGCACAGATTGCAAAACCCCCTTGAGGTGCATTCTGGTTTGTGATTCTGGGATACATAAATAAAACTGACTTGGCTTGACGTCTGGACATATCTCTGGCCGTTTCACGGAAGCAGCAGGTGGTCCAAACATTTTGTGACACCGGTGTCCACATCACGATCCATCAGTCTGTGAGCAGAGAGTGCGAGAGCGCAGGAGGCGGAGGACTCCACCAGTTCAGGCCTCTCTCCGGTTCTCTGCCTGCCCTCTCCCTCTCAGCAGGACTCCTGATAATGACTCCTTTTGGGAGATAATGGACTGTGCAGTGGCCTCGCTGAGCTCCTCATTGAGGGGGGTTTAGAGTGCCTCGCTGCGGGAGCATCCGGGTGGAGGTCCTCCGCCTCGAGCTCACGTCTGGCTCAGACAGGATGGAGAGCAGATGTCTAGAGGGATTTGCATCTACAAAAGAACAGGCCAGTTTAGCCCAGAAGAGCGTTCATATGTGCTGCTTCTCTGAAGGTGTCGTCCAACATTATGGCAGAAGGAATCCACAGAAGCTGACTCATTATGTATGTTTAATGAGTCACGTGGGCTGATATTATTGCTCTGCCTAGTAGAATGTTTAGTGATAAAGGTAATTATATTTTTATGTAGCAGTTTTCATAAACAAGTGCTTTACAAAGACAGAAATAAAGAGAGGCATTGGCAGATTACACCATTAGGATTCGCACAGTAATAAACCAGTAATATGTGATTTACTAAAACATTAAAAACAGATCAAAATGCAGGACTGACCAGTTACACATACAACCCAGTTACCAGAATAACTGTTGGCAAAGTACATTTCTGCAAAACTAAAGCTAAAAAAAAGCACAAAACCATTTCATTTGGGTTAAGGAAAAAAAGTGTTTTGGCTGCCACAAGCAAGGCTGGAGATGTCCAGAGGTCTCGTTAAAAAAACAACCGGTTCTGTCACCAGAAACACGGCTGGAAATTGTCCTAAAAATTATCCTGTGGTTTCACACTTGTCCTCCACCTTCTCATATGAAAGTCATACAATTAACATGTACTGAGAATGTGTTATGACAGATATTGCACATTTTCCCTGGAGACTGAGTTGTCCACAGTTATGGGGACCTGACTCCAAAAGGCCTCGATCTCCCCTGATTTTTAACCTCGACTTAGGAATATCTAACTCTCGAGCTCTTTTGGAGGATCTGCATGGTTAGGCTTGCTGCAGAAATTTTAACTAGCTGACGTTCAGAAATGTTGTATTAAGTGACAGGAGAATACAGTCAGTTACAGTAATCCAAGCAGGGTGTACAGAAAGCATCTTTGACAGTTTCAATATTATCTAAATTTCAAGAAATTACAAAGTTGCAGTAAGCACATTGAATGAGTGATTTAAAAAAAAAAAAAAGTTTGACCAAAGACAATACTGAAATTTCTACACTTGTGTTGTTACCTTTAAAAAGATTTGACTGAGAGGTAACATATAGTTAGGGAATACAAAAGGGTGGAGGACTGAGCCCTGAGGTACTCCATAGGAACAATGAAGGGTCCAAAATCATCAATGGCCACATAGTTGTAGAGAGATACAATAAAAAACAATCTGAAGCTGTACCCCAACAACCAACCCAGTGCTAAAGATGTTCGATTAAGATCACATGTTATACCATGGTCTGGGTGAATACTCGATTCTGATTGGCTGCAGGGTGTAGGTTAAAAAGTGATATACGGACACCTACTAAGTAGTTCCAGTCAAATTGACTGTTCACCGCTGTAAATCAATGAGCTAGCTGGCTTATCAAATCTGAATATTTTATTTCCAGCACTGAGTGCAGTCTTTCAGTCTTTCAGTGTCTTATCCTCTGAACACCACAGGGTGGCGACTGTAACACACAAGCTGCAGAAAGTTCACTTCCCCTCTAAACTTACTGATATGCAAATAATCTCACATCCCGTTCGCTGTTCAGCTCTCTGCTTCAGGCTGCGGCCACAGTAACGTTACACACGGCGGGTCATTTGTTCGTGGAAATCTTGCTATTGATTTGGGGACAATGACATGACTGGTTAGCTAGCTATTCATGTTAGCTAGCATACTGTCAAATTATATTTACTGTTTGTCAACCGTATGCAATGTTATTGACTTGAATCTTGCTAGCATAGCGTTAGCTTTCTGGCTCATCGCTGAGCGGACTAGAATATCTCCAGTTGCCAAGTCGGATCTAAGGTCTGTCCTATTTACTGGAGGAGTGAACAACGCTTCCGTTGCGTAAGAATCTTACGGGAGAGTAATGAGTGTTCCAGGTATTAGTCAAACCCTCAGGCGTTACCAGGGAAACTAAGTTATGGCTTGTGAAAAACGTTATATTTTGATTGTAAAACGCATGAAAATGTAAATTAATGGTCCGAATTTCTTTTCTTTGGCAAGTGGCCATGGTATAAACGGGATAATGCCCTTCGAGGTGTCCATTAACAGAAATGAATCGGACTTCGCGGAACTTTTGCGGTTCACGCCTCCGCGTCGTCCGATTCATTTCTGTTAATGAACACCTCGTCGGCCATTATCCCTTACGTAATCTGTATGAAAAGGTGCAGCAAGATCTAAAAGTAATGAAACAGATTTAGGTGAGATACATAGTAGGGACTGACTTTAATGGAAGCAGATAATTCTTTGCTGACAATTGTTAGCCATAGCAACTTTTAAAGATTAAAGTATGTTGGTGTATTTCAGCTTCTGTGGACTTCTTCTGCCATCTCTTGGCAAAATAATAAAACCAATGACTGATTCTTCTTCTGATTTTCTACACGGCAAACAGAACATTTTCTGGCCAGAGTTGTGAATGAATATTAATGAATTGTCCTGAAACTTCTCTCTGGCCTGGCCTCTCACTGCACTGAAGCAGGAGTGGGTCAGTTAGTGCAGGCTGAAGTTTCTCGTTCTTAGAAGAGGCAGACAGGGATTTGTGGGCCTCCAGCACAGATTGACTTGTCTGTGAAGTGTCTGAAGTTTGAGGAGGAGGTGAAGCAGGGGGATGAGGTGGAAAAGAAAAGACAGGTAATTGTGTCTCTGGGGCTGGAGGTGGATCTGTCTATGATCTGACAGAACAGGAAGGGGAAGAAAAAAGAGCAGAAAAAGCTTCCTTTTCTCACTCAGCAGGAGGAGAGGAAACAGAAAAGGGAAGTATTGACCCAAGGTGGTCTGATTCATCCTCCTCCGAGAATGAATGGGCTTCTCTGTTCTTATCAGACTTTCTGCACTGCTGGTAATACCGGCTTCTCCTCCATGCCAAACAGAGCCAGTCCAATAGTAGTCCTCTATCTCACCTTGTTCACTCTCCTCTTTGTTCAGTATAACTGATTGGAAAGCAGGTGGAGACAAACAAAGTGTTGTCTGTTCCGGAGCTGGTTGCTGCAAAGAAGAAAGAAATCCTGCCGTGCAGAAGTGCAACAACCTTTGGAGCTGCTTTGGATTGTGAGTCGTCAGCTTCTGTCAAAAAGATATCAAGCAGCTTTCGCAACGAGAACTGTTTTCCTTTAAACCATTTTTTTTAAACTTTCTTTCTCTGATTTGTTGTGCAACAGTGTCACAATTTGATAAATAGCCAAATTATCTCAGTGTAAACACAGATAATGACAAGAAATAGTTTAGTTTTTTTGCTGTGGGTGGTTCCAGTTGTTTCAGAAACCACGCCAAAACCTTTCATCCCACTGATTTAGCAGTTGATTTCATCCAAAGCGACTACAATAAGTGTGTTTAATCATACAAATACAACCCAAATGTTCATCAACTTCATCAAACAAGCAAGGTGGACAGGCTGGGGCGTTTGGTGTGACCATGTCCTGGATGTAGGATCAACCATTGGCCACATACGGCAGGTACCAGTGACAAAATGTGCGTCTGTTCATGTGATAAAGCTCTTTAGTCGCCATAGTAATTATGACAGGAGCAAACGAGAAACTGAGCTGATGACCATTTTAACCACAGTGTTTTTATTTAAGTATTTACTTCTACACAAACCCATGATCTCTTCTCTATCCTAACCGTGTCGTTGTTGCGTCGGAACCCAACCAAACCTTTCACACCACAATGCTCTTTTTTTTAATAAAACAACAATTTGTAGCAGTTTTAGAAGGAACAGACAAATGATGGCGCCGTGCTGATCCAAGAGAGGCGTGAACAAACAACACGTTTAATTGTTTAATTACGAGGGCTTGATGAGGAAAAGGCGCGTCGTTGTTCCCTAAATCAAAAGTATTTATCCCCAAGAGAGAAGAGTCTGTCTTATGTTTTTTAGCACAAGATAAAAGGGTGATAAGTCATGTATGATGGAAAACATACCTAATGAAATGGTGAAATATTATTATAAATCATATTTCATCAAAAAAAGTTGAAGAAATTCAAACGTGATTTTGCAAAAGCGTGTGACCCGTGGGCCAAGGATAAAAATTTGATAGTTGATAATGAATGTCTGCGCCAAATCTAATATAAATTTAATGATATACTAAAAAATGTGTATACAGTATTCATTAGACTTGTACAGTCAGTGAATACATCTTGCATGCTTTCCTGCTGGACGTTGAACCGACAGGATCTCAGGTATTATTAATGCCACTTACGACTGATACAAAACGACTTAGTGTAAAGTCATGTCAAGGCCGAGAGGAAATCAGAGCTTCACTTTGTGGACAGTTCTCTGGAGATAGCGCCAGCTGTGGCTTATACTCTGAACACCACCATACACTGTGCATCTCCTCTTTCACAAATAGAATCACAAACTTGTTCAGTGTTGTACTTTTGTCATTTAAAGTACATCGCTGACTTGGCAGTTTGGTTATACTCTTCACTCTTCTGTAATAAAGCGTAACAGTGAGGAATGCTTAAAAAAATATGATAAATAAAGTACAGAGAACAATAGAATCAGTGTCCCTGGGGTATATATTCAGAGAGACTGACCGTGTTGAACTGGCTTCAGCTGCCTCCACAGTGCTTGAATGGAAAATGTAAAAGGTACAAGTGAGACCTCAGAGGTCGCTGGCACTTTTGCACTCACTCTTTTCTCAGGAGAGAAAGTTTTCTCCCTTGTTCCGCCGTACATCCACTGGAGAAAAGAGCAGGCTAAGGTGACTCTTTTCAGAAAAAGGTGATGCCTCAGAGGTTAGCATGGCATTTCAATTCATTGTGGCTTTCATTGGTTCCTGAGGTGTTAAAGACCTTTTCAAGTTCGGTCAGGTGTGAGGTGGTAAGACATTTACAGAAACCAGTGAGAGACGGCACAAAATGGCCGGCAGACATGCTGAGAATAAGAGGTCAGAAGAAGAGTTGAAAAATGTGCAACAGGGTAGATTTTTAACACTCAAGCGTTGCTGATTGTTCGCTCAGCTCCACCAGACCTAGTTACTGTTGCTTCACCCGTCAAGCTTTCTCTTCCTGAATGTTACCTGTGCAGTTTATATTGACTATGGCGACAGGTGAACTAAACTTCAGCAGGATTCTCATTTGTAGGTAACTTCTGCAAATATTGTCAGGTGAAAAGGAAACTCCCAACGGCCCATTTTATCAGCTGGAGTTAGCTAGCTTAAAGCTAATGGAGGCTTCATTAGTTGGTGACAATACCCCTTCAAGGTGACTTCATAATGTTCCAGGCTTTGAAAATGAAAAATCACTTTGATTGATTAACACGCTGCCAACACGATATATTAAGTAAAGTTCAATAAGTAATAACTGGCATCACTTTACTGGAACGGATGTTTTCCATGTTAACAGGATTAACTAATCCTCTTTCTGAGAGTGAGTGGTGCAGCATGTGATTCAATCATTAAGATCTAGCTTAGCGACTTTTGTGAATAGCCTGTTACTAACACTATTAGCTTAGCCCACTTGGCTAACACTTCTTAAGCCTTGAAAACTGATACTGATACTCTGTTACTGAGGCTAGTTCTGCTTATGGATAACAGTTACATTTTTTCAGCACATTTGAAATCATGTTTGTTTATAGAATTTAATTGCTTTCTGATTTGCAATCAATGTAGTTTGCTTCGTTGTCCAATACGGAAAGATTGACTGTTGAGTCTCATTGCTGAGTTGTATTTGATGACCTGGAAATGAGGCTCACCAACCATTATCCTTCTCCAGAATCGTTCACTTTCCCTTTAAATGCCAGCTGCTGTCTTCAAAAGGTTTTGAAGTATGGGAAGTTATGATCCTCCAAACCGCCAAGCCTAGTAATGGTTACAAACTATGATCGGACAATCACTGTCTGGAGGACACAGAGTTGTAAAAATAGTCCTTTCTCTGTCCGTGGTGCTGAAAGAGACAAACCCAGTCTGCGTTTTGGCAGTATGTCACTTTCTTTTTAACACACACACACACACACACACATACACACACACACACAAATCCATAAAGAGACTTCATTGTGTACTTCATAATGTTTATCCCCACCCCGGGACAAATACTTT
Source organism: Sparus aurata (assembly GCF_900880675.1). NCBI lineage: Eukaryota > Metazoa > Chordata > Actinopteri > Spariformes > Sparidae > Sparus > Sparus aurata. Next base: position 30,904,768 of record NC_044199.1, on the reverse strand, counting down.
GTGAGCAGCAAACATTAGATGAATAGATGAATAGGCTGTTAAAAGGCTACATGAAAGTTAATTAGTGATCACTCACACAGGTGAGATTGTCCACTTCCCTCTCCCCCTCTCTTTCTCTTTCCCTCTCTCTCTATCTCGGCCTTGAGCTGAGTGTTTTTCCCGAAAAAAATATGAATTTCCATCGAGGCCAGTCACTCACCTGACTCACTGCTTTGTAATTAATGATTGAACAGTTGATGGAGATAAAACATGGGCTGCGTGGCTGACTGTGTAGCTCCTGTCATGCCCTATTAGCTAGTTTGTGCTGCACCTTGAATATTGATGGAAACGGAGTAGAAAAGTGCCCGGAGCAGAAATTTGTTTGTGGCAGCGTGAAGTCTCGTCCTGTGATGATGGCCATTAGGAAGGAAGCAGCAGAGCACACAGCGGGGAGGCAGAGGAAGCACAAAGACAACGCTAAAGATGGCTGTGCTGACTGTTTGTTTTTACCTATTTGTATAATGCAAGTGCCACTTACACCTTCTTTTATGAGGTGGGTATTGTTGATCTGGTTGATGCAACACAATACATGCCCACAGAAGTGTAAATTTACTCTTTTATTTGACTTCCTGGAGCACCTGCCTTGTTGAATTGGATTTGTGTCAAGTGTTTGAGCAGATGAGAAATGGTAAGGTAACTTTTGTTTAGTGAGGTGGCCATATCCATTGCCCTCCACTCAGTCTTCGCATACCTTGAAAATAACAACATCAGAATGCTGTTTTTTTAGTTCAGCTCTGCCTTTAAGACATTCTCCCCCATGAAACTGATTGTATTGGGAAACTAGCACTCTGGGCTTGAGTACAAAACCCCGCAACTGGATATTTCTTCACTTCCTCACAAACAGACCCCCAGACAGTTCGGATTGGCAGTCGCACCTCCTTCACTCAGCTGCTCAGCACCGGAGCACCCCAGGGCTGTGTGCTCAGCCCCCTCCTGTTCATACTGTACACCCATGACTGCACTCATTAAGAAATTAAGATAACTCTGTTGGGACATTTGCAGATGACACCTGCATCATTGTCCAGAGAGCTCATTTTGGGAGTCAGTCTAGCAGAGTGGTGCACAGAGAACAATCTACTGTTCAACATCAGAAAAAAACATGGAGCCGATTGTTGATTCTAACTAAAAAAAAGGAGGCAAAGACTCACCTGTCTTCATCAGTGGAGCTGAGGTGGTGAATAGTTTCAGGTTTTTTATGACTTTTTATATATATTCCATTATACAACCCTTACTGTAGTTGAGGCGTTGTGACACACAAGAGAAATAAGGGTTCGGTTTGTTAAAAGGTTTGTTTGTACCTTTTCAACAATACATTTATTTACTGCTGTATGATTGATTCCTGTATGTTTGAGATAAAATTCTAGTTCTGGTAATTGATATGTTGTAATTGATACCCAACTGAGACCGAAACATCGACGTTGTAAATTGATCTGATTTGGTCAATGTGCATAATCAGACCTGGCTTTGCAACCGCCCTCCAAATCTGGGCATGAATGGAGGTCAGGTGCTGCACAGTTTTGGTGGAGAGGTTTCGATTAAGCTTCAGGATTTCTTGTTCTGCATTTTCTTGATATTCATCAGCTCTCGTTTGATTTCCACTGTAATCTCAAGAGAAAAAGTTCTCCCTTTAGCTGTGCACTGCTGTGATGCAGAATGACAGGAAAAACTGAATTGAACTGAATTCAATTGGAGTGAAATGAATTGAATGAAAATGAATGTGCCTCTATGGTGGGGAGGAAATGGATGTTCCACTAGAATGCTGGGTTAATGTGGTGTCCAGTCTCATTTCGTGCATATTAGTGGTGAGTGATTACGACAGCTTTTCTGGGAGTTAAATTCCCCCGGCTGTTTGTTCCCTGGAAGGTCCTCTACATCTGCTGGCACAGTCACTTCCTTTTTCACGGAAATACACAGAAGAACTCTCGCTTCGCGTCAGATCCAGTGTGACACACTGAGAGGAAATATGATGCAAGAAGAGAGGAGAGAAGGATGAACTTGTAGGGCAGTTGTACTAACACTTCACCTGATAATAGAAAACTTAAAAGGTTTAACAACAACATAAAAGGATGGCAACCTTTGGCTCTCATTTCAAGGCCGATTCTTTTGAGGTAAGCTGTTGTTCTTGCAGACTGCAATCAATGCTGAATAAATCTCTATCCTTCATTTCAGCTCGCAGGACTCTGCTGCTCATGTTCAATGACCTCCTCGTACAAATCATTTATAAATGACCACATTGCTGATACCACCAATCAGAAGAATTAGCTAGTGGTAGGTGACACAGAACAGGTCAGGGCAGGTGACTGAGTTTCCACAATTAATTGAACTTGGAGAGGCAGAGAGTGGTTGAACTCACTGACCTGGGTGCACCAGAGCAGGCATTAGAAAACACAAATCCTGCTGTAACTTACAGCAATTCTTCAAACTACTACTTTTCCTGATGCTGACATACGTAGGAATTAATTGATTTTAATTTGTTTGCCTGTTGCGGTTGTGTTTATTGTTGCGTGTATTCTCATTTTGCAGAAGTTAAATGAATACAACAGTTGAGGGTAAACATGACTCTGACATGCTTTATTCGTAAAATACATCTTACGCTCGGCTTTGCTTTTGAGGTTTGCCTCTTATTTGTGCTCTTATTGAGAGCGAATTGTTGAAGTCAGGATATATTTGATATAAATGATGTAACGTATAAGTGAGTAATTTACTTATGTGTCGTGACTTACGTTAGTGAGTAATGTCATGTGTAGGTCACGAGACTGAGCGCTGTTTTTTTAACCCACAGTCTGATCATTTTCTAAACCTTACCAAGTAGCTTTTGTGCCTAAACCTAACCAAACCACAGCAGTTTGATAAAGTTGATAACAGTCAAAAAACCGCTATCTTGACCGCATAACCCCTTCATGTGTCTCAGAGTTTGAAACTTTGGGTTATTGAATAAACTGTTGGAAATCCTCAAGTAAAGTCAAAGTACCTCAGAGTAAATTGATTTAGTTACTTGCACCATTGACTAAATGTTTTCCATCCAACACTTCAGAATTGTGCAGTCAGTGTATTAATCGTAAAACAGGGAGATGTGCTGACTGGAAAAACACTTCAGACACCAGTATAATATTACGATCAGCATATAGTATATACTGTATACAATTAGAGTGTATTATGGGATGTGGACATAGTATCTTACTCTGGTTTTATACAGGATTGGATGATATCTGAAATGTCACAGGCTGGAAGCAGCTCCTGCAGGAACGAACACACTCACATGAACACGCACATTTTCATCGCTCGCCACGGTGGTTTGTTTGACTGTACTGTGGTATCAGCTAACGGCCTGGTTAATAGCATTCTGTGCAGTCAGACGTGTCATTTGTATTAACAACATTCCACTAATTGTATCCTCCCATGGAGCTAATTAATTTACCGTTGTGCAGCGATCCTATAATATCTTGAGTCACTGAAAGTCATTTCCAAGCGCAGAGAATTTCATAAATGGCTGCTTTTTTTGCATTTTAATGCTGAGCAGAGAATAATAGCTTGTGGTGATGAGGGTGTGTGTGTGTGTGTGTGTGTGCATGTGCTTAACGGCAGTGAAATTGAATGTGAATTGAATTGAATTTTCTAGATGTCATACAAATAAAATGTGTGTGTAGCCCGGCTGTCAGCAGCACACTTCTGGAAGAAAAGTGACACTCCTGCAGATTTTGACTGACAGCGAGGAGGAAGATGACTTTTTTTTTTTATCTACAACTGTGAGCTATATCTTTTATTCAGGCAGTTGAATTAAAAAATTCGAATAGATAACACTCATGGATAAAGTTTATATTATCCAGGTGTCTTCCTGTATTGATACTTTTTAATATCAAAGACAGTGACAGTATATTCTCTTAGACATTTTACTACCTGGGATCAGGATGTTTTCTTTCAAGGGAACATCACAAGATAACTCAGAACTCTAATATAAAAGAATAATGTTCTTAATTTTCATCAATACTTCAAGTTTTCACCGGTGCTTCTCGTGCTCTAACACCTTAATATCCAGATAATGTGATCTGACTAAACTTTGGAGTGTTTGGTCGATGGTATATTTCCACAAATTAACAGTCAACAGCCATTATAAAGACATGATGGAAGCCTTAATGGTTTGTATTTTCTTTTGTCCGTGTGCTCCTGCAGGGGTTGAACCAGATGAGGAGGGTCGCCCAGGTGGGCCTGGACGGCGTGCGGCGGACAGACTGGCACGACTACGAGGCGATGAGGAGGGACGCCGCTCGCTCAGGTTCGTCCAGACTCTCTGCTGATGCTGCTGTTTTGTTTGGCCGGTGTTTGTTGAGAACATCTGCTCTGTTTCAGCATATGGTCAGACACACACACACACACACACACACACACACACACACACACACACACACACACACACACTGCAGTTCAGCCTTGTCTTTTTTTGGTTTCTTAATTCCTACCAAGTGGATTTCTCTCTCTCTCTGAGGCAGTGTGGATCAATTCTCTGTGTATAGTTCTGAGTTCATAATTAAACACAGTTAATCTTCTACAATAAGTATTGATTCAGCTCCAGGCCTCGAATGGGAAACATACCTCTGCCTTTTTACTACAAATGCAACAGATTTAACAGGCTTTTGTTTGGTATTAGGTTGTACTTAAGTGGAAATTGAGCTGATTTGTGAGAGAGTAGCAGTGGGGTTTGAGACTCTAAACAGACTAGCTGTCATAATAAATGTTACCATTGTTTGTTTCTGCAAAACATGGACATGTTAAGTGTCTATCATACATATCACATCATCAAAGACAGAGTGACATCGCTCAGTTGACATCTGTTTGAGGATGCTTTCTAAAATGGAGAAAAAAAGGAGGAAAAGTTAGCAAGCCACAGATACGTTAAAATGCGTTTGTGTCATAGGCTGCATACAGTGATGATATCTGCAAAACCTTGGAGGCGTCAGGGCCAATGACAACGGATCAAGTCCATGCTTAGGCTTTTGTAATTGTGAAACCGCAGCATATTTTTAAGCACAGTTTCGAGTCGTGTTTGTGGCGAACAAAACAATGTATTTTTCTCTAAAAGTCAGGCCGTCTACTGTGGTGTCTGTCGTGACAAAACCATGTGTCTGTAATGAGACCTTGGGACAACTGCAGTCCTGTTCATGGCGACCAAACCGGGTGTCTTAACAAGACTTTGCAGCATCTTCAACCGTGCTTGTGGCAAAACAGTGTCTTTAACAAGAACTTGGAACATCTCCCGCCACATTTGTGGTGAGCAAAATAGGTCTTTTAAGCTAAAAAGTAGACTTTTCTGAAACCTAACTAAATGTGTTTTGTGCCTAAACCCAACCAGAGCATGAGCACGGCGAGAAGAGAAAATTTAACCTAAAGAAACAAAACTGTGGCATAAAGAAAAAAGAAATCTACAGTATGTTCGTTTGTGCTGCTCCACAAGATCATACAGAACATTTTTTTTTTTTTTTGAGCACCATTGAGGGAACCAAATTTAGAGAGCATTGTTGCGAAACAAGGGGAGCTATTTAAGGCTCCACTTGTTCCAGAAGTAAGTGTCTCATTCATCTTGTCAGCTGACAGTGATAGGTGACTCACAGATAGGTGACTTACAAATAAAGCATTTCTACCGTGTGCATGTGAAGGAGCGCCTTGTTGAGTCACCAATAAAAAAGATTATTATAATGTTCACACTCCTCACCTCAGGCAGACACTAACAGACCATCAGAACCTCAACCAGCCGCCTTCAACATTTTACAGTTTTTACCCCCAGGCAGTCCCTTACATGGTGATTTATTGATTTCTTATTTTTTGTATGTATGCTTGTATGCTTGTATGTTATGTGATAACTGTGGCCAGAGGCATTATGTTGTCGAGTTGAATGTCCATCTGCCTGTCCCAATATTGCGAATGTTATATCTCAAGAATGCCCTGAGGGACTTTCTTTAAATTTGGTACGAACACCCACAATGACTCAAGAATGAATTGACTAAAATTGGGTGGCCAAAGGTCAAGGTCACTCTGACCTCCCAAAACACCTTTTTGTCCATGTTGTTTTACACAAATCCAATAGTAAAAGAAATTATGAAGTTTTGGTGGTATAATATTAAGTGCTGAGTTAGGGCACGGCATGCATTTCATTACATTTAAATGCAGTGGCATGCACAGACTTTTTGAAGGGCAGTGGCGAAAAGAAGGGCACTTTAATGCACGTTTTGGCTCCCAAGAGGGCACTTTATCACGCGTTTTGGCTCCCAAGAGGGCACTCTTGTTTTGGCCCCCAAGAGGGCAGTTTATCATGTTTTAACCAGCCAAGGGGGCAGTTTAGTGTGTTTTACTAACCAAGAGGGCACCTTGGCACGCTTTTTTGGCTCCCAAGAAGGCACTTTAGCAAACGTTTTGGCTCCCAGGAGGGCACTTTAGCGCGCGTTTTTCAACAATTGGGCCACGAGGGGGGGGGCAACTGCCCTCCTGCCCCCCGCGCTAAATTTGCCACGCTAAATTAAGGAAAGCAAAGTATTATCTCTCAGAAACAGTTGAAAAAGCCATAATATAAACCAAAATTACTGATGAATCATCCAAGACAGTCATGTGTAAGTACGCTGAGAAACACTGACAATCACATATAAAAAAAATAAAATAAATGATGATCAAATTGGAATTCAGATTTGGAAAAAAACTTCTTGAACCAGCGTCACCGCCCACTTTGTAACTTGATAGCTGTGTTTCATTTGATTTATAACACAAAATGACACACTTGTGCCGTTAGACGTTAATCAGAAAACACTTCACACTCGAAACCTGCTGAGAAATACGTCAAATGAATTTGAGACACAGCTTGTGTTTGCATGTTTTAGCAGACTGAGTTTGAATGGCTTAAGCGCATAAACAGAGCGTGGGAGTCGGTCTCGGCGCCCAAATCTCTGAAAAAATACTCAGCACATGCGACCCCCACTGCTTCAGAGCGGCATTCAGACCTCAGTGCATCCCAAAACTGATGAGGGGTTGAAATGTGTGCTCATATAAATGTGCGTACACGGTCCAAAATGATGAGAGCTCCAGCAGCGAAGGAAATGTGTGTTTTCAGAGAGGGATTACAGATGCCGCTTAATTCACTGAGGAAATCTGTAATTCAGTCAGAAAAAATCCTGTAAGCCATTTTTCAAAAAAATGTTTGGTTCATATTTGCCTGAGGAGGGCTAGAAAACATGATTTAAGTGATCTATACAACTGGTTTATTATGCTGGAAAAAAAAAAAAAGGTACAACATTAAGTCGAAGAGTTTATCTCTGAAATGAGCCATTAAAGTGAGGAGTTATTCTCCACAGTTATTACCTTCAGGAATATAGACGGATCATTTCTGCCTAATGGAACAAGGCAGCGCACTTTAATTTGAGGCTCTCCTTTGACTATAGATCAGCCTCACGTACGCATCTCTGTGTGTTTGTGTGGAGTGCATTGGTGAGTGGCTAATGAAACATGCCGCACGCTGTTATTTGATGCACTCTCCTGAAATGAGCTCAGATTTGTTATTTTTTCTGCGATCGGGTGTCATACATGGAAGCTAACAGCTTTATCTGTCGGGTGAAGCTTAAAGTAAGATTACCATATTATAAACTACTTCTGTGTGCTTCCACGTAACATATTATATCAGACCATACAAATATGTAGTAACATATGAATTTAAAATGAGCTGTTCACTGAAAAAAAAACTGCTGCATAACCAACATTTACACTGATTAAAGAGGTTTGTTTTCTCTCTCAAGTAGCGAGCTAATCATTTCTTCTTCATGTGTGACCAGCTGACTCAATATTTGTGTAGCATCCATATTTACACGATCGATATCTGTGTTTTTTTCTTTCAGCCCACTAAACGATGTTCCAAGTATAAAAGGTAGCAAAGAAATTGGAGCTCATTTTTGATATCAGTCGAACAGCACATTTGTGAAATAGATCAGCTTGGGACAAAGGGATCTTTTCATTTCAAATTATATACAACATAATTCTCAGTACTACATTCATATGTCATCATGCTGAATGAATGAACGCAGGTTTGGTTCAATCCACAAATCATCGGCCCATTGGTCTTTATACAGCCCAAGATAATTGTTAGCAAGGTACGTTCTGAAAAAGCATCGATAAGTTCAAACTTTCTTTATGCTGCAACATTTCTTTAGGTTCATTAGGTGAGTCAGGTTTAGGCACAACAACTTGTTTGGGTAGGGTTGGAAAAAACATCATGTTTTGGCTTAAAATGCCTGTTTCACTCAGCACAAACTTGGCTGGAAGTGACTTGAGTTCTCGTTAAAAACACCTGGTTGTGTTGTTGCAAACACGGCTGTAGATGGTCCGCCTACCTGTCCAAAATATAGTGCTTGGACTGGGAGGTTTCCTTAAAAATATCCAGTAATTCACACTTATAAATGGCAAAACACAGACTTGAACAGCCTGTAGTCTGCCTGGTTCATCCCATATACATAGCTTTCTAGTTGGCCTGCAACAGATTGCTCTACTATACTATAAAATCTTCCAGCAAGCCTCACAAGGCTCCAAACCTAGTTCCCCCACTATACCTAACTTTGGAGTCTAAATTTGCTTATAAAATACTGTTGAAGAGTTAGTGTTTCTTACAGACCTCGATGTGTGTGTGTGTGTGTTTGACGCAGGTAACGGTGAGCAGGGGAAGCCGTTCCCTCTGACAGAAACGGACCGGGTGGACCAGGCCTACAGGGAGAACGGCTTCAACATTTACATCAGCAACCGGATCTCCCTCAACCGCTCCCTCCCTGACATCCGCCATCCAAAGTGAGTCCTGTATCTGTGTGTATGTGTGTGTTTGTACTTGCACATAAGTACTGCGTGATGTCCAGTCAACACTGAAAGCACCGACTCGGCGGCAGAGTTACACTTCACCAGACATTTGTATTATTTCGGTAGATTGCAAGAATGCAACATTTTAATTCAGAGATGTTCATTCATATGTTCCACTCATGATGTGTCTTTTAGTCTTCTGCCAGCATCTCTTTTAGGTCAGTTCTCCAATTCTCTAGTGAAGCTGGTGAAAATGCAGAGCCAAGATGAAGAAACACGTTGAAAGTAGTAGAAGTAATGGTAGTAATAATAGAAGTTGCACAAACGTGTCTTTTCAATCCCTGCAATCAACTCTGTGATATTCAGAGTTATGATTAAACCTGATCTGGTGGTAAAGTAAATACTGTAACTTCACTCAGTGAGAAGCTGAAGTTATGAGTCTCTGTGTATTCACATTGGTGGCAGCAGCTGGTCACAGACACGTTTGGTTCAGTATTTGTCGAGGATTACTGCCGCTGCAACCAACAACCTCTAAACCTTTTTTTTTTCTTTTTAAGATTTAGAATTTCACTGTCAGAAACCAGCGCCTGTCCAGACTCCTGTGAACCGTGCGCGCCTTTCCAATTTCAGGATGACACTGCAGAAGGCCTTTAATCACAGCTTTTCTTTATCCTGACAAGAACTTTTCTGTGACACTTGACCTTCCCTTCCCTTTCATGTGGAAAGCAGCTTAGAACGCTTCCTGTGTGCCTCTCTGTCCTCAGAGCCTTTTATTCATAGTTTATGAAAACAGGCCTTCGTCGACCTCATACATCTCCTGCCAGGACGCGTCTTGACTGACAGGTGCTCTATGCAGCATCTCAAAACATTTACACATAGTTAGCTAGTTTTTTTTTTTTTTGGGCCTTTTCAGTTCTACAGCTGACTGATGTAGACACATGCAACTATATGAATCCTGGTTTTAGGGCCGCCTTCTCCCAGCCGTTGTATCTGATACGTTGACGTATTAACACAACGTTGAATCTAATATGCCCACGAAATAAAACAAGTTTAGATTTCTGTTCTAGCAATCTATGAAAATTAGGGTATTATTGGTAACATAATGCAGTTACAATTGACATATTTAAACATATAATTTCATCTTCAAAACTTAAAAAGAACGTTGTCTTAATGTAAGTCATCGACCTGGAAGTTTCATTGTGTTCACTATTGGTTGAAATTTCTGTATGTGTATGGAAAGTCCTCCAAACTAAATGACAGAATTAATGTCTCATGACTGCCTTCTGAAATGACTCATGAGCATTTTTTATTACCTGGTGCCACGGCCATCTTTTGTCAGGTATTCCAGTATGCATATAAGAGCAAAAGGAAATAATTGATATGTCCGCGCTCTCATCTGCTGATGCTGTCTTTAAGTGTGACAGCTGACATGTTGACATGACAGCCGCTGTAATCACAGTCGTGTTCTAGTGTGACTGTAATTGAATTATTAGCATGTAAATAGGCGAAATAAACAAACCATGTTGAGGACTGATGTAGCCCCCGTCGCTGCCAGACACCTGTCGCCCTGCTGCGACCAATCAGACGGACACACTTGCACTCCCCGCTGGCCAGACGCCGCCCGCCCCCCTCCACCATGACTTCCTTCACCCGGTGCTCCCAGTGGGCAGCGGCTGCCTCTTGATGATTGGCATGTTGTCTGTGCCTCAGAGGAAACCGGCCCCAGACCTGCGACTGACACATTCGATTTTTGCACGCTGACAAGATTTAATTGGAGCAAACACACACACACACACACACGCACACACAAACCTACATCCCCTGTGGAATTGGACAGGGTTTGTTAAGAGTAACCAACCGACTGCCTGTCGATCACTCTGCTGCCTGTCTCCCAGCGTTCATATTTGAATGAATAACACGGCGGCTGATGTTCAACACAGACATTGATCGACTGACACAGTTCACTGCACGCGCTCTCTCTCCCTCTCTCACTCTCTGTCTCTCTCTCTCCCACCATCAGTGAGGGAACACGACTCTCTTCCCGTGATTAGCTCCTCTGCAAGGCTCCCGCCCGCTTGCTACGACGATCATGTGCAAGGTGATCGCTGTAACCCGCCATCGGAGCACGTGTCTGCGGCTGATAACAGCTGTATGTGCTGCAAATAATCAAATTAAAGGCGTCTCTGGTGCAGGACGAACATGCCAGAGGTGTCACTGCACGCAGCTGCACTGAGCTCCGTTCAGCGGCCGCGAGATGAATTTTTATAAGTTGCTGCTTCTTTTTTGTCCAAATAGAAACTATGGAAGTGCTGTTTTGAGTAAAAGAAACTGTTTTCTCTACATACAAGGACAATTACTGTATATAGTATGTTTACTTTCATTCTAAAAGTTTTTTATTATAGTTTGTTTTTAAGGCTTTAGTTCCTCACTGTCTCCTTACTCATCTCCGGAGCAGAACACGGAGGCAGCCGTGGAGCAGAGTCGTGGTCTGAGTTAACCGGACCTGTTACCAAAACATGTCGTGACGCCGTGCTGAATAAAAGATTCAGTGACTGCCTTGAGAAACAACATCATAAAAGCTTGTATCCACTCGGAGGACCCTGGGCCTTTGCAGAAAACACAGACGCTAATTGATCCTGGAAATAACGTTCTCCACACGATGAGCCCATTGTATCTGAGAATCAAAATGAACACAGAAGTACTTTGTGCGTTATTACCCGCTCAACTCTCGCCCCGCCGGGGGAAGGAGCTGTTCTTCTAGGCATCGGTTGCCAACAAGTATAGCTGTGTCATCAGAAAACATGTGAATGTAATTGTTTGTGTACTGTGTTTGGTGTAATATCTCCTAACACCCATATAAGTGATTCTTTAATGGCGGTTGTAATGGTTCCAAAAAGCACTGACTAACAATACTGTCCTGCCAGCAGACAGCAAAGATTTGTTTTTTTTTTCGACAGATGATTGCCCTCATGTGATTTTACGCCATCCCTTTTAACATCAACTGAAATTCTTGGCCGACAAAACATTTTGTTTTCCCCGAGAAAATGATCATCTGTGCTTAATGCAACGCACAAGGAGACAATTTGAACCAGTGATTTATGTGGATGCGAGCACGAAATGTAATTGGGTTTTTAAATTGTTTTTATTTCTCTCTGAGAGGCAAGCAAATACAATTTTCACCACAGCAACAAATGATAGAAAATGGGCTGATTAATGGTTTCAGAGACGATGTGTCCTCCAGTCGGCACAAACAAAATCTATCTGAGCTCTGGATCCATACGTGACCTCGGTGACCCGAGATCTAACCAAAACAAAGAAATGACGGATGTGACTTGGACGCTTTCTTCCTTCCATCAACAACAGAGATCAAAAACTAGATCAGGGATGGTATTGAGCGCTGTATGTCTGTGTGTAGCTGTAAACAGAAGCTGTACGCGGAGAAGCTGCCCAACACCAGCATCATCATCCCGTTCCACAACGAGGGCTGGTCGTCGCTGCTGAGGACCGTTCACAGCGTGCTCAACCGCTCTCCTCCACAGCTCATAGCAGAGGTCATCCTGGTCGACGACTTCAGCGACAAAGGTACGGAGGACACACACACACACACACACACACACACACACACCACTAAACTAAATGGTGCATCTGTCAATGAAGTCAATAACCTAAATTTGTTTTATGGTTAATTGTTGCCTTATTTGATATCTTTTGGTGCCATTTTTCTTTTCTTATCCCCAAGTATGCAACAAAACATGGTAAATATTGAATGTAAAGTTCTCAGTCAGACCACTTGAAGAGAGTCCGACCAATGAAAAAGAAAGACCGGTTGTCGGTAAGTGAAGTTATCGATCGACAGCAGAGACACACTGACCAGGGGTTGAGAATCGTGGCTTACAAAACTCTTTTGAAGCCTCTGAGCTCCTGAACTCTTCATCCGGGAGGGTTTTTAAACAATCCTCAGTCCGTCTCTGACCTCCTTACACTCAGCCTCATAAAGCCAACCAACCCTGTGCAGGCTGTGTTTCTGTTATATTAACATGGGAAAACCTCCAAAAAGAACAAGGCTAAACTCAGCAACTGAAAACCAGCCCAGTCATTTGACGTCTGGGAATTATGACACTCTGGTCTCTCTCTGTCAGCTTGTGGTTAAACTACATATTATAAAGATTAGATACAAATTAAGCCTCTTGCAGGAACCTCAATGCGAATTTCTTTTTAATGAAACATCATGCTTTGACCCGACTTGTCCAGCGAGTGCTGCATTTGTTCTCTCAGGTGAAGGTAAGGTTTATTCACGGTGATGCAAAGTCAGATCTTTTCCTTAAAGCGAGGCCTGTCGAAAGATTACAAGCAGCGTTACAGGTGCTCTTTGGAAGTCAGACTTGTGATCAATAAGTTGTAACCAAAAAGTACCAAGGCAAAACTTTAAAAAAGCCTTGGATGAATGGGCTCAAGGCCTACAAGTTTTAGCTCACAGTCTTTATTGGCACACAAAAGCAAGTCGCAGCTCACAGATCGTATCAAGGGCTGGCATCAGCTGCCAGCAACCATCAAACACCTTTAAACTGTCTTCTAATTCTTCCTCCGCCCGAGCAAAGAGCACACACGCAACAGATTGGCTCGACCTGCATCTACCTCGCATCTGCTCAGGCTTAACTACATCAAGTAACTTGACAAGCAGACTGCCAGTTATCTGCTTAGCTGGCAAAACACCTTCAGTGTCTTAATGAGGGCTCAGCAACAACTCAGGTAACCCTAAAACTCGTTATTTGTGTTCTCCCAGCCTGTTTGTATTGGGTTGTATTAAGAGGGTATATATATATATGGTCATGAATAAGTCATTTTGCAGTATGAGAATCAGTTTCTACAAGGGCGGAATGTCTTTCTGGCTACAAACCATCGAGACACAATCTCAGGAAGTCACAAGTTCAGATGTCAAAACTCCGTCCCTGCTGTTACAACCAGTGTTGGGAAAGTAAATGCAAAATTCGACTTCTCTGGACCACAACTTCTTTAAGTAGCAGAATCACCCACCAAGGGCCGACGTGGATGCACACAAGCTACAGAAAACGACTTCTCGGCCCAGTCGGATATTTTCCAGCGAGTAAAGTTTCGGAGGAAAGAGCCCGGAGACAATCAAGATGTCGGCAGATGCGGCTCACGTCTTTGCTTTAGCAGCATGTCTCCTGATGCTGAGGACTGCAGTAAGTGGTCATTTAACGATGGCGGCCCAATTTGCACAGGAATGATGGGAGCATAATTGTATTTTTCTTTTTAAACAAAAAGACTGGTCTGTGCGGGTTTGGTTTTGTTTGCGACTCCTCACAGCAAACCTCTCCCTTCCATTGTTGTATAGCTTTGTGTGTCTGTGTGTGTGTGTGTGTGTTTGTGCATGTGCGCCTGCGTGCACCTGTCTGTGTGTTGCGTTCCCTCTCACTCTCTTTTCACCAGCCCCTCTTAAGAAAGTGTTTAATTCCTTGTTAATTAGTGCTCCCTGTCACGGTCCCTCGTTGAAGGATGTGTTTACCTCTCGTCTCCACGGTAATGAGATGTTCCGCCGCCTCAGACTCATTTAGAGGTTAACACCCATCAGAGCTCAGAGACCAGAACCCTCCCACAGCTGCCGAGGCTGAGCAGCGTTTTAAGAGACAAAGTGGAGACAAAAAAAAAAGGCGAAAATCTAGATTTAAGAACCACAGAATTCACAGTCGAACGATCTTGTTAAGTTTGTACAGATTCTAAAAAAAAAAATCCACTAAAGATGTTCCAGACACCACGTCCTCGTGAATAATGCAATGCATATGTCTATGGTTGTAACAGTGGCAGCAGTGAGCCGCTGTGCGTGTTGTGCTGTAGCACAGCACAGAAGATCGTCAATTTCGACTGAACTAAAGGAGTAATATTCTTTTACTTATCTTCCTCCCGATCACATGTATCATTAGGCGTTGTGCCGGCCGACGTGCGCTGCTCCCCACATTGAATGGTGGGGAAACACTGCTACTGACTGGATTTCCATAAAAAAATTGGATGGAAATCGGGTCTTGGCAAATAACATTGCAAGACAGGGCATTGTTGGACATTACAGTTATTTTCTTGAGGAATATAAACAGTTATCAGGCTTATTTAGGTGGCTGGTATCTATGAGTGAATGAGTAGAAAAGGGGATTGGTAGCTATTTGTGCTCTACTCAGTGCCTTAAGACACTTGGTCAACGTAATATCGATATCCCACTGTTTTGTAGTTTGAAGAAAACAGGTCTTCTTCAGGCAATTCCACTTTAAAAGAAAAGGAGGAACTTATAGGAAATGACCTGTTGCAAGGTCAATTAAAAAACAAACATTAATATATCTAGATATGCACAAACTAAAGTCCAGTCAATAGATATCAAAATATATATTAACGTAACTGTATGAGCTTGTGTCGCACTATTGATGCAAATGAATCCCTGACAAACTCCCAATTAAGTGAACTTTTTCCGTAATGATTCAGACGGAGAACACAGGAAACCGTCTTTTTCTTACATCATCCCGCCCCCTCCAGCGCCACGAGGCCCCGCGGGGTGGAAGTAAAGAACAACTCGGTGGTGTGAAAATAGCCTGGAACCCGGGCCGGGTCCGAGCCCTCTGTCGTCAGGATGGATGGGAGAACATTACACAGCTGCAGGAGAGGGATTTAACCTCCGCAGGCCGTCTGCTCTAACACTTCCTCTCAGTGGCACTGTCCTTTGATAAGAAATGAGCCCGGCTGTAATTAAGGCTTCGGAGACATGAGGACAAAGTGAACTTCAATCAGTTCTGGTCTTTGGTTGAGTAGCTGGTATTACGGTGTCGGGGAGAATAATCCGGAACAGTTTCTGTGCAGAGTCCCACAAATCAATGCTCGGCATTGAACCCTTGTGAAATAAATTAACGAGCAAGTGTGTTATAGAAGAGAGAAAAAGTGATTTATTGTAAAGTGTGGTTCAGATTTACAGCTTGCTGCTTCATTCTGGTTCACACATTCATTTAGCAAGCTGAGAAATAATTTCCTGTAAGAATGTGGAAAGAGGAGGAAAATGGATCGGCTGTATGTGGGTGTGAATAAGTCTGTGTATTTGTATTTTTTGTGTCTCGCTGTAGCTGTGGCTTACTTCAAAATCGACCAGAGGAGATTAGGATTTAGTCCTCTCCCACCAAAGTGAATGTAGTGTTCGCTACAGGGCGGGAACACAGCCCGTAAAAATAACCACAGAGGTTTTAATCAATACGCTGTGAAAACAAAAGGGCCCTAAAACACAAATCACGTACCTAAAGATTCCTGCAAACACAAACAGTAGAAGACAATGCATACACACAACAGCACGCTGACCTGTTGAAGTGGAAAGAGTAGAGTGAATCTGAGGAAATCTGGAGACGTCACATACATAACAGCGTAGTTTAGTCCACCTTCGACCTGAGCAGAAGACGGATTGGCGGTGGAGGCGATCACTACATATAACACATGTAATATGTAGACGAGACCTTGAGATGTAACACACGTTATGTGTAGGTGTAATTGTTTGTTAGTAGGAGCTATAGAAACAAGACCTCGGACAAACGGAGGCAACTCATCAGCAATTTCTTTAATGGGTCCATTTGGATCTGTCTTCCAACTTTAGTTCAGTTGCTGTTTGTTTTTGTAGATTTTTTTTTTGTATTTTTTAAAAATTCATTAATCAATTTTCAGGTTTTACCTCGACTATGATGCTATAAATCCTCGTGAAATCCGCGGTCAGTACACGCCGGGCTAACGCTGCGTTCCGGACAATTGAAATGTTCGACCTCTTACTGAGAGAAGTACAATTTAAAGCCACTTACAGTCGTAATTGCTCCTTGTAACTTCAGTCCACCCACCCAGAACTTCACGAGGGAGCAGCTGTCTGACATCACACAACAGTGGCAGCACTCGTGAGGAGGAGGTAGGAAGTATCTGTAGTGGACAGTATTCGTATTAGGCTCACAAATGGAATATTAAGATATGATGATGTTTTTGACCATCATTTTGTGATGGTCAGCCAAGTTTTTGTTAACTTTTGACATCGTGCACCTGAGAACACTTCGAGGTTGGAAGTGGGGAAGTTCACCTCGACATTTCCCGCCTCTGACATCGACTTAAATGCCTCATACGTCCATAATTTGTCCTTTAAATGTTACATTATAATGGACATGTTCCGCAGGTCAGAATTGATCCGGAAACTACGACATGAGCGTGTACGCTTTGTCAGTTTATTGAGCGGGAGCACCGTCTTCTGACCTCACTTCTACATGGTCGAACTTCTGTCACATCAGCGCTGGAAAGTCAAAGTGTGGGAATGAATACAGTTCATGGACTGCATGTTTAGGTACAGAGTACACACATACGTTAATTTAGCCTAATACAGCTAATCAAACTTAACCACAAACATTCACAAAAACCAGCGCTTAATGTGGCTTTTTGTGTGGCGCTGTGCCGCGACCTCCTCTTCACTGACGGCTGACATAAAACATGATGATTCTTCAGCAGCTCGGGATCCAATTATTATTCACAAAACATAATCGATGTGTGAGTCACACACAGAGACAGACACACAGACGAGGAGGCCTCCCAGGCAGTTCTGCTGACGCCGAGTTACCTCGCTCTGTTTAACATCCACAGAGCCTACGGTCATACTAATGCCCCGTTATATTTAGAACACTTCATTATGCATCAGAACTGCTTGTAACCGTTAACCCGGGGCAAATTAACTCATGATGAGGCACTTTTTTTTTTTTCCCGACATTGCGAAGTTTGCCTCCAAGGTGAGTAAGATTACACGTGTTGTAATTATAGAAATGACCTCCAGTTTTTATTAATGTGGCCGTTAAAGGACCCCCCTCCAGTGTTGCCCAAAGTTTATTTTCCATATCAGCGGCTCTCTGCAGCATCAACCTGCTGTGGGTGTTTGTATCTGTTTACACACAGTAAGCTGAGATGAAGCAGCTGTTCCCCTCACTGCCCGTTCATGTCGCTCCTCATTCATTTATTCCCCATGTCTGTTTAAATCCAAACTGCAGAGATGTGTTGTTAAGTTGTTCATGGACTAAATTTGATTGATAAAGATGTGAGGAGGTCCAGAAACAACACAGTGATTATTTGATCGATCGGTTGACGGAAAATTATTATCTTGCCCAATCAACTCATGGTCAATTTAAGTCATTTATAAAAAAGAAACAACTAAATTTTCTGTTTAAAATTATTGCAAAATTCAATAACTTTGGTTTTGAGGGCTGTCGGATGGACAAGATAGTCAATCAGAAAATGTCACCTTGAGCTTCGGGACATTATGGATGTATTTTCACTATTTTCCTGGCATTTGGTTTGCAAAAAGGGCTTCAAATGCAATTAAAGAAGTAAACCAAAGACAAACTGAAAAGGCGAAAGGAAGCAAATGCAGACGAAGTGACCGCTGGAAGAGGGAAACACACCGACTAAATACAGGGACTGATGATCAGAGACAGGTGATAAAAGATCCCTGAGAAAGCTGCAGGTTGTTGGTTTGACTAGTTGGTTTACCTACTATAGGTATAAATGAGCACGTATGTGTATAGCATGTATAGCGTGCATTGATTGCTGATCTCTACAGGGTCAGCAGTGCCTTTCAGCCGGAGCTCTTTCATACATAATATCCTCCAGTTGAGGTTGAAGAGGCTCTCGACGCCTCATCCTGTGATCTTTCTTTACCTTTCTATAGGTGCTCAGAGGCGACAGTAATCACTGTATTGATGCTGCTGCAGTTCGACCTCTGTAGGGAGCCGCCGAGCTCGCTATCCTTCGTCTCTGCAGTCTTGCACAAATAACGGTTTCCTTCCTGTATTGGCGCTGACTGTGTGGCCGTTAGCAGTAGACTGGATTCAGGCCTCTTGGTTGTAAGAGGGGTGATCCCTTCTCATTGCATCGCAAGATTCTCTGCCTTGTCTGCTTTAACGCCACCGTCACCACCCCCAGGCTCATCATTTAATTATTCTATTTATAACACTCATATTAAAGTACACAGGACACGGCTGATGTCACAGATGTTGATTACTATTTCAGTGAACAGAGTTAAATGTGTTATGGCGATATGCTACGGAGCTAGTTCCACTGACTGTGCCCAGAACGGCAGCTCCCAGTGAACACGGCCAGACTGGGATGGACGTACTGCTGGCAGACTGCTGGTTAACAATAGTTAGCAGTTACTTTAGCGACAAGTAAAGCTGTCTGTCCAGAACGCCATAATGTTCCCACCCATAACAGTGGATACACAAGTTGTTGTCAATCTGTGAGACGCAGCCTCCGCTCTGCCGTGGCCGTCTTTCCGTCTATCCATGGCCGCGTCATGAAAATTAAGAGAACCTTTATTCGTTGCAAAATTAGAATACGCTCCAGTATCGTTTTCCGGGAAGTTAGAAACTCTAAAATACAATTAAAATGTATGTTTTTTCTTGCCATCGTTAGGCCTGATACTGATTTGTAGGTGAAATATAAAGCAGGGCATCTGTGATTGATTTCGACTTTTAACATGTGATATGAAAAACTCTTTATTTACCAAATTCCTGCCAAGAAAAGAAAAATGTGTTCGGTCGCTGACTTCAGGTTTAGCTGCCGTCTGTTTCACAGCGAGCGGCAGATGACAAATCCTGTTTGTCAGGTGGCAATGATGCCGGGGACGTATCATAGCAACAGGAGCCCTGAAGGTATGGTGGGAAAAGTGGCTGTGGGAGAAACCTCTCGTCCCTCCGTTCACTGACCCATCCATCCATCTCTCTCTCTCTACTCACACATGTAGCTCTTCTTTTCCGATTTCTTTTTTTGCTTCTTCTGAAAAACAGTGGAAGGTCACTTTACGACCTTTCCATAGTTGAGGGGTTTGTTTGTCACCGTCAATGATTGGCCCGTGTGACAATAAGTCACATATGATTCCTACTGTAATACCACAAGTTTGGTCTGGTACGTCGCCACGGGCAACTCAGCTGATCAAAGCAGTATGTGACAAGCATAATGGATGGTTCTAATCTCCATCCTGCATCTCAGTGACATTTCCATTCTAGGTTTAGTTTAGTTAGATGCGGGCTGGAGATTGTGTCACTGTCATTATTTGCCACGGGTACTTTCCAAATAACCCAAACTGTTTCTTCTAAAACAAGGATTTCCATGAATTAACCCCCTGCTGTATGATCACAGTGTGAGAACTGTGGGCAGCATCTTCATTTTCTTTGTATTCTCTTAATTAACCCTGTGCGGCAGATTGCAGATGTTGCACCAAAACCGTCTTGTCCTTCCTCTCCAACATGCGACAGCCCTTCGGTTTTATTATAAAGTAAATAATAAATGCCGCTCAGTCCTCCCTTTTTCACACTTCCCCTCATATTTCTTTAATTACAATTTCAGCTGGGGTCAGTTCACCGTGACACTCAGCATTCAGTCTTTGCCTCCCTGTTTATCCCTCGCTCTGATGCTGCCTCCCTCACACTCGGTTACCACATCTGACCGGGAGGCAGCTCTGATTTACAGCCAGCAGCTCGAGCGTGACACCGAGCTACACACAGTGAGCAAGTGTTGCTATCAGAGCTGACAACGGCTCTTTTATATCTCCCGGTTCCCACTCTCATCCCTCGTTTCTTTGCCCCACATCTATTTACAATATGAGAAGTAAAAAAAAAGTAAATCCACAGATATACAATGTGTCTCCTGAATGTGCCATTTCCAGATTTGATATCACATTACGATAGATGTGGAAAATTGGTTTATTCGAGAAATATCTCAATCCCACCGTGCTGCCGAGACATAAATAGCGCCTCTCTAACAGTAGCTGCACGGATTTACACCGACTGCCTCCATTTATTTCACTTCTCTTTGAAGCGTTCTGCTGCTTAAACATAAAGCTGTCTTAATGTGGCGTTTAATATTGGATGAATGGCGGAGCTGACATGAGTTGGGTGTCAGTATATCAAGCAGGTAACAAGGAAGGTTTACATAACTTCAAGGCATTCACCATAGAAACCGGGACCTGACCTCACTTGCAAATTGGTTAATTTAAAGTCAGAGGAAATCTCGGTTTTCATAACTGTCTGCTGTTTTCGGTTGGATCTGTCCGTCCGTCACACATTAGCGAGAAGAACAGAATAAAGGATGACTGGATAAAGGTAAGCTTAAAATGTGTGGCATTGCTAACTTAACTGATCTTTTGTAGATATAGAAGACCAGTGCCGTCCACAACCTTTTTTGACTATTATTTATTAGTGACCTTCAATTTCTAGATGAAATCTTATCAGTTTTAAGTCTTACAATGTGTGAGTTCTGCTGTTCGAGGGCTCTCTTCTAGATGTTCGCCACGTTTTGTGTGGAGGGCTGGGAGGAGAGCTCAGGGATTACTTTTAAAGTTTTGGGATTAACAAGTGGATTTATCTTCCGGCAGAAGGACACAAGGAACACCTTGGAAACACAGCCGATGATTTGACAAAGATTTAAATACAAACTAAACTAATGTCGGGGTTAAAGTGCCGGTGGAGAGAGGTGTAAGCTGACGGGCTTGTGAAATACCGGTAATGGGAGAGGAGTGCAGCAAAAGACGCCAGCAAACCCCAGAAAACACAAAAAAAACACTTAACAGAGTGAAGCTGAAATGGCGGGACCATGAGACACCCTCAGTGTGTGCCGTCGCTCGCTAACATTAGCTTACTGCTAGCATACAATAAGGCAAACTGGCTGTTTGGGGCAGATAAACACTGCATGAGTAATGCAAACAAACACAAGAGTACATTTCTGTGAATTTCTCCGGTTTGAACACTGTTGGAAATGTTTGGGATGATGTGAGTACACAGCTTAACACAAGATACAACAGAGGTTGAGTCGTTGTAGAACAGTTTGATGCCGAATCCCAACATGTTATATCTTTAAAGGAGTTAACCCTTACTCTAACCCTAATGTCATCACATTATCAGGTTGACATGAATATGTGAGCATAGCCTAACTCTACTAATGTGATTATTACAATAGACTGACTCCCGTAGCCTCCTCTCCGCTGTGTAAAGCTGGGTAAACGGTTGTGTGTGTCTGGCAGCTTAACATTGGCGGATGAGCGTGAGCAATGAATTCTGCTGGTGGAGCGCAAGTCATTTCACGGATTCATGGCCAGACAGGACAGGGAAAGCAGCTCTAACTCGTACAGAAAAAGGACAGAAAGCCGCCTCCTTCTTCTGCACATCAGGGGAGAGAAAAAATAGTGCATGGGAGGCGAGGAGAGGGAAACGCTTGTAAGAGTGTGTGTGTGTGTTGCAGGATGTACCTCCTGGAACCTCATATGCTCCATCGTGTCAGCTTTTCCCTGGATCAGATCGACAGAGCTCCTAAATCTGAGACTCACAGATCCACTAGGATGAGTTCAGTCACTGCAGGGACTCAGTGCTTATATCGTTAAACCTCACCTCTGCCCCCACTCCTGCAACTGTAGTCAGCTCGGATTTCCAGCATGGATTTTGATTTGGACCCATTTTCACAGGAATAAAATACCAAAACATCCAGGGAAACTTCTCAAATAATTGTTGTGTGTTCAGTAACTTCCTTAAGCTCAACGCTTTGCCAATAAATTGCTAATTCTGCTACATTTGGCACGGCGTCAAAGCTCTGCTGTAAAGCTGAATACCAGCTGGTCTATTTACTAAATGGCCAAATGTGCAACTTGCATTTGTCACTATAACACAGTTAGATGATTGTATTGTTGTTTGTAACAAATGGAAGTCAACCTAGATACATGGCGCTAAACAGCTTTTCGTGCTTTCAAGATTCTGAAGATTTTTTAAATCCTAATTTTTTCACAGTAAAACTGTGTTGTTGTTAAAATCCACTGCAACTGCTCTGAGTACAGCTGCCATCCTGTAAGTGTTGACGATCAAAGCCCATTTTAATCTTAGAAGAAAATATATTCTTTGGTATCCACTTTACAGTGACTATTTTACTGCAACTATCCTCTCGTATTCTGCACTATGCAGCTCGGGGAGACGCCTCGCTGTTTCATTGTCGCACACAGTGAGATTAAAGACTTGAATCTTGAATCTCGGTACAATGCCACCAGAAGGAAATGTTTATATCCAAGCATCTGCAATCTGCTCAGTGCCAAATACTGCTCGTAATCAATGAATCTGCTGAACGTTCACTGTCACATTTTGTTTCCCTTTACAATCCTCTCCTGGCTTGTTCTGAAACTTTACCTCAACCGCCTAATTTAAGATTGAATTAAACCCCATTGTTAACACACAGTAGTGACCGAAAGAAGAAGGAAAAAATAAAATAAAATATATATATATGGAAAGACAGAACCTTGGATTACACTTATAAAAATAACACAACACCTGACACTAACTGACTCATGGAAGTCATAATACAAAGCTAATTACTGTACTAACAGGCACATTTGAAAGAAAAAAAAGCTTTTTTTTTTTTTTTTAAACTTAGATCTGGCAGCAGGGACAAAAACTCCCCCTAAGGATAATTATTGTTTCCATGGTTATGATGGTTGCTTGAAATTAGGTAAACATTGTCATTAAATATTGGTTAAATATTTTCAAAATCCAGCGTGACTTTAAGCAAGAAGCAACATATGAGAAACATAATGTGAACGCTGGGCTCAGTAAATTAGTTATAAGGTGCTTTATGAAATACAATGGCATAGAGAGTACAAACCAAAATAACATTTTGTATTGAATGAATACTATCTAAATCTTGTCTGTATAGAAGTGTTTTAAAAGCTTTTTAAACTGAGACACTGAATCAGCTGATCTGATTTTAATCCAGTGCTTTATACGCCCAAAAACATCAAAGTCACACTCCAACCTACAACTTCTGTGCCGGTGGTAGAGGAGTGTCAAACATTGTGGTAAAACAATAGGTGGAATTTAGTTTCTTTCACCTCCACATTATCACAACCAGGGTTATGACACCACATGAACACTCACTTTGGGACTTATTAATGAATTCCAGTTTGCAACAAACACATCGTTTACAGCCATAGCTGTGGGGGAGAGTCGTACACATTCACACCTTGACACCTGGGAGCTGGCCGGTATACGCCCACAGCTTGGGTCTACTGGCACATAAACAGCCCCAGTAGGGCAGTGCGGGGCTTTGTTCGGGAGTCTGACAGGAGTTAATGATGCAGGGAAAGGTGTTATTCATTCATTTCCCCTGGCCATGCCGCAGTGGGGCTTCAAAGGTTTGAAATGAGTTGCCAAATAGTTGGTTTGCTTTTTTGTGTTGGTGTTTAATCCACTCGTGACTGTTCTCTGAAAACTGTGGAGGAATACAACGTCTGAAAAGAAGGCTTTCTCTTAATTTAGAGCTTAAGCCTTCGAGTAAGTCTGTGTGTTAACTTTGCTTTTACAAGTGCTGCCAAGTGCTTAAATACATAAACACTGTCCTTGTCTTGACTCATGCATATTTTATAGACAGTATTAAGAGATAATACTGGTTTCTTTAACACATTTCCTACTGCACTTGATTTGGAAAGTCTGCTGCGGGCTATTCTGTGATTACAGCTGACAGTTGGTATAAGTCTGTAGTGAGTTGTTTGATGTTGTTTTCATCCCTTAAGTTGGATTTTTTCTTTGCCATGCCAGCAGAATGCATCATTTATTTATTACAATTACAATAACACAGTACTGTGATAATACCAGCTAACCAGAAAATGATGTAGAACTGATGCTACCAGATGACGTTAAAGTTGTTTTAATCCGTAACATTCTGATTTAGAGACATCATATTTTCCGGCGCTGATGAAGGAATTTGCTAGAGAGTGACACATCCTGCTTCTTTCACATCTCTGTTGAGAGCTGTATATGTGCAGTAAGGATCAGGCAGCTGGCAAGGCTTGTGTAGCGGCACAGCAGCCAGTGACAAACCAGTCTCTCTTTGAAACTCAACTGAACAATGTCCAGGTGCTGCTTGAACTGAGACCAATGGGAAGACCGCATCAAACCAGTTGCCTTGGCTTCAGTACACGTCATGAGAATAAGATTGTTCACCAGGGTGTTGTGTTTTTCATCACCACCAATCAGAGCTAGAGCCGGTAAAAACCCGGGACTAAATGTCAATTGTACACACTGACTGAAAACAGATGTTTAGGGGTGTTTTGCCAGTGTGAAATGGGTATACATAACCACACAACAGGTCTAGACCACGCAAAAAATGTATTGGTGCTGTATCTAAGTATAGTCGGATGGGTTTCCAGTTTTGCCAGTCTGGTCCGAGCTTTCATCGTTAGTCTTTTCTCCATGTTCACTCAGCTGAGGTCTTTTTTATTTGTTATTTTGATGTTAAACTTTAAAATAATAGGAGTTACGTTAAATAGTTTTTGTTACAGTTGGCATGATAGACTGTAGTGCTGCAGTCATTCATGGGGTCTCAATATGTTCTTATTGGGAGCAGCTGAGTCACGTGCGACAGCCACTGGTGACATTCGATATTACGGGTTGAGTATTAAGCCTCATATTAAACCGGTTATGACATTTTTTAAAGAGACCCAACCCGACCTAAGGGCAAAATCTAAACATGAGAAAATAGGTCAAGTTACAACTTCTCTAAAATCACTTGTAATGTGTATGAACAAATCTATTCACACAAGACTGCCCTTCAAGGGCTATCATTATCTGCCAGTATATGTTGATTCACTACCCTTTCCTTTTCATGACTATCAAATAAAAATGGGCATCTTCTTGCCATGGTTGTATAATATTGGCAACCATTTTTGGTAAACTGATATTAACTTTGATCTAGGAAACTCTGGATCATGGTGCTAAGGGTTCTTTATTAATACAACAGTAATAAACCCTGATCAAACAAGAGCTTCAGAGCTCACATTGCCAAATACTCAATCCAGATTCTTCAGTGACCATGGTGAAACATAAGATTTAGGCGAAAACTCTCCATTATTTTGTTCAGCGCTTGTGTTAATATTGTTGTTGCACTCGTCAATAACATTGACTTTTATTTAGAATTAAAAAGGACTTGTGTCATGTTATCACAGCCAGTGGCACAGCACTATATTTACTCAGTGGGTGTACAGTGGCACTCTGCACTATCAGCCACTCTGTGATGGAAACCTGCCATTGGCAGATTGATCATCCAATTACTTTCCTGCTTTCCGCTCCCTGATGGGATCAGTTGAACAAACGGCTGCAATACTTCATTCCAAATAAGGAGCACCCTGTGCGATGCTCTTATGCAGAGTGACTTGATGTATTTTCAGTAAGGTATAGAGGCAGCTTGGCACTCAAACGGCACAGCTCCCAGCAGGCATCAGCAAAGCTTCCAACCTGGAGCCACCACAGGGCTGATAACAAAAGGTCCACTGCTAATTGTGTAGAAATATGTCATTGTATTCGAAAGGGAAATTGTTACCCCTGCCAATGCTGGTGCACAGTGCTGCCAACCACAGCTCCGTGTGGACTGAAGCCACGGACATTTTTGCAACAGCACTTTTATTTTTTTATTTTCAGATATTGGTGCCTTTTTTTATCCTGTTGTATTTGGGTTCTCATTGTTCAGGCCCTACTGTTTTGCATTTTCTTCTGGATCTAGCATTGACATCAAGCTGCTGAACATAACACAGAACAAAAACGACATAAAGATTCCATATTTTATCTTGAGATTGGACAAGATAATTGCCAAATTAACTGGGGTGAAATCAACAGCCAACAACAATGTGATAAATCAGTTGTTTTTTTAGCATCAGTTTGGCTAAAATGATCATATTTCTTCGGGAGGCGGGAGAAGCAAGACCATAAGATCACTGTTATCAAGGCTT
Source organism: Sparus aurata (assembly GCF_900880675.1). Taxonomy (NCBI): domain Eukaryota; kingdom Metazoa; phylum Chordata; class Actinopteri; order Spariformes; family Sparidae; genus Sparus; species Sparus aurata. The sequence continues at coordinate 30,878,100 of NC_044199.1, read as the reverse complement.
TATCCTTCAATGTGAACCTCAAAATGATCTGTTTATTCTTCTATAAATATTTAATGGGTGAGGTAGGGCATCTCATTTTGACTGTCTAAAATGGAGAGGGTTCATCCTCTGGGAATGACCTTTAAGATTACATTTTTCAAAGTGCAGTTTAAAACCTTGGCCTTTCGTTAACCTTCCCTGTGGCAACCACAGAGGAAATGTAATAAAAGGACCAAATCCATCTGGATGCATCCTCTGGAGACCAAGAACACCCTCTGCAAGTTGTGTCAAATCTGTTTGATCAGGGAGAAATGTTTGCCTGGTTGTGGTGGAAGGTCATAGGTACAGGGCGTTGCTTCATCAGAATTATCCTTTGTGGACTATCAATATTCATTGCAAATACTATAACAATCTTACCAGTAGAACCAGTGGGTCTCACACTTACAAATGCTGAAATGCAGACTGGAAATTGCAGTCACTGGCTTGGCTGTCCTCTGCACCTCCCAACATTAAAGTCTGGTAAAGATGTAATGTGGATATGATAAGGCACATTTCGTTGCCATGTCACTACGATACCTAGTGGTCTGCAGAACCGTTACATGATAACACTCTATCCTGGCAACTGAGCTGAAAATAAACATACATGTTTCAAAAACAGTTTAAACAGAGTTTCTAATCAGCACTTAATGGACCAATTTAATTTCAGGGCAGATGTATTAATGTTTAGTTGCTTTGGCTCCCTGACAGAGCTGCTGTCAGCAGTGCAGAGCCACTTGGAACAGTCTTATCGACACCAACAGCACAACCATCTGCATGATGGAGAGGTGGGGAGAGAAAGCGACGGAGATGAGGAGATAGAAGACGATTTGTGGGACAGGCAGCGATGGAGGCGAGTGCGAAGGGGGAGAGACAGGCTGCAATGCAGAAAGACTGAACACGGTTCAGCATGTTTATTCATTCATGTCAGTGTGTGTATGTGTGTTTGTGTGTGTGACTGAGGGTGTAGGGAGATAATGAGGTAATGGTGCTCACTGAAGTGTGACGGAGAGACGAGGGAGAGGGTGATATGAAGAGGGAGGTTGAGAGGGAGACAGACAACGGAGGACAAAAGGAGCTAATTAAGTGTTGCCATTTAGAGATGTTGAGCAGTCAGTGGGAGCTGATCGATCCAAACGTCTTTCTGATGAGGTGAGGGCCAAATGAGTCACATGTACCGTGTTAGGGCAAAGTAAAGAACATCCACTGTAGCTTTGTTATTGTATATGTTAGCCTCTACATTACGTTTTTTTTAAAGAAAATTCAAACTTCATTTAAAAGCAGCTCAGAAAATGTACTACTTACTCTGATCTGACCTTACCTTTTTAATGTTTTTTCATCATGGAAAATAATTCTGAATCTGTTACAAAACATTTCAATAGATATTTGACGAGGAAACAAAACTGAATTGAGCTGAATTGAATTTATGTAATGCTGCCTTCATAATCAACCATAAATCCAGTGCAGGGTGCAGCAGTGTGGTAAGTCAGTAATGTTGCAAACTCATTGTCAAATGCAGAAAGCCCACAATGGGAGGGAGTGGCTCATTCATAGCACGTTCACCCAGGCAACCCAGTTGAAGTCCTCTGAGAAGGAGGTAGTTGATTGTGATTATTTTAAAAAGGTGGTTCTGTGAAGAAAAAAACAAGGTTTTCCTAAATTTAATCTAGTAGTTTTTGGAGCCTTTATTTTGAAAGTGTAACTGAATGTTGCATGTTTGTTATTGATAACTTGACAATTTAATAAGACCACACATCCTCCGTAATGATCCCAAAATGATATACATGACTGTCGCAGCGTACCAGCGACAAACATACCTTTGTTGTACCCTCACCATTTGGTTAGGTTTAGGCAACAGGTTCAGGAAACTTTGTGGTTTGGATTAAGATTGCTGTATGTTACTTATATAACTTCAATTCCAAAAGAACCTACATCACCTGCGTAATTGCATTTACGTAATGTATGCGATGTTAGTAAGTTAAAATAACTCCTTGTTGACTTCCAGTACAGACTGAATGAAAATGTTTTGTTTTCATGGTCAAGCGAGGTCAAACACAACACTGACATGGTGGACCGGCTTATCTGTTACACGATTGGGCGTGATACCAGGTTGATAGAACATAACATTCATATTCTCAATTATAAAAATGTTTATTGTAGACAAACATGTTGCTATGTTAGTGTCAGTGTAACATCCAGGGTCAAGTTGAATTTTAACAACCTTTGTCCTCATGTTGGGAAGTTTAGCAAAATGTGCTGCGGGCAAATGAGTTGATGAAGAATGATGTATCATCTCCGTATTTAGGCTTTGACGTTATGAAAGGTTTGTAGCATTTCATAACTAGAAAACACCAGCTTTAACTCCATGGAGCATTTTAGAAAACCATCCAAAGCTCCAGACTCACTACACATACAGCTCCCAGTGGACCAAGTATTTAGAAAAATCAGCAAACAGAGGGAAATTAATTATGTCGACTGATCTGAAGTGTGAACTCTGGACTCTGTAATAGAGATTACATTCTGACATGATCTGGGGCAGCATCTCTTGGTTTTCAGCGCTTTTCAGATAGATGTCACATCTTATTTGTTTTGCACACATCAGAGGATCAGAGTAGAGAAGTTGGAGAACACAATCTGACTTTCTGCCCCCACAGACTGTCAATGTCTGGAGCTTATCAGAGATTAACGCTTGCAAGGCTGGCTTCAACCTGGCTCTGTATCAAGTGTGATACATGTTTTTGGTCGTTTGGCTGCAGAATTCTTTTCAAAGAGAGCTGAAACTTGGACAATACAACTACTCATAACAGCTAAGATGTTCCACCATGTCTCCCCGCTTAGTTCAGACCTGTAAAGGTCTCGTCATTGTTCCTTGGACTACATACTCTATGCCTTTTCCAGTACAAGGGCAACCGGTAATCAAAGATCCTGTCTCACAAAAAGCCAGTAACTTGCAGTGTTCTGGAAGGACAGCATTCTTCAATTCACTTTTTCTTTTATAGAAAACTGTCTGCTTCTCAATCTCTCTTGTGATTCTGTTGGTGGCATGTCTCAAATATACTGTTATTATCTCACAGTGTCAGGTGAAGGTTAGCTCACTCAAGTTAAATGCTATCTGTGTGTACACAAAGAAGTCTATTAATATTCTTTCTTGATTAAATCTGTTCCTGCCGTGATCAACATGTATCACTGACAGTTCAGCTTTTCGCCCCCTCATTTTGAGAGAGAGTGAAATGATACTTGATGAAGTTCTAGTTCTCGTTTTTTAAAACATTAACATGCCGGACTTTTTCTAAGGTATTGTCGTGAGTGTGTTTGTGATTTTTGTCTTTGTCATAGCAAAAGAGTGACAGGCGTCAGTTTGGTTGCTCAGGACCACATCTGTGCTTTTGCAGACGATGTCATCCTGTTGGCTTCCTCAACTTGTAACCTTTAGCACCTACTGAGAAGGCTTGCAGCAGAGTGTCAAGACTGAATTAAAAGCAGTCGCATACGAGGTCTTCAGGGCTGCATGGAACTGTGACAGTTACCCACGTCGGGTTAAAATGTGTTGCTGCCTCATGTGAGGGAGTTTAGAAGTGTCGTCTCATCAGCATCAGTGTGATGTTACTGGACTGTAGAAGAAACAATACCAAATCTGTAGTTTATCTGCAAGTATGCTGCAGCTTGATTTCATAGACGTCCCCAACGTTCTTGTACTTCCTGTCCCTGACAAAGCAGCACAGTCCTTCCCCTTGAGGACCCTTTTCTTTAACAATAGCAGCAAAAATTCAAGTTGGCACAGGAAGAAAATTGATAGTGAACTGATGGAGTTCAAAGGGCCGTTGGGATATTTTGCTGAGGGAATAAACAAGCAGCTTCAGTCCTTGGTGGTGTGCCAAAGCATTTTGGGATTAATCCACCACCCTGGAAACAGAGCTCAGCGTGCCATGTTGGATCCCCTCTGTGTCAACGCTAATTGAATTCTTTAAAAAAATGCATTAGGGAGGATATCGCTGGAGGTGTTTGTGGTGGAAAAGTGTGTGTGTGTGTGTGTGTGTGCATGTGCGTGTGTGCATGATCGTGTGCAAGGTTGTGTTGATCTGTTGCAATCAGCTCATGTCAGGGTTAGACATGTTCACATATTCAATACATAAGTCTTGTATTACATTTAATTCATAAAGATTTTATTACTTTTTTTTCATAGGGTGATGTTGATGTCAATGGGGAAAGACTGATGATTTCTTTTTAAACATTTTTACACGATTGTCATTTTAAGATAATTTTGCAAGTGAAGAAAGTCTCAGTTTGTTGTGTAGATAGTAGAATATGATTTGTTTGGTGTTAAACAGCGAACTTTATCGTCTTACTCAACATACGTTCCCAGCATCAACATGGCCGTCGCCCTCGACACAAAAAAGGTCTTAAAAAAGGTGAAAACCATGATAAAACATGGCCATAATGACAACTGCAGTCACGTGAATGGATAGTCATTTCCGCGAGCTAGCTAATATACGGGTCCAGCGCTAAAAGGTTTCAGTAATGGGTTGTGGTGAACGTTAGATGAGACAGCATCGCTTAACTGACTGGTGGGTGTGTGATCATGTCTAATTATATATTTTCACGGCCCTAATTCCATTAGTTTTGTGTCACACTGCTATTTTCTCAAGTTGAAAAATCATCTCTTTCAAAAAACATCATGTGTATAATTCGTGACGCATTTCAAACGGGATCAAAAGATCATCTGTGTCCCACCATTCACTTCCACAGGCCATATATTTTTCATGTGATAAGACCCCAGAAGGAGCGTGACTTTGCCTCTATATTCTAAATGTTCTAAATCATCCAATTTCAATGAATCAGTGTTTTAATAGCTGAAATTCAATTTATATAAAGGAGTTGGTCCCACATGTATAAACGACATGCTAAGGGGGAAGAATTCGCAGTTAAGGTTCTGTGAAGTCGTGAAAACCTGAATTGACTTACTACTCCTGTGTGTAGTTCCACACGCCGTGCATGAAAGTGGGACAACAAGCAGAAGCTACAAGCACATGTACGTTTTATCAATGCCATTTTAAATACACACAGACACTTTGACATGAGCCTGAGGCCGGCTGCCGTGCTTTTCATCTGCTAACCGCTAATTCGTGTTTGAGTTAGGCCCCGTGTGAGCAGATGAAAGATGCTGGGCGGCTCCAGCACCGTCCGCAGGAGAAATAAGCGAGTGAAGGAGTAGAGGGAGGTAGACAAACAGAACGGGATGGATGGTACGCTGGGAGTTAAGGTTGATTTTCCACCAAACCCTTCGCTCCCCGCTTCAAAATGACCCCCGACATCCATGATGCCTTAGCCCCCCAATCTCCTCCGCTTCACATCCTAATAAAGACTAATGTGTTTGCCGACATCAGCTCGCTCTCATTAGCGTGATTAATTGCCTCCTTGCTGTCTGTAAACACTATGAGCTATAATGCAATTTATTCAGCGAAAATTAACCAATCATAATTAAATGCTCTGATCTTACTCCCCCCCCCCCCCCCCCGAACCTCCCCTCATACACGCTCTCTTCACACGCGGGGCTAATGTTCGCTCATTAATTTTTCTAGCTTCCTGTCATTAGCAGGATGATGTAAGCGTCACTTTGTGTTGGGTGAGCGTTTATAAAGAGCCAGAGTCAGGCTCCTATCGGTCAGTCTTTCATGAGTTTATTGCGGGAGCACGCGAGGAGGACTGCTCGCCTTTTCCTCGCAGTCCGATGCCGACCTCGCAGAGACATTCCGCACTTGTTGCAATGTCACACTTAACAGCGCGTAGGTCAGCCTGCTGAGCAACACAGTAAACACACAAAAAACAGACAATAAAAATGGCTGACCTTCACTGGAATTTGGAATCTTGAGAAGGAGAGACAAAGACACCACAGAAATCTGAAAACTGGTGATGGGAAGATTAGATTTAGGAGACTTTTGATGGGGTGATAAAGAGGGAGATAGAAAAGGACGAAAAAGGTTCATGGCTTCAAACAAACACTCATCTCGGGAGGGATTAGGATGAGGTATTGGATGGGTATTTGCAGAACTGATTGCTGCACTGAGGCCTTGTTTCAGTTTCCAACACTTAAACCTGCATCCTCATGCATGCCGTGGTTAAAAACAAAGGTTGTACAGAGAGAGAAGTACAGCAGCCGTTTCCCCAAACAATCACACGTTAGCTGTAAGCACACGTCTCATGTATTTTGCTTCAAAAATCAGACCTGAGTCATAACTCAGTGGAATCAGAGCGCAGAGATGTTGTACAAATACCGCTTTGATCAGTGCCACTTTGAAGCCCGTCGGGGATAAACCTGTTTAGACATCACTTTGACTTTTTTTCCCTTCGCATCAAAAGTCACCCAGTGTGTGCATCCATGGTTACAGTGCAAACAGGGACTGATAGAAGCTAATGCAGCAGTGCTTTTCACGATGCGGACGAGCCAGAATATTACGCTCGTGGTGGTCGCATCGATCGACGACCTTTTCAAAAAATAACAACCAGACTCACTGAGAGAACGACCTCCTGACTTGACTTCCCGTTTCCATCGAAACATTTTGGGGTTTGGTGGAAACCCAAAATCAATTTCCGTTTCAAAATATTTACATTACTGTCCTAATACATGTGAAGTAGCCAGCTTGAAATGGAGGGGGTCTGAAAACAGACGTTCGACAACCTCGTCAGCACACCGGAGAAGATAAGTGACATGTGAGAGGGAAGCAGTGGGTCCGTCAAAGGCAGAAGCAAGTGTTACATCTCATAAGCAGACAACAAGCAGACAGAAACATCCTCCCTGTTGCTCGTAGATCTGACCGTTCTTCATTCTGTAAAAGGTGTTTTATGTTCTCTGTGACAACAAAATACAGTTTTATTCGCAGCGGATCCAGATAGAAAAAAACAGACGGAACAGAAGGGAGTGAGGATGGAGACAAGAAGGCCTGACGTTGAGGAATATTCATTTTTTGGTTCCATCCCTGTCTCTTCCCTGTAATTTTGAAGATTGTCTGGCCGTTATCGCTCTCCCTCCCTCACACTTTCACACAAAGAAAAGAATTAAAAGTTATTTTTCCTTTTGCTGTTGTGCGTCAACATGTGTATTCAGGAGGTAGCCTCTCTCTCTCTCTCTCTCTCTCTGTGTTTCTCTTCCTCGCTGTCAGCTCAGCCGGAGTTGCGATTGGCATGAAAGTAAATAAAGTTTCCAGCGGATGGAGTTAAAAGGTCAACTTTTCAACTCCTCACAGCCTCCGCTCTCTCTCTCTCCTCGGCTCCCGTCAACAGGCAGCACTGTGGCTTTTTCTAAAGAACCTGTCAGAGTTACATTTCATGTTTTGACTGCTTCACGAATGATTTCTATTCAAACCACTGAGAGCACTCAGGGCTCGCGGTCTTATCCTCAAGAACGAGGTTTGGGTGAGAAAAATCCAATTTTCACATACCCTCAAAAAAAAATCAGAGGAAGCCGCGACATCCTCTTTAATTGAGACACGATAAGTCCTCGCCATTTTCACAAAAGCATCGGCTTTAGATACACACCCCCGCGTTGGCTTTTAAGTTAAACATACCTGTCTGAATGTAACCTACGACTCAGCGCTAAAGGCCATTTAATAGGTCTGCTAAAACCTGCCTTGAAGAAAGTTATCTCCAGAACATCTCTCAAGTGTTTTCATGGTCATACATTTAAAAATGAACCGGAGGCCTCGTCTAGATCACATAACAAACAAAGTCTTTCATCTTCGAGGAGATCTTTGAATTACAGTAGCGGCCACAAAGAGCATGAGGCCCAAACAAAATGAAATGTTGGTCCAACTGACCCGGATGATCAGGACAAACCTGTGGGTCAGCATGTGCTACAGGTCTGCTTTACTTTTTACGGTTCAGCTAGAAGGGAGACCTGCAGGGCTTTCTGGGGTTGACAGGTTCAAATGGTATATGTTGGGATTGGTACAAGAATGTGTAGTAGGATAATGAATAGTCGGTCGGTTGGTTGGTTGGTCAGCAGTATAACACAAAAACTACTAAATCTCAGCCAAGAATGGAACCCAGTCACTTTCCCTGGATCCAGTTAAAGGGACAGATCCAGGATTTCTTTTGTTAATTTCTCAGGGAGAAATGTTTGGATATCAGTGTGATTGAAAGTCCCTTCCATGTTGGTTGATTCTCTGTATTTTTGGTAAACCAAGACCACTGGTACTGATTCATCTCACCTTCTCTGCAGAGCACCTAAAGGTGGCGCTGGAGGAGTACATGGTGCGGTTTCCGAAGGTTCGCATCCTGAGGACCAAGAAGAGGGAGGGGCTGATCAGGACACGCCTGCTGGGTGCCGGCGCCGCTAAAGGAGAAGTCATCACCTTCCTGGACTCCCACTGTGAGGCCAACGTCAACTGGCTGCCTCCGCTGCTGGGTGAGGAACACACACACACACACACACACACACACATTTTTGTATGTCTTTACTTGTGAGGGCCCTCGCTAACATAACACATTACCAAGCCAATGGCCCTAACCACAACCCATTAAACTTTACCTCAACCATTAAATAGGAGTTAAGAAGTGTCCTCACTTTCAAAACAAAACTAAAAAACTAAGGTCTTTCATGAAGCTGGAGTGGCTGCTTTTTTGTCCGTTTTCATTTTTCTACTTTTTATTTTTTTTTTTTTGGCTTTTGAGACGTTCAGAAGCACATAGTTCCTGTGAGTTTCACTGAAAACCTCACAGATTACACCGGCTGGCTGTGTTCCTGTTGTGCAACAGTCGGTGATATTTCAACACTTTCAGGATTCTCATAAAATGCATCTGTAGCATTTCTGTCTGGGCCAAACTAAATTGCACCAACTTTTTGGTAGAGTCAGATGACTGAGTGGACTACTCTGTTTTTGAGTGGACTTTTATGCTTTTAGGCTGCAGAAGGTCGCCTTTACAAATAGATGTTATTTTGCACTAAGGTTTTAGAAAAAAAGGGAACAAAGCACTGTTGCCGAAAGTGCAGGAAGAGACAAAGATCCCTCTGACGAGTATCAGGTGCACGATAAAACCTTTAACAAGCTAGAAATGACAGACATGTTGCTGGAGCAAAGCGATTCAAAATAGAAATACAAGGTCGGGCGATGGTTTACCGAATATCGACGGAACATACAGCGGACTGACAAATCACAGGGAAAACCTGTTCAATCTGAGTATTAGTAGTAGTGTATGACTGAGTGGACTGCAGAGGGCCTTCATAGCTGAAGTGGCAGAGCACACACACTCACACACACACACACACACACACACACACACACACACACACACACACACACACACACACACACACACACTCACTCAGCACCCCTGCTGTGAGACTGAGCACCTCATCTTCTGGCTGATGGACTTGCTCACAAACAGTCTCACTTTCTCAATTACCCTTTTTCCATTAAGGAGCCATGTTCAGCTCTGTCTCCCAGCATGGCGCCGTCCCACATGGAAACATTTCACAACAAACTTTATGACCCACGTTGCCTCCATGTCAAGCTGTTCCCACAGTAGCTGGAAACGTAATGTGTGTGTGCCTGTGAGTAGAACAAACACAGGCTGTCGCTGTGTTCATTACAGCGCGGTGGAACGTTGGAGTGTTAATAAAGGAGAGAAGGTGTGGAGGCTGAAAAATGATACGTGACATTCAGCCTGTTCTCACTCTGCTGTCAAATACAGCAGCCTGGTTCGCGACCCCGCACTTCTAAGTTTGACACTGAAGGTACGGCTCTAGTGTGACTTCTTGAAACGTCCCTGCAGGAGTATAAAGTTAAAGTCCAAGTCGGGGAGGCTGGTTGGATGGGACCAGACTTCACGTCCTATTTACCTTACCGTCACTTGCGTTTTGTGACCTCAGTTACGTCACTTATGTAACCTACGTTACAAGACTCAGCGTAGTTATTTTGACCTAACCCAAACCAAACTGCAACCACTTGACAACGTCAGTAGCAGTCCAAAAGTCGAGTATCAAACTGAAAGTTGGATATAACATATTATTGCTAACTTGAGCCCTTCGCGGTAGGTAGAGCCACATAGTTTGAAGCTTAAGGAGAACTTTGGTCGATTTAAACATGCAGCTTCATTGCTCAAGCTACCCTTGACTTGCCAATACCGAAGAAGCGAACAAATTTGGTCCAGCCATTACAGAGCTCCGTGAACGGAGATTTAGCATTGAACGCTAACAGCATGGGGTCAGAACTGTACACTGTGTTTTAAGCGTCTTAACATGCTCCACATCTCACACCAAAAGTTATGCAACATCAGCAGACACCTTTCAACACAGCACTGTAGCGTGTATGACTCAAACTGAATAAAAAAGTAGTTAAAACAGTGTGTTTGTGCAAGGAGCTACCTACCTGTTCGTTGACATCGGCGTCTTCCGGTAGCTAGACCAAACTAGTCAATCCGTCGAGCGTGCACTTACTCCCTCACTGGCGGAGACGGAAACGTAATCCAGCATTTTCGTGTTTATGTTCATAATGTACATGTCCATGTTACAGCCTGTCATGAGCCATGAGCCTTACAATAGCCTGTTAAGCCTGTTAAGTGCACACTCGATGGATATGCTAGTTTGGTCTAGCTACCGGAACACACGGATGTCAACAAACAGGTAAGTAGCTCCTTGCACAAACACACTGTTTTAACTACTTTTTTATTCAGTTTGAGTCATACATGCTACAGTGCTGTGTTGCTAAGGTGTCTGCTGATGTTGCATACCTTTTGGTGTGAGATGTGGAGCATGTTAAGACGCTTAAAACACAGTGTAAAGTTCTGACCTCATGCTGTTAGCGTTCAATGCTACATCTCCGTTCACGGAGCTCTGTAATGGTTGGACCAAATTTGTTCGCGTCTTCGGTACTGGCAAGTCAAGGGTAGCTTGAACAATGAAGCTGCATGTTTAAATCCACGAGGTTCTCCTTTAAGGCCACTGACCTAGTTGCAGTTTTGACACATACAGGTTCGCACATCGGCATTGAAATGACAACGATATGATAATCTGTAATGACTTAAATCACACGTTGACTTAATCTGTATGCCATCTACAGCGCTGCACCCTCACTCATAAATGACCTTGAACATGTGCATACTTTGTGTTACAGATGAGCGTGCAGACCAGGCTCGCATTGCCATAGAAAGAATATATTCAGAGTGGGGGAAGTAGATCAAAACAAGTCGATTTCTAAACTTCAAACTGAAAAATGATGGCAAAAACATTTTGACTCTAGCAATTATTTAAAAGGTGTATCATAAAATTCCAGTTCGCTCCAAAAATAAGTCGTGCAGAAAAGCTGCAGCAGGACCGTTTCTGACGGTGAGCAGTGGAGACGAGCCGTTACATCAGGTGCTTGTCAAACTTGTTGTCAGTGAGTGACCTGCGTCAACACACTTGCAACCCTTCTTCAGTAGAGAGAGTACACACACACACACACACACACACACACACAGATATTCTTCGCTTCCTTCTTTACCTGAGGGACACACTCCTACACACAGTATACAAAATCTAAATCCTGCAGTTATAAAAAGATTGTTTTTTTTGTTTTCTGTGGTTCTTCACTGAAAAGCTGAGGAACAATCAAACATCTGCCTCTCTCTGTGTCTCTCAGACCGAATCGCCCAGAACAGGAAGACAATCGTGTGTCCGATGATCGACGTCATCGACCACGACAACTTCGGCTACGACACTCAGGCGGGGGACGCCATGCGAGGGGCGTTTGACTGGGAAATGTACTACAAACGGATCCCCATCCCTCCAGAGCTGCAGGGGGACGACCCCATCGAACCCTTCGAGTGAGTCACAACACACTTTCACTGCATCGAACTTGAAGATGAATCTGCACTTTGAAGAGTTGACTTTCTTTCCTTGAAGAGAAGATTAACATTCACGCTGTTTGTTTTCAATGTCATCCTTAGAGTTTTAAAGTTTTTCTTTAACTCACTGATCATGATAAGAGCTGCATTTTTGTTTTGGACGAAACAGAGCGACACGCCAAGACGCCCGGTTGAGTTTAATTATGGCATCTTTTGTTTACATGCTTCTCAAACAGGCTTTAATTCTGCATCATCTTCCCTTCAGATCTGTTAAAGGCTTCTGTTTGATGAATTCACACAGCTCTTTGTCTTGATGTTTCTGTTAGTGTTTTCCTTGTAAAATGGCTTAATTTACCAATTTAATTCTAACTGTCCGGACTTAATATGTCAACCTCTGGAGGAGTTCATGCTCCTTGGTGCAACACACAATGGGTACAACATATATTTTAGCTTTGCATCATTTTATGCATGTCAGTTGGTATCTGACAGAAACAGTTGTCACAATGCGGTAACGGGAGCAGAGGAGCGATTGTCAGTTGAGGCGTGTGGACGCTGGAATATAGGAGGATTAGGAGGATATAGGATTTTTTACATATTGATGTGTTTCAGCATAAGTTTACATAAACAAAATGGGTGCATGTGTCCCGACGTGCCTAATACTAAGAAATGTGGCGATGCTCTTCACACCATCAGACTTGTAGCTGCTGTTTGAAGTTTCCCCTATAGCACAACCGTGCTAAGAGCTGAATGCTAGCTCTCAGCAGGCTAAAACAGCAATATTAAAATCATGATGTTGAGCAGGTTTAATATTCACCCTAACCACCATCTTAGTTTAGCCAGATATGAATGCTTATATTTGTTGATTAGGAGTAAATACACCGCTGGGCCAATTATAAAATCAAAGGGACAAAAACTAGATTGGCGATAACGAATTCCAACACTATGTGTCGCACAAGACTCAGCCGCTCCCAAGAGTAACATAATGAGAGCCCATGAATGAGAGTGTTGCAGCAGTACAGTCCATGAGGGCAACTGCTACATGTCGTGTTTCTACTTAACTTTTCTTCCAAAGCTTTTCACCTGAGTGACACTGGAGAGAAGATGGTAGCAGCGATTCAAGTAGTTATGTAGTCATGAACCCTGCTAATGTCTCACAGTAACAGGGTTTGTTAAGAAACAAAGGGTTGCCTGAGGGCTTTAATTTGAAACAGATTCAGGAAGTGTTAACAGCATGATGCAGTTACTTTAACAGGGCAAACGGGAGCCGCAGATCAAAATGAGCATAACCTGCACCAACTCGTTACTGACGAGAGTTTTCTCTTGTGGACTTCATTCTGACTAGTATAGTGACGCTGTGTGCACAACTCTCACTTCTAGTACAACATGACAAGACATAAGAAGCACCTCTGGTGTTGAGCTAATCTACTATCCCCGAGGCTCTTGCTAACTAGCCACATGCTGCTAGTTCTCTCTGTTGGCACAACATCAAACTACTTGAAGCTCATACACGTGACCAGACTGGAAAAAACAGATACCAAACTAACCTTACATAGCACAGCTGACATTGGTGGTCATATTTGTTTTGTAGGTATTTGGTGATAAACTAAAGTTTTGCATACATTGGGATGTCGACCTGATGGTGGCGCTAGATGCAAAGTCAATGGATCATCGTAGTTACCACAATTCTTCTTTGCGTCTGACAGAAATGTGCGTACCAAATGTTACAGCGATCAGTCCAATAGTTGTTGAGACACTTTACTGAAAAAAAAAAAAAAAACACAACACATATGTGAATCTCATGGTGACGCTAAGAGGATAGTCAGGGGATCAACAAAGTAACTTCATGTGGAGAGACTTAATTGAAAAAGGGGCTTAAAGAGCAATTAGGTTAAACATTGAGATAGTCTTCCTGATTGAACCTCCACTGAGCATCATCTGGATTCATTGTCTGGAAACCTTTAGTGCGCATAATCATCAAAGAGATTGTTAGACATAGTTGAGATATTTCACCAAAGAAGTGTCATCGGGACCAGCTGATAGCGCTAAAGGAAGAGTCAGGGGAGCACTGAAGTCATTCGGTTTCATCGTGTGGGTGGTGGTCTTTCAAATTTCATGCCATTCCCTCTTTCATGCCTTTTTCACTTTTCTACTGAGAGCCCTGCAGGGGGGAAATCCCAAGTGCTCGTACACCAGGCGAACCCGCCTGAGCAGCCACTTCACTGGTGCACTGCAGTGCTCTTCCGACCGTAGAGACTGTGTCAACACATGAATTAAACATGGTGCTCAGTGCTTCTCCTACTTACAGGCCCACTGTAACACCTACACAGGTGCCAAATGCCCTTTTGTGATGTTTTTTTTTTCCGTTATCAGTATTTCAACGTGCACATTGTAGACTTACAAACGCAGAGTTGCAGACAAACATTACATTAAATGTCTCAAAAGGTCCTTCGCCTGCTCCTCATCGCTTCCTGTCTCCAGCTAAAGTCTGTTTTTTTTTTCTCTGCATTCACACTGGACTGTAATATAATTCCAAGGGTGATCGAACCGGCACGATGAGGTGTTTATTTGCAATATGAACATTCCTAATTAAGACGACGCACGAAAGCTGAAATGTTAATTCAATCTATTCTTCTGTTCTGTTTCAAACTGAACATTTGTGCTCAATTTGATACTGGTACAGATTAAGACCCATTTTTATTTAGGCTTTTTTTTTTTTTTCTCTGGCAAAGTCAACAAAACTGTTACTTGAGTACAGTTCTCTTGCTACTATATCAACCTCTGCCCCCGTGCACAAAGCAAGATCTATAAAGAAATGGCTTGCAGAGGAAGAAGTGGACTGGCCTGCACAGAGCCATGACCTCAACCCATCCAACGACTTTGACTGAACTGGAATACCAGCAGTGAGTCCGATCCTAATCACCCAACATCAGAGGCCAAACTTGACCGCAGCCACGTTCTAAGATCTTGCGAGTCAGTCCAGAAGAGTGGAGGCTTTTCTTGCAGCAGAGTTTACTCTTCAGATGTCCACATACTTTTGTCCACATCATGTTTACTTGTCTTTTATCAGCATATATTGAATATACAGCACACAGTGCCCACAGAGGGCACGCCAAACATAAATATATTCATCACTGCGCACAAATAGTTTTTACTTTAATTGAGAAACTAACAACATGCACTGCAAACAAAGCTTCACGAGTGAGAATAAAAAAAAAAAAAAAAGGTGTTAGAGAGGAGCACAGAGGTTTGTTTAATCACTGCCGGTTTCATTTCATCCTTTTCACCCTTGGAGAAGGAACACTGCAGAAAGTGGCCTGTTATCACCGCGGGACTCGCATCTGTGCTCACCGCTCACGAGGCGTGCGAAGCCCCAGAGTGTTTCTCACCGCTGACTGTACAGTAGCTGCCCTGTTTGCCTTTAATTGATCCTCCTCGGGGACGACTTTGGCGAGAGCAGACTACCTGCTGGCTGCCCGCCTGCCGCCGACTTTCTGATGAAAAGCTCGTAACAGTGACGACCCGCGAGTGCGATTGTGATATTTCTGCACTTAGGAACAAAACATTTCTTTTTCGAGGATGAAAAGAGCTGTTGATTGATTGCCAACATCAGAGTCACATTTATGGGGTTAAAGTGAGGCCCCGTGGTGGAGAATGTTTGTTCCTTGCAAGACATCGAACAGAAATGCGTGTCTGCACCTGCTGGCCTTATTTTTCTGCCTCAGGTGTGCTGCAGCTACAATCAGCAAATACAACAGCTAACAAGCCCTGCACTCAGCAGCGAGGAGCCCGTCACAGCAGACAGAAGCCACAGTGCTCTGTAGTAGGTTAATTGGTTTGGCGCTGTTCAGAGCACTTTCATTATCTGGTAAGAAAAAGTGCCACCACGAATGCATGAACTCTGACTTACTGTTCGTAGATTGCTTGTTCTTATTCTGATTTTTTTTTTTCGTTCTCATTGCAACTTTGTTATCCTGCAGTTTTTAATAAGGTGGCCCCGGAAGGCTTATTGCTTTCTCATGTTTGAACAGCAGCTGTAGTCTTGTGACCCAGAGTCATACTAAACAACTCCAAGCCCCTCCAACCACTGCTGCATACCTTCCAGTGTAAACGATGGAGATTGTCAGGGGCTATAGAATGGCCAACCTTTAAAACCCCATCTTCCCTCAAAACTGCTGGCTAACTTCTACCTCTGGACGATAGAAAGCATCCCCGCATACTGATGTACAGTCTCCAGCTGCATCACAGCAGACAGCAGATCTGCAGTGAGTCACTAAAACGTCTCGGTGGATTTTTATGCTCCCCGCTCCCAAACCTGAGCGACACCCCTTGTTCCCCGTTGTATACATACTTTAAGTGTTTATGTGGGTGTTTTCAGGTGCCATCATTGGCAGGTGGACCGTTAAAGAAGTGCAGAACAGTAAAATGATGCAGGACTACAGTCTGCAGAGTGGAGGCAAGAGGACGAGCAAGTGAGACAGGAGGAAAAATGTCATTAAAGGGGAAAGTGGAAGCTTATTTCTTCTTCCTGGGACCTGTTTCAGCCAGTGGAGGGCTCGAGTGAGTGCAGTGATGAGACGCACATCCGGCCGGGTCGTCTGCATGTTGCATGGCAACCTCTGGGTTTGGTTTCCAGGCACCACGACACACACGAATTATAAGATCAGGAGATTGACGGGATAAATTACCAATGGGGAGCACAGCAGGAGAAAGAACTGGGAGAATCCTGCAAATATCAGTTGGCGGGTACGCTTCTACAGCATAACCCACTTTTCCACCTTCGCTCAATATCTTCAATTTGTTTCAACAATTGTCACTTTGCTAATATAGCCCCTATTTGTTACTTCCAGCGGAGCTTTCAAGAGGCAGCGGAGCAAAACAGAAGTCATGTAAATGCTTTGTAGAAATAGATTTTTGCTTCAGGAGTGATATGAGAAACTCCTGTGAGTGATTCATTTTGATCCTTTTTGGCAGTAAATAAATTCCAATGTTTCATCAGCGGTGTGCTCTCAGGTTGAATTTGAGTTAGTGGATATAGACCCAGTTAACGTGAAAAGTGTCTATTGGAGATTTTCCTTTTTCAACCATTTCAGTCATTGGGAAACATTCACATCTCTCTGTTCTTTCATATTCATGAAACATTTTTCAAAATTTCCAGTCCGACTATTTCTAATAATAATAATCTACTAATTCTTCTTCTGACTAATTGGTAGAAGCATACGTTTCAGTGTATTAATCATTTTTTTTATTTCACACCATGCTCAAAGCGGTGCTTTACTTCAAACCCCATTTACACGTGTGTTATATTTAGCTTTGCGAAAAAGCTTCATCCACAGTGTTTTGACACATAAAGGAAATCGGACGTTTCCAACACAAATCGTCAGGTCTGTAATCTTAGTTCTCTCTTGATGAACAGAAAGTTCATGTTTTATATATTTTGATGTTTCCATTGATGATTCGTGGTTGTTACCTTGGTTTCTCCATCTCCATCTGTCGTCCCTTAAGAGCTGAACGATGTGCAACAACTCGCATTTTTTGGTGAATAAGCGCGTAAATCTTTCATTGCAGGTGCGAAGACAAAAATAAACGCTGCAGCTCTTCCTGGGAATGGTTTTGTTTAAAGCGGTTGTACAAAAATGTTCTGCAAGCAGTGAGTCGGTGTGTTCTGTGTGTCCTACAGGTCACCGGTGATGGCAGGAGGACTGTTCGCTGTGGACAGGAAGTGGTTCTGGGAGCTGGGAGGATATGACACGGGTCTGGAGATCTGGGGAGGAGAACAGTACGAGATCTCCTTCAAGGTAAAAATGTTTGGAATTTGCTGCACTTGTATTTCCTGTAACGAGCCACCTTCTGCCACATTTTCAGCCCTTTGTCTTTATTCAGGATCGCCCACATCATTTTAATTAAATATCACCTTGATAATTAATGTTGTTTCCAAGAAATGGCATCATACCCTTTTCTTCTGGCTTCAGTCACATTCTCATGAGAGCATCATGAATATCTACGCTCAGGACGACCTTATTTCTTTAAAACAACAAGGACATTCTCTTTTTTTTGTCTTTGAGAGTCCTGCTCTGTTATTAATGGTCCCGTCTGACTGGATCCCTCCAGGTTCAGTGTCACAGCCACTGACAGACGGAGGCAGGGGCAGTTTGAGAAAATAGAGAAAGGATGTTCTTCTTTCTTTTTCCTCACTGTGTTTTCTATTAACCATGACCACAATCTTTCTGAGTTTTTGTGCCTAAACCTAGCAAAACGGCAGATCAGACTACAGACATATGAAATAGTTTAACTGTTGTCTTGACAGCTATTTAAAGACAGTGACAAACAATATTGTGGTGTCCTGGCTGGGGCTTTAGATCAGAAAATGTTCATATGGCTCCATTGAACCCAATCGACAAAATAAATGTTGACAATGTAGGTTTCGGCGCAACCACGATTAAGAGGAAAATGTCTCTTATGCTCTGTTTAGACACAAAAAATACAACACAAAAGATACTGTTTTTGCTTAAAATACCTGCTCCTGTCGCTACAAACATGGCTGGAAAACGTCCCAACAGCTCAAATGTTGAAATGCAGTCTTGAACAGTGGTCCCTGGCTTGGCAACAATATCCCCTAGCTGACCGTCCGCTCCACATACTTACATGAAAAGCAGCTTATACATATATACTAACTTGTAATTATGTGATATGACGGATGTGACAGGTAAACACATTTTTAAGCCATCATACATAAACGACGAATAGGTCCACTGCCAGTGACGCCCAAATCAATAACTCACCATCCCTGAAACAAAAGTACAGTTGCATTGCAGGCGTACCGGACCTTCATCATACACTCACAGTTTGGTGAGGTTCAGACAAACATTGTGGTTTCGGTTTAAACATCTGCCTTATCTCTGTAACTTAAGTTCTGTTATTCACGTGACGTATCTTTACTACGTTAGTAAGTTAAAGTAGCTCACAGTTAACCTTTGGATCCACACTGGATGCGAACAGTTGGTAACCTGACCGTCCAACCTGACCTCCTCTATATAGTAATATTTTGTTTCTCTTTATACTACTACACCTTACTGCACTCCTTTGCCTCTGAAATAATTCACAGTCACTAGAGGTCACTTTATAAGCTGCTTTCACAGTCGACCTATTTGTTGATTTTCTGATGAGGGTGGGCTGGTTGTTCTGATGCTGGCTGTGATTGAAAATGGCACAGACATCATGTAAGTTGACTTGACGTTAGGGGTGGTTCATCGGCCCAATTTCCCGATTCGATTCCGATTATTGAAGTCTCGATTCGATTACAAATCGATTTTCGATTATTAACGATTATCGATTCGATTTTCAATTATTAACGATTATTGATCTTCCATTTAACATCAGTCAGCTGCTGAATTATTTTACTTATCTTTTGAGTAACACCTCACAGCGCCTTCAATATTGTATAGTGTAACTGTAATATCAAAATTATTATGTTTTAATTTGTTTCAAATGTAGTGTTTCACTGTTGAAAGAAAGCTGCCAAGCTCAGCAGCCGGACTCATGTTAGAAGCATTGTTGGTGACGAGAACCAGGGCGTGTTTCTCTATTCCCCACTCGTCTGCCATTGCTTTGAGAAACTCACACATATTTGCGCTTGTCTAGCTATCATCCATAGCTTTCGCCTGAAGTACATAGGACATTAGCTTCCATTAACTGCTGACATAACGAGCTGTAATGGCAGTGGCGGTTCTAGACCAGTTTTAATAGGGGAGCCAGGGTTGGGGCCGCCTTTTTTGTTAGGGGGCACATACAACCTGGAAAAAAAGATAAATCCCTCATTCAGACAAAACAGTGTTTACAATTTCAGCAATTTTGATTGGGTAGTAAACTGCTGAGACACTTTATTTCTGCCTTTCCCTTCAAAACAAAATCTTTACTGATGCAGACTCCCTGTAGGGGGGGCCACAGGGGGGTCCAGACTCAGAGTTACGGGGGCACTGGCCCCTGTTGCCAAAAAAAAATCTTTTTTAAGATATAAGATTGTTTGACACTTCTGCCTGTAAATCAGCTCCTACATCAGAGGCGTTTGCGACAGCACCGTTACACATCGTGATGCAGAGTTGTTATTCCACCTTTACCCTGAAGTGTGAGGGATTTGGGGCAAAAAGGTGACGATGTCTGACATTGAAATCTTTGAGTGACAGACCTCGACTTACCCGGTCACGACCGAGGGCTCAGCCCGGCACGAGGACCTCTTATGTTTTAATACTGTTTTGACGCTTTTCATCTGATTTAAGTAATTACTGAGATAATATCCCGTACCAAGGTTATTATTTTGGCTGAGATTATCATACTATTAAATTTTGCTATCGGCGTGTGCCTAGCTGTGCCTCTTAAGTCTACTTTATTCCCTGAGATATTCAATTTAGTTTCCCTTTTATTAAGATCCCCATTAGCTGATACAGCGCAGACTGCCAGTCTCCTGAGGTGAGAAGATTAACGGGCTCTCATACTAATCCCTACGACCAAACTGCTGCTCCCACAGACAGCCAGGCCCTGCTCGCATGTGAAACACAATCACTTCATCCACTGGTACAGTCGGTCTAAAGCTCCATCCTGGTCGCACTGGTGTGAGAACATCAGGCATTTCCAGCTCACACAGCGAAATAATGTCAGCACATTCAGGCACAGAGAGGCAATATGACCCCTCATACAGAGAGAGAGAGG
Organism: Sparus aurata; assembly: GCF_900880675.1. Lineage (NCBI taxonomy): Eukaryota > Metazoa > Chordata > Actinopteri > Spariformes > Sparidae > Sparus > Sparus aurata. The sequence goes on along the minus strand of NC_044199.1, from coordinate 30,857,562 downwards.
ACAGTGCGAGGCTTAAAGCTGATGGCAGATTTTCCTTTTATTGCTCCGGCAGATTGGGGTTCCAGTTATGCAAACATTTCCCAGAGACAGAGCTGCTCTGGAGGCAGAAATAATTAAACCTCCATGGATGGACTTATTCCAAGTAAAAGTTAGGTAACTGGCAAACAGTTGGCAGAGGAGAACTTTTATTAAAGCATACATAAAGAAGAATTTTTTTAATAATTGCTGTAGAATTCAGAATATTGCTGGTGCTCCCATGATAATGCACTGGGATCAAACACCCTATGGCCAAAGAAAACTAACTGTATGATTAGTGCAAATAAAATATAAATGTAAACCATCTCATGGTTCAAGCTACAGGGGAGATTTGGGGAAAAGAGGTTAAAACAACAGAATGGGAAACGTGAACATCTCTTTTGTTAAGGAACCAAATGCAGACACAGAGAGAAACAGGCTGCGGCAGGAACAAAACATAAGCTGCAATCACCAAGCTGAACTCAAGAAATAAAGAGCCAAACACTAAACTACAAACCAGGTTAACACGAGGAACACAGAGCGCAAACTAATACGCAACACCCAAGAACAGAGACAGGACTGAGGAACAGAATGAGGGGAGACGCTAAACTTCGAGACTCTGGGACTGATTGACAAATTGAACACAGTTGAACGGTAATAAAAGGTAGCAAAAAGACAAACGCACAAAAGTGAACAAGCGAACAAAATGTGAGACGCTTTCAACAGGAAATAACTCAACTGGAACCAAAAAAAAACATTCAAAAACTGGATGTGCAAAATTGCTGGTGGTCTGGGTTTTAGGACTCATTCCTGCAGAACTCGTGTTTTCACTCCCGTCACTTCAAGGCCAAGTTCACCTGGGTCGCGGTATAGACAGTGTAGATTAATGTACATAGCTAGCTAACTGGCTCATTTACGAGCCATACCTGGTTACTCTGCTGGAAAAACCAGCATAGACCAGCACCAAAACACAACATATGCCGGTCTTGCTGGTGACTTATGCTATGCTGATTTTTCCAGCAGGGTACCCTCAGTGTTTCTGTATGAGACTGCATTAATTCTACGTCAGAAGTCTTTTGCCTCACTTTTTTGAAAAGATAGGAGCGACTCCAACTTAAGCTTTTTAGTCAGTCGTTGATTTATTGTTTCTCTTGGACTAAATGTGGATTATTGGATGAGTTAATCCTTTACTGTTGGCCAGATGTAGGCCTACATATGTGACTCCATACATTTACATTTAGGGCATTTAGCAGGTGCTTTTGTCCAAAGCACCTTACGGTAATTCATGCATACATTCATACACTGATGGTGCCATGCAAGGTACCGACCAGCACATCAGGAGCAGTTTGGGGTTTCTGCCCGAGGACATGCAGACGATGGGAATCGAACCAGTGCCCTTCCGATAACAAGACGCTGGCTCTACCCCTGAGCCACAGATAGAGTTGATAGTATCTCTGTTTCTGGTGCAGCATTGTGTGGATCTGTGTTTGAGAGTGAATAATGCTCTGCTGGTGTTGTGTGTGTGTGTGGTTCTGACTTGCTTGGAGTTTTGCTCTAGAATACTTTGTTGGCGACCCCTGCATACTGATGTTTGTGTACGCCCCTTGAGCTGGTGCAATGCATTTGATTGATTTACTGTCTGTAGATTTTTGTAGAACAAGCGAGATACTGTAACTGCAGGTGCTGTACTGGGTTATCTTCATGCCCTGGTGAAATAGTTCACCCCCCTGGTTGATACTGTATATGTATCTGTTGTTTAAAGATTGATGTGGGAGCCGATAGTAACATTAAAAACATTAAGTCCATGTTGCGTCTGGACATTTATGGCTGCCGGCCTTTGGTTGCGCCATTGTTATTCGTGTACTGGCAGCAAACACATGACCGGAGCCACTGACACACACTTCATACTGAACGGTTTGCATTTCTGTTTTATTTATCGAAAGAGCACCAATAGAAAACAACTCCAGCTTTGGTTGCACTTTCAGTCGATACTGGGTTTTTGTCTTGCAGCCATGTTTTATTCACGCAGCTGGAGTGAATTGTGTTGTTCGGCAGTTTTTCTCCATCAGCTGAGCTGTGTATACTCGCGGGACCTGAGTCATCTGCAGCAGACCAGAGAGACGGAGGTTGTGCTGCAGTGACAATGATGTCAACACGGGGTCATGAGGACTTGGTTGGCTGGTTACGTCTGGATGGTTTAATCGCTGAATGTCCGTTGGTGCTTGAAATTATTCCCCTGCGGTGAGTTGTTCCTGTAACAGTACGGATACTGTAGCATGAAGTCAGGTCATAGCAGGCCGAACTGCCTTTCTGCCACTGTCTGTTTACAGCCTTGAGTCACGTATGAGGATTTCATGTCCCGATCGTCTTGTCTCAGCAGCTTCAGCCTGCCTCTCACCGTCAAACAGCAGAATATTAAAGGACCTAACAGAAATAATTTAGAAGCCCGCGCTTTCTTTCTTCCCCGTACTTGGCTTGTTTGTTTTCATGTTTAAATCCAGCTTTTCATTTCCCCCCTCTTTTCATTTTGCCATTGTCTTCAAAACAAAAACCTCTTTTTTCCATCTCGCCTGCTGTCTCTAAGTCTTCCCCTTTCTTCCACATCCTCCTCAGCGCCTCCCGTTCCTTCTCGAGGTTTATTTTTCAACACGGCGAGCCAAGAAAGAGAATCATGACTGTTGTATTCATTATAGTTGAGGGATTAAAAATGAGGAGCCGCTGCTCTGTTATGTGAGATAGACAGGGGCAGGGGGAAAAAAAAAAGAGATGCAACCGCTATGAAGGAAGGTTTATTTTCATTTAACACAGGCACATTAGGGCGCCTCACAGTGTGTTTAAATCTCCTGCGAGTTCAGGATTTCAAAGGACGGCTCACCTTATTTTCCTGGAAAGATTTAGCAGTTGTTTAAAGAAACCGTGCTAATGAGTTAACCGAGCAGCTCGGTTTGTCTCTGACTGACACCGCTGCTCAGGTGAAGTCGGGTCACCGTCGTACCATAATAAGCTGTTGGTGTCTTCTCTTCTTCCCCCACTTTTCTGCCATTTCCTCTTTATTGCCTTTCCCTCTGCATCCACTCCTTTCTCCTCTTAGTCTCAGAGGATTTCTAAGCCTGTTAGAACCATCGCACTTCATGCCTCTTTTTTCCCCCTAATCATCAGCCTCCTGCTCATCTCCTTGATCGTCTCCTTACTTCACCTTCCCACAACTTTTCTGCCTTTGAATGTTAAGACAGACAAAAGCTTCTAAATGCAAAAGAGATTCATCCTTTAAAGTAACCCTCTCCCTCTCTCTCTCTGTGTGTGTGTCTCTCTGCAGGTGTGGATGTGCGGTGGTCGGATGGAGGACATCCCTTGCTCCAGGGTAGGACACATCTACAGGAAGTACGTCCCCTACAAGGTCCCCGGTGGGATCAGCCTGGCAAAGGTAATTCTTCACGCCGTGTGCCTTTACGGTTCATGGCGAAGCACAATGCAGCAGATCAGTCACGGATTTTCTGTATTCTTCAGCAGTCTGACACAGGGGTTCAGTGTCAGGACTGTGCTGTCACATCACCTGTGTCACATCGGAGTCGCAACACAACAATGAATTACATGATATTGGAAGTAAATAGGAATCAGTGAGACTGACAGCGGGTCCGATCAGAGAATAATAGATCTGTTTTTGCTGTTCAAAGGCAGATCATATGCGCTGTAATCACGTACAGATTGTACATCTGCTGTCCACCGGTCCTGTGAGCTCCACCAGAAACAGTGTTTGATGCACAGCGAGGGAAGTGAGTGAACCACAGATCAGAAAGGACAAATACATGTCAGACAGCGGTCTGGATAAATCAAACGACAGCAGTGTCAGTTTGGGTTGATCAGACAAAGAGTGTTGCATCATGGGACGAAGACAGGCCAAAACCCAGACCACACAAAGATCCACACTGGGACTATATACAGGGTTCGTACGGGTGCTTGAAATCCTTGAAAGTGCTTGGATTTCAATGTTGTGTTTTCAAGGTCTGAAAAGTGCTTGGATTTTAGTTTAAGTGCTTGAAAGTGCTTGACATTATAACTCTGTGTCTTTCACAAAATTGGGATCAGACTGGATAATTAATTTCTGAAGTTTTTGCTGTTATAAAATATGATTTTAGATGTTTACAGCATGATACAATGTACATAGCTGTGATAAAAAGTGAAGAAAAAAAATCACAAGTATATATATTCCCTTAGATACGTATTTCACCCCAGCAATAAGGTGCTGGAAAATCTTTAAAATGAAACCTTAAAAGTGCTTGAGAAGTGCTTGAATTTGACCTTGAAAAAAGTGTACGAGCCCTGTATATAACACTGTACAAAATGTGACCGGAAACCACTTAATTAAAAAGCAACGACTATTAGTTTTATATTCCATGTCCGCTACAGTCGGATGGATCTAAGAATATACCAGCATCTTCATAATGCACTTCAACGACTGAGGGTCCAGAAAAAAAAAATAAGTTTCAAGGATCTGTGTCCTGCTTTCTGGTGACTGTTAAATAATGTAAATAACAAATAAGTGAAGTTCGCTGCAATAACATTTTTATGTTGATGAGTGATGTCGTTGCGACCACCGCGATATGTACAGAAAGGTTGATTTGGCAGATTTTACAAAACTCGTGTCACTCACTGAGGACGAGGCACAAAAGTACAGTACAGGCTGCACGGTGCCAGAAACCAGTTGTGCTAAATCAAAGAGGCGTTTTTTGAAACACAGGAGAATTGTGACCCTTGTGACAGTCAAAACTAATACCACAAAGGTTCAGACATTCCACGGGATCTTCCACTTCCTGTTATGCATTCCAATATTGTCCCTTTTGTCACAATTATCCAAAAATGGATGAGAACGCCTGACACACACAGACAGGTGGGAACATGTGATATACAGCAGTCAGTATCAAATTACTTAAATCTGGAGCAACATAAACCTCCCTGTGAGATGTTACTCGACTGCTTCATTCGGCTTTTACTGGAACTGCAGAGCTCCTCCAGGACGACAACACATCGCATCGTATATATATACTACATCAGTAGTTCCTCTTAATTGCATCGCTCTTTAAAAAAAGCTCTTATTAGTCACATTTCTTGATTAAACAACCAATAAGTGAAGCAAAATCCAATTACGCTGTTGCAAAATGACATCTTATAAGCCAAACTGGTTTAACTTTATTAGTATTCGGTAGTAATTACACATCGGGCTCCCCAGCATTTAAATCACGGTAAAAACAAAAGCATGTTTTGCTTTCCTGCTCACTTGAAATATGGCTTGAATGAATTTCAGCTCTGGAAATATTAAGCCACAGGAGGACGGAGAGTTGTCGTCTGTTTCCTGCATATACATGCACACGCCGACACACACAAACGCACACAGGAAAACAACTTGTGCGTCCTTGAACTGTGACAGCACTGTGTGTGACTGAATGCATCGGCTAACGAGGAAGAGTGGGTGAACTTCTGTCTTGATAGGCACAGGCTCATAAATAGACAAACCCACATAAACACCACATGCACACACACACACACACACACTGTACAGTTACACGCACCCGAGCGTCATCGTTGCTGGTCTTTAAGTGGTGCAGTATAACAAATTGCAGCATTTTTGTTTCCCGCGTCCTCCACTAAGTACTCTCCTCTTTCTCCTCTATGCACTGGGGCACTTTACAGTCAGCTCAGCCTCCACCAACAAAAGGACCACCGGACGAGAGGCAGCACAACGCAGCCTATCCGCTACCTGCGACTTATAGTCTTTGCAGGTGTTACTTTGAGGAATGAGCTTAAGATTCTTTGTTCCTTGTATTCTTCAAAAGTGCCTACATGGAATGAGAAATTGTCCAAAGCGCTAAATCACCTGGTGAGAAGCTGAGCGCCCATTGATTATGTATGCCTCTGCCTCAGCCTGAAAGCTGGCTCGGTTTGGATCAGTGTGCGTTTGAAAAGGCGCCGTCCTTTGTTTGATTTTTTATTCACACCAGCAGTCTTTAAACAGGACCTCGGAGGAATGCTGATGGCTCTGAATCGGCCTGATTGTGCAGATAAAGGAGGGAGTTTGCATAAACGTCCCTGTTCTCTGCGCGTAATCGAAATGGCGGTTTCATTATCGTGGTTTTTACCTTTCTCTCTTTTTACTGAGGAGCTTCAGCACTCCAACTGAAACGGCGTTCATGGAGATCAAGATCGTGTTGCTTTTGTGTTTGGTAAATCTTGATGCTCTTGCTGGCTGAGATCAATCTGTGGCACTACCAACAGACAATGTTCACGTTCACGTTCACACACTGGTCCATCGTGGTTCAACAAGATCACCCTCACTGCCAGCAACTGAGTGCGGGATATTGTGTTTATTTGACGGAGGCTCATAGGCATTCTGGGAGACTTAACAAATGCAAGCTGGACGAGACTATCCGGCTGAGCCTCTTTCCTTGAATTTGCTTTCAGAATCTGAAGCGCGTGGCGGAGGTGTGGATGGACGAATACGCCGAGTACGTCTACCAGCGTCGACCCGAGTACCGCCACCTGTCGGCGGGAGACATGACGGCCCAGAAGGAGCTGAGGAACCGCCTCAACTGCAAGAACTTCAAGTGGTTCATGAGCGAGGTGGCCTGGGATCTGCCCAAACACTACCCGCCGGTGGAGCCTCCCGCTGCAGCGTGGGGAGAGGTAAGGACCGGTTCATGGAATTGTTTTGATAAGTGTGGGGAGATTAGGTCCGTCATAGATTCGCATTTCGACAGAAGATATGAGAGTTATACACAGATTTGAAAATGTTTATGTGCACCCATAACAACAGTAAACAAACAGCAAAAAAACATGTTACCTTGTTATATTATTCTTACTTGTCAATACAAAAATGATGCTACATGGATCAGACCTTGGTTTTTGAATGCACCGATGGGAGCCGGACCTTCTGGAGGAATAAACACCTGGAGTCCTGAATGTTTCTGCTCCGATCTGGAGCAGTTTACCGACAGGCGGAGAGCTCAGAGATGACTTTTTAACTTTTGGGGTTCAACAGTGGATGTATCTTCACTCCTGTTTATCAACCTGACTGCGGCAGTGGTCCGCGGAGATGACCTCCATCGTCGGGTGTTTGTGTTCTGTGATGTTGACCCCCGAAATGTACTTTACTTCATGAACGTCACGTTACAGAGAGGAGACGGGAAGAAGAAGAGAGAGCACCAGAGTCTCTGCTGAGTGCTGAGTTTAGTAATCGACTTAAGTTGAAAACATAAAAAAACACCGCTCGCTAGTGCAAAGTGAATGTTAAATAAAGTAACACAAATTATCCCATGGTCCAACTGCTAATTGGTGGAATCTGCTTTGCTGGTTGTGGAAACACTGTGACATGATTACAGCACAAATATTCACACACAAGCTGATGGTTTGACAGTTTATGCATGATATGTCACATGATATACGTCCGTCCTCACTCTCTGGCTCTCTCCCCCGAGACAGTTTCGGGAAAATGTAAAAACACAACTCAAAAATATATGGATAAGAAAGGTCTTGTATTTTTAGACATTTTAATGCACAGAACTTTGATGTTATATCTTGAACCACATCAGAAAACCAAAAGTTATTCGCCCAGCGCATTTAATCATTTCAGAGATGTAGTGTATGTGCTCTGATTCACACCTGACTGACAGGCGCACGGAAGAACGAAGAAATCTGATAAAAAAAAAAGGTGATGAACTCGAGTTTCACCCACTTATAAAGGTCCTACCTACTTTTTATATAAGAAATAATGAAAACTGTTGAAAGAAAAGTGAGAGGAATAAAATTATCAAAGGAAGAGGAGCGGGAATTGAAAAAAAGCGACTGCTCTTCAGCTCCTTAACCAATGTTTAAACAGTGTTTCCATCCTTTGTTTGAATGTCAGCGGTTTCCGTTTCCTCTCAAAGTCTCTGAAAAACTTCTATATTGCCTGAAGGCTCCTTCAACAACTCAACGAAACAGGTTGAAATGAGCCATTCTTTGTGATATTATCATTAATATATTCAGAACCCAGGCATGGGAGCACAGCATTCACAGATCTATGCGTGTGTCAATGGGTCATGCATCGCAATTGTATAATCATTGATAAAATTGCCCGTATGAATCATATTCAAGGCTACATTATGTGCCAAGACAATGGATCGAGTGGATTGGAACAAGTTGTGCGGCGATGTGTACGTAGCACCAACACTGAATGATGTTATAAAGGGATCTTGATACAAAGGTGACAATGTCATGTTCAATTCAACACCGATTTCAGCTTCCAAAGCTCAGACTGGTGTTTCATTTTTAATACGTCAAATATCTGGGAGGTGTGTGCACGGAGCTGGAGATCGTAATCCCCAGTGGAAGCAACAGAACAGAAACCATGATGAAACATGTTGGCAATAACAGGGTGTTTTGGCTTCTCCTCCTGCATGGGGTGCACGCCAAGGGGACAAACCGAAAACACTGAACTGCTGTGGGATCAAACAGCCAACCGATATGAAATGGAGCTGTTCAGATGTGCAGTAAAGGTCCAGCGTGTTGGATTTATGGGCAGAAATGTAGTGTTCAGCATGTATGTAATGTTAGTGTATAATTGCCTGAAAGAAAGAATCATCGCAGCTTCGTGTCCTTAGATTAAATCGCTCTGTAAATTAAAGGTTGCGTTCAAATTGTCCGCACTTCAGCGCGCTTGTAGACCGGCAGACTTCGCAGGAAGATGGAGAGTCTTGAGGGCGGTCCAAACCCACAATTTATCCAGTCCACAGGGGCTCTCAAGTGGACTTTCTGCAGACTTTACTGATTTACTTATGCAACATTCATCCTGATACGGTCGTGAACGTTGTACAACTTATAATGAATGTGTAAAACAAGACCTTACTTGAATCGTGGAGGCCAGAAATAATATTCATAATAAGCACATCATTATACAGAAATATGTGGGAGTAAAGGTTACAGAGGTAATGAGATATATTGCATTAGTGTATTCTTTAGGCCCGCCCTTCAGTAGCTTATATATTTGCCTTGCAGTCTCACACACTTGTGATGACAGTGAACGCATCACGTCACAAAGCCTGAAGACTGAGGAGGAGGGTGGAGATTTGGATGCAGCCTGAAATGCTCATTCTGCATTGTTGCACGGCCATTTGTCTACAGTAGGCCAGGGTGGACAAATAAGTTGTACAGTCGCAAGCAACAGAAATTTAAATCTAGGTCACAATACATACGATTTCAGATTTGCAGCTCTTGAAGGCTTTTCATCCGGCCATGAATTATGCAATATCTGATGGGGCATGCACTTCAACTGTCAAAGACTCCCTGTTTTTGTGACTCCATGTCCTTTTTTTTTTTTTTAATGTGCGTGTTCTGTAGATAAGGAACGTGGGGAGCGGGATGTGCATGGAGATCAAACACTTTGTGTCCGGGAGCCCCATCCGCCTGGAGAGCTGCGTGAAAGGACGGGGCGAGGTGGCCTGGAGTCATGGACAGGTGAGGGTCATCCGTCACATTTTCTCCAGTAAAATGTCACCCTGAGCTCTCAATAGCCCCACGTGGGAGGTCTTTTGTACAACACCGCCTTCATGCTTTATGGCTGGAGTGCTGTGCTGAATATGTTTCATCTGAAAGGAGCGTGACACATGACCCTGCTCAAACAGAGGTTAATGGTTTTCCCATCAGCCAGTTGTTTCATAACCGTACATTTACGGTTTTACATTTGCCTCGTACCCTGAATCTGAAAAAGGAGGGCTCCACATTGAAACTCTTTGATGGCACAAAAATGATAGAAACTTCAGGAAGAGCAGGAGGAGGTTTAAAGGTGCGATGCGTGTTAAAGTCGGCACCCTCTCTGCAGGTGTTAACGTTCGGCTGGAGGGAGGATATCCGGGTGGGCGACCCCATGCACACGAGGAAGGTGTGCTTCGATGCCGTGTCCCACAACAGCCTCGTCACCCTGTACGACTGTCACGGCATGAAGGGGAACCAGCTGTGGCGCTACAGGAAGGTACGGTGGCGGAAAGCGGAGAGTTGGGAGCTCACGACGTGTAGAAAGTGGCGGTCTTTGCGGCTGCTTCCTCTTTTCAGCCGTACGGTTGCGCTGCTGTTTTGATTTCTCTGGTCGGCGTCATCATCTGAGGCAAATTATGATTCATTTTAACATAACGGTGACCATCTGTTGAAAATCTAATGAAATGAATTTGAGGGAGTATTGAGGGATGCATGCACAGACGTTGCACGGTATAAAACACAGACTTTTCTTAGACTTAAGGCTACTCGCTCACCTAATGTATGAAAGACATTTTATTTTTTTTTCCAAGGTTGAAAAACAGAAAAAACGCATCCTTGTGCTTTATCATTACATTGAATAGAAGAAAAAGTCCAAACATCTTTCCTGAGATCCAAAGAAAGAGCCGTACATGGCGGCTGTTATTTGAAAGCGAAGACCCCATTAGGAGGCGTCTTGATGAACCCTGTTGACTTCATCCATTCAGTGAAAGAGTTTTACTTTTCAAAAGTAAACATAAAGGACGCAGAAAGATGGTGCAGCACTTAATGAAAAGATGTCTCCTTTTATGACATCAGTTACTCACCAGAAAGGTTTTGTTTTTTTTCTCATGTCAAGTCAATTTTATTTATTCTTCCCAGAAACAGACATCACTATTTGCCTCAACTGGTTTTACAATCTGCTCAGCATACCACACTGTCTGTCCTTCATCCCTTCATTCAGATACAGAAAGACTCAGCAAGAGCAAACGAGGAGCGACTCAAATGAGAGATTAGAAAAGAAAAAAAGACACATTTTAGACAAATGCATGACGAGATGTGTTGGTTTTTGAAGACTGTAGAGTGAGATGCAAAGACATCCAAATCAAATCCAACTTAGAATGTTTTTTTTTTTGTCCATGATAATCAGGAATCAGGAGGGAACCTTTTAAATGGACTTTTGGCACAAAATGGAAAATGTATAAGTTAAATCTTGACCTCATGACATTTCCCCATGCAGATTCTTGTCAAATTCAAAATGATCAGGTTTTAGAAATAAGTGTGAAATCGTTTTTTTTTGTTCTTTCTTATTCTTTATCAAGAGTGTAAACTTGTATCAAGAAGAAAATGTCTCCAATGTCTCTTTACTCCGTTTCCTGCAGGACAAGAGTCTGTATCACCCGGTCAGTAACAGCTGTATCGACAGCAGCCCGAGCGAGCGGCGGGTCTTCATGAACACGTGCGACCCGTCCTCTCTCAGCCAGCAGTGGCTGTTTGAGAGAACCAACTCCACCGTGCTGGATCACTTCAACCAGGGCGCCAACTGAGGCCACTGGACGGTGACTTCGGCGTCTTCCAAAGAAACAGATCATGAACCAATGGTCACCTTTGATGAGGTGAATAATACAGTACTCATGTTAATTTTAGCCTGTTTTGTCAGGAACAGAATTGGGCCTTAATTTGATGTCAAATGCATCGTGGCATTATTATATTAATAGAACAAACCTCGCTTTGTCTGAGCTGCTGTAAGCTGTCCACTGACTTGGCCGCTGTTCCTCTGTTGTCCAGATAAAGAGCAACAAGTGAAAAACGTGCTGCTTGTGAAAACATTCCCCCGTGGTACAGCAGTGATCCAGTGCGCTGGCTGTGAGAGCTGAAGAGTTGGTCGGACCACACGACAACATCCGGAATCCAATCGTACAGCGTGAGCTCGTGATGAGGACGGAGGTAAACAAAAGACATGCCAGCCTGAGCAGCGACTGAAGTTTGCTTTTCTTCAAAACGCCGATTTAATTCACCCTGCCTATGTTGTTCTTTCGCAGGGAGGGAGAATCGCGGTGAAATCTGAAGCTCTTACAGACTGAAGCTTGGACGTCAAGAACTTTGAAGAATGCCAAGACGCTCCTGCCTTTCGTTGTCAGTTTAAATCTGCCAAACAAACTCTGCTGGATTCAACGGATTCTCTCCCCTTTTTGCCTCTTACCTTCATGTCTTTTTCAACTGTTGCCTTATCAATTCCAGCGATGGGAAAATAACCTGCTGTATCTGTTCATCTGAGGTACCAAAACACAATATGCTGACAACGCCGTATGTTGGACTTTTTTGGGAGCTGTTAAGAAAACATTATTTCTGTACAGTGCGCTGATGCATTGCAAGGATTTGCCTTTTACTGACGGATCAAAAATCCTGTACAAAATTATCTTTAAAGTGTAAATATACATAGTACATATATTTTTCTACTGAGTAATAAAGTGACGTAATGACACAAGTCTCCTTCTGTCTCATGATGCTGTCTCAAGTTTTTCACTTCAATGCTTGGAGTGTTTTGTGCCATCTCACGAGTTACAGGTAAAACACCTTCACACTTTGATTAAATATATTCCTTAAAGTATTGTGGGAAATATGTTTCTTTAGTAGGGATATTCTACATGTGAGAACTGAATGCAAAGTAAAACTGAGTGTTTTGTTCCAGCGTGTAACTTGCAGTTGCAAGCGTATTTTAAAAGGGCTTCTTTTTTTACATGGCGGCAGCATTTTACATTTAATTTCATTACAACCAGGATCACCTTTCCACATTGGTGCAAAGGTACAGACAGCGAATGTAAGTGCTTCCAATTTTACAAGGTCAACTACAGTACAACAACACATTGACAGCTGTCTCCAGGATTTGAGTGACAAGGGAGCGTAAAGGAAACGATACAACGACTCTACAACACGAGGCGTTAAAGGTTTCTTTCCGCCAGGCCAGTGTTTACTGTCGTCCGCCATGTTTCAGCATTATTACACGTCAACTTGGCAATTTATGTGCCACCATTTTCTCCTACTCTGAGGACATTCATGTGAATCTTCACAGTCAGAAAAATGTTTTTTCAATAATTTTGACAGCGCAGGAACTCACTCATATATCTAGAGGCTGCTTTCACTCAGAGTCAACTCCTGAACATGGAGCGGACGATGGCGGGTCTGCAGGATCTCATGCACCAGGATTTTCAGCTTTTTTTTTCTTAGACTTAAAGCTATCAGTATGGGTTGCACTCACTCACCTAATGTGTAAAAGAATTTTTTATTTTTTTTTCAAGGTTGAAAAACAGAAAAACGCATCTTTGTGCTTTATCATTACATTGAATAGAAGAAAAAGTCCAAACATCTTTCCTGAGATCCAAAGAAAGAGCCGTACATGGCGGCTGTTATTTGACAGCGAAGACCCCATTAGGAGGCGTCTTGATGAACCCTGTTGACTTCATCCATTCAGTGAAAGAGTTTTACTTTTCAAAAGTAAACATAAAGGACGTAGAAAGATGGTGCAGCACTTAATGAGAAGATGTCTCCTTTTATGACATCAGTTACTCACCAGAAAGGTTTTTTTTTTTTTTTTTCGTGTCAAGTCAATTTTATTTATTCTTCCCAGAATCACACATCACTACTTGCCTCAACTGGTTTTACAATCTGCTCAGCATACCACACTGTCTGTCCTTCATCCCTTCATTCAGATACAGAAAGACTCAGCAAGAGCAAACGAGGAGCGACTCAAATGAGAGATTAGAAAAGAAAAAAGACACATTTTAGACAAATGCATGACAAGATGTGTTGTGCCAACATTTTCTCCAACTCTGAGGTCATTCATGTGAATTTTCACACTCTGAAAAATGTTTTTTCAATAATTTTGACAGCGCAGGAACTCACTTATATATCTAGAGGCTGCTATCACTCGGAGTGAGCTCCTGAACATCGAGCGGACGATGGCGGGTCTGCAGGATCTCATGCACCAGGATTTTCAGGTTTTTCTCTAAACGTGAGAGGAATCTTCCCCCTTGAAAATATATAAAATTGCTCCACCATATTGGTGCCCGATGAGTCACCGTGAAAACATCACCGCCAAAAAGCAAAAAGCTTATTGGTGATAGAAAGTCTACTGCTCGAGGAGTTGTTGTTTTTTTTATTCTAGCAGTCCATAAGTCAAAAATATAGTCATCAATCATCAAACTTTTGTTGGACTTGAGTGTCACTGGTGTATATTAACCCTTATTACATTACATAGTTAATGCTATAGAATGCTCCATTCACTTGAATGGGCCTTCCCAACGTTCGGCGGTCAATTATTTTCGTATAATTGACCGTTGCTAAGCATATTTGACCGTTGTCAATGAAAGTGGCCTTTTTGCCTCTGATTCACGTATTTCGTAGCACTGCGCACTCTAAAATCTTTGCTCCGCAAGTAGTCCGGTCACTTTTCACCCCAGCGTATTCGGTCGCTAAGCGACGTCAGCTAACCTGTAGTCTACTTCGTATCGGAAAAAAAGTACTCCTCGGCCACTAGTATGGATGAGTTTCGCATTAACTTTAATATTTTTGGAAAATACTCTGATTTCGAGTCTTGGCAAAAGGCTGAGTTGTCGTCACCGGTCAAGAAAAGAAAAAGAGAGGAAAGCAGCAAAGAGGGAGAAGCGAAACGGCACAAAGTTTTGGATGACAGAGACATTGATAAAATTGAAGAGGATCAACACAAACTGAACACAAAAAAAGAGCACGGTATGGGCCATGTCAGTTTTAAAAGACTGGTTAGAGGACTTGAATCTCAGCAGACATTTTCTCTGCTGTGTTCTAAAGAATGTCTTTGTCGTCTTTGTTGTCGGTTTGGCGAACTATATTTCTCTGCTGAAAAACACTATGAATGGTAACAAATAAATTGTAAAAAGACACACTTTGTTAAGTTTTTTGTTTGTGTTGGCAAGTAGCCATGTAATAAGCGGGATAATGTATAGAATGGCTGTTTTACACAAATGCTGGATTTATTGCAGACTAATGCAATACATCACATTGATTTTCATTGTTGCAATGGCTTATCTTGTGCTTTTTATGGGCTCATATTTTATCAGCAAAAATAATTGCTGAAAAATGCATATAGCTACTGCACTTGAACAATCCTCACCAAATGCAAGGGGAAATTAGTATCGACACACAAAATGTCTTCTATCAGCTGTCTCATCCATTTTAGATGACTTGTTGAGGACAAAAATCTTTATCTTGATTATGTGCAGTTCGTACAGTTTAAATCAGTGGTCCCCAACCACCGGGCCGCAGAGAAAGAATAAATACGTGATTTTGTTTCCGTTATATTGACGATCATACTCGGATAGTTGTTTTATTTTGAAAAACAGATTCTCTTTTAACAACATCTGTCCGTTCCTCTTGGCGCGCTTGACACGTACCTGTTTCAGTCACGGACCAGTATACCCTAAAAAAATCAAGCTAGCTGAGATGAGTGGAAAACAAACGTCTTCGGAGAGCTACTTTGCAAAGAAAAAAGGAAAAGGCCCAAAGATGAGATGGAAGAAGAGGGAGGTAGACAACTGTATTGAAGTTGGCTGTTAAAGTGGCTGAACTGCAGCTGCGGGGACGGTGAGTGGACAACTGCTATAATTTTATTACCGCGGAATCACACGCACGCCCCCCGGTCTGTCAAATTATGTTGTACACGAAACCGGTTCGTAGTGCAAAATGAAACAATCTTTGTAACGCTACGTGAAGATTACAGTTGTGAAAAAAACAGTCCAGGCAGTGAATTTTATTGAAGACTTGCCATCGCTTCTCCACAAGCTAGCTTTAGGCTGATATAACTTAGCTTTCTTACTTTAGCTGGTTGGCTAACGTTCTGTGGCAAGAATAACTGCACTCACTGCAATCTACTATAACAATGACTACAAATAGGCTCATCAATTAATCATCAATTATTTTTTATCAGCATATGGAATTTATGTATTCCAATTAGCCTTTAGTCAATGTTCATGTCACTGTCAAAATGTGCCAGTCAAAGTTAACTAGCCGCCTAAAACGTGAATGTAAATTAAGCTTATATTTAGAGGCGTTCAGATCACAGTTGACAGTTGATGCCTCTTCTGTAGTTAGACATTTCTAATGTTTTTTGCCACCTGTCATTTTAAAGTCTGCAAGTCAGTCTACACAGCAAATAGACTTTTGTTGCTTAAAGCCGATTTTCTTGAAACGTCTTGATTCATTGTTTCCTGGGAGAGTTTGCTGCCATGCGCTTATTAGTGGCCAAAATTACACAGTGATGCTTTGAAATATAAAAATATTGTCATTTTATTGACATTTTACCAGCTAAACAATAAGTATTGATAAAAAAAAAAGAAACCAAGATGAATATATCCACTATCAATGGTGGTCTAAGATATTAAAAGTTATTATATTACAACTTTTGATAGTTTAACAGTCAACTCTTAACTATCAGTTGCTGAGAATCATAAACCGGCAAACCTTTGTGGCATTGTTCAGTTTTACAGCATTACATTCAAATGTTTTTTTTTATAATATCTGCATGGAAAAAGTGTAGTGCAAAGCATTATAGTTTCATTTATTTCAGGCAAGTATTATCCAGTATATTCAGCCATTTTTACAAAATTACTTCAGCCATCAGCATTCACACTGTATTTCCGCAGGAAATGCAATTTATTTTTCTAGTTATTTTGTTTCATACCTTTTATGAACCAATTGAGAATTAGATTTCATCTGCATTGTTTTTCTTGTAATAGTGACTGTTACATATCTAATTACAAGTGGACTTAAAGGGGACTGTTGGGCCATGGCAAAGGTATCATCCATTTTAACTTGGTTGTATTCACCTCTGTTTAAATGTTATTGACATAAAGGCACTTATAGGTGGGGATATTAAGCCCTGTGAATGATGATATTGTCTCTGTAGACCTTGGTATAAATCAATTAAAAACTAAAAAATTTAAAAATCAACAAATATTTCAGAAGAATTTTAAACACCTTACATCTTCCATCAAAGCAGCCGTTGCTATGTGAGCCCCGGCAACCGTGTTCCATTCTCCAGACCATAAGAGCACACCCACTAAGGACAGCTCAGTCACTCAAGACACCTGTTGGATCAACACTCACTTGTTTTTTGTGAAGTTATCGAATCTGAAAACTACTTTAGCACCCTCATTAGCAAAGAATCCGTACGGAAGATGAACACACACCGTTCTCCAGCTGTTAGGAAAGATAGGGGTAAGTGAGAAATGTTCTATGTGATCAGAGTCTTTATTGTGAGATGTTTTTTTAAAGGGAAATTTCTGGCATTAAGTGAAAATTCACAACAAATTGATGTCCCCTGTCTTTTTTCTAATTTCTAGAGAGTAATAACAGCATGACACAGCAAAATGAATTGCCTGCAGAGGATGGCAGAGGAAGGACTAAAAGAACTAAAAGGAAGGCCAGTTCTGATGAGACGTCCCCCAGGAAAAGGACAAAAGTGTCTGAACCTGGACCGCAAAACTATCACGAGGAGAATCTCTGCAGCAGATTATCGGAGAGGAATCTCAGAGAAGACCGGGAAGGACAGCCATCAAGAAAGAGAAAGAGGATCTTATACGAGGATGTCAAGGAATCATCGTCCTCCTCAGCGGACACCAGCGGTGGTAAGTTGATTGTTCAATTTTTTAGGATCCTTTAAAGCATAGAAATGTCAATTAACTGGGGTATTTGCATTTTGATCTAAACCGACTTTACTTCGACTAAATGAACCAGAGAAAACAAATTCTCACTTAACTCTAGTGCTATCCAGTGACCGATAGTTTAGGATTTTTGTGTCCAGACATGAGTTGGGTCTGTCTTTGAGACATTTGCTTTCATCTCAGTTCAATGGAGGTGAATGTCAAGTCAGGTAGAATAATAATTCCAAGTTGTTCAATCTTTTTAGCTTATACAACTTAAATTAAATAGTCTTCTTTATTGGTGAATGTCATTCAGAATAAAGAAAATAGGTTTTACACACAACTGCTCACAACGAGGTCTGTGGATTATCTTGAAAAAAGGGGTCCTAATTTCTGGAGAGAGATGTTGCCGATGACTTTTTTTAAATGTGATTTTTCTGGCGCGTTGACTGCCGCAAGCAAAGTCCAACTTTGGAACTCCCACCAAAACAATCTAAATGGACACAGCACGACAGCTTTGGGTTAAAATATGTATTTTTAATATCAGCACAAACTCAGAGATGGTTGAGCATAAATGAATAATATGTTTAATTTTGAAAGGCGCTGAACAAAGGTAGACTTTGACTGTCCGTAAGCTGATGTTCCTCTGGGTTTTTCTCATCTGTAGAGAGCAGCAGCAACCTGTCTGACAGCTACAACACATCTCAGGATGATGCGAGCAAGAGGAAGGCTATTGCTGCTGGAGCTGGACCACACGGTATGCGAACGAGGAGATCATACCTGAAGGTGACCAGAACGGAGACTAAGAAGGAAACCGTAAAGGTGATCACGAAGGCGACCAAAAAGGAGATCATAAAGGAGATCAAAAAAGAGATCAAAAAGGAGACCAAAAAGAAGACCATAAAGGAGACAAAAAAGGAGACCATAAAGGAGACCGTAAAGGAGACTAAAAAGGGGATCACAAAGGAGACCACAAATAAGACTGTAAAGCAGACCATAAAGGAGAGCAAACAGGATTTGAGAGAAGATGCACTAAGAGGTCAGATGGTAGTAATTTATGTGGGCTTTTGGCATTGTTAGAGCTTTGGTAATATGCAATTTATGTTCCTTTACAAAGGTTGTTAAACAACATATGTGTGTTTGTCTTTGTAGATGAATTTCAGGCCAAATACCAACAGCAGGATCTGCTCGGAGCAGGAGGCTGTGGATCTGTGTTTGCCGGCTATCGCAGAGCAGATCAATTACCTGTGAGTGTACACACAGACACAGACACACACACGCACACACACACACACACATTCTTAAACCAATTCACGCACGCTAAAACATACATACCTAACCCTAACCCTCACCCTAACCAAAGTCTTATTTGTGTCTTGAAGGTTGCCATTAAATACATTCCAAAGGACATGGTGCTGTGCAAACATGTGGTATGAGTATGAGTATGAGTATTTTATAGATGGATTATGGTTATCTATGAATCTGTGGAGCTTCAATTTTTCATCCCCTATTTGGTCGTGACGTTTCAGGACAAGAACGGGAAGCAGCTCTCTGTGGAAGTGGCCATCATGATGAAACTCGAGGGGACTTCAGCGCCCGTTTCACTGCTCGACTGGTATGATCTTGACCTGGAGCTGGTCCTGGTGATGGAGAGACCAGTCCCTGCCATAGATCTCTCTGATTACATCGAGGTCAACGGAGGCTCCCTGTCGGAGGAAAAGGCCAAGGTAAGCTGCAGGAGCATCCTTGTAATGGAGCCATTACCATTACATGATCAACATTGAGCACTCCATTTTGCCCTGGTATTCAAAGCAGTGCTATCTTTATTAATTATGTATAAATGCATGGTGGAAACTGAAGGCAACATGGATCTTAAGCCATTTATTTTCTTAAAACTTTTAGTTATGGAAAGCTCCAGATTATGGTTTGAACTCCTGGAGTGGAAAAGAGTTCAGTGTGCAGTTAAAGAGGGATCTTTGTTTGAAAAGAAGGTCTTGTTTTGCTTGTTTTCGGTTCTCATTCTTATTGAATTCAATAAGATTGCACTCACCAAAGTAATTGCTGAAATTTGGGAACAAGTTGATATCTCTGGGAAGACTTCTGATGGAGCAAAAAAACAAGCATTGAAGGCAATTAGAACAAACTGGTTTGGAAAAGAAAACTCTTATTACAACCATCAGTATTTCAGTGCCAGAGGATCTGAATTTAGGGGTTATAAACTTTGCATCTTACACTTCTTGCTTTGAGTTACAGCAATACAAAAATGTCAAAATACCATCTCAGAGATCCTCACCTCTCTTTTTCCGTCCACAGATCATACTGAAACAGTTGGTTGATGCAGCGAAAGATCTTGAGGAGAGACACGTCTTCCACCGGGACATCAAGGTGGAAAATATCCTGATTGAGACTGGCTCGGATGTCCCGCGTGTTCGCCTCATTGACTTTGGACTTGGCTGTTTTGTCAAGAAAGGATCACTTTACCGCGTATTCTATGGTAAGATCTCGAGCTCCTGCTTATATTCTTCACTAATTTACCTAGCTGTGACTTTAAATAGAGCCTTTCCTCATCCTTATGTTTTTTATATGCGTGCACACTTTAGGCACCACTGATCACGTCCCACCAGAGTGGAAGAGTCATTACACCTACAGGGCCGGCACCTCCACGGTGTGGCAGATGGGAGTGGTCCTGTTTGACTCGTTACACGGAGTAGCTTTTGAGACCACCAAGTTCCTAAGAAAGAAGCTGAGAATCAAAAATGAGCTGTCCAAAGGTAAGAGAAACATGCTCATATGCACACTTATCAGCAGACACAAATCTGTTGATGTCATTTCGCATTCCGATGTATCGCTGTAGCCGTCAGATTCACCTTTCTTGTACTGCTTTCTCTCCAGACTGCCAGGATTTCTTGCAAAGTTGTTTGACCAAGGCTCCAAAGCAGCGCCCGACCCTGGATCAGCTCCGGCTTCACCCATGGCTTAACTAAACCACACACACACACACATACTCACACACCCTGACCCTGATACAGCCCTTACTCCTATCCCCGACTCCAACCCTAGAGACTTTACCCTGTAGTGCTCCAACCTCATGTTCCACAGGACAGGGTGGCAAAAAACAGACAGAATTAGCCTTTCTCCCAATGACAAACAGGTAGTTTCTGTCCATCCGTAATGAAACGCATTTCATCGCGTTGGACACTTATCCGTAGGTATTACGGATCTACCTACAAATGTATATGGAAGCTAGGCATTAGTTTGGTGTGTGTCCCAAAAGTGGTATAAGTCAAATCCACACACACATACACGCCATACAAGTACTAATGCTCCTCTCCTTTACATTACAGGAGGGATGATAGTTGGAGTCATCTAACTGGGCTAACTAGATGAGACTTTTAAAAAAAATGTATATGTACATATTGAGGGCAGCACGGTGGCACAGTGGTTAGCACTGTTGAGCCACAGCAGGAAGGCTCTGGCGGGCGACTGTTCAGGGCCTTCCTGTGTGGAGTTTGCATATTCTCCCCGTGCCTGCGTGGGTTTACACCGGGTGCTCCGGTTTCCTCCCACAGTTCAAAAACATGCACATTGGGTTAGTTTTGGCCTCTAAACTGCCCCTAGTCTCCCTGCTTACCTTTCAAGGGCAAGTGGTTATAGATACGTCTCTGATCTGCCTTTTTTTTCCCACCTGCAGGTCCTGTACAACACCCAGCCATCCGAGGAGAGGGGATCTCTTTTTGAAGTGCCTTTCCTGAGGTTTCTTCCTTCCAGGGAGTTTTACCTCATCTCCATAGAGAGCTTGGGCTGGGTCAGGAGCCGCTGCTGATATGGTCTCATAAAGCCCAATATGTCGCCAAATGAATTAATTTAAATGACCATAGAGAACTCTTCTGACTCTTTTTCTCATTGCATTGCTGAGTTGTCAATATAAGGGTTTTTATCTACCTCCAGGCTTTTGTTTCCATTACAGTGGAAGGCATGCAAGATAAGTTTTTGACATTATAGTTTTGAATAATCAAGATTTTCAGAACAGCATAAAAACGGAGCACTGTCAGATAAAAAATAAAAACAGCGTAACTATTAAAACTTCTACTTCGTCTGCGAGACATAGAGGCTCTAACAGACAAGACATTTCAAAGGAAAAAGACGATAAACAATGCAGACCATCTTGCCCTGCTAACACTAGCTTAAATGCTATTAGCAACATGTGTCAGTCAGACCAAGAAGAAACGCTACTAGAGGAATTGTGGAAACTCTGCAAGGAGAACCGCCATCTGACCTCAAGGCCTTTCTGCGAGGGAACAATTAAATCGTCTCTTAATGCCAAAATATTCTAAAGGACCACTATACCTGAAAGGATACTAGGAGTTGACTCTGTTTTACATACAGTAACAGTAACAAATAGACAATGAACATAGATAATGCAGTGTATAGTTGGTTAATAGAATCAAAAATGAGTGCATAAAGCACTCTGGGGCCCTGAGTCAATCTTGAGAGCCACGCTCATGTTAAGCAATCTAGAGTTTCCTCCTTCTGTATGGGACAGTGGGTTTCAAAGATGGACAGACAGCTGATGATTATCATGTTCATCACAGGATTTAACAGTGTGACAAGACAATAACACTGAAAATGTGAAAGGGCTCACTTGTAGTGATGAACCTAAAGAGAGAAATCACCTGAATTTGCAGATGCCTCTCGGTTTTTGCAGACCTATAAGGAGAGCGTCAGGTTATTGTTCAACTGTAAAACCCACAACTCTTACGGCTTTGGTTCAATCTCCACTCTGAGGGCACTTTAGGTTGCAATAGGAAGCAGCTCTCATTGGAGAAAACCTAATGTAGATAGGAACCAAGCAGCATAAAGACACAATTAGAGACCACCCGGTGAACACAGGGGAGAATTAAGCAGCTAATGATGCACATGTACCACCAACATAGTCTTTGTGAAAGAACCTGAGGTGAGTAAGATGAGTCATTTTCACTCCCATCGACAGTGAAGGAGAAAGAGATTCAAAGTGGTGCGACACTCTGAGAATCCTGAGAAGCCTCTTCTATCTTCTATCACCTCTTTACAGCTGTAGTCTTTCACAGCACACCAAATATTGCAGATTTTTGGCTGTCAGATTACCAAAGAGCATTTTGTTCTTTGAAAAAAGTTGCGTAACAGTTAATCAAGTAAATAACTCTGTAAAAAATCAAGTCCGGAGTTAAAGTTCTAAAAGAATCAAATCCAAATTGGATAAGAGCTGAAGATCAATGTCATCCAGAGCTAATACATTCAGATGATCGTGAAACAAAGGTTTATAATATTTTCTGAATTATCACACATGCTTTCCGCTCCAGCACTGTACCACTCGGGACTTGGCTCCAGTATATGAGCGCAGACATCTTATTGGAAATGTGGTAAAACTGAGGTCAACATTTTTAAAAGGACAGCAGCTGCAGCGGCCCAAAGTTCATTTCACTTTTTCATTGACAGAATGACTCATGAACCGGAGTGGCAAATCCAATACCTCGAGTATTAGCCGGGGGATCTTTTCGGCTGTCTAATACCACCAAGGACAAACAAACAAAAAGTTGATGCTGCTGCTAAAACTGCTCTAAACTTGGTGTTTTTGCACATGAATGCACTCAAGAAGCTGCCAAACTTTTCATATTAAACCTCTGGAAGTCGAATTTTGTTTTCAATACGACACACGTGTTTTTTTAACACTTATATCTTTGATTCATCCTTCCATGAATACACTTATATGCAGCTTCAGACTTCAATACATATGAAAAACTAAAAGCTTAGTCAGATTACAGCCATAGTTCGACTCTGCTGCTCAATCAGACAACTGCAATTATCCGAGTACACATGCCGGTGAGAAAATCGAATTACTGCTGAAAGCATGTCATACCCCGGTACGCTAGGTGGCGCTGTGCCCATTTCAACTAGTATTAACGGGGCCACCTCCGGCTGACCGCTTTACGTCACCAGCTGCCTCGGCATTCAAGAAAGACGGCGTATGAAGAGCGAGACGAAGCTACATCTTTGTACACTTCGTATATGGTGTACATGATAATTACACAAACTAGGTGCACAATGGCGCTCTTTCTTGCGGTGATTTCGGAGGAAAGACGCCGCCGCTGCCGTCCATCTACTTCGGGCTCACGGCCCCGGGGAAAAATCTCGCGCCTGCGCAGAACGCAAATTCTGATCCGCTGGAAACATATACATGCAGGAGTTAATGCGACTTTCAATCGAATAATCTACATGGTGTATTCGACTATGAGAAATCCGATCCGGTCTGATTTTAGTCAGACTAAGGTGTATACATGCATCTTAAAAATCCGATCATAGTCAGACTAACGCAGTAATTCGGTTTTCTTGAGTGTCATGTAAACGCACTGACTGACATGTGCCTACATTAAAAGCTTTTCGAAACCCCACGTTGTTATCATCAGCCTTAGTCGCACAAAGTGGCATCCCGGCCTTCAGAAATCCACTTCATCGGAAATCCATCTACTGTAGAGACACCTGCATGAGAGAGAGAGCAAAGAAAAACAGGAAATATCTGCCAGAGTCACCTGACTTTTTTGCACTTCCTTTACTATGAATTATTAAACCAACACTATATTTTCATTAACATAACTACTCACCCAATGCTGTTTTGTCAATAATGACACTGGGACAATTCCAATTGCTGAAGCGTAGGCATCTGGACATGTTTCAGTTTCTTGAAGAAGTTTCACCTCTCATCAAAGAAACTTCTTCAGTTCTAACTAACTTGAAGGGAGCTGCAGGCTTTTAAACTCAGTGCTGAGCTCCCTCCCCATTCACACCTGGGCTCACCTAGCCATAGCAACCATAGCTAAATCAACGACCCACAAGTGGCCCTGACAACTCTAAAAACTCAGAGCGCACACGTGTCCTTAACGACTCTGTTTGGACACTCCCACACAGAGTTTAAAAGCCTGCAACTCCCCCTCCAGTTAGTTAAAATTAAAGAAGCCTCTTGTATGAGAGGTGAAACTTCAAGAAACTGAAACAAGTCCCGTTGCCTACAATGCAGCACTTACAATTACGATGACCTGGGTGACTGAGAGCCTTCGTCATCATCGAGACACGTGTTTGTGTCATTTACCGTCTGATAAGTACGAACATACGCAACAATGAACAGTTGATATGGCACAGACTGTTCATAGTGAAGAGGCAGGCAACATCAATGGACTTCCTGTGTAAGAGGAGAGAGACCAACTGCAACTTCCATTTCTATCACATTTTTAAATTCAGTATGCTTATGTACAATAATGTTTACGTTGATATTTTTAGTTATATCCTAATAATATTTCCACCTTTTTGTGATGACTTTTTCTGCTTTTACAGTCATACTTTACATTTATACTGTAGATTTCCTTGACTTTCTTTATGTCAATAACTGTGAAGCTGCTGGAAGATGAAACTATTATTTGCAGTGACACCGACAATAAATCTCTCTTGAATTTTGACACACCCGACCTGAACATCAATAAACATGGCTGCCCTGCATGCGTACTTTGCATTTTGGGACAATTTCCAACAACAGCACACTCAGAAATCAGGATACATCATGAGCAAACTAAACGTGTCACATTTCCACCGTGAAAAGACTAAAAAGATTAGAATTTTACACAGGAGAGACTTAATTGGACATAGAAAAGGAAAGTTGACGTCCGTCATATGGAAGAAAATCTCCCCATTAGCTTGTAGAAAGTGGTGATGATGAAGTGACGGACAATTCAGTGGAAGGAACATTTTCCCCAGGTTTTCATCTGGATGTGATGAAACCTGGAGGTGAACAGGTTGGAGGAGGTTCACGTCGTTCTGACACTGAAACAAAGACCGACAGCAGCAGAGAGGAGAAGTTTGAGCGTCTGACAGCAATGAGATAATTGCCTCAACGAGGTTTTTGTCAAATCTGATCAGTTTAACAGTTAACAGAAGTGGAAGAGAGAGAGTACACAGGCTTTGAGTCAGTTCAAGTCTTCCTGCTCCTTTAATTAACATGTCATCAGCCTGGCCTGGGATTGAATCCCACCAGAGTCTCGTCTGTTTTTAAGTAAAAGAAATAAAGGAGATCAGGTTTAATGAAAAACAAAAACACACAAAAAAAAACGAGGACTTCATGTGCTAATGATCGCTGAAATTTACAACGGTGGGATTTCCAGCATTGCTCACTGCGCTGCTCTGAAGTGACAGGCAGGAACACGTTTGGAGCAAATAGACTATTTTCACTCACTGTCTGCGCTTCATCCTGAGTGCTGTTTAAAAAAGACGCGTGATTGAAACTTTGACATCTCGAGCCTCTAAACAGGCGCGGAGACAATCAGAAGAGATGGCTCGCAATCTTCACAATTACTGAGAGACTCCGCGGCTGGGTGTGTAATGCACTGTGTCGAGGCAATTTAACAAAAGGGGGAGAGACCCGCTGTCATTTAAAATCCATTTCTAAACACATCCAGCGCCACATTCACCTCCATCATTTTATGACCCTGCAAATTGCACCCACTCCTTTTGATGATGTGTGATATGAACATCAAGCAGCACGAAATGGAAAGATGCGAGCTGGAGACAAAAACTCAAACAAAAAGTGTTAATTGAATCCTGCCCCGACTGAAAAAAAATGAAACCGATTTTCCCTTTTTAGTGCCAACTTTCATCTTTCATATCTGGAGAATATGTTTGCACAAATAGGTCAGGATGAAAAGACACCTATTAGCATGTGAGTTAACCAGGCTAATAGAGGTATTAGTCGCGTGTTGGAGATGAGACCGAAAGAGTCCTCAAAAGTAACATGGAACGACTCCTGGTGAAATTGCAGCTCCTCTCTCGGGGGAGACACTTCCTGCCAGTCCGACAGTCCAAAAGCTTCTCCTGGCTCCTGATCCCTTTGGTCCGGGGAGCCAGGAGAGGTGTGACAAGCCTGCTCCCGCTCATAACCCATCAGCTGAATAATTACAGCTAACCTGCTTCTCCACAGGGCTTTGCTGCTATAAACGGCCTCGCTGTCACATGCTAATGGAAAATTGCTGCCCTGGCGGTGTCGCAGCAGCAGTCGCGGGTCACCGGGGAGCTGGGTCGACGTATTCGGGTCAAATCCTTTAACACGCCGCGCTTGTTTAAGGAGGCAGATTGGAGCTGGTTTACAAGGGTTGTTTTTAAGTGATGTAACACATCCGCTGGCTGCCATTTTAACGTGTGAGGGAAAAAGAAGTCCTGGTAAGTGACATGTCCAATGCTGTGTCTGCTTACTGGTGAGGTTTGGGCACAAAGAACACCAAGGGTTAGGGTTGGGAAAAGTTCTTGACCAGAAAATAACCAGACCTCTTGTCAAAAATGATTTCACGCTACAGATGTTGACACACTGTCTCCAACAGCTGACATGTAAAGTGAAGGTGACGGGACACAGATTGTAGAAATGGTGATTGTGATACATTATACGTGATATAACACATTTCTGCCGCTTGCAGAAACATTCAAAAGGCAACATTTCATTCTGGAGACTCGGCTGAAACACCTCAGCTTACATTAGCTTCAGGCTAACATCAGGCTAGTTTACACAGCTAATTAGCAGAGTAGCTCGTATTTTCATGAGATAGAAATGTATCTGCGGATGTCATGAATGGTCATCTTAGATGCTAAATGTTTGTGATATTAATTAATTCATACCTCTGCTAAAACAAAACAAAAACAGTCAAGGCTGCTGAAAGACTTGTTGTCGTTTAAGCTAACTTCCTGTTCAAGTTTTTTCTCCACTTGGCCTGTTTGGTGGAATAACTCTGGAATCGGTAGCTTATTCTGTTCTGCCATCGCCGGGACACACAAGGAAAAAAGTATTTTTATATATTGACCAGATTAACTTTATATGTGTTGCATCTCACTCCGCAAACAGACACCTGCACGGCCACCTTCAAAGACTAAAGGAGTGATGCTCCTCCAAAGACTTTTTTAAAAGAACACCACTTTTAAAGCCACTGATACAAATTGCTTGACTGCAAAAAGAGATGAATTGTGTTGGAATTTAATATTTCCATGCCAGCAATAACTTAATGAGTGCCGTCCATGTCACACGGTGGCTTCTGTCTTAATTTTAACACCTTTGGTCATTAGCTGTGGAGAAATAACTCTTTTCAGGAGGTAATTAATTTGCAGCCAAGATGATCTGACACCACACAGTTGACGTGAAGCTCAGTTGGTGTATTTTAAGAATTGGAGTGCGTCTGGGAGTTTATTATGTGAGGTTGAAGAGCTAGCCTGCCGTTTTTACCCACGAAAAAAGAGAGCTGATCCCTTGTATCTGCTCAGAGTATGACTCTGACATGTCAGTTTTAAAATCATATTCTCCTTCCTGTTGTTTCCAGTCCCTCAATATAACAGCACGTCACTCTCTCTGCACGTCCTCACTGTGAAGCGAATGATTTCCTCCCCCTCCACAGTCTGTCTGAGGCTCAGTGACTTAGTTAAATACCTGTTGTTATATTTACATAAAGCCATTCCAGCCCGGGTGAGTGAATCACAGACTGGCGCTGCAGAATAACAACGGCGGCGGCGTTCTGACAGCGACGAGCACAAACCGCCGCTCATTGTGCTGCAGTCAGCTCCTCGCTGAATGTTGGCGACGCACACATGCTGCTGTCACCTCCGACTTTGTACAGATTTATACAGCGTGCTGTATATTCTGTTCAGGTTGCCTCCACCAGGCACACATCCAAGGCGGCTCGTGCACAGGAGCCAAACTGCTCTTCAACCGACTCTTCGGCTGAGAGAAAGCAATAAAGAACGTCAGCTGGAAATTAGAGTTTACATCACAGAACACAGTTTTCAACTGGTGTTTTTGCATTTTCAGTCCATTTAGTGCAATCAAATATTTACTGATGTAATTTAGTTGTGAGAGCTTTCTTCACCCTCCAGGCCGCCATTGCTTTTTTTTTTTTTCATTTAATTGCAGTTTGAAAACAAGTCAAAAGGTATAAAACGTGTCTGAGTTGAGTATTTTCTCACAGCTCTGAAGAGCAAACACAAGGACTTTCAACTACATACTACTTGTAGAGGCCGGCTTTCAGACTATGATCACATTAAACCAGCCAAGTCTGAAAACCACAGGTCATGTGTGGAAATGAAGTTCAGCCACACTTGTCGTTAAATGCCTGACAGCAGGAAATGTGTTTAATTTGTTTCTTACTTATCACTTTCAGTAATCAAATGATAAAAGTGTGTATCATAACCAACATAAGGAGTGCGGCACACGCACACAGCTGACTTTAATAAAGCCAAACCAGACACAAATATAGCTGTTCTCATTCTTTCCTTTTTTATTCGATTCTGTTGTCAGAAAATTGAGCAAACAAAAATTAGTGACTGTGCTGCACACAAAGCCCTCAGATTCTAGTGCGATGAAGTGAGCAGGTGTTGCCATGACAGTGTCTTCTTTTATTTTGATCAGAAGTTTGGTACCATCTCATGCTGACGTGGAGATGTAATTTTGAGAAAAATAAAAGATGACGTTGTGACTTCTGTGATGGATCACCCACCTCGAGCGAGTTTAAAGTCTCAGTAAATTGAACTTCTCATTGTAGAGATATGAGGTAACTTCACAGACTACAGTTTGAATGTATTCTGTCCCCGCAAAGCAATTGTGCTTTAGGGCGTTTTCACACCTATAGTTCGTTTTCTCTGGTCCGAATGAGGGACCAACTTGTTACAATGTTGCATATTGCCTCGAGTTTGGTTTGTGTTCACACAGCAGCATTTACAAGTGGATCAAAATGTGTGATGCGCGAGGAAACTGCTCTCTAAGTGGTCTAAATTTCGAAAACGAAGCAGCAATTCAGCTGAATTTAACACCAAGCAGACAGGAAGTCAAGCACTGAAACAACAACAATATGACATCCGGTTACTTTTCAAAATAAAACACTCCGTGTTTACACCAGCACACAAATCTCAAAAAAGAGACAAACACAAGCTCTTCTTCTGATCCTTCGGTCGGGAACACTTCGTGTTGTTGTTTTTATGACACAGACCTATAACTGCGGTCACGAGTGATCATGTGATTATCGCGGAAACTCCTCGGCCTCGAGACGCCAGCTGTCTACTGTACTGCACCGTGTCCGACTCAAAACGCAACCGGGGGTTACCGGACGGCGGATGGCAGAGCAAAACACCTGATCGGGCCGTAACGCAGCGGACACGTATCCAGTGGAAATTCGGGGTTAAGCACTGATGCTTCCTGCAGTTGTGTCGGATCGAGTTGGATCATGTTCTCACCACAAACGAACTGTACCAGAGTTTGCACTCGGGTGCGGACCAAAACAACCGGACCACCTCTGTGCACAGAGGTGTCTCGGTCCGGTTGTTTTGGTCCGCACCCGAGTGCGATTGATGTGTTCACACCTTCCAAAACGAACTGCACCAAGGGGGTACGCTCCAGGGTTTGATTCAACCAAATTAAACAAGGCAGGTGTGAAAACGCCCTTAGATCTTGGGGTCTTCAACAGAGGGTCCGTGACCTACAGAGGGTCCTCAAACTTACTACAGAGGGGCTGCCGAA
The DNA here is from genome assembly GCF_900880675.1 of Sparus aurata. Taxonomy (NCBI): domain Eukaryota; kingdom Metazoa; phylum Chordata; class Actinopteri; order Spariformes; family Sparidae; genus Sparus; species Sparus aurata. Next base: position 30,827,547 of record NC_044199.1, on the reverse strand, counting down.
ATGACTGTTTGTTAGATTCATGATGATGTGTATTTTCACCAAAGAATTAGCAAAGATTCATTGTACTTTAAACAACATTAATGACAGTTTGATTACTCACCAGTCATCGCAATCATGTGAGCAAGCTACTCTAACCGTACGCTGAACCACTGTGCAGAACCCAATCAGAACCAACCCGGTCACCAAAATAAAAGGTCAGCAAGGTAAATGGCTGTCGATAATGGAACAGTGATTGGTTGGGGCTTGGCACGAGGTATCTTTCACCATCAACGATTGGTTAGTCGCCACCCGCAAGGGGAGATGGGATAACAATGGCAGCGTCAACAACACGAGCAGAACATGCTGCATGCGACTTGCCTGAAGTCCCCCCGCTGCGTAAAGCCACTTTTGACAGTTTGAGATACAAACATTACTTTGAATTTGTTGAACGTAAGGAAAATAACTTGACTGTAAGGTGCACACTTTGTCCGTGTTGGAAACTTCTCTCCAACGCTGCCAACACTACCTCAAACTTAACGAAGCACCCGGAAGCACCTACAGAGACAGCACGCACACACACAAAGCTTGCTGCTAAGGACCCGTGGAGCAACATGAATGTAACGAGTAATGTAACTAATTACTTTCTTCAGGGAGTAATCATGTATTATAAGGCATTACAATTTTTGAGAGTAATGTGTAATGTGTAATATATTACTTTTTTGAGTAACGAGACCAAACACTGCATATAAGTTAGAACTTTTCATGTCTTTGAGTTGAACTTTTAATTTCTTTGAGAAATTTAGAAAATGTCTCACTGTCAAAATCCACCAGTGTTTGTCACACCGACTCCAGCTGTGGTCACCGGCTTGGCAACTTTGTCACTCGTAACTCCGGCACCATCCCCTCCCCCGCCCGACGTTAGTGAGATAATAACCATGTATTGTGATATGAAATTTGTGGAAATGTCAATATGGTACGCAGTCTGTGACATGTGCAAATTTGCTTTCCTTTTTTTCCTTTCCTTTGTGGTACTTTGACAGTAGCCTTCATTCTATTATATTCTTCTCTTTTCCTATTGTAATCGAAAAAGGTACAAACAGATATTCAAATATTTACGTGTATGGACTCTGGAGGGGGCTTCTGCATATAGCATCTGCATTTCATTGTGCAATCCTCTGTTCTACAATGTCAGTGAGTACACAAACACACACACACACACACACACTTTAGAAGGATGCTACTAATGTTTGCTCTGAACGTCCAGAGACAAACACGACTAGAATCACATCACTAAAGGCAGCAGACAAAAGCCTACAAACTTTGGCAGCAGGAAGGTCTTACTGTACCGGGAGCTACATTCACAGGATTATAACTGCTGTAATAACCTTGCTATTGCTAACGCTTCATCTCTAGTTTGACATTTTATCAACTTACTCCACAAAGATAAGGGGAAAAAAAGCCAAAGAGAAAGAATTCAAGTCACTAACTCCCACTGTTGCCATGCCAGAAGGAGTCAGAGAGCTTTGAGAAGAGATCCAGTGTGAAGGAATATGCCAGATATGGAGAATCAAAGCCTGTTCCCGTTTCCAGTTCCTCTGCAGAGCAGCACACAGTGAATGAAGACAACAGAACAAACAGGAGAAAGGATAAAAACATCCCAGCTGTGTGTGCAAACAGACTTTTGGATCGCGAATGGCACGTGGAAGGTGGAGCGGGAGAGGGAACATCTTCACAGTCAGAAAGTAGGACACCCCTGGTAACGGTGGAAATGTCAGTCGGCTCTTGTGTCCTTGCTGGTGTTGGGGACTGAGGATATCAATGGCAGTCTGTTGCTTCAATCAACAGTTTGGAAGAGAAACGCTCTTCAAAACACCAAAATGCCCATTAGATTTTGTTTTGTTGTTTTCAAAAGTAATGACTAAATTCCAATACATTTTGCTTCAGGTTTGTCTGGCCATCAGAGGAATAATTCTTTTAGTTTACCTCTCTTGTAGTGCACAACAGAAGCAGTGACATTTAAAGAAAACAAACAGAAATCCCCAGAGGATAGACCCTAGAAATGTTTTTAACACTGAAGGAGCTAACGTCTAGCACCACTGCTAGGTTATAACACCACACTCTGCACAGGCTTATATCAAAAGGCAGTCTGTCACAATCTTTACAGAGCGCTCTTGATCTGGATGTCCAAACAGTCTTTCTGAAAAAGCTATCCTCAGGACATCATTTTCCAGTTGGCCTCCACCACTGGCAAGGCTGTTAAAATAGCAATAATTTCCATCCCACTCATCAGAAAAACTGGTTGACTGTGCAAGCAGCTTATTATGACCTATATTTATGTTTCTGGCCATAATTATGATAAGGGCAGCAGGACTTTCTCCCTGGAGACCTCTGATGTTTGGTTCGACATTTGACACAGACAAAGGTGGCGTACTTCTGTGAACCCAAACCAGGATGCATTACAATGAACGCGTTACTGTAATCAAATTACTTTTTTCAGTAACGAGTAGTGTAAGGCATTACTCTTCTGAATGTAGTAATCGCGTTACAGTTCGCCAAGCTCGTTCCTTACGTTACATTGCTAGTCGCACGCATCACACACAAGGGGCCGGGGGCCGTCAACAATGTGCGTTTACATGCACATCTTAGTCAGATTACAGCCATAGTTCGACTATGCTACTCAACCAGACAACTGCAATTATCCAAGTATACATGCCGGTGAGAAAATCGGATTATTGGGCCGAAGCATGTCATACCCCGGTACGCTAGGTGGCGCTGTACCCATTTCAACTAGTGGTAACAGAGCCACCTCCGGCTGACCTCTTTATATCACCAGCTGCCTCTGCATTCAAGAAAGATGGCGTACGAAGAGCGAGACGAAGCTACATCTTTGTACATTACGTATATGGTGTACATGATAATTACACAAACTAGGTGCACATTGGCACTCTTCTTGCGGTGATTTCGGAGGAAAGATGCCGCCGCCACCGTCCGTCTACTTCTGGCTCACGGCCCGGGGGCCCCGGGTGTAAGGTGCACACTTTGTCCGTGTTGGAAACTTCTCACCAACGCTGCCAACACTACCTCAAACTTAACGAAGCACCCGGAAGCACCTACAGAGACAGCACGCACACACACAAAGCTTGTTGCTAAGGAACCGTGGAGTAGGGCTGGGCAATATGGCCTCAAATCAATATCACGATATATTGAGCAACTCACCTCGATAATGATAACTGAACGATAAGTAACAGCCCCCCCCCCCCACACACACAAGGACTGTAGAACTACACTGTAGTTAAGATTTATATTATTTATTTAGTATAGAACAATTGATAAGCACACGATTGAACAGCTGAAAAGCACAGATTACTTGAAATGACAACAACTGAACAAGTTTAAAAGTATAAAATAACTTAAATTTCCTTCAAACACAAAGTATTAAAAATACAGTCTCTTATAAACAAATTCTAACACTTTTAGCTGGTCCTGATCGCTTCTCGCTTTTTTTTATTTCTTCGAATTGAATCACTTGGTTGTACTGCAGGTGGTGGAAGAGGTTGGATGTGTTACCTTGACTTGTCGCAACAGTCTTTTGGCACAGTTTACGTTTGACATTTTTTTTATTTTAGATTTCTGCGTATTAATATTGATATAAAATAGAGGAAGCACTAAAGTACAATAAACATAGCTGTGTCTCATTCGTCCAGTTTACTAATACAATCTGCTGCTGGAGTCACTGGGCCCCATGACATGGAAGATATTGAAAGAACTGCAATTATTTAAATAATTTCCCAGTCTGGGATCATTAAAGTAATTCTATCTATCTAATATATTTATGCTAAGTAATTTGATGACGTTCCCTAAATCAGTTTCCAGCGATTCAGTGCCATGTTCTGGGAGGTGAGCTAACCGTCCTCCTGCTGCTCACACTGGGTGAACCTCAGTAAAGTCACGGCTGGACCCGAGTAAAGCTTAGAATCAAGCCCGACCCGAGCCGGTGCACGTTGTGTCCGAGCCCAGCCCGACACATTCAATGTAATTATGAGCCCGAGACCGATTTAAACCCGACAACAGTTTAATACGTGGGCTGTTATAACTGACGTTCTCGACTACAATTACGAGTTGTTTGAACTACAGAAATCTTAATGAATAATGCAACAAGTGCCGCGCTTAATGCACTCGACAAAGCCGACAAATGTTATTATCACGGCCCACGACTTGTTTAAAATGGGTCCACACCTCCGACTTTCCTCCAAACTTGCTCAAAGTTAATTCTACTGTTTTTATTTTTTCTTTACATCTTCATGCTCCATGTTGCACTTAAGCTACACAATCAGTGATGCCGGTAACGCGTCACTCTAATCTGACCACTTTGTTCAGTAACGAGTAATCTAACACGTTAATATTTCCGAACCAGTAATCAGATTAAAGTTACTTATTCAAGTCACTGTGCGTTATATTAGTTTTGTCATTTTCCTTAGTAAAAATATACATTTTTGCTTTCTTCCTGCGTCTCGGGGAGTGACGTCACGTACGCGAGAAGTCACGTTTTCCAGCATGAGGACACTCACGTGTCAGATCACGCAGAGACACAAATGCAAACAACAATGGAGGGAGGAGAGAGATGCGCGTTCTTTAGCTGGAAATACAGTCATTATTTTGAGTTAATAAAAAACAGAACACAAATGTTTGATCAATGGACGGCCCGGCCGAAGACAGTGGCCTGTTGCAGCCTTTGAACGCAGCTTCATTACACAAACTGTCCGCGTCTCACAGCGAGAGTGGGTTCACTTGATTACTAACCTGGCATAGCTGGTGTTGCATCAGCGGGCGGAGTTTGCCATCAATTAAATAAAAGTGGGGGGGACAAAAACGGGATTTCGGAAAGTTGGCGGAACATATCCACCTGTCCCTAGTGGATATTAGGCCTATGACACCGAATATACCGACATGGTCAAAATGACGTCGGTTATCGCCGTAAATTTCGGTATCGGTAAATTTTCGGTTTATCGCCCAGGACTGCCGTGGAGCAACATGAATGTAACCAGTAATGTAACTAATTACTTTTTTTCAGGGAGAAATCATGTAATATAAGGCATTACTATTTTTGAGAGTAATGTGTAATGTGTAATATATTACTTTTTTGAGTAACGAGCCCCAACACTGTCTGTCGCTGATACCTTTATGTTATTCTTTAAAAAAAAAAAAAAAAAGCAGGAGAAATTAAATGTATTAATCCTACTTAAAATGACAGATCGAGTTTTAAATGGGGGCTCTTAATCCCTCTCAGTACATTCTGGAGTGACGTCTGCAGAATCAGGCCACTTTGCAGAAGAAAGCAGCACTGTTCATTACTTCACTTCACTTCACTTCACTTCACTGTCAGGCTTCATATCCATCCCAACTACGCCCTCCCTGTACAAATCTGAGTATCTGAGATCACACAGAAGTGCGCACTCACTGAAAAGGAAACATATTTCTTTCTGCACTTCTGAGGTGGTCTATCATTTTAATCCTATTTCACCTTGTTTAAAGTCACATCTCATGGCATGTGGCATCCTCAGTCCTAAATTTGAAGCATTTATCTGGATGTTCGAGGGGTTTCTCTGATAGGATGATGACAACTAATAGAAAGATCCAGCGTCTCACAGCTGTGTATATATATCAACGTGCTGTGATGTTTGCTGCTCTCCGGGAGGTATTTTTGTGATCAAGTGGTGTAAATTACTCTCTGTGCAGCCATTTGCACTCAAACCTGTCTCTGTCTACTATTTCAGTTGGCAGATTCTACATTTCCCAGAGTTTCTTTCAGCGGTCTCCTTACAATTGCTATGAATGCTTTCAGCAACACAAGTAGGTGCAAAGAGTAGCGGTGAGGGGGAGGAGGATTCTGGTCTTTTTCTACTTTTGTGATGATATAAAATGGTCTGTGCTTTTTCTACAATAGATTTCATAATGACCAGTGCAGTGGCAGTCCATCATCCAGCTGATGTTCATCACAGATAGATCATCTAGCAATGCGGGGTTTACAGATCCAGTCTGAGGCCTCCTGAACTGCTTACAGACTAATTGGTGCCGCCAGATTAACTTCAAACATGTTTGATATTTATGATTGAACATCTGGATGGGTTAGGGTACTTTCCGACCACAACAACCAAATAAGAGAGGCATCCCGGAGCAGCTGAAATCTCACCTCCAGTTCTCTCTGAAGAACAGGTGTGTTGGCTGACTCTCCTCATTCACCCATATATGTTTAACCTGCTTTTGTTTGTTTTGATGACTGCAAAGATTTGTACAGAAAATTGTTCCACCGCACAAATCTCCATTTTGTTTAGGTCTGCTTCCCCAGATCCCCCTAAAATCTTGCATTGCTTCCTTTGGTATGAGAACGTTATTTGCAGTGTGTGATGTGCCATTATTTTAAAATATAAGGGTGACATTACATTTTTAATAACATTTTGACGCTACACTTCCTTGGGTCCTCAGCAAGTTGGTTGACCACTTTTACAGAAGAGCAGCTCTAGAATGAGGGAATCGATATGTATTTAATCTCTTGATTTAGCCTCATCCTCTTACATTTTTACATAACTGAAATATTCTGTAGATTTGGGGTTTCATGTCCTGTAGCCAAGGCAACACCCCAGCGATTTTGATCAATCCACATAAAAACCGCAGTCGCCTTCATGCTCCTCTCTGCCTCTCCGCACTCCCATGCCCGGTCCTTGTTTTCATCCTCTCATCCGTTCAGTGAGGGTAATTACTTATTTCATTTCAGGGCTTCAAAGCACAGAGGTGCTCATTCCTTCAACAATGGAATCAATCACAGAAAGGGGGAATAAGACAGAATATATTAATATAGGGTATTTCATTTTTTCCAGGAAGGCCATCACAGACAATCTATAATGAAAGGGTCACAGAAATCCTTTTGAGACCACAGAACAGGAAAAAAGCACAATGTCCTCATTTTGTTTCCTTAAATGCTTTGCTACACGATGAAGGAGTTCGACTGAAACAAGAAAGGAAGTTTGCTAATCAGAAGAAAGTACTTCACAATCGGAACATTGGACAGAGCGCTTAAGTTAAATGTTTCGGCAAATCAAAGCAATGGGACCGACATTAAAACACAAGCCACCTGGAAATGAGGTAGAAAGAAGACTGAAGCCCAACGGTCCTGCAATGTTCAACACACCCTACAATACAAACAAGGAGATTAAGTTATTCTTAGAGCCACACCAGTAATAAAAGATAAAATATTAAAACCACGGCCATCAATCAAATGGGTTCATCTCTGTGTGACATTAATTTGCTCAGTGAATGTAATTGCAAATCTACTATTTGTGCAGAATGGCCCATTTTTTTAATTAAGTAAAAGGAAACGGAAAAGTTTTAAGCCTGAATTAAAAAGGAAATGAGTTGAAGCAGACCTCAAGTTTTTCTTGGAGTTTGGTCAAGATGTACTGACCCACGGGTCATGACGCAGCAGAAAATCAGTGGCTTCATTCACATTTGATGTCAAATATAAGATAAGGAGAAAACCACCTAAACGCTACTTACTTTGATGTGTAAATTATCTTCTCTAATTATAAAAATACCAGACAAAGTCAGCCTTGCAGTACCTAAAAAAATGAACTCCTTGTGTTTATTCCTCCAGAAGCTCCAGGCTCTGCCCATGGCTGTTCCCTCCAGCTCCTGCATCTGTCTGCAGGTTCACACCAACAAGGTGCATCAAAGAGGCCACACCTTTTAAACCTTAATATGGTTTAAAGAAGAAGCCAGGTGGGTTCAAGTGACTTGTATAAAAACGTACCCCTGTGCAGTTGTTATGAGTGGGGAATTTGGCTACAGAGACCAAAACCATTTTTCTGTACAAAGCTGAAACATGTTGATTTCTGTCGTGAAGTCGACGGGTCTTATTGGAATTGACTTGCTTTCAGAGACAGCCTCAAGTGCTTTTGGTAAACATGAATTGGCTTCAGTTGGTCTAGACTTGGCGTAATTGATTCTCCTGCTGGTTATGTAGGGGTATTACAGTTTTGGACAAATATGAAAACTCATACAAATTCTTTGTTTGTCAACCTACTGTCAAGTCCACCTAATAATACATGTTGACTGTAACTTCTCTGCCATCACATGGTCTTAAAAAAAAAAAAAAAGTTAGATTTTCTGATTTGGTCCATGACTAAACCCTCATTTGTGTTGGTATTATATAAAAAGGTGAAATCACAAGGCAGGAGCCATCATTCTTAACTGATAAGAGATTTAAAGCTCACAGGTGTGAAAGTCACAAACATATGCACTCCATCGAAAATTATCTTAAGAATAAATTCGGATGTAAATCTAAGAGCGTATATTTTTATGTATGTGAAGGCTCCAGGAATGTTATTACCCGAAATCAATGTTTTTTAAGCCAGCAGAATATGCAAACATCTGAGGATTGGTAGACGAGAACTGGATCTGCAACAGTCATGTCAAGAGAGAAGCGAGTCAGAAATAGAAAGGCTTTATTGCATGGGAAGCATGAATATACTCAGTCATTCTCTTGCTGATTTTCTTTCATTAGATTTTGTTTTTTTACTCGTGTTGAAAATGTCAGAGAAGTTGACATTCTGCAGGCTGGCATGAATATTCCCAGCAAGCTGTGTTGAAATCTAGCCATTACTTTTCTAAATTACTGCTGCATGGACCACAAATATCAAATGGTAAATTTCATGGCAATCTAGTTTGTAATTTTGTGAACTGGGGCTGGTAGGACGATCTTATACGAATACAAGAATCTATATCATCGGATGCATCCAGGTACACTTTGATAGCTTTAACATGAAGAACCAGCCAAGTGCACACAAACACATTCTCCGTATGCAGAGTGACAGCAGATATGAGACGTTCATACATAGTGACTCACAGCACCAGGTACTGCTGAACAAGAAGGACTGGGAGAACAAACAATCACATCCTGCAATTTCAAATGGATTTTGGCAAGGATGAAGTGACTGTTTCATCTGCCATAACACCTCCCTTATATTGTTTTCTCCTTAAGGTAAATGCAGCTACAGGGAGCGAGAAAAAAACAAAAAAACAACACATTTGCCACATTGGTTTATTAAGAGACTCATTCAAAGCAGACGCTGAGCAGAGCGGTTCGGAAAACTCATCTCCAGGGTTTATCCACGGAAAATCTCCACATGGGAAAACAACAGCTTCTCTGCAACACAAACCCTACAAGGCTTAGTGCCATACAATGCCGATTTTACACAGCCAGAAAACACCAACCAATATTATTATTTATTTGTTCCCGTCCACCTCATAAATTTAGGTCGAGCAGTTACTTCTTTTGCTCTGTTTTGGTCTCCACCAACTCCTGAGAACAATATCTAGCTTTTTTGCAGCTAAATGTTCCACCTGCTTAATCAGCTAGTCAGTTATATTCTCCACCAAGGGGCAAACTCCAGGGATTTGAAATGAAATCAGTGCAGGTAAAACATGCAGTTCCTAAAACTTGCCACTTGAGGCTTCAAAAAGAGCTGTTAGGGTTAGGGTTAGGGTTAACCCTTCTCATGTGGTTGATGAGAAAACGGCCTGAACCCAACATGAACCCGAGTTAAATGAGGCTAAAAAGTTCAGTAATCTGGGAAAAGTCGCTGATGATTCTCTCTGATTTCACCCCCCCATGAGCTTTTACATTATAGATGCATTCGATTCAACGTTTAGATCAGAAAATACTGATGCGTGCAGATTTGAATTTCCCAAACTGAGCCAACTTCTTTTCCATGAGCGTTCCCAGTGAGCTTCCCTCGGAAACGTCGGCTGCGTGTTAATCTCCAGACTTCATATTGTAAACATGACCTACTTAGTTCAGTTTCATACAGCCCATAAAATTTCATTAATCCTTCATGGAGCAATTTTCATTGCCGACATTAAATCAAAAGCTAAAAACCTCTCACGGACACACACACACACACACACACACACTCAGAGTATAACCTTCACTCTATGTTCGCCAGCATGAATCTGTCACATAAAGAAGCGTGAAGAGTGAAGAGCCTTTCTAATGTGCCTCGCCTCCCTTCGGTGTCCCAAAAACTGGGACTCCGACTTGTCAGAGTAATTTTCTTCACTCGAAATTAGCTGCTTCTAATAAAATTTTAATTCAGTTATTACAAGCGCAGTAACGCCTCAAGTGCTGCCCCTAAGCCCTGTCTGGCTTATGGAAATGTATCCGCCAGATGCACTTGAGCCTCGTGCAAATGAATTTTAATTTGGTGGAAATTGGTTCTGTTCATTAACTCGACATTTCGCGAGCAAGAAGTCGTATCTGACCATTCGTCTCACACCGACATCACTTCAATTTGGCTGTAGGAGGTGCTGAAGGACAATGGGGTCGCTCCACTTGGTCTCATGAAGTCAATAACTGCATTACGCCAAATGGCTTTTTCTGCAGAAACTTGGTGCAATTTCCTTTGTTCCAGCTGCTCCCGTAATGGCCTCAAATTTATAACAGGAAGGAGAGAAACTGTGATGGATGGACGTTGAAATTGCCCAGGAGTAACCCCCCCCCAACACAGGTAAACTTCTATCAAGTAATGCATTGTTAGAGAGAAGACAGTGTTTTTGGAGAGTTTGTCGATCCTCTCTGGGATGTAAAATAGATGCCCGAATAGGTGCAAGTAAATGTGTCTCATGACAGTCTGACAGATTTTTAATAATCTGTCACATCAAGGCTTTTCTTTCCATAAACTGTGTTTACAAATATACAAACAGCTCACAGCACAAGCTGTCTCCTGTTTTTATGCTCTGAAATATTAAATATTAGCACTAGTCCTCATGAATTTAAGATGGCTTCTCACATCAGCGTTGCTTTTCAAAAAGCTGTCGGCATGTTTAGTGCGGAAGAGACTCCCAGTGAGAGATCATTACTGTAACCTGATTCAGTCGATGTGTGTGTGTCCTGTTCAAGTGTGCTCGAGCAAACCACTAATCCCATGAAATGATTCGCCATTTGAATGGAAATCAAACTGCAGCGCGGTGTTTCTTACCCACACTCTCAAACCTCTGTGACAGTGTTCATTACACAACTCAGACTCACTCCTTGAAATGCCTGTCATTTCAGAACCCTTGACAAACTCTGATCTCAAGAGTGTAAGTCAGGAGTTATGAAGGATTGAACACACACACACACACATGGCCAGTGAGAATACAGTCTCTTTAGAGAAGGAATGCAAATATTATTTTCATGACAGTTTTCAGTCATGTAATAAAACGCCTCGTTCAGTCGCTGCAAAAGCAAAAATACAGACGTGGACTTCAGGGTTCGATGTTAAGCAGCTGTACAGATTCAGATTTGACCCAGTTTGGCAATCACATTTCACCAATTCTCTCCAGTTTTACCTGAAGGGATGGTGCAATAAATAGTGTGTGTGTGTGTGTGTGTGTGTATTAGGGCCTTCATATGTGAACAAGTATTAAAAGAATAAAGATGATGTTGTGGTTCTCTGTCCAAAAAGATACATGTTCTCCTCGGAACAGTTTCAATGTGCCTAACAAGGAAACAACACAATCCTGTCAGTTTCTATAAAAAGGACCCAAACGCAAAACACCGCGGCGAGCAGGTAGAAAAGCTAAAAAGCGAGCTTTAATGATCAGAAGCTGCAGTGCATCAATCAAATATTCAAAAACGCAAGCCTCAAAGGCAGGTAAAAAAATATGACTGGCAGCATAACAGAGCTGATCCAAGAGCAACCAACTAAAATAAGTACAATCAGAATGACACAGGCAGGAAGCACACGTATTACACAAGAAGAAGAAAACGCGAGAAAAAGTCAAAGACATGAAGTGGAAAGAAACACGAGGATATAACCTACAAAAACCCGAACAATGACAAATCCTTACCACTCCTGATGTTGATGAATGAGTCTTGAGTATCCGTGACAACGCCAACATGTGTCACACTACAGGGCGTCGAAGTATTAGGTGCATCACACTTTTATTTACATCATCATTTTCAAAATGTCTTAGTGTAAAAAAGGTGTAAAAATAATAAATAAATACATAAATAATGGCCCTTAATGGCCAGCTCAAAGGAGAACAGTTGAACTGGGTGACTGGCTTCTCAGTTATTAAATTAAATGTTTGTGCCATATGGGACTGTCTTTTGCAAAACTATTGCTGCAAAAAGTATTAGCAACTCGCAGCTCCATCGTTGTGCTGAGCTGCATCAATTAATGTCCCTCTGTGACTCCGGCACAGCAGCTATGAGGACATGCGTTGGTGGAGGACCAGTGGGGGTGGAGGATGGCGCAGACTGAACAGTGGAAGCAGTCCTCTTCACTTTCACTCTCAATATTGCACTTTAAGCTGTTTGTGGTGGAACATACAATTCAACAAAAGATTTAATAGTGGATAGTGGTTTGTTTTCATCTTCAGTCTCCATCCAGGAAATGAAGCAATTCCACACAATGTCTTTTGTCGCAGCAGAGCAGCTGTAGATCTGTCAGCTGTACAAAGAGTGGCGGGTTCAGGGTCTTCCACCTGAAGCCCTCATAGTGTCGTTATGCTCACAGTGTTTTTTTCTCTCTGTTCTCTGGCTCAGACCTGACAGAGAAGATAGCTTCAGTCACATATTGGCATTCAGTAGTTTTTTTTTATTGTGTTGGTGATACAATTATGTTGGCCACAAAATAAAAGTATTTCTTTTCAATTCCTCAGCGATTCTTGTCAGTTTCACGTTCTATAAATCCCTCGCCGTGACTTGTAGCACCAACAGGCATACAAAACATGTCTTCATCCTTTTATGGTTAATTTCTAAAGTGGAAATCGGGCTTCTGTGCATTTGGGTATACTCTTGCAATGATTTATAAAATAGCAAAATGCATACAAATGACTTTGTGTATCCCCATTTCTGTGTTTGGATAGATTGAGAAGTTTCTGATTAAGTTATGGCTGGGCGATGTCTACAGTGAAATAACGTGATTGATGATGACAACGTTGTTTATGAATCTGAGGCAGTGTGTCTCTTCAGTGTTGTCGTAATGCAGCCGTTGCGTAAAAGCTTTCCACTGCAGCCGCCGCGCTTTCCCACCATTGCTCCGACATGAATCTCCAACTTTCTCAGCCTGCAGAGGAAATGATCTCCCGTTACCACCAACGTACATCCCCGTCCGAGGTTTAAAAGTGTCCTTGTTTCTGCATCACATGTCCGTAACTTAGCTTTGTTCAGCCTTGTATGCGTAGAACAACGTTGGCTGACTAGCAAAGGAAGCTAAGCTAAGACAACTGTGTTAAACAACAGCACGACTGAGGGACGACTCGACTACAAAACAATAAACGTGACACAGAGTCGTGATGTTAGTGCACTGAGCAGCAACATTCTTTTCATTTCCTCTCCCCGCACATCACAAACAAGAACCCTTGCCCTACGGCAACTCTGAGGGGACACGCCACCTAATTGTGCCATCTGTTGGAGAACCTTTTGAATCACGATGTTATGATGATCAGGGATTAGTAGTCGATGGCCATCGGTGCTGGACGATGGCATCGGTCATCGGCCGAACCCTATATGAAATGTTTCAGTCAAATTTAAGGCACATGTTCAAGTTACATATTCAAATTAAAGGATCCTTTACAGTTGAGCACAGATAACATACCAACAAATTGCATTTTTTTTTTCTTTTTCTTTTTCACAGTGACATCTACTAGAATTAGTTCTTGGGCTTGTGAAATGACAGACTTGGAGCAGGAAAAAAAAAAAAAGGGCCGCATTGTGGATCTCTGGAATAAAGCTTTCCTCTTCTTTCTCTGCAGTGTAACAAAAAGCACATGAATTATTAATGACTACAACATGGAAAACTAACACGAAAAACAAAAACAAATCTCAAACAAACCTTCAAAAAAGGGAAAACACTGTCAGCAGTGGATGAAGGAGCTCAGACTAGAAACTGTCCATACTGAGAGGCAGCGAAGCTAACCTGAACACAAGCGGGGTTATTAATCGAATTAGTGGTAGAATGTGAGATGCAGATTCATGGGAAATGCAGAAGTGTGCCTTAAATATCACTGACAGTTTCAGGCCCACGAGGGTCGATATCTGTTCAGACATGGTTGGGTTGGGTACCTGTTGGGTTTCCGGAGCAGAGCTGCAGTCAGGCACTAATTCTTACACCTCACAGAGACGGTCCTGCCTGACAAGAACCAGTGTAATATCAAGCTGCCTGTCAACACTCTCTGTTCTATCAAGCTTTACAGGAGAGAGAGGAGGCATCCGCTGAGTCTCAGTCTGGTTTGAAAAAGAATACCTTAAAAAAGTGATGCGGTGGTTTTAATAGAATGGATTCTCTGTTGTGAAAAAAGTGTCATTTCTTAGTCACTTCATAAAACATCAAACTCTGAATGAACCCCAATCTCTCGCTGACACAGTGTTACGCTCGGCGATTTGTCAGAATCATTGGAACATTAAGAGAAAGAAATCTTGAAGTCAGGGACTCGACCATCATTACTGTGTAACCTTGAATCGAGTGGCTGCAAAAGACCACACCCTCTCAATTAATATTTTTTTCATTACTATTAATTCATTTAAAATGGCTATTTCTCAATTGGATTTCTCAGTTTACGAATCAGTTCAACTATACTTAGTGTCGTGAAATCAGTAAAAAATGGCTGGTTCAGTGACACCCTCACCCCCAATTTCCACTGGATACGTCTCCGCTGCGTGGCAGAGCAGATACGTTTCACTTTAGTCAATGTGTCAATCCCCACCAGGTCCGCTGCGCTGCGTATCTGCTCCGTCCTAGCTCCGGCAGTCCAGAGAGAGATACGCAGGACTTCTATTTCTGGCGGATGCCGGAGCACGATGAAGCAATTCAGCTGAATTTAGCACGGAGCAGACAGGAAGTCAAGCGCCGAAATAAACAGCATCCGGTTACCTTTCAAAATAAAAAACTCAGTGTTGACACCAGCACACAAATCTCACAAAAGAGACAAACACAAGCTCTTCTGCTGATCCTTTGGTCGGGAACACTTCGTGTTGTTGTTTTTAATAACACAGACCTATAACTGTGGTCGTGAGTGATTATGTGATTATCGCTGGAACTCCTCTGCCTCGTGAGCCAGCTGTCTACCGCACTGCGCCGTGGCGGACTCAAACTGCAACCGGTGGGGATTGCCGGACGGCGGAGCAAAACCGGATCGGAGCCGCAACGCAGCGGACACGTATCCAGTGGAAATTGGGGGTTAGAAGCCAATTTCCAGTGAGCTTTCCTGTAAGAAACTTCTTCTTCTTACTCATGGTTTCCTGGATTCCATGATACATCATGTTTGTACGAGGGAGGACAGGGACAAGGACAAAATCTCGATGGGTTGAAGCTTTAAATATTGGAGAACATGCCGTCACAAAGAAGTCAGAGGGAAGTGCCTCTCAGAAGAGTTCCTGTCTTTACAGCGAATTCAAGACAAAAAACCTAGTTTTTGGCTAAATTCAACACGCTCTCACTCCCAATTCATCAAACTCGGCAGCAGCCTTGAGTTTCGATAGATGAAGCTTCACCCACCCTATGGATTCAGATTTGCATATGAAAGGCTCCCATGTGAAGTTAGTAATAATTCGTTAAAAGCAACGCCTGGTTGCACTTTCAAAATGAAGTGTGCTGATTGCAAGTGGAACGTTAATAGCTTTGTGGTTTGGTTGGGTTTTGGCAAAAATCTGCGTTTTGGTTAAAGTTATGAAAGCTATGAATGTTGCGCAACAAACTTGGTGTCACTGACAAATCGCAAAGGGGGTGTGAAACCCCGTCTCTGAAGGGGAAAATGCCCTGTGACTGACCTGACCACCCACCCGCTTACCTGGACTACCTGGTCTCCATACGATTACCCTACAGGGGACATTTCAAGATGTGACACTGAAGTCACTGACCCAGCTAGGCAAGGTATTCGACATGCTAGCAGGGAGAACAGCCTGCTATTTTACGCAAAGTTAGAACATGATCATCCAATGTGCTCGGAGCCATAGGTCGTCCATTTGTTGTAGTGGGCTGGATACAAAAACTTTCTTCGGTACAATATGATGTGTACGCCTCTACAGGTACCAGACATCTCCTCGAAGGCACATATGAGAAACAGTCAAAGTAGAGCCGCCTGAAACCAGTGGAAATAGCAGGGGGCAGCTGTGGCTCAGGGGTAGAGCCAGCAGCTTGTTGTCGGAAGTTTGCTGGATCGATTCCCCTGGTTCTGCATGTCAAAGTGTCCTTAGAAAATACACCCCAAACTGCTCCTGATGTGCTGGTCGGCATCTTGCATGGCAAAGAATTACTGTACTGTAAATCGCTTTGGACAAAAGCTTCTGCTAAATGCCCTGAAATTTAAATGTTAAATGCAGAGTGAATAAATGATATGACTGTTATCTCTTCTTCTACAATCCCTTCAGCGCAACAACTAACAACACCATTTATTCACAGCTCTGTTCTTCGTCTGATGGACTGAAAGGAGCGTGGCCTTTATGGACTTCCAGAGAGCAGGCGGCTGACGGTGATATGTCAGGGTCGACCTCAGCGCATGTGCTGCTGACAGACCTCATCAAGATGAAACACCTTCCCTCTTCCTGCCTCTGGATAACCTGCAGAAAAAAAACAAATGTCACAGTGTCACCGTACAATGTAGGTGTGCGTGACTGAGATCTGTCCCTGCAGCATGATTAAAAGAAGTCCACAGCCACGCAGCGACACAGCACACGCACAGTCTATTGTGTCGACGGGACCCACCCACTCACTCATACACTCGATTATCTTGCATAAATAATGGACTGTAGCTGAACGTAAACACAGCCCGCCGGTGTTGCTAAACTTGAAAGAAGCTGTGAGCGAGGAGAGAGAGACTAAATAATAAATGAGGAAAAGCTTCTTGTTTTTCCAGCTCGGGTTATACGGATGCTTCACATTCCAGTGAATCTGGATCCAGAAAGATGATATTAGAGCGGAGAACGTCCATCACAACGGAAAATATCACACGCTGAAGCTGCTATATTTACCCCCTCCTGTCAAGCACTGTACAGCACACTTTTTCAAAGTCATATGAAATGAAAATCATGTGATTGACTTTATTTTAATCAGTTTGCGCGATGGGCAACCACACATCAGTGACATTTAAGAGTTGAGAAGTGCTGTCAGTCATCCTTTCTTATTAAATACCACCAATTCCCACTGAAGGCTGGACTGCTTCTGAAAACTCACTTTTTTCCCTGAAACCTTCAGCAGTATTTATCGTATGGTTTTTAACCTACAGCTGGTGACTGTGCAGCCCGTCGCCAGGATATAATGTTAGCAGTTAACATTTCTGCAGACCACAGATACGTCCGAGATGGACATTTTTACTTCTCTGACTTTCACATCCGGAGGTGGAGCGGAATGTTGGTGGAGTTATTACAACCAACAAGGATGACAAACGACAGACTACTGGATATTGTGAAAGACACGTGGAGACATTGCCAGCCATTTTTGTGGTGACCAAAACAGGTTTTCTCTCATGGGAAATCACACAATTTTTAACTGTAATCGTGGCAACCATAACACGTATTTTAAGCCAAACCATGAGCGTGTTATGACGAGAGAGCAATAGAAAATTTAAACCAAATAAATACACATTTAGTGTTAACTCATCTACAGTTTTGCAGAGACATATTTAGCGAACGTTCATGCTGGAGATTGGGTTGGTGTTTCCCCTTTTCATTTACTGGAACTAGAAGGAAATATACTGGAAATAGATGAGAAAACACGCTGGTGCAATGCAAAACATGTCAAGCTCCCATACCTGAAAACAGCCCTGAATGTGTGTTTTAGCAATTTAAAAGACAATTTCATGTCAGAAGAGACTGTGTCGCTTTCTTGTCTAATCATGTGTTTTCACTCCTTCACTTCAGTTTCATGGCAAACTGTTACTCCCAAGTTGAAAAATCCTTGGCAAACATGTAATTCACAGCATAATTCAAAAGGGGTTCATAATTTATTTCTCCAAATTTACTACTGAACATACTTCCATATCTTTCTCTTAGTTTTCAAATCAAGTCTTTAACCAAATTTGAAAGGAAAACTATTAATTTTGTTAGAGGTTGAGGTATCTGGATGGCAAGACATTCTGATCTTTGAGTTTGCATAGTTTATATTCAACGATGACTAATTGGTTTTCCTTGTGTGAGTGAAGGTCCAGGAGTTGGTTTTCAACTGTGAGTGTGTCAAAAGTTAGCAGACACCCCAGCCATCATAAAACACTAAACCTGAGCTTGACCTGCCTGCCAAATGGTGGGAGATGCCTAAATGTTTATGTTCCCGTCGAAGCCAGGGAACCCATTTGGGTCATTTTGGGACAAGACCTACAGTTGGCCGCAGCCAGGTTAGATGAGTTATGGGAGAGGAGCAGGGAGACAGGTCAACTCCTCTTTTAGTCTATTGGATAATTTGGCAAAGTGACCAATTAGAAGAAGTGGGTGTACTGGAGAAGGGACTCTAAAAAGGCCCTCACAGGAAGGAAGTGGGGGGTGGCACTTGGTAGATCTCCTAAGAACGAAGGTTGATAGGAGTTCTGATAGGGCAGAGGTCAAAGCATTTTTGCCTTGCTTTTGCCATAGATTTGAGAATACCAGAAAAGCGGCCACTTCTGGATCGGATGCTGGCATGAGTTCCGTTTCAATAAAGATTGCTCTATCATTCCACCCAGCCCTGCCTCTGCAGAATTCTTTTATCAACATACTACTCGCCAACACATTTGATGACGAGAGCCCAGAAACCACAAGGTAAGTTAGGGTTGTGTGTTTTTCCCCCTACTGGCATACATTTTAGAGACAATGCATCTTTAATTATCTTCCTACCAAAAATCAAACCCTCTCCTCATGCAGACTTGAAAGTTGCGGTGAACCACTAAAATACTATACACTGAACGGGGAAAAGAAAAACGCCACAGTTTCCATTTAGTCACTGTTCTCAGTGTGATTAGCCATTTATTTCATTTTCAAGCGATCATCATAAACATGTGATAAAGCTTTTTGTATGCATGTTGAAGCATTTTTGGGAGATGAAAAGAAGCTATTACAGCTGGACTAACAAGGAAAGAGGTCTGGCGAAAGGATATAGAGCCAAAACAAGTGCGAGACCCAAAAGGTTGCTGCTTTGCTTTCCCAGGAAATGAAGAGGGTAAGGAAGAAAGCAACTGCTCTTTCTTAACACGACAGTAGGAAAAGCCTTGAAGCAGCAGCAGCAGATTATGAACTCCCAATAAAGCCCCAAAGAATCTGCAGCAGAATATGCCTTCAGGGATAATGATACCGCCTCATATCATCCTGCTCCCTGCTCTGCGTTGAATACTGCCTGCTCTAGGAAAATGAATGCACTGTGTGTGTCTGCCTGCCTCCAGGCAAGGCCATGCTCGGAAGAGAGAGGTCAGAAAGGTGCAGGGAGTCCCGAGTGAGTGTGGGTGGGATCTCGCCGGGGTTATTTGTGCGTTTTTGTGTATGTATAAGGGGTGGGAATATATTAAAATCCTCCAGCCAGTGTGGACTGAGGGTTAAAGGTCTCTGGCACTCAGAGGGTTTGGACCCAAGAGACCACGGCGAAGCCAGAGTAGCAAGGATAGCTCGGCTGATTGAAAAAGATTCTGCCAAGGTCAGAGGCAGGAAATCTGAAGGGGAGCAGGCACGTCAGAACGGACTGAGAAAGGACAGGGAGATGCTGGAGAGAAATATGCTGACGACAGTCTAAGGCTACGTTTTACACCGCAGGTCTTAATGCACAATTCCGATTTATTGCTCAAATCCGATTTTTTTGTTTGGCTGTTCACATTACCTCTTTAAATGCGGCCTGTCTACGGATTGCTGTGTGAACAGCTCACGCTCCTGAAGTGACCCGCATGCGCAGTTGATCATTGATGACATCACGCCACAGCGGTGTTTACGGAAGCGAACATGGCAACGGCAACCGGTAACGTGGGACTGTATGGCTTTATGCTAAAAACAGTGTGTGGCGGCAGCCGGCAAATTTGTGAGCGGGTGATATCACGAAGGAGGAAGAGGAGAAAGAAAATTCATATTTTAATGATGGCTCTATGCGGAGCAATAGCAGCAACATCCATACAGAGGAGTATTTGGATGCGGCGTCGGAGCCGGGAGTGGTGGGATCGGGATGTGGCTGGTTACACCGAGCAGGATTTCTTCCAGAACTTTATAATGTCGAGGAATACCTTTCACCACATTTGTCAGCGCCTCTCCCCGAGACCTTCGAGACGAGACACGGCGTTCAGGAGATCCATCTCCTTGAGAAAGCGAGTCGGAGTGGGGCTATACTGGTTAGCAACGGGGGCAGGTTACCGCACCTTGGCCAACCTGTTTGGCATCGCGAAGTCCTCCGTTTGCGCTATTGTCCATGACTTCTGCAAAGTTGTGCATCATGTCCTCATGCCTGACTACATTAAACTACCCCAGGGAGACGATCTCCAGGAGGTGCTGCAAGGCTTCAGACAGAGGTGGGGTTTCCCCCAGTGTGCTGGGGCGATCGACGGGAGTCACATCCCCATCATTGCACCCAAAGAAAGTCATGTTGACTATTTCAACCGTAAAGGTTGGCACTCTGTGCTTCTACAGGGTGTTGTTGATCACCAGTTCTGGTAAATAAATATTGGAAAAAAAAAAGTGTTTTTTTTTTTTATCCCCCAAGATGTGTATGAAAAGATGTGTACAGTGAAAACATATCAATTTATATTTACACAAGTACTGCACTTAAATACAATTCCAGTTGTTGTTTCACACACATTTCACACATGTAGCTGATGACTATCTCTCCAGATTGTGGACATTAAGAAGGGAAGTAAATCCACCACTCTGTTCAAGTAAAACCACTATAAATTATGAAAAAATGACTTAACAAGTCATTGTAATATTAACTTCATAGAGAGATACATCTAGCAGATGTGCTGGGACACATCTTCAGTCACTGAAGATGTGTCCCAGGACATCTGCTAGATGTATCTCTCAACAACTTTTTTTCTGCAGGAAAATATATCTAGCCTAATCACCAGTGAAATCACATTTTTATAAGTTAATAGAAATGTACAAGTAAATGCATATAAAAGCTATGCAAATACAGTAACCTGAGTAAAGGTTAGGTTATCAGTTACTAAGCCTAATTACAGTGCACTAGCTTTGTGACTACCACCTGGCAATTCTTTTCATTGTTTTTGCATGGTAAAAGGTAAGGGATGCTCAACTCATCACATGTTCTCTCATCAGTTTCACTAACATCTTCACTGGTTGGCCTGGGAGCGTTCACGACGCCAGGGTTCTCAAGAACTCCAGGATCTATGGAATGGCAGAGAGAGGGGAGCTTTTTCCAGCGGTAGGTTTTTACCTCAGTCATCACCACTTGCTCCTTTTGTTGCAAGACACAATGTTGTTGTAATATTGCAGTTTGTTATCACAAATAATGGACCATAAAATATGAATTCCTGTCACCATATCTTGAACTTACATTTTATTAAGGGGTCTCCTGTTGAGTTGCATTTAATCAAGCAGTTGGTCAAAATATTATGGCTGATGAAAAGATAAAGAGAGGTTAAACTTTAATGTCAAAATAAGTTTTTTCCATAAATATCATGTTTCCCTTATCTTAGGATACTGAAGAGATCAATGGCGTCCAAGTGCCAATAATGCTGCTGGGTGATCCCGCATACCCCCTGCGAACCTGGCTGCTCAAAGGATACACAGACACCGGGACTCTGACAGACCAGCAAAGACATTTTAACGAGCGTTACAGCAGGGCTAGAATGACAGTTGAATGTGCCTTTGGGCGACTCAAGGGGCGATGGAGGTGCCTGGGTAAGCGCCTGGATGTGGACATTTCTTCTGTCCCCGCCATCATAAGCGCATGCTGTACACTCCACAACATATGTGAGAAACATGGTGAAGCACATGAAGAACCTGCTCAAGCTGCACCGCAGGATGAAAGAACAGCAGATAGAGGGGCACAAGATGCTGCTCACCCAGCAAGAGTCAGGGAGGCCTTGACAGAACTCTTCTACAGCCAGCGTTGAACTATAACGGCACTCACTGTTCAGCCTTACATTTAAATGGTTTTTGAAAAACATAAGAACCAGGTGACTTCTCTTTGTCAAAAATAATTACTTTATTTTACTGTTGACAATATCCTTGAGTTTCATAAAGTGCAAGAATGAAATAAAAACCTGGATACTACACTTGCTTAAATTGTCCATTTCTCAAGTCACTGGAAGGGATCAACAGTCTTCCATACAAAAGTAAATATGCTGTGTGTACGATTCTAAATGAAAATTGACTGACATTAGTAACTAAATCAGTCCTGGAGGTTTAATGCTGATAATATAATTCTCCAAATATGGAGTAGTGCAAAACATAGCACGTCAGGTTTATCCTGTGCAAGAATTAAATAAAAATCCTGACTACTACACTACACACTACACAAATAGTCTTCCATAAAAGTAAACATGCTGTGTGTAAAATTCTAAATGTAAACTGGCTGACCTTTTTTTCTTTTTAGCTGAATCAGTCCTGGAGTTTTAACACATGACATAGCAACTTCAAAACAGTAATACAGATAAGTATGGAACCATGTCTGTCAAAACATGTTGATGTTATTAAAACATAAACATCAACATTAATGGCTTCAATATTATAACATTGTACAACATTCTCATCTGTTTAAATCCAGTGATTTAGTTTACATCATCATCTAGAGGTCTACTGAATGGTGGGTGTGCTGAAGCCTGACGGGTGGAGGTGAAGGGTGGAGCAGGATCTGGAGTGTGTGCAGGAGAGTGGTTGAATGGCTGAGGCTGAGACAGCTCTTGCACGAAGGAAAAGGATTGGTTTGGTGTCTCATGGCTAAATGGCAAAGACTGAAGTGAAGCCATGTGGAATGGAGGGGCCCGAGTAAAACTGCTGTGGGAGTGTTGAGGTGGTGGTTGTCTTTGGTTGTAGAGGTGTGGTGGCTGCATTGAAGGAGGCTGTACTGGTGGTGGTTGTGCTGTTGGAGGCTGTACTGGCGCCTGGTAATCAGGTGGATGCGGATAGTGTTGTGACCTTTCCATAAACTGACTGAACAAGGTGAACATCTTGATTTCATGTGCGCATGCTGTGCTGCTTGCACCTTCAACTGAAGCTCGGTGTCATCGTTGTTGAAAGTACTCCCAATCTTTTCAGCAAAGACTTCAAGTGCTGTCTCCATTTTAGCCTTTCTTTTTCTGCTCTTGGAAGATGTAGCTGCAAGAAACAGAGACAATCGTTTTGTATTAGTTTCTGTGGTAGAATGAAAAATAAAAAAGGTAAGTAGTAGAGGACATGCATGATAAAAGTTAAGATTTCTGTGACACATTTAACTGCATCGCTTCTAGGATGAAATCAATGGTGGAGAGAGATCCATCCATAAAGAAATAATACAGTACTCACATTACTGAATTCAAATCTATTTATTTAATTAGCATCTAAGTGATTACTGACTCACCAACTGATAATCTATTACTATCAACTTGTTTCAGCCCTGTAGCAAACTGTGTTAAATGCAGCACAAGCTCTGCTGAGGTGATGAGATGTCATCAGACATACGAGATGTAGAGGGGAGTGATTCAGAGTTATCTCCTAGGGCAAAAAAACAGATCAGATTACAATGCCACAGTGTCAGAGATTGATCTTTTTTTTTTTCCAGACCTATACAACATTTTCACACACATATTTTGGGGGCAAATACGCTGGGAGTTAAATGCTCAGACATAAATTAAGTCATTTCACTGCAACTCTGTAGTTGTGTTACTCTTGATACCTACTGTGTGCATAGCTATATACTGCAATGTGTTAAACGTTTGACTGAAATGGGCGCAGTACAACAGTTTTCTAAATTAAGTAACATACCAATCATACACAAGTATTACCATCAACCCCACTTAAAAATCTGTATCATCTCGTGGATGAGAAATCAAACAGTACAGAAATACAACAGTCGCGTGAAGTTTGCATAGCGCAGTGTCTGCTACAAGGATTTAGGAGACTTTTCTGACAACAATCTGAGTACAGTATTATTGGGTCTATAATCAGGTGAGTCAGTGTCAGATTGTTAGCTTACCTGTGTCGACGTGTGTGTCATGACTGCCAGCTGAACTTGTTTCACTCTCCGGAGTTTGAGGCTCTTCTTCAGCTACAGCCACAGAGCTATCCAGCAGCTCTAATGGCTGAATGCTTGGCCTGTCGCCTAATATACGGTCCAGCTCTTCATAAAACGGACACGTAATCCGACCACGACCGCTACGTTGGTTCGAGTCTTTAGCTTCTTTGAACTTAGCCTTCAGGCTTTTCACTTTACGTTGGCATTGCAACCAAGTCCTTCTATGGCCCCGTTCGGACATTTCTCTCGAAATGCTATCGAAAACGGATCGATTCCGATAGGACCCTTCAAGTTTAGCTTGCACAGAA
The DNA here is from genome assembly GCF_900880675.1 of Sparus aurata. Lineage (NCBI taxonomy): Eukaryota > Metazoa > Chordata > Actinopteri > Spariformes > Sparidae > Sparus > Sparus aurata. The sequence continues at coordinate 30,803,111 of NC_044199.1, read as the reverse complement.
GCGTCCCCCTAAATACTTATCAGGTCTAAAACCTCACTGTCCCTCCACTGGCCGCCTGCTTCACTGCTCCTCCATGTTTGTTTTGATGATGTTCGTGGCTCCCGCCTGTGGCACACTTTTTTTGTCATTCATTTACAAAACAGTGCAGCGCGGGTCAGAATGAGGTCAAAGTCGCATTAAATGCGACCTGGCTGTTCAGATTGCGGTCGCATTCAAAAAAATCCGATACGTATCCGATTCAGTACCACATTTAAATGTGGCCTGAATCTGATTAGAAAATGTCAGATTCAATGCGACTTGTGCTGTTCACACTGTCAAAAGCAAATCAGATATTGGTCACATATGAGCGAAAAAATCGGATTCAGGTCACTTGTAACTGCAGTGTGAATGTAGCCTAACTGGAATCAGGTGAAAGTGGACGAGTATATAAGCTGAGGGAATAACGAGGGAACGAGCCACAGGTGAGGAGAGAACCAGGTGTCGGGAGCTGATTGCCGGATCTGAAGTGAAAGGAAGGTCAGTGATATAACAAGTAACAAAAATCAAACTCAGGCCCTCTTCTGCACATGTGAACACAGTTTTAGGTCACTGAAAAAGGTCCTTCTAAGATGAAGATCTTCAAAAACTCACTTTTCAGTTTTCTTTTCCCAGTTCCCTCCCTAACTGGGTCCTCAGTATGGCATCATTGACACATTTTGAACTTGCACTTGGAGTGTTTGAGTTTGTAGGCTACATTACATGATAGATTGTCTCTATTTAGAAAGACACACACCACATTTAAAAAACACAGTGATGGAGGAGAGAGACCCGGAAGAACGGCTGCTGACACATTTAAATGAAAGCATCATCCAGGAGGACATTTCACTGCCTCTTCATTTTCAGGATAATTCACTTGTTGCCTTGGTGCTGGTACTTTACATAACTTACATTTACTGTAAACACTGCACCTTATCCTCCCGCAACAAGTTCCTCTTCCCTTCTATCTTCTACCTCAGTATTTTAATTTATAGCTACTGCATTGTATTGTATATAGCATTTTATTTAAATTTTTTTAGGAAAAAAAAAAAAAGATACAGCTCTGGAAAAAAACCCCTCCAGGGTGGAGACATTCATAAACTTTTTTGGAAGCAATGACGCAGACACACGTTTCAATAAGATACTGGGAGTATTTGAGTTTGTACGTTGATGGAATGGATTTTATATTGTTCAATGTTATATATAGAAAGACACAAATGAACACTGATAATACAGTGATGGAAAAGAGATACAAAAAACAGCCACTCACAATGTTTTGCCAGCAAACTACCCAAGAACATTCCCTGGAGAGCCGTCGTATTTCACGGCCTTGCTCATTGCGTTTTCTGTAACCAAGCAACCGAGCAAAGTATTCAATCTGCTTCTTCATGACAACAGCACGTGCATGTCCATCGTACGCTGACGGGATATGTTTTTTCACATGTGTTGTGTGGATGGAGATCATTTCTAATATTGCCGTCTGGAGATATTTTGTTTTCTATAACCCTAACCCCCAAATTACTACTGTAATGTGGACGAGTCCTACAACAGGTTAGACTAAATTATTTGCACCAAATGTGCAAATAATGTGAACACTGAAAACATAAATGAACCAGCTGTCAGTGATCAGTAGTCTGGAGGGAAGGAGACCCTTCAAAACATGTTTTATAAAGACGGTATCTGTTTTAATTCCTCAGACTTCCTCCTTAATGCATTGCACGTTCTCTGTTATTGTGCTTTTTATCCATTACTGTAATAAATGTTTAATGTGACAGAGTGTAGTCACTGTTTGACCAGGTAGAATAGATACTGTATGTCGAGAGGCTTCCTGGTTAAATAAATACAATCTCTGAACAGAGACAAGGTTTCTCCACATGGACCCCTGTAACTATGTGACAAAAGCTGCCGTACGTCTCGTTAATCATGTCAGCTCTGTGTGCTGATTGATCCTGCGAGATGAGGTTTAAAGCTCCTGGAGAAACTGTGGATATTCACGTGAAGCTGTTTCCAAGGTCAATGATGAATGTTCGCATTTTCTTTTAAGGCACAATGCTGATTGTTTTTCGCAATGTTTTCATTTACAGTTAAACAGTACTCAGTTTTCCATCGGTATCCATGGTGACAGGTGCTTCATGAAGTTTATAATGGTGAGTGCATCCTACACTTCATCTGTCGCACGATCTACCACAGTCTCTGTTCTGCCACTGCAGCTTGAAGGACACTTGAAAACGCTGAGAATGACTGACTATCTTGTTTACAGGTAAATATGAAGACATGCACTCATCCTCAGCTCGTTCTTTTGGAAAGTCTTTTAGCGCGTGAGATTTCAGGGTTGGGCCCGTGAAGGTCACCAGGTGAGCTGTTCAAGACAGAGATGGATGCAAGACTCCCTCCACACGGCTTCTCCTCCGTCACAGCTTTTATGGCTCATTACACCAGCCGGGCTCTCCACCCACACAACATCACAGCTCACAGGCTGTCTGACAGATGGCCGTCTCGTTGACTCCATTAGAGACAGACAACCGGGAAAGTCCCGACGTAAGGTCACAGAGCAAGAGGGGAGGGCAGCTGGTGTCCTTCTGCTGCCTGCCGACTTTATACAGGTATGTGTGACAGAATGACCCGTCACCTTCTCCCTCAGAGAAAACTCTGAGAACTCTATCTGTTTTAGAACCACTTCATCATTTCATCATCAAACAAAATCTAGCTTTTGTATTGGCCATCGCCATCCACATCGGTGGTGACCAAAACCAGCTGTCATTGACCTGAATGTGGACCGTCTCTAGATGTTGTTCTGGGTGCGATAATGGGTATTTTAATCCTCACCATGTGCCTTTTCCTAAACTTAAAGGGATATTCCGGTGTAAATTTAATCCATGGTCTAACACACCGTGACACTGTGTTAGACTCGATTACCGAGTGCAGTAGAGTCCCGCAGTAATGATAATTATTGAGCTGCGGGACTCGGTAATCGACTAACAGGGCTTCCCCACAACAAGGAAGGCTTCTCGGGTGGTGAGATTTGTTTATCTATTCTGACAAATCCGGCAATGACATCAAATGTTTGATGCCTCGAAATATGTGCTGGGACCCTGTTTCTAATGTTGCTGAAGTGTGGTGCTGTTCTGAGCATTATTTGTGGCTTTTTGATGGCGGTTTTACTTTTGGACCCATTTACTGCAGTGTAATGTTGTCGTGCGGTCGTTTCTGAGGATGCTAAAACGACGTTAGCTAACGGTCTGTAAAATGTATCTCTCGAGAGGGAGTCTAACACAGTTTCACGGCGTGTTAGACCATGGATTAAATTTACACCGGAATGTACCTTTAACCAGACCATAAGCACAGCATCGTCCCATGATAAAACTGAAAATGGAACCTAGAGAAACGTAAAATTAAAACATATCCGTGGTTTGCAGAAATATGAAGAATATAATGTGAGATTCAACACACGTCACTCCTACAGGCAGTTAGCTGACCCACACCTGTGCACCCTGAATGAGCGGAGCATTATGTGAGTAAGATTGTTGTTGTGACAAAAGATCATTATCACTGCAGCCAATTTGACTTGTCGAAGCAGGAAAAGCACAGGTGACCGAGTACTCGACGTCAGTGAGCGAACATGCATAGAGCCAGGACCCTGTAACGAGCTCACCTGCATGGAATGCAGCCATCGCTAATTTGAGAAATTCCACCTGTGCTTTTCCAAGTTTGAAGAGTCGAAACATCCAAAATGTATGATGATTACATTGTGATGCAGAGAGTGTGTGGTATCTTTTGAGACCACATAAGGTGGTTACGTCATCTTTCACAGTCACATTTATTAGGTCGTTTGAAGTTAAAGTTAAAGATTAAGGTTGCCACTTGGTGATTATAGACTTTTAATAAACATTTCTCCCTAAAACAATTTGGTGTGGTAAGTTAGTATCATCTAGAACGTTTCCAATTCAGCAAATTGCAACGACGGTTTCTGGTTTTGTCTAATTTATTAAAACAAGCAGTCTGTTTCGTACGTCTCCAACAAATACTGCAGATATTTTCCTTTGAGGTGAAATTTTAATTGAGAACTTGATGAGAAGCCTCTTCCTTTTCGAACGCAAGAGACGGCCCGTCATTGTTCTTCAGCTGTTCCATCAGCCTGCCTCATTTCACGAGCATTGATTGCGGTGGATGGGGAATTAAAACTCTCCCCACTCTCCAAAATCTATTTGCTCTGATCCAAAAACTGGGAGCCACCCACAACTACTTCCCCCCCAGGTGTGCGGGGAACTTTCATTAAGTTTTGATCAATTAACTTTAGTTAATTGAAAAATAAATTGATAGAGAGACTTAATTCGGCACAAATCTATCCACACATATTCACTCTGACTAAACCGTGATGTACTAAAAGCAGAAGACACAAGTTTGAAATTTAAAACCTGCATCAAAGCGTCTATTCAGCAGCATCTGTGAAATGAGTGTTATCAGTCATAAAGCGGCTGGAATCTGCGTTTAATTAATCAAATTGTCAGGCTCAACATTAGGTCAGGAGCTCCTCTGCTGATTGGTCGACCCCATCACAGCCTTTAAAAGCGGCTGCTGTTGACAGAAGCGGCACAAAGCTGACGCATCACGATACAGAATTCTTAATAAAGCTGCGTTTTAGTTGCACAGTTACCGTTTTGTTTTAATGTGACAGTAATAGATGAGGTTGAGGACGTTCAGGAGCAACTTTAAACATGATATTAAATAATATACAAGCAGGTTCCACTCTTACAGAAACTTTAGTTCAACATGAGTTTTTTGACGTTGGTGGAACAAGAGCAGCAAAATAAATGAAAAAGAATAGATATAAAAAGGTAATTTAGTCTGACTACAACTGAACAGTGTACAACATGGCATCATCTGCATGTCCATTAAATCCTTGTTTATGTTGCAAAGAAAGCGCGATACAGACTTCAAATTAAGAGGATCAGATCCATGGTTCAACTGCGTCTCGCTCCAACAGTTAAATCTGAACATATTTAAACAATCACCCATCCGTTACGGAAATGCCACATGTGAAATTTGGATTTTCACAATTTCACATGTGGACTGAATATCCTTAAATGTTATCTGGCTTTTTTCACATGTTTATGTTAAGTTGGCAGCAAAACAGGAGTCTCCAGGCAGCTAAATGGTGGAACAGAAGGAAATTTAATGAAAGATGATAAAAAAAAAAAAGTAAAAAACACAGAAAAGAAGGAAGAATACAGAAAATATGAAAAACTCAGCCACATTCAAACCGTGTGAAGGATGGGCGACTCAGACAAGAACACAGTGCCAACACTGGGAAACTGACAAAAAGAGGGAGAACACGTGGATTAAATATTCACAGAAGGCTAATCAGCGACAGGTGAGACTAATTGGGACAATCAGACGGGAGGGAAAACGAGACAGAGGCATGGAGTCACGCAACATCATAAAATAATTCACTCATTGTTCACATGTAAAGTAAAAATCATGCGAAAATAAAAATAATGTTAAATGTGAACTGGACATTTTCACAGTTGATTGGCTCTTTCATATATGACTGACAGTGTTTACATCAGAAATGTACATGTTTACATTTGATCATACGCAATTCACTTTCATTCACAAAGACTGTTGACTGTTGGACTGTTGTGGTTGCTGTGAAACAATGAGGTGACGAGGTTTCATTTCCAGGTGTCATTATAGCCCTTTTTAAAGATGCTTACCTAATCTGAGGTCACCCAATTGTTGGTAATAAATGTCCATACTGGTAATGAATGTACAAGGACTAATTAGTACTTGATGTTAAATCCTTTACAATCAATAAACTGTTTAATTTCCCCCAACTCACATCAGCAAACATTGTTATCTTCCCTGCTTGTAATGAGCTTTTTATCTTGTGTTTGTTTGGCCATGAAATCTCTTTTTCTTTTTTTTCTGTATGCTGAGGATTGATGGTGGACTGTGCATCAAACAGGCTACAAGTCACCGTGCACCCATTATAGACGTGAACCCCCTCAAGCTGAAGCAACACATCTGCACTTGCTTCACAAACCGAAGGAAAATGTGTCACTGTAAGATTTTAGGACAGTATATGAATGCCTGACCCAGTTTGGTACATATCAGTTTTGATGTGAGCAAAGCAGGTCCTCGGAGCGTTTTTCTGAAGAGATCTCATTTTGTAAAGCCCGTGGAGAGCTGAGAGTCGGCACGGTTGCATACAAACCAATCACCACACAGGTGATTTCACTGATTAGCGGTCCCTCTGTGATTCAAGGTGCTTATCAGGGAAATCAGGAGCTGAACACTTTCCCCCTGACAGCTGTTGCTCCCTGGGCTGGCAGTGTTTCACACAGGGCCACAGCTGGCTGTTCTGATAAAGAATACGCTTTCTTTTCACTTGTAAATTGCTCCATCTTCAAACACATTACATTCTGCAGAGCTACTTCTTTTTTCTCTGCAGGTTATAAGAAAGCTTTTAAGCCTTTTTTTCCCCCTGTTTATTTCTCATAGCGAACACATAAACTGAAATGTCGGCGCTTGCGTTAAAGCTATGCTAACTCTGCATTCACGCCCTGCATGAAAGATTTATATGTATAATGGATAAAGCAGGAGGTGTCCTGATATAGCAAATGACAGATTCAGCAGGTAAGAACATTGTGATGCAAGGCAAAGTGGTATTTTCTCTGCCAAGTCTGTATTCAGAGACTACCGTAATGTATATAAGGACAGCTTGTCAAGGCCATTGTGAACCAAACCACTACATTCAAACACAACCTGTCACAATGTTTTGCCTCCGTAAGACAGTAATAAACGCGCTGTTTAGTATCAGGCTCCCAACTCTGCAGAAGGAGGAAAGAACTTTATATCGTCTGAATCTTTGGGCCACATCCTGGTGGCGTGACTTCAGCGCTGTGGCTTCACGGCTCTGCACACTGAAGCTGCACACCTGTTCCCTCTCACATGCTCTTATGGGGAAGCAGACATAAACAACATGGAGATGAGCATGGTGCAACCAAAAAAAAAAAAAGGTTAAACAAGCCTGGATGAGTGATGAGATTTGTTCAACACAGGTTTTCTATTCTTCAGCAAGAACTGAAGGAGAGATTTTAAGTTTCTGTCAACGGTAGTATGCTAGCTAGCATTTAGCCTCAAGGGCTGGAATGTTTACCGTTGCTTGGCGGCATGGTCAGCTGCCCCCGTTGCTTGTTGTGGTCCGGCTCGGAAAATACTAATGTAATCAGTAATGTTTGGTGTTACTGGGGTGGCCCTGATGAGTCCGTGAGCAGTGCTTGTGTGTTTTGAATCTGTTAGCGTAGATTGGTAGATACTCCCTTTTTCTTCACTGCAAGTGTTGATTTACGGCCTGCAAGCTCTTGCTGCGCCAGAGCAGAAACATATATAGTGAACTGTCGGCTTATAAAGTTCTTCATTCACTCTACTTTCAGTTCCGGTTTAGTCTCCACCGACACATTTGGAACATGCCTGGTTCTTGTGCAATTAGGTCTTCCACTTTCTCTGGCCACCAACGTTACTGTTCAGTCCAAGCACAATGGCAAATGCCAGAGCAAGCTATTTATTCTTAGTGGCTTATGCACAACTGTTGTGCGACACTTTGACATTAGAGTCACTTAATTCAGCGTTACAAAGGCTTACTAAAAATTCAAGGGTAGCTGCTTAATGCTCTTCAACTTTCATGGTGTTTGCAGAAAAGCGGAGCTTGCAAAACTGCAGTGATCTTGTTAAAACTGAATCTCTAATGTATTCAATTTTCTCAAGATGCGGCATGCAATCCATCATTAGAACAATGGGCCCTATGAAAAGCGCATTTAGTCAGCGTGCTGTTGGAATAATGTTACAGTGGAAATCTGATTGTCTCATCAGAATTCTTGGTGAAAACCCAATCTGAAGTGAAGGGCCACATTAATCAAGCAGCAGAACCAAAATGAGATCCACGAAGCCCCTCAGTCCTCCTCGTTCAACATGGATCTGAACAAGGGTGGTTGAAAGAGTGTGCCTTCTTTAACCTCAGATTCCAGTTGACCACTTCAACAGTACATAGAAAGATAATTTCATCCACTTACTAGATATTGGATTTATGATTATGATGGCATCAGAACAGGTGGAGGAGCTCTCTTGTTGATCTTTCAAGCACTTCCTTTCCCTTACTGTAGCTCCTCCTGGGAGATCTCAACATGCTCCCAGGTGTGCTGGGAAATAAAAACTCTCCACTGAGTTTGAATCTATTCCAGGGCTTCCTCACAGTCAGCATGATACCCTCTTGAGGAGAGAGCTTTGACTCCCAGCCCTGAACAGAATTAGGCCTCACCTAAAACTGGATCAAGTTCATTACAATATATTCTTCATTTTTGTACCCAACATGTGGGTTGGATGAAAGCTTAAGCACCAAAGGGACAGCCTCATAAGATACTCAACCTACCTTTTTAAATAGTGCTTTTCACTGCAAAGTAAGGGTAGCTTGGCTCTCAGTTCAAGAACTGCTCAGAAATGGCCCAAGGAACATGGCAAAGAGCTCAAGGCGTCCAACTGGTCTCCAAACTCCCCAGATCCCAATCCAATCGAGCATCTGCGGGACATGACGGAACCAGTTAGATCCATGGAGGGCCTCACTTTGCATCCCGCAGGACTCAAAAGGATTCACTGCCAACTGTTTTACAGTGAAAAGCTGTGGTGAAATTTGCCACAAGTGCTGTGAGGTTCAAAGGAAAACAAGAGGATGGACAGACAGCCAAGTGACCAGTTTTCACCGAGCTGACAGGAAGATGATCATCTGATAACTGCCTCTGTCCCAGCCTGTCATCTTTACCTGTCGATGTCTTTCCTCATCTCAGAAACGCACGCACACCCACAGACACACACACTCACACACACTATGGCGTTAAATCGATGTCAAAACAACCAGAGAGACACGCAGCAACGCACGCACGCATGATTATTTTGTGATGCGTGCGTTGTTACGTGCAGATTGTATTTCACGCGTAACAAAAAGCTGCGTACGTATGAAGCAGCGTGTGCACGTCTGTCTGTCACTGTGTGTGTAAACGCCTAACAACATTTGTCAAACAGTGACAGACAGACGTGCACACGCTGCGTCATACGTACGCTGCTTCTTGTTACGTGTGACAGAGTTTGCACACGTCATTTCCGCATACGCGTAAGCGCGTGACAAAAATGTTCAATCATCTTCATGCGAGCGTTAACACGTGCGTTCGCAAAAAGACGCATGAATGTTACGCGTAGTCACTACGCGTCGTGTGATTACCGGCGTGCAGCAGTCATCACGCGTGAACATGCGCGTTAACGGGGGGCCATTATAAGTCAATGAGGAAACTACATTACACGTCAGGCGCAGCTTGCTGCACTGGCGTCAAAGCAGGCGCGAGTGACACGTTCAGTTGATACGTGCGCACGCTTTTTGAAATGTTTTTAACGCCACACACACACACACACACACACAGACTCACATCCATTTCCTGCAAACTTACCTGAACCCTAACCTTCAGCTTCACTATAAAATTTGATGACTTACATTATGGGGTCCAACATTTCGTTCCCACAAATCTGTAGGACCCCACAAATATCAAAAAGAAAGAAAAACACGAGCACACACACACACACACACAGTCTCACATCCTGGCTCTAAGTGTGTAAATCTGTGAGTCCATCTGTCCATTGGCATGTAGACGAGGAAGAATTGCAGTGATAATTTATAGAACACACTGCAACGAGTGTGATGGAGAGAGACACAGAGAGCCTGTTTTCAGCTGACACCTAAAATGCACCTACAGCCACAAGAAGTTAGCAGGTTAACATGCTTATCTGTGGCTGGTAAGAGCGAGCAGCTTTGGAGATGTGCTTTTTCGACATCTTAACTCACTTACCATGCTATATGGACTTGCATTTCTACAGTGCTTTTTCAGTCTACCGACCACTCAGAGCGCTTTACAACACTTGTCATATTCACCTGTTCACACACACATTCATGCACTGCTCTTCAGGAGCAATTTGGGGTTCAGTATCTTGCTCAAACCAGCGACCTTCCGATTGTTAGACAACCCGCTGTACACGCCGAGTTACAGCCATCCCTAATTTTAATGCAAGAAACGTTTTATTTTCACATCTGAACTCAATCTGCAAATATCGCTGTGATAATAATCTTGTGTTGCTGTTGGCGAGTTAGTGTTCAGATTTCTTTATTTTTGTCCACAAATTCAGATATAACTAAATCGGGCTTTTGACACAAGGAAGTCAAACACATGGTGTACTTGACCCTCAGTCTTTCCCCTTTCGTAAATTAAAAAAGAAAGAAAAAGAAACCAATGTTCATCTTGGTGGTCCAATGCGTCAAGGTCAAGGAGAAAAAAGGAGAACTGCAGTGTGCCAACACAAAAGCAGGTCTCCCCAAGCTAACCCTGCAGCTGTGCACAGACCACCAGTAACATGCTGCTGGACTGTGACTGCTCCATGTTGTGACCGGATCAATGTGTAGCAGGAGACCGCAGAGAGAACAGCATGCACAGTAAACTTTGTCAGGAACGGGTCTTTCTTCTCCAGCCGGCTGCGAAAAAGTCCATGACTGATTTCCTGGTGGCTCTGCGCATCACAGCAGGACGTTGAGTCGGGTCTCGCTGATGGCAGTTTAGACAGAGTGCAGCGCTGTGAGACCCGCAACTGCTGGTATTATTTCAGGCAATAAAGCCACATGTCGGCTCTGAGCTGAGCAGCTCTACAGAGGTGCACAGTGGTTAGAAAGCAAACAAACACAAAAACATACATGACTCATTTACTAAATGTTTGTTAAGAAATGGGGAAATTAGCAGGAGGAACACATTTAACTATTTATCAGTGAAAGGCACAAATTGATGATACTAAACATACCAGTAAAATATCCACTGACAATGTGTTTTATTTGTTTTCCTACTCATAAAAACTGGACCAGGACACAATTTAAAGAACTTTATGTACAAGCATTTAAGGGTCTTGGTTAAATATTAAAGTGGTGATTTGGAACTGTGGATATAGTGTGTTTACTTCATTAACATTTAAAGACAACAACTTTCTCTGCCTAACTTTAATTATACCGTAGCGGCCGTGCATACAGCAAAGTGAGAGTCATAAAAAAAAAGTTAATAACCGCAGTTGGTATATGTTTTGACAAACTTTGGGAAGAAAAGAAACAAGCTTTTGACTGCATCATAAAGCACTGATGAATTTGATGATCCCAGGTTGACAGATTGTTAGCCACCTTTCACATCGGGAGGTGGAGGGAGTGGTGACGTTCTTTCAAGGCTGCCAAAGGACCGATTGTGGTTCAAGTTACACCAGAGGATATTTTACAGACACCAGACATTTTTATGGTGACCAAAATTGGCTTTTTTCATGGGAAGTCAGACAATCGCCGTCAGTAAACGTGGTGACCAAAAAAGGTATTTTAAGCCATACCATAATGTAACGTTAAATGTTTTTAGTGCCTAATCAGAGTCTAAGCACAGCATTGTGTCAAGAGAGAAATAGTAAAGTCAGGACACTTTCCAGCCATGTTTGTGACATCAAATCTTAAAGGGATATTCCGGTGTAAGTTTAATCCATGGTCTAACACACCGTGAAACTGTGTTAGACTCCCTCTGGAGAGATCAAGTTGGCAGACCGCTAATTTGTGGAGTTTTATCAACCTCAGAAACGACCGCACAACAACAATACACTGCAGTAAATGGATCCAAATATAAACCGCCACCAAAAAGCCACAAATAATGCTCAGAACAGCACCAAACTTCAGCAACAGTACAAATAGGGTCTCAGCACATAGTCCGGAGCATCTAACCTCCGCTAGCTTAGCTGGATTTCTACTGAAAAGCTGACTAAATTTACCACTCTTCTGCAGCAGCTTCCTGTTGACGGGAAGTCCCGACGAGTCGATTACCGAGTGCAGTAGAGTTCCGCGGCTCATGGATGAAAATGTGTGATTATGACTCCATGGAAAAGCAATCAAAGTTCATATGTGTCTTACCTGCCAGTTTATAACAGTTATTATCGAGAGCGGACAGGGAAAAGAACGGAATTGAGCATTTCTAACCGCACTCGGTAATCGTCGCGTCGGGACTTCCCCGACCTGGAAGCTGATGGAGGAGAGTTGAAATCTGTTTTTATCTTCACAATAGAAATCCAGCTAAGCTAGCGGAGGTTAGATGCCCCGGACTGTGTGCTGAGACCCTATTTGTACTGTTGCTGAAGTTTGGTGCTGTTCTGAGCATTATTTGTGGCTTTTTGGTGGCGGTTTATATTTGGATCCATTTACTGCAGTGTATTGTTGACGTGCGGTCGTTTCTGAGGTTGATAAAATGCCGTAAATTAGTGGTCTGCAAACTTGATCTCTCGAGAGGGAGTCTAACACAGTTTCACAGTGATTTAGACCATGGATTAAACTTACACCGGAATATCCATTTAAGGTATTTTTATGAAAATCAGTGCATTTCCAGTGGCATCAAAACCGGATAATTAGCATCTTAAAGGCGGGATACTGCGTCAGTTTCTAGGTTTTTGTGGTGACAGAAGCAGGTTTTTCAAGTCAAAAAAGGATATTTTACCAAGTGGGTTTTGGGCCATTGCAACATATCCTTGGTTAACAGAAATTGTGTGAAAAAGTGTGAACGTCCATGAAAGATCTGCTTCATCGTATCAGTATTCGACTACTATGCTGCTGCTTATAATTCAGCAAAACTTCCACAGCTCGACTTTAAACAGCACAATATTGAGAGAAACGTTATGGCTCCCTGGGGCTTTTCTCTCCAGCCTACCTCTACTTTTACTACCGAAAGATTATAAATATATAAAAATGCAAATGTGTGGAAACTGCCAACTTCCTTTCCTTTTGGCCGGTTTTTATTCACACTCATTTGTAAGATGTACGTTTTTCAAGTCTGGCAAAAGCAAAACTAAATACTGAGGTGTTTTGATGGAAACAGTCCAGTTTTTGGTGTTTGACAGACAGTTTGGCCCACAGCAGGAGACAGCCAGGTACCCCGTCGGATTCAAACATCCCCTTCCTGATGTAATTACCGAACCACAGGCTGCAGCTCTTCATCTAATCTTTCAGAGAGAGACTTCAGCTCAATTTAAAACTGACATGAAAAAGCAAGAAACTAAAATCGGACGGACGGTGGTGATGACTTCTGCCTCTTCTGCGTTTAAATTGGAAGTAGCTGATTTTAAGTGCCAGAAGCACAGATGTACTGGATGAGACATTATTAAACAGGCATAACTGATACAAAAATAGTGGCAGAAAATGCATTTAGAAATAGAATTTGCAGCTAAACGTTGTAGTTTAATGCTCTGAACTTGAGGTCGAACGGGATGTATATAAAGTGCAGCTCTTCCCTGTAGCTCTGATCCAAAACATTGCTTTATTCTTTGCCAGGAGGCATTGTGTGCCAATGGAGCAACATAGCAGTTCTATAGCATCTACGGTCAGGCTAATAAAATAAACAGTTATAACAGACGAGTGGATCTTAAAGTGTATGTGATACTTATGAGTGCCACAATGATTTATCAGGATGCCATCCAGCTCGCCCAGTCGGCTGGATCAGATTAATGTTTCTGCACACCACAGATCTGTTCACATTTCTACATGACATGGGCAACGCACCAGATAGACATTTGTACACAACGTGAGAAAAGCCTGCTTTATACACATTTATAAGCATGAAGCATTTGATATTTTAAGGAGCCATTTTCTAGCAGATAGCAGTGTTTGACATATTTATAACGGGGAGTCGGAACATCTGCTGGTATTTTAAGCCAAAACATGATCCTTTCCTAACCCTAACCAAATTGTTTTTGTGCCCGTTACTGATCCAGCCGAGGGCCCATCCATCTGGTTCATCAAGAGTCACTCTCATCTCAACGGTCTATAAAAACTTAGAAAAATCTGTCTTCAGACATTTCTTGGCCCAGTCTTGACGTTTCAATTTATGTGTCTCTTCAATGGTGGTCGGGTTTCAGCCTCCCTTACCTTGGCCATGCCTCTGAGCACTGAACACCTTGTACTTCTGGGCACTCCAGGTAGGTTGTAGTTCTGGAATATGACAGCACTCGAGGATAATCGGTCCCGGTAGCTTCTCGCTCGATTTTTCTCAAATTTTTGGCAGTTAATTTGAGTCTTTTTTTTCTCAACACGTTTCTTCTGACTCTGTTGAGTATTTGCAACAAAACGTTTGATGGTTCTGTGATCACGCCCCAATAACTTAACAATTTTTAGAGTGCTGTATCCCTCTGGAAGACTTTTTACAATTTTTGAATTTTTCAGTCAGTTAAATCTTTTTTTTGGCCAATTTTGCCTGAGGAAAAGAAGCTGCCTTATAAATGATGTTGGCTGGGGGACGTCAAAAAATTGATGTTATGGTCTTAATACTGACTTGCCTAATAATTGTGCACACAGTGTAGGTTTAGGCACAAAAGCCACTTGGTTAGGGTTCGGAAATTATCAATGATTGGCTTAAAATACCCATTTAGGTTGCCACTCTCACGGATGCAGATGGTCCAACTTCCCGTTAAAAAATTGCCAGGTTTGGTCACCACAAAAACATATGGAAATGTCAGCAGGTTTTCACACTACAAAAACAGCTTATAAATATACTCATCTCCTGTGAAAAACAAAAAAAACAGCCAAAAATGGCTGGAAATATCCCCAGGTCACTCAAACTGCAGTCAGCTGTTTGGCAGTCTTGCTGGTTACCACTATGTCCTCCATCTCCTGGTGTGAAACGTGTCTAATATGCATATAATGTGAACATGATATGCCACGTTTAAATATCAACCTTGGACGTATCTGTGGTGTGCAGCTATGATAGCAGCTAACATCCTGCTGACTGGGCTGACACTGCAAAGATTTCTTGTGGCGACTGGGTTGTGTTTGCTAATAATAAAAATGGATTATCTCCAATGTAAACGCGCTTCATGCAGATGGGTTTAAACATAAAGATAAAGATAGTTCAGGTGTGGCCTATTAACAGTATAATCCATAAGAAACAGTTTAAACCTGCATTTAAAATGGTTTCACTGTAGGCTGTAATGGCATCAGTATTGCATGACATCACCACTAGCTTCCTTGACTATTGATTCATGCATAGTGAGTGAACACATTCCCATAAGTGATGCAAAGTGAATGAGAGGAAGTATCTTCAAAGGCTTTGCAAGCGTCTCCAGAGGTTCATCACCTGAGCTCACTCCAAATGAACCCACTCATCTCCAACATCTCCAACACTCAGGCACACACACACAGGAATGTATGTATATTAAGACCCAGAGGAACTTGTGTTGAGGAATATAATTTAATTTTCCAGTTATAGGACAGGGCTGCTGTACCGCAGGGAAATCCATCATCTACTGCTGTAGCTTCAGGCTCTGGTTGATCAAATTAAATTCCTCCTGCATTGTGTGCTGCTTTGTCGATTCCCAGTACCTCCAGAAAAAAAGCAAATCCCTAGAAAACAGAGTGAACACCAGGAGTTCTCTGAACAGAGTTTCACTCGTGCCCTTGAGATTTTAACAAGGTACCTGATAAAAAAAAAAAAAAAAAAAAAAGAAAAACTTATTCAGAGTTTCTGTGGGCTGAACACGAAAGGTGTACTGAGGTAAACAGCTGTTTCTTTCTGATTGGAATGTGTAATTTTCACAGGAAATTAAGGTGGAAATTTATTTGGTTCCTTTCAGGGAGTCAACCTGGAAATGTTTTCAGATGGAAAACTATAAGTCAGTCCAATACGGCAAAGTTTATAGTACTGATATTCACATTCCCCAGAGGATTAAAACCCAATGTGACCTCTTAAGCTTCATCTGACACCATGATCCAAAGTTTATAGCTGTCCATAAGACGGACCTGGAGATAACTAATCCAGTTTATAATCCTTCAGTGCCCATATCTTTAAACAGATTGCTGCTGCCTAAATTGATGAGTTCAAGCCGATTGTAATGAATTGCTGACAGTGTGTTGCATGAGTTGAGATTTTGTGATACACTTTTGAAGACCTTGAAGCACACAACATCCACTGCCAAACAAAACCATAAAAAAAACAAATTTAAACTTTCTCCGCCTCAGAAAGTGTATTTAAAACTAACTGCCTCAGCACACTCATCAAACAAACCCACCCAAAAAACACATTTAATCTGCACCCACATCACTACACGAGACGTTTTCCTAAACTCAACCGAGTAGTTTGGTGCCTGACAATCTGTCCTGACTGCATATAAGCTTCAGACACAACACAGTGTTGGATGCTCGCCGTCCATGCTGAATCTGTTAAATATTTATTCTGTTACATCGTGTAAACAAAGCAAGGACCAGCTGTGCGCTAGACATCAAACTTAAGGCTTAACCACTCAAAGATGGGTGAGTTTGCTAAGAGCCTATCTTCCTCCGTTTGCATTTTTCAAACAGGAAACGTGTGTTTTATATTGTCACGTTTAGATATTTCTCTACTGGGAATACAGAACCAACAGCAAGTGGAGATGGTGTGTTTCCTTAGTAGAAATGTTCAGTTCCCTGGGGATCTCGCTTCAGCCAGCTGGCACCTTATTTAGGTTGTTTTGTAGGAAAAGGAGAGGGTCTCATATAGATTACTCTTCATATCAACATCATCGATCAACCATTTCTCGTCCATGTCGTGCATTCAAGGCAAAGAACAGGAAAACAGAAAAGGGCGTTGGGCTCAAAGTGGCATGATCTTAGGAGTGTGAGGATGTCCACTGTATTTTAGAGACACTCCTCGTAGTAATGTGTTTAAAAATGACAAGACGCTTTCAAGCACCCAAGAAATATCAGGAGTATTGGAAGAAAACCTGAAGTCACTAAGAAAAAACACTCTACAAATAATGAAAACGTAATGAAGATGTGAAGTCAGCAAAATAGTCATTTATGTTAAACTAACAAGAAGCTTAATTATACAGAATGAGCAAAACACAATTAGCCAAAGCTGGAACGTGACAACAGATCTGGTTTTGTGAACCTTCTCTCATGCCGCACCAGGGCAGAGCCACAGGCTGCTGGAGAAGGTAATGTCATGCTATGCCAATGGGTTTTACCGCCTAATACCAGGCATGTGTGAGTGGTAATTGTCCATTTGAAAGCCTGGCAAACGGAATAAAACTTCGTCAAACACAGATTGAACACGTCCAATCTGACCAAACATCTCCGAAACGATTCCAAACAACGACAGACAGCCATGGCACACCAAACAACATCTGTGTTTGCTGGAGAATGTTTGACTGGTGTGCCACAGCAGTCGCCACCGCCTGTGATTTAACAAATGAACTTGTAGAGAAATAACCAACCTGGTCTCAAGGAGCTTCATCGTGTCGTCAAAGCAGTGCATTGCCATAACATATATGCGCAGACTTTATGTCATTGTAAATTAGGTTTTTTGGGGCAACTTCTGGTGTAAATGGGACGTTGGTCAAACAGAAAGACTCAACCTTTGGCCCTTGCAGCTTGTGATGGGTAATTTTTGCTACTTTTGCCATTTATTATGGATTATAATAGAAAGACTGAAAAACAGCTAATGACAATCAGTATTTGCAGCCCACATTGAAGAGCACCAGCTGTACAACTTTAAAACGAGCATGTTTGGGATGGAGCTTTTGGCTGTCAAAGACACAATAAGCTGCGGAGCATGTCTTTCTCAGCCCTTTGTGTGAGTTCAGGTGCGATCTGCCCGTAGGACTCTGATTTTAGTTAATTTAATTCCAGGCTGGAAGCTACAGACATTTATCCTGGAGATGTCAGGCAGGGTGGAGTGTGGCAAACCGATGTATCATCGCCCGGTGCCAGAAGTCAGGCCTCCAAACAGACACCTTTAGCTCGCTCAGAGAAATGACTTCATTATAGATAAAGGGGGCCCTGTAGGTCCTGACCCTCCAGTGTCTTTACCTGTTAAACTGTGATTAAAGGAGAGAGAGTGAATCTTACCTGCTGCTGAGCTGTGATTCAGCTGCAATTAGCAGGGAAGGTGTTTTGCATCATTCATGTTTACAAAGTAGAAGCTACATTGTGAATAAGAACTTAAAAAGGCTTACTTGAAATGTGCTATCTGCCGTTTGCAGCCTTTCATTTCAGACTGACACAAACAAGTTGCTCGCATTGATTAGAAAAACTTATTTCAAGGAGCGAGAATCCAGTTAAATGGATTTTTTTTGATTGAGTGAAATGACTCTTGACCCTGCCTGAAGATCTTGTCTCATTAAACAAACACAGCTCTGTCATTGTTTTGTTGACTGAAAATGGCCAACAGCCCTGCCGTGGAGGACTCTGCTGCAAAAAACCCTAAGAACTCATGGCCAACTAAAAATACGAAACGAAAATATGAGGCAGCATATATTAAATATGGCTTTACAGCCATACAGAAAAATGGCCATGATTGCCTGAAATGTGTTCTCTGTGAGACCCTCTCAAACTAGTGTTTAGATGTTCGTTAATAATTTTCTTATGCTAAACAAATGTAATAATTATTCAATAGTGAATAAAAATAAGAAATACATTCTAAAAGTTGATATTTCTTTACATAGTTTGTAGCATTGTCTGTGTGTTTAGGGGTCCCCGGCCAGAAGCTAATTCTGTTTGGGGGGCCTTGGCATGGAAAAGTTTAGGAACCCCTGGGCTAAATCTGTCAGGCCTGGGCGGAAATGAGGACTCAGATGCGGAAGGTGAACAGTTTAGACAGGCTTTTATTCTGACTTCTGTCTCGACTGTAGAATGAGTGACAACTCAACTGGCTAAGAAACTCTGATCTAGTCAGAACAAAGAACACACACACACACGAAACCAAAATTCACTCCACAAGGGAGGAAACAGAAAACTCAATGTCTACTCTATGCTTCGAGGGATTATGCTATAAAAATTACTTACAAAAGAAAACTACTCTCGAGGAGGGAGAAAAGCAAAAGGCTGAGAACAAAATTTATGCTGCACTGAGCTAAGAAAACTACAACACAAAGTCACTCCGGACAGGAGGAAAACAAAAGCACTATGAAAACTTCTCAAAAAAACAAAGCTGACCAAAAATGTTATCCAAATCAAAATCACTCTTCTACAGAGGTAAACAGAATATCAGAAATCAAAAGCGTGACAATACTTAGGCGCAAAGGCTGTGACAAGGCTGTGTGACAAGGCTGTGGATCAAGGCTGGACGTATTCGACGAGACGAACAAAATACTCTGGCAACGAGACAGGGGAAGACACAGACTATATACACATGAGGGAAGGGAACACAGGTGGAAACAATCATGGATCAGGGGAGACGTCAGACCGGTGACACAAGAGGAAGGGCAAGTGACCTGAAACGAGAGGAGAGTTACTTTTCAAAATAAAACATGAAATTCACAAGACAGAAAACCCAAGACAGGACAGTCCTCACCGTGGTGTGACAAAATCAGTGCACAGAAGATTTTACACTAAATCAGGATGCGACAAAGTTCAATGGTGCAGACTCCAGACATTGGAACAAGTAACATAAGATCATCATGGATGGAGTGTTGAAGTGACTGACTTCCATCATGTTTCCCACATTGTTTGAGTTAAGTTAAGTTAGGTTAAGTTTCACTGGTGGTCTCTTAATCACGTCACTTTGCCCCCTCTTTTTCTGCAATGGTTTAATGCATCTTAAACCTTAAACAACAGTGTATGGAAACATAGTTTAATTGGCATTTTCTTTTGCTGATGATGGCGAAGTTTGCTTAACATTTGTTAAAGTTTGGACAGAAATGAATCAAATGTATGTGATGGGGTCACGAATGGTGGGGAACCACTGACATACAGCATACTGTGGAAAACATAAAAATAAAGAAAACTCAACATTTGCTATTTGTGCACAAATGCCCATTTGTTACTGTTTATGCACTTCCACTCATCAACACGTGGTAATGTGCAGGGAAACACTAAAATACGTTAACAAAACGCTGGGTAAAAGACCGCTCCCTAGCTAACATGTATGAAACAAGGTAGGTTACAAAATATTTCCAAGTTCAACTTTACAAATGATTTATACAGAAGGAAGAGCTCTGAGCATCGTGTAAAACATGAATGTGAACATGACTGTTTGGTGAGATTTTACAGGGTAAGGAGGTTTTCAGAGTCAGATTCTTTGGATGTCGTTTACATTTTGCTTCATGGTTTAAGTTTAATAAGACCTCTTGGATCTGTAGCGTCTTGTTCAGGTTTGCCTAAATTTTCTCAAAGAAATGAAGTGATTTCGGTTGCCATTACAGCCTAAATTACACCTTTTCTTTTTCCTTCATCTGCACCAGCCAGTGTGTCTTTCTCACGAAACAGATGAGGCAGCTCTTCAGTGTCCTCCAATGAAAAGTGGGACGCTACTGTCATGTGGAGTTGGAGGGACACGGGCTTCAGTAGTATTTCAAGAAAGCAGATGAGCTTTTTCTTAACTGAGTGGAGATGACAGAATTAAAGGCCTAAGCCACATTCACGGATGGTAATTTCACAGTCTGTGGATTTCTGAGAGCTTGTTCTATTAGCTCTGGGCACGTTTGACATGTTCAAGAGCCATTGGCCAGCAGCTGCCAGCTATACACTTCTTTTAACCTTTATCTGCACTGTAGAAGGTATTAGGAAGGTGTTATGTACGCCATTTTCCAGCAGCAGTCTGCTTCTCTTCAGTTATGAGCGTCCCCATCTCACCTGGTGGTCAGGATGCACCAATCTACTGATTCTAATACTCACCGCCATTTTTTAAAATCAAAGTGCACCACCTTTGCACTCATTTAATATACGATAACATGAGACAACGCTGTTACTAACACTGCATTAATTAATATTTCATCTACTTGGGCCAGCTGTTGAAGCATTGTTTATAATAATTATTATTTATAGACCATGATAAGGAAAGCTGAGAGTGCAGACCAGTAGAGAATTAAGTTAGTTTACATTTAACGTCTAGGGCTGATAAAAGGTTTGACATGTTGACAATTTTAAGGAGTTTTAGATTAATGACAGCTGAATCAAAGTGGAAATTAATGGCACGTATTTCATCAATGTTGTTAAAATTTTAATTGGATTTCTCTGGCGCGGTGTTGTACAGATTGTCCGGGGCGCGGGGGGGGGCATGCTGCGCTGTTAGCAGCATCACTGATCAATAAACAGATAGCGCATTATCCAACACACGCTGGAGCGTAACTGAGGCAGCAAACTCGGGGAGCCTCATCCTTTGTGATTTCCTCTCCGCGGAAGTTAAGCCGCACAAATCCATTTGACAGTTTGACTTCGTTGCAGGGTGTCCGGCCTGTTTAATCGTTGTTACACACACAAGAGGGCTTAGAGATGCAGGAGCCGTGTCTCTTATTTCAATGAGACTTGGTATGTTCATTTACAGGTTCGTAGGTACCTTTTACACTCACAAGAACCTATAACACTGCCAAACACAAGTAAAAATCTGGATCTTTTCCTCACATGTCAACACGTACACAGGTATTTCATGTAACAAAGCTTTTTTTCTATGCGTTGAAGCCTTTCGGCGCTGAAGTCACTGAAAACAGACCTTTTGGGAAAAGGTTGAAGATATTCAGAGACTACGTTGTCAGAGTTTACGTCTGAACAGGCAGAAACTGAGAGTTTTTTTTAAAAATGATGACGCCAACAATGCTGCCAAACAGCAACAAGTGGAGTTCAGCTCACACTAGCGGATAATTTAAGGATGTCTGGGGATATCTTCATCCATTTTTGTCGGTCGAAGCCGGTTTGAGGAGATGTGCAGACGTGTCCTGCAGTTTTTTAAGGCGATCAGAACTGGCTGTCTGTCATCTGTTGTCGGACCATCTCCAATGAGATTGTGCCAGTCATAACAGGGGTTTTAAGTTAAACCACAATGTTTTCCTAACCCTAACCAAGTGTTTTTTTGTCTGTGCCTAAACCTCAGCATAGCATAAACACAGCGTTGTGATGGGAGAGAAATAGAAAAGTCAACTTGAACAGACATAAAGATTCAACATAAAGCTATAGCCAGTTTAAGCTTAGCTGTGGTTTTGCAGCAAAAAAATGCATTTATTCTGGCAATTTAGTTTATGGACAAGGCTTTAAACCGAACATTACACCCGCAATATACCTCGCTTGCCTCCCTGCAACTCCAACATCATACAAACATGCGTCAGGTCTAAAATTGGTGGCGCTGAGAGTCACCAAAGCAATTTAAAACAACACATCCATGTACACGAATCCTGTGGATAACATGATGTTAGTTTCACAAGCTGCTGTGATACTCTGTCGTTTAATCTTTGTTCGTATTCTCCTGTGCTTTTCCAGCTTCCCTACGTAGCAAATTATACCCGTGTACTGAAGGTCTTCTCCATGTTCCTTATTTAAAAATGTTAAATAAAACACACCATGTTTTCTTGCTCATTTTGCAAAGATTCCCAGGGAGAATGTGCCAAGAGGAAACGTTCCAATTTTTACCTGTGCATGTTGCTAAAGGGATTATGCATCACGGATTCCCAAACGGTTGTCTCGTCCGCCGAGACGCACTCTGCCTGAAAATATGAAAGGCTCCATATTACAGAGAGCTGAAGAGAGAAAAGGCGTCACAAAAATGTTCTCAGCGATCTGAAAATCCTGCGCTGTCTCTGTCCCACGTGCTTCATGTTACACTTCGGTGGGGGGGGCTGTAGAAATGTTTAAAAGGCTTCCTCATCCTGTATGACATGTACATGTATTAACGCTTCCATGCCCACTGAGTCAAAGATACATACAGCGTAACGGCGCGCTGTAAAGCACTTGGGATACTGAACTGCAGACAAAGAGTGTTTGTTGGGTTTTGTTTCCAATTCCACGCAGGTTTACATTTTTCTTTCGAAGGCGGTTTTTATTCTTCCAACTCTCACCTCGCGTCACATGTCCTCGTGCTGTTTTTGTGGGAATGTAATCCCCCTGTGGCTAACGAGCATCTGTTTGCGTGGATAAGATATGAGCGAGGTGTAACAGTCAGCATCGCTGAAAGAATCATTTCACATTCAACTCATTCGAAAAGACAGCCAGAGGACAGCAGCGGCCCACGTGCCCACCGACGAGCCCTGCGAGACCCTGCAGCAAACCTGCCGTCCCTGAGATAGGAAGTGACAACGGAACAAATGGTTGTTGATCCGGGCTTTTAATTTTTCTGTAATTTGCGCGGAAGAGATGACAGAAACCACGCAAGGAAATAGGAGGAACAAGTAAGGGATAATGGCCGCCGAGGTGTTCATTAACAGAAATGAATCGGACGACGCGGAGGCGTGAACCGTTGCTTCCGCGAAGTCCGATTCATTTCTGTTAATGGACACCTCGAAGGGCATTATCCCGCTTATACCATGGTCACTTGCCAAAGAAAAGAAATTCAGACCATTAATTTACATTTTCATGCGTTTTACAATCAAAATATAAAGTTTTTCACAAGCCATAACTTAGTTTCCCTGGTAACGCCTGAGGGTTTGACTAATACCTGGAACAATCATTACTCTCCCGTAAGGTTCTTATGCAACAGAAACGTTGTTCACTCCTCCAGTAAATAGGACGGACCATAGATACGACTTGGCAACGGGAGATATTCTAGTCCGCTCAGCCATGAGCCAGAAAGCTAACGCTATGCTAGCAAGATTCAAAGTCAATAACATTGCATACGGTTGACAAACAGTAAATATAATTTGACAGTATGCTAGCTAACATGAATAGCTAGCTAACCAGTCAAGTCATTGTCCCCAAATCAATAGCAAGATTTCCACGAACAAATGACCGGCCGTGTGTAACGTTACTGTGGCCGCAGCCTGAAGCAGAGAGCTGAACAGCGAACGGGATGTGAGATTACTTGCATATCAGCAAATTTAGAGGGGAAGTGAACTTTCTGCAGCTTGTGTGTTACAGTCGCCACCCTGTGGTGTTCAGAGGATAAGACACTGAAGGACTGACAGACTGCACTCAGTGCTGGAAATAACATATTCAGATTTGATAAGCCAGCTAGCGCATTGATTTACAGCGGTGAACAGTCAATTTGACTGGAACTACTTAGTAGGTGTCCGTATATCACTTTTTAACCTACACCAATCAGAATCGAGTATTCACCCAGACCATGGTATAAATCAAAATAAACACGTGAGGGGCTCAACGGTCAAGTGAGCAAAAATACGTATTATGCAACAAAAGCTCGTTGACAAACAGCTTGCCTGATTCTTAAAAAAAAAAAAACTGTCCTGGATATTTTAAGTCTTAAATACATAGTCATAAATACAGAGTAATGCAGGCAGACGGACTGAGGCAGCAGAGAAAGCTCCAGCTGAGGAACAGATCTGATTTGGGTCGAGTACACCTGCACGCTTTCCCTCTGTGAGAGCTGCTAAAGGACATTACATGAACTGGCATAATGAGCCGCCTCATTAGGAAGATATGTCTAGTAATGAAAACGTAATGAAGATGTGAAGTTAGCAAAATAGTCATTTATGTTAAATTAACAAGAAGCTTGATTATACAGAAGGAGCAAAACACAATTAGCTGAAGATATATGCTAATTGTACAAATGCAAAGATGCTGCAAATCATTTGAGCGTGCAGCAGCAGCACCTGCAGAAGGAAACTGTACGTATGCAACTAAGTGAAAACATAATGTGCTCATTTGCAAAGAAAGTATACTCAAAGTTTACTTTCACTCTCTGCATTCTGTGCTGAAGTCTCATCTTAAGAGTTAGGACAGCAGATGTATTTGTCTCTGTTACCAACGCAGCATACATGCATGGAGAGGAACATTTCCCACCGCAGCACAGTCTCAGGAGCTCCTCACCGTCGTGGCCTCAAATTTTGATGGAGCACCAAATTACCAGATCGCTGTACCATGAGCGGCTGACAAATGTCTTCGCAGCCACCACAGAAGTGTCTGCTTCATATGAAAGATCGTTTTGAATTTTGTGTGGACCAAACTTTTTTTCCTCCACTTTCCTTTCGACAAATACTGCAGAGCCTCAGTCTCCCTCCTGCTCCATTGCAAAATGGTATTGCAGTCTGGGGAGTTCACTGTTGATAGCATCATTTAGGGGAGTGTGGCGGGGCTGCATTTAGAAAGTGACACATAGAATATAAGAGAACTGTGGCAGAGAAGTCCAAGAGGGAAATATTCTCTAAAAGTCGTTGCGAGGTCTTGTTACAAATACCTGGTTTTGTCCCCAGAAACACGGCTGGAGGTGTCACTTACCACCACCATCCCTCCACCTCCGGTAATGAAAGTTAGGTGAACATTTAATCTGAATGTGATATGAGACGCTTTGTATGTAGCCTATGACAAACATGGCTCAGTGGTTTGCAGAATCAACTGATGGGCCAACATCTTTACCCTGCTGAAGTGCGACAAGTATATTCAAAGATCAGACGTATTTTTTTTTTCTTGATTCAAAAGCAACAACTTTTTTTGTTTACTTCTTCCAAAATACGTCAATCACTTTGCAAAACTGTCAGTATGCGGTAAGGGATCAGTGCAGGAAAGCTGTCGAAAGTTTAAAAAAACTTTTCTCCCTCTGCACACTGAGCTCCTTTCAGTAGAAAGCTGTGATATTTGTGTCATTGAGATTCCACATTCCTGTGCGCAGATAACTCATTGAACCCACGCACGCTGCTCGGTTTCAAGCAGAAACTGCTGACAGAGGACGACTAAAAGCTCGGCGCACTTCCTCCCACATCAACCCGAACTGCAAAGTTTTCTCTGTCTCTGTTAAAATGCCGAAATTCAGACAACACAGATAACTTCTACACAAACTTTCCCACAGGAGACGGAAAGTTTCAATGTGAGACTTCGCTAACAAGAGTCAACAGCAGTCAGGAGCTGCAGGTTTAGGGAGCAAAGAGGCGCTATCAGCATGGCAGTGAGCGCCGAGCGCGGCGTCTCGGCTCCTCCGCAGTGCTGCAGGTGGACGGACTGAAGCTGACTGCGGCGCCTTGCAGCACTCGCACGTCTGTTTCAGTCACTGCTAATGAGGATGACTTTCTGACAGGCCCTACTGCTGCTGCACTCACACACTGCCCTACATCCATACATATTCAACAACCTCCACTCATTTGTGTAGCATTAACCCCACTCTCACCCTCTGGCTGACGACATTCAGAAGAACATGCTGAGTGCGCGGGGGAAAGGCTAAAGCCGCGGTTTGTTTGTATTTTATGATGATTTGGCCGACAGCAGAGAGGGTGGGGGGGTGCACATAATGTACATCTGTCATTAGAGTTTGGCTAAAATACAATTTGTGTAGTACAATTCATATCTTGCACTGCATAATTTGAACGCGGATCTTTTGGCAGATTGTTCAAAGGCTAGAGCAGATTGTAGATTGAAGGATTAATATCTGAAATGGCAAAAATAATGATAGGAGATTAAAATGACAGAAAACGCCTTCCCCTCTGGATTCAGGTTCCCTGTATGTGAGGAGAGAGGTGCGGTTGTTCAGAGCTCTTGAATACACTCAGCCAGTGATGGAGAAGCTCTCAGAGCAGCAGACAGAAAGCAATAAAGGGGAGGTTGATATCTTCTGCTGTGGAGTCTGACACTGCCTAAACCCCGGAGACACGACTGCCTCGCTCTCCTGCTCTGTCTGACTGGCTGGATATTGACAGTTTGCAGGTCGAAGCTGGTTTCAGTCAACGTTTCACTTAAAGGACCTTCATGATGTTCTTTAATGTTTTTAGCCCCTTGTAACTCCCGATGCTTTATATTATTGTAGTCAAGCACAAACCGTCAAATTAACAAATTCCGCCCTTTTGAGTGTTTCATGGTCATAATAGCAGGGGCGGTTCTGGGGGGGGGCAACAGGGGCCAGTGCCCCTGTAACTCTGAGTCTGGACCCCCCTGTGGCCCCCCTGACAGTGAGTCTGCATTAATAATACAATGACAGATTTCTTGCTATGATTTTGTTCTGAAGGGAAAGGCAGAAATAAAGTGTCTCAGCAGTTTACTACCCAATCAAAATTGCTGAAATTGTAAACACTGCTTTGTCTGAATGAGGGATTTATCCTTTTTTACGGGTTGTATGTGCCCCCTAACAAAAAAGCCGGCCCCAACCTGGCCCCCCTATTAAAACTGGTCTAGAACCGCCACTGCATAATAGGAAGCACATATCAACGGGGGAACAGATTTCAACGCAACACCGGAGCGCTCTCCATCGAGTGAATGCCCGTCAGTTCACTCTGGCTTTACCTCGGATTCCATCACTTGCCCTTTTCACCTTCTTTGCCTCCTCCGTCGGCTGGGTTCTTTCTCTTTTGCGTTTCCACAGTTATTGAAGTTCGTGAAGATGGAAAATAATGCCACTTCCTGTTTTGCTCGCGCAGTGGTAGATGGTCTTCCTTTGTGCTGTAATTTGTCCTTCATTTTTGTGTGAAAAAGATTTATAGGGGATCAGTCAATGAGCAGATGGTGACATTTTTTTTTCTACAGCCATCATACTGCAATCAGTATTTACCTCGGAATGATGAGTCAAAACCAAAACTTTGTCTGTTGCCAGTTAATGGAAGAATAAATACTGTCGATTGGAAACAGGAAACAAACCACAGTTCTCTATGTTGGATGGCCAACTCTGTCTTAGCATTCTCACAATTATTGCTCTTGTTAATGATGACAGAGAAGTCATTTTTGAAGTCAGTTTCAAACCCTTCGTTCTGTGTACAAATGCGTGAGCGTGAGGCTAATATGAGGCCTCAGCTGGTTGTTTTGGGTAAATCATTCTCAGTATCTTCCAATTGTATGATATTTCTTGATCTCTTGTCCTTTGTATTACCTTGCAGTGTTGCCTCAATGAGCTGCAGTGTTGTGTGTAAAAGCAGCGTGGCAGAGCATTAAACTTTAGTAATCTCATCTCTTAGATGTTTGAGTCTTTTGCTTGAACTCATTTGAAGCCAATTGAGAGCTACATAATGCCACATGCAACTTACACCAATAGGTTGTTATCATCCTTGAGGTGAGAGACACAATGAAACCTATTGAATATGCATGTTGCTGCATTATCAGAGCGCTCTCTGGAGGGAATGAGGAGGTTTGATAGAGTATTTATCTCATTCACTGAGTCATTACCTGCGTTCAATGGGTCGATGTTCTGTTCACTCTCATACGTCGTCTGTTCTTCGTCTTCTGATCTTTTCTCTGTCTGTTGACCCTCGTATCTCTCTTCTTAAGAGATGAATCGTGTTTTTTATTGGAGTTTTTACTCCTTGTTCTGACCCCTGACAGGATCAATATCCAATTCTGCTTTCTTTCATCTGAAGAAATATTCCTCACCCACCCTTTCTATGGAGCTGATGTGATTCTTCAGTTGTTCCTTGATGGTAAATAGTAAATGGGCTTGCATTTTATAGCACTTTTCCAGTCTACAGAGCGCTCAAAGCGCTTTGCAACACTTGTCACATTCCCATTCACACGCTGATGGCGGAGGCTGCCATGCAAGGTGCCAGCCGCTCATTAGGAGCAATTTGGGGTTCAGTATCTTCATTCATTGGTGTTCATGTCTCCTCATACCTAGACACACTCTGTGACATAAAATCCTGGCAACAGGTCAGTTGGCCTCACTGGTTTTCAGTCACGTACAATAAGATGTATAGCCAGTTTCCAGGGAAAGGTCTTATTCCAACACCTTCTTTTTTTCCAACTCTTCAAATATGGCAGATATTCAGGGTCCAACAGCTTCAAATAATGCTGCTGTACCTACCACTCTAGTGTTGCAGGTGAAGGGCTCCACGGTCAAGTTAGCCATAATACATTTTATGCAACATCCGCTAAGTATGTTGACTGTAGTATGACTGTTATTAACTTTATCGAACACCTGTTGTTTGGTTAGGTTTAGGTGCAAAAGATACTTTGTCAGGTTAAGGCTCCAAAACTTCTCTGTTAGGTTTAGGAAACGATCATAGTCCAGTCTCGTAACTTAAAAACAAATCACTCTTGGTCACAAGAAGGACGCCCTGTCTGGTCTCTGGAGGAAAAGTCCCATCGAACCACCCCAACAACACCTTAAATGGGACTTTTCTTGCTCTTTATAAAGCTGAACCAGAAGGCCTCTTCAACAAGTGACACCAGACGAGTATCTACAGTGTCGAACTTAAGCAGAGGTAACAACTTGTTAAATGACATTGTCATTGCTTTTAACAACATTCTTGTGGTTGACATTTGCAAATTGTCAAATGCAAAGAGTCAATGCTTCAAACGTGTGTTAATTCTCTATCAAATAATAAATGTTATAGTTGAGGATCATTTTCTGCACGTTTGGTGGTTGCAAGTGAATCAGACCAGTCACACAAAAAGCGGGTTTCTCTCAACTCTCACTGAGCCCTGAATAACATGACTTATTCATGACTTCATTTTATACAAATATCCTTTTCTCTACACCACATGAAGGTATTTTAAAGCAGCAGAGCAGCTTATGGCATTTGCAGGATGGTTAGTGATACCATTAGTTTTCCACTGGCCTTTTTTATAGTGGCAGAAAGGTGCAGGCAGGACTCTGAGGATGGACTGAAGTGCTGTGGAGAGATACGGTTACTATGACTGCAACCCGCTGCACAGCCTGCAGGTAAATAGCAGAGGGTGAGCAGAGATGAGTTTCTCCAGAGTAATATGTGAGCATTTTATGGTTTCACAAACCACCTTTACGGTCAAATATGTATACTTCATGCGTATCATATCAACATTTCTAGAGTACATGTCATATGCTCATATTACATGAGCTTTCAAATGAAGATGACGTGATGGTGGCTGGGAGGGAATGCCACCGAGTCGGAAAATGCTGTTCGAGGTTTTCGTTTCAGAAGTTCTAAGCAAGAAACCACTGGATATTATCAACAAGACATCAGGACATTACCAGACTTGTGTGTGGCGACAAAACCAGGTATTTAAAGCACAAAATATAATCTTTTCCTAACCCGAACCGAGTGGGTTTTGTGCCTAAACCTAACTAGACCGTAAGCGCAGTCTTATCACAACATGGAACTGAAAAACTTCACGTTAGTTTGCAGAAATGTACTTTACTCTGGTGATTCAGTTAGGTCTGGAGAATCTTACCATATAACCAGCAGTTGATTTTGACCTGCGGGAAAAGACAGTCTTTAACTTTAATCCAGCTGTGGCAGTCCTTAGCAATGTATGAAATATTGTAATACTGGTCAGGTATTTGTGAGACGCAGGCCGAAAGGTCATCATAACGAACAGATGGCCACCCACACAACTAGTCCATCCTCCGGTGTAGACAGAAGCATGAAGACAAACAATGGAGTTGGATCACTTCCTTATTGTTGAAACACATGAAGTCAATATGTGTGAGGCGCTTTTTAAAGATTTCCATCTGCAGTGAGAAAACATGGGTTCAGGGCCGAGTGTAGCGGAACGGATGGAGAACGGAAATCAGAGAGTACTGAGAGACGGATCAACACCTTATTGTTGTTATGGGTAAAGCAATACCACCAGCTTATTCTTTAAATATGGTTGCTGGAAAGTATTATGCTTCTACAATCTCTGCATCTTTAGGAATCTTTACATATTTCCTTCTTGGAATGTGAAGAAAAGCCACATATAAAATATTCAGCATGAGAACATATTTTTACACTGCATGCGGCAGCATATATAATGTCACCACTGCAGACATCTGAAAAGAAGCCAGCGTCGAGGAAAAAAAGAGGAGAGTGGACAAAAGGCTCCGGATTATTTTTTATCACCTGGCTTTGTGTGGATGAAGAAATCTTCTGCATACAAAGTTGTGTTTGCACACACACCCACACACACACACACACACACCCCCGCAAACACATAAACATACATACCATTGGAGCATTTTGCCCTGCAGGCATCAAGAGTGGTGGATGTGCATCTACATCTCTGGGCTTTGATGAATAAAATATGAAAGCTCAGTTTATACCGCTTTCTATTTGACTTGAAATATTTATACCTTTTTCCTATTGTAAAGACAAGCAGGTACCGTGGGAGAGCCAGGTCAAGGAGACTCGGGAGTCTAATCTATATGATCTGCTTTTTTCCCTTCATTCCCTTCCGCCCTCTCCTTCTATCTCTCTCTGCCTGGCATAATTAATCACCTCAGACTGATGTTTACACAGTCTGATAGCCTGAGGAAATGTCTCGGAGGGAAAACTCAAATTCCTTGCCTCAGCACAAATAGTAAAAGAGAATGAGAGATGAGGAGTAAGAGTTTAACTCGTGGCTGCACAGAAGAGTTCATTCCTACATTTTCTTTTTTAATCCGCTTTCAAACCATTCGGAAATTTGACATGACTCAACAGACTAGAATCGTTCAGCCATACTGTATCTGAAAAGGAATCACACCGAGATATAAACGCTGACCACCAAGACACTCTGCCTCCCACGAGCCAATCAGTAAAGAAGACTAAGATGGCAAATATGGCGTCTACTAACACCTCTTCGAGGAAGAAGCATTCATTATACCAAATATGTATTTTTGGCACCACTCTAACCACTATAGCCACTTTTAATTGAGAATTTATGGAGAAACCGCATGAAACAGGCCACAACAGGCTCAAGGTGCTTTGACCATTTTTCGCTTTCTCCTCTTGTTTATTTCTTTCACAGGCTAGGCTGCTGATTCAACATGCTCAAACGGCCAAAAAGCCGCCAACATGGGCCACTCAGCGCCAATGGTGCAGGGCACAACGCAACATCAAAGGCCACCGATACTCAATGACATTGGCTGATGGCGGACTGTCGGCCTGGAGTGTCATGGCCCTTAAGACTGGATCTGTACACCCCCTCACATTAACAGATAATCCGGGCCGACCTTCATGACAGATTGAAGCGCTTCGCCCACATTTCTCCTCCAATTGTTGGGAGGGGAAATCGTAGTTAAATGAGCCCCACACTCTTGCTGTTGGCTTTACACATTCACATCTGGAAGCTGCCAGTCCAACCTGGCCTTGCTTGAGGGCACCTCAGCAGTGATACTAAAAGAGGAGGAGGCCATGCATTTCACTTTCCTCTGCACGATACATCCTGTTGGACTTCGGGATTGAACCTCCGACCCTACAGTAACAAACCTTCTTCTCTAAAAGTCAGATTATTGGCAATCTGAACAGAAATGTATTTTGTACAATTGGGAAGATTGGATTGAGGAAAGCACAAGCAGAATGGTTGAGGGAAGTCATCAGAACAGTTAGGAATTCCCTCCAGGAACAATGAATATTCACAGGAACTCTTGTAGCAATCAGACCAGAAGTTGCTGATATATCGTGCTCTCAAGCTTTTGCCAGTGGTGAGCAGTTGCTCGTGGGACAAGAGCCAATTAATCTATCAGCTAACTGCAGTGGGAAAACTGTTCTGATCTTCGAAAGCTGGAAATATGCATGAGATGTTGCCTTTAAAGTATGAATTTGCATGCATAAATCTGTCTTTCATATCTTAAAAGCCGAGAACCAGTAGTCTTTGAAACAATGTCTCGGCCCAAAGTCATGCGCATGCCAACATGAACATCCTTCTCATTCATTTCAATGAAACCACTGCACCATTCCGGTGGCAGCTACAGAGGGGTCTGACAAAGAAGTCAGGGCCATCATGCAAAAATAGTTGTGCCTGGTTCAACGCAATGCTATCCACCACTGCACCTGTCAATCACATATCCACAAGTAGCATTCCTGGTAGTGCTTACCTTGCAAACATGAATTTGAAATGAATGATAACTTTCAGAGTTGTATAATCCAGTCTCTTTGTATCAGACATTTTTTCTGTCTGATAAACCGTCAGAGTCTTAGGTATGTGTTACTCCAACTGGACCACACACTTCTCACTGGCACCTGGAAATGCCCACACGAACACTGCATCTCCAGGTCTATTTTCAGCATGAACACCCATTTATCACATCACATTTGGTCAACAAGTGCAACCGTAAAAGCTGCAACACTAAAAGCAGCATTACAACTTTATAAATAAGCAGTGAGGACTGGAGTATAATTGCTTTCCATGAGAAATCCATTTGCATGCTGTGCATTTCGCCATTTCCCTCTGTGTAGTATCGAAGGCACATTTAATCCTAACCATAACATACATTTTTTTTAATTGCTCAAACGAAGATCTGTATGTGCAGCCTCTGCTGCAGATCTTCAAACGCTCAAACACACGCTTAATTTGACGTTTGTCTCCGATGCAGTGTTGCGCCTTTCATGCAGTTCGCTCAACTGAAGCTATGGCATGAATATGGTAAAAGTTTGTGTTGTGAACTCTTCCCTGTCAAAGTTTAAATCACGCTGCGATCAGAGGGAATTATAAATCAGATGCCAGTTTACTTTTCCCCCCTCTGTTTTAAAGTTGCTGCAAATTAAGCAGTTTGTGTTGTCAAGATCCCTGAGTCATGCTTACACAAAAACCTCACGACCTGAAGGAAACAAAATAACAGCAAACACACACTTAGGACTCATTTTAAGGTTTAACATACAAAGAATAACAAAAATCACTTGGTCTTTACTCCATTTTGAAATGAGGTCATTTTGATGCTATAAGGAGACGTTCAGGTAACAGTTCATTATTCTAAGATTTGGAAGGAAGACAAAATACAAAGAAGATAACCCATCACTTCCTCCTACCTGGGTCCAGATGGATAACACCTGGCTGAGGTAGCTGCGTTCATGTGCACACACAAGTCTCTTAGTTGACATCTCATCAATCATCGCCTGAACCAGAAGTCGTTCTGGTCAGTCATCTTGCAGGCCGTCCCAAAGCTCTTACTTCTGTTTGAGGAGCCTTGTAAGTTTCCGTCCCAGATGACTTTCAGCTGAACACCATGCGGTATTAATAGTCCGCTCCTACATCTGACACATATGAATGGCACAAACACTCTTATTGTAATTAGATTCAGCAGCTGCTCACTGCTCGATGACATTGACTGAACTGAATGAATCTGCTCATCGCAATGACAGAGTAGAATGACATAGCAAGGCAAGGCTACAGACTGTTCTGTCTTTGCCATCCATGAGCAGGTTGCCTATCAGTGTGAGAAAAACTATGACAAATGACTGCATAACAATGTGAATACCGGTGAATGTATCAAAACAGTCATGAAGACGAAGGTTTGTGTCAGCGTGAATATAAAAATGAAGAGCAGATCCAGCTGTGCATTAGAAACAGCTTCACATGATGCTTCAGAGGAAAGGCGATGTCATTGCTCTTCAGACATATTTCTGCATGTCCTCTCTCTTTGAATGGCTTCTTTTTATCTCCCCAGCCATCCTTAACTCGTAAGGAATGAAAAGAGGCTAATGACATGAGGGAAATGTGGACACAATTTAAGAGAATGTGAAGAAAGCCTCTCCTGACAGGAAGAAAGACCCTCGCATGACTACAAGAAAAAAAAGTATTTGTGTATGAACAAAGTTCCTCTTCAGAGACAAGACGGAAACAGGGATTGTCAGTTTTCTGTTGTGATCAACAGCAACCATCAACAGTTTTGCAGTAAGTCAAAACAAATAACTCACAATGTACTTTTTGAAGCTAAGAGAGTTACCTTAAAATGTCTTTTATTAGTGTCACTTTTAAAAACTGAAATTAAATTTGGGAGAAAAAAAAAAAGTTAAAACTTAAAATCAACCATCTTACAAAGTGGACCATTTTAACGTCATGATATTGTTTTAAAAAAAAAAATAAGAACCCATTCCTACTCTCAACGCATCCACAACAGCAGCCTGTTTAGTGGCCTAATGCTGCTAATCTAGAAGCTGTAGTTGCCCCTCAACCAGACGCTTCTTGAACAGTCCAGGTCAGGGGGTCACACAGGGGACTTTCCTCTCAAGAGACAAGAGATCACGTCCACGTCAATGTATGTAAATGAAATAACTTACACAAGTGATGTACTTAAATCACTTACGTTATATGAACTGTGTTACGTCATTAACATCACTTGTGTGACTTCAGTTACAAGGGTGAAATTTTAACCCAAAGCATGATCTTACCTTACCTATCCGAGTAATTATAGTGCCTAAACTTTTCAAAAACACCCCCATTTGACAATGTTAATAAAAGTTCAAAAGGAAATTGATGCTCCTGCATATGGAGCCAGTGTGCAACACCTTTTTTTTTTTACTTTCCAGTCTAATATCAGTGATCAGCTACCATAATTAAAGCACTTGGTGTTCATTACCTTTCTGTTATTCTAAGAGTCCAGAAGTCAAAATATGACATAATATAGCAGCAAGCTTTATTTTAAAAGTCTGCCTGGAATTTGCATATTACATATTATTTCTAACTTGATTGCAGAGCCCTTCACCGGCAAAACTGTCGCTAGAGGTGAAGGTAGAGCATCATAGTTTGAATCTTAAGGTCACTGACCAAGCTGCCATAATTGACGAGTTGAACAATTTAAAAGTATTTTATACTAAATACGCTTATATACTACTGTCTGTCCAAAGGTTACAGCTTGACCGTGTAAAATGTCATCATTGAACAGGATTATGATCTCAGGCTAAAAAGCAACCCAATGGCTGAGAAACTACATGAATTACAGGTTTGGATTGGCCAAATCAATGTTCAAACCTCAAAGCCTCTTTTGAGAGGCTGTGGTGGGATCTACAGCTTAAAGAGATCCATGCAAACTTAAAGTCCTGATACATCAATGATTTCAGCAGCCTAGCAAAGAGCAGCAAGCCAATATTCCTGTTGAACAACAGGAGAGAACACATCTGAAAGCGGATTCACTTGACTGCATGTGACTTTTTTATGTAAATGATGTGACGACAGTAAAGCTCAGCAGGTCATCTCAGCCTTCTGAAGCCATTTAGGCTGTTCAGAGGCAGATGAAGGTATCAAGGCGGCAGTGGGGAGGAAATCAGTTGGAAAATGAGAGAGAGGCTGAATTGTTCGGCTGTGATCAGGATGAGAGAGAGAGAAGGTTGTTGCTGTAGGAGTTTGGGAAGGAAATGAGATGCTGGCTGAGGTGTGAAACGAAAAAAGGAATCCATCCATTAATACCATACCTCACCTGTGTACCGGGCCTAATAAAGCTGTAAATGGATTTGGAAAAAAACAGACACACCACATGACTTTTCAACTGATAACTTTTCATAATTTACAAGAATTATAAGACACATCATCAGCAAATCGTTAGCGCCAAGATGCATGTTGTGTAGTTTAATTCCTTATCACTGTGAGGCCAGAGACCATTGTTATAGACTGTGTTTCAACAACTGGATGTGCTTAATTTCCAACCGTGTTTGTGGCGACAGAGCCAGGAATATTAAGCCAAAACCATGATGTTTTCCTAACCCTAACCAAGCCGTTTTTTGTTACAAAAGCTAACCAGACCATAAGAACAGCATGGATTAACGTTTCTGCAAACCGTAGATTTGTGCAAGACTGTCATTATTACTTAACTTGGCATATCACATTCACATTAAATGTTTATTGCAGCCTGCAGTTCGATTTAAAGAAGACTAATTGATAAATGCTTCTTTCTCTGCCGCGGACTCCTGAAACTATAAAATCATGTTTATATCCAATTTTCATCATCAAGTTGTGAGTTATCAGGCTAACAGCACACTATAAAGTATGTAGCATCACAAGCAATTTATTCAGCTTGTAATTGAAAATGATCGTGAAGCCATGAAAGGTTTGAACATCCACCAATCCATAATGGTGACGAAAGGCTAAAAAATAAATCTGATAAACACACAAGGACTCGATTTGAGATTGTTGAAAAGGTCAAGAATGCAGTGTGGAGATCAACTGTGATTATTAAAGTGAACTGTGGTTACACAGGCACGTTTACCCCTTCAAAATAATTATTTCTGAATGATAAATTGACTGTTTGGTGCTTCACAGTAAGTGAATAGAACTTTACTTGGCACACAGTGCATTGAATTTTGAAATACTTAATCTTCTTTCTCCTAGATTCCCACCACAACACTCATCACTTACTTTGGCACCACTTATATAAATAATACATGTGTGTAGCCCGCTGAGAGATTGTTAGCTTTGGCAGCAATCTCACTTATAGTTTTTATAAATTAAAAGAAGCACTATGTTTATTCCTATTGAGAAAAATGGAGCTGGCCACAATGGAGTTGATTCACTTATTTGCCTTTTTCTTTAGTAAGAGGTTGGAAAATCTGACAAACCAGGTTATTTCAAGTGGTTGGGACATTTTGAGCCAATTTTTTTTTGCGATATACCCGGGTTTTGGAAAAAACGCTGGGACTTTTCCAGTCGTGTTTATGGTGATAAAGCCTGGATATTTTTGTTAAGAGGTCTGGATATCTCCAGCTGTGATTGTGGTGATAAGAATGGGAGATTTGTGATGAATGCCGGGGCATTTCCAGCCTGTTTCTGTCTATAAAACCAGTATATTTCTGACAAGAGCTTGGAACAGTTCCAGTCGTGTTTATGGTGATAAAGCCTGGATATTTTTGTTGAGAGGTCTGGACATCGGCAGTTGTGTTTATGGTGATAAAACAGGATTTTCTTTTAACGAGATGTCAGCTGTGTTTCTGCAATAAAAATAGGAGATTTTTGACAAAAAGCTGGGGCATATACAGCCTTTTTGTGTCAATAGAACCAGGATATTTCCAACAAAAGGTCAGGACATTTCCATTCATGTTTATTTTGACAAAACAGGTATTTCTAAGAAAATCATGATGTTTCCCTAACCCTAACCAGGTGTTTTTTGTGCCTAAACCTAACCAGAGCACAATCACAGTGCTTGCAGAAATGCACATTTACTCAACATTTAGACTGGTAAGTGGGTTGGAAAACATCATGGTGAGGACAAACCCTACAGTGTGGACACTCTGGATGCCTGTGTGCTGCTCACTTGCATGTTTGTGTTTACTTAGGCTGCATTGCTTCTACCAGCTCCTACCTGCCCTATCGGTTGTATTAAAGCGAAACTCTCGCCAAAAAGCAACCGAGGCTTTATTTGGGATTGAATATGAGTCAAACCTTCGTGTAAAAGCATAATTATGACGAAAGAGGCACTTTTAAGATTTACCATAGTTTCGGTTTTGGGCACGTTAATTTTGAACGGGAGTGCATGGGGCAAGACATGCTAGCATCAAAATCGCTATATTTAGAACACTAAAAAGGCTCGACACAACATGAAACTACTCACGTTAGCTGCTGCACCTCCTGCGCGTTGCCGTCATGGCAGGCAAAAAGTGTCGATCCCCGAGTGCGACCTGACAGGCACGCTTGAGGAGCGGTTCACCATTACTCTCCTGCCTGTTCTCAATGCTCTTGTTCATGAGTAGAGACCCTGGTGATGCTACGAGCAAAGTTTAATGTTGTGTCGAGCCTTCTTAGTGTTCTAAAAATAGCGATTTTGATGCTAGAATGTCTTGCCCCATGCACTCCCATTCAAAATTAACGTGCCCAAAACCGAAACTACGGTAAATCTTAAAAGTGCCTCTTTCGTCGTAATTATGCTTTCACACAAAGGTTTGACTCATATTCAATGCCAAATAAAGCCTCGGTTGCTTTTTGGCGAGAGTTTCGCTTTAACATAGCGTTTGCCTTTGATAACTATCAATACATTTGATGACACGATTTCCCTTTATCCCGTTTGAATGAGCAAGAAAGCACGAGGGGGAAAAGAGAGGGAGGGAACTGGATTTGTTGTAATTCCTCAACACATGAGTGTCAAAACTTCGACCTTTCCCTCGTGGACTAAAATGGAACCTTTCAGCGTTGCCTTCTGCTTGTTAAACATGTAAAAGCGATAGGACCTGTACTTTTTGAAGTCCGACAGCTGAAGTGCAGGGAGTGACTAATGGACAAGTTAAAGCATGTGTTCATTTTCCACGGAATTTAATGAGTCTGTTTCAGGGCCAGAGGGGGGGGTTGAAGCCTGATGAGAGCCAGAAAAGAGGCAGAGCAGCGGGGAGTCTTCTGCCTGAAATCACTCCGTCGCTGATTGCCACCGCGGAGCGATCCCGCCGGAGGATCACAGGCACAGCGTGGGGCTGCTCACTCTCTGCTGGCAGTGATGAACACAAGGTGCCATTTACCTGCTCCTATCTGACCGGCTGGCTGTCAGCCTCAAGAGCACTTTGTCTTTTGCACTGTCAGACTGAAAAAAAAAAAAAAAAAAGCACTCTCCTGGCCAGCTCCGTTATAGTAGCCTGTACAGATAAAGTAGTGACTGATAGATGGATGTGTGGTTGGGTGGGCAGAGATTACTCTGAAGAATGGGCGGGTAGGTGGGTGAGTAGAGTGGCGGATGTTTACTTGTGTGGACGGTAGGATGAAGTATAGACTGGCAGCCACGGTGATGGGGAGGTGGATAGGTGAAGAGTTGGATAACTTTATTTATGTTTATCATGAGGTAATATGAAACTTTTAGCAAGGTCAAATCTCTATTTTAGCACAATTACGGTCCACAGTCTCAGTCTGTCCCATCCACCCACCCTGTCATGATGTCAGGATTCAGTTTTATTGTTTTCCAGTTGTTTTTAGTCATCCTCATGCGTCATGTTTGTTCCTTCCTGTCTCTCCTCGCTTGCCATCCCCTGTGATTGCCCTGATTAGTTTCACCTGTCCCTGTCACGTGTTTTTTACCTGCCTGTGTTCCCCAAACTGTATATAATTTATACTTGGTTACGTTTTTGTGGGTTCCCATCCCCTAACCGTTGGATGCAGATTAAAACTTTTAGAAAGTCCTCTTAATGTAAAATATTGTATTAAAATGATTTTGAAGGTACGATGGAGGTATGTAGTATGTAAGGTAATGCTAACATGTACCAAAATGACATATGACTGTTCCCACAACAACATATGAGTGTGGTACCCACGACAGTTTGGTTGGGTTTAGGAAAAGATCATAGTTCCAGTCAAAAATAAAAGACCATATGTGACCTTGCTTGAATAGGTGACATAAATTATGAGAACTCACAACTTTGGTTTCTCACGGGACGCAAACAGCCTTCTCTGGAGTTAAACTCCTGTGGTTGTTAATCCTAACCATCCATCTCATCTCTCATCGCCTCGTGTGGATTTTGTCGCTTTCATACTCCCTCACCTGATTCCCTCCTTTGTCTCCCCTTTTAATTATGAAGGCCACGAGAGGTTGTCGCCTGTTGTATGGGTTGTGCTAAACAGAACTGAAATCCCTCTTGTAGTCTTCATTAAATGCAACATTTCCGTCAACAGACATCTTCCAGGCAAATATATTAAATGAACCACATGGAAGACCAAACACACTGTGATGGGTGATGGATGCAGCACTCAGTCATAAGAGTGTAATTTACATGTCTGCTCTGCAGAAAAGAAATGAAAAAAGCACATTAGAAACCACATAACTACACATATACATACTTACACTATAATCCAAAAATGACATTATGTAAAATGTGTCCTTCCTTGTGTTACAGTGGTGCACCTGCATCTGACCAGCTTCAAACAAAATATGTTTAGGATCAAAAAACGATTCCTCTCTTGATCTCGATCTGCCGTGATTATTAAGTAGACATTCAGGATGAAGGAAAGAAAGCCCTTCCCCTTTCTGCATGTGCTGTTCCCAAGGATTATTTAAACAGGGTTCTGCTTGAAGTGCATGGCGAGTGCTGTTTGGAGCACTTCCTTTTCTCATGTGAACTGCAGAGGCTTAAGCTTTTCAACTGAACTTTGCTCGTCATAATCTAATAACTGTAATTTCTAAAACCCCTTCCCAGATTTACTTTGCTCCAGTGCAAGTGTGTAATTGGAAAGAAAACTCTGGCTTTGCATTCAAATGAGCTGATTTAAGAGGAGAATCACTGTAACGCTGTGTAGTTAGTGGTGTGTGTGTGTGGGTGTGTGTGTGTGTGTATCGCACTTTCAATATTATGAGTATCAACATGTGAGTTATCAAATGAGAACATTTCCATTAATGAATGGGTTTTAGTTCATCTGTTTCTCTCACACTAAATCCTGAGATAGTTCTTTGCTCCTGCTGACCCCTTTCACATTAATATTTAAAACCTATTCAATATATATAGATATATATATATATATATATATGTATATATATATATATATCAGTGGCGGCTGGTGACTGAAAAAATTGGGGAGGACAGGAGGAAAACCAGTCAACGGTGTCATGTTATTTTATACAAGTCAACTACCCCTACTTTCTTATATTCAATGAAAATTAAGCAATATAACAATGACTTACAAGACTTCTTTAAAAAAACATTTTATTAAACGGCTAATATACAAGACAAAAAAAAATACCAATGTGTGCCCCTACCGGGATTCATTCCCCGGTCGCCTGTGTGGCAGGCAACTGCTCTATCCACTGCGCTAACATTATGTCCTCTATTGGGATGAACGAAACGAAACCTATAAATTATCTTTCTGACTGCTTCGCTCTGATTTCTCCGAACAGTTTTATTTCTTTCAGAAATGTGCTTATATTTCCATTGAAACCGATTCCGATATCGCTGAAAACTCCATATTCCTTGTCCGAGCATGTCTGGCAGTGAAAGCTGTAAAACACATAGAAGTATTTTTTGTTTACGGTTGTATAAATGTGAAAATGAAATTTGGGAACTGTTATTGGACCAACCTGCTGTCAATCTTGTATTGTGGTTGCTGACTGGTAAGGGAGGATGTTCTCCCTTAGAGCGTCATTTTACGTGTCTTAGCCAATCATAGATCAGCATGAAAAAATCCTAAATGCATTGAGTGAATGGAAGGAGATCCCTCCCACGGAGGACAGAAGCCCACCGTCCTCCTCTCGCCCCCACCTTCCTGCTCCCTGCTCCTCTCACAGACTGCTCTGTCTCCTCCATCTGCTGCTGTCGCTGTTCAACCGTTTTAAGTGGATTTTCTTCCAAAGAAGAAACTTTTTTTTATGATATAATATATATATATATATATATATATATATATAATATTTTATAAATGATACTGAGATTTGGTAATGATATATTTCAACCAGTTACTCTTTCTTAAAAAAAAAAATTGATCTTCCTCTTGCCTCTCAAAAATAGAGGAGGACCAACCTCCTCTGCCTCTATGGACGAGCCTCCTCTGATATATATATACATATATATATATATATATATATATATATATATATATATATATATATATATACTATACTATACTATACTATAGGGCAACAAAGTCGACCACAGCTCAAGTCATGTCACTGGAGACCTGGGGACATTTCCAGCCATGTCGGATCATCTCCACCTGTGGTCATGGCAACCAAAATAAGTATTTTACGCTGAAGCGTGATGATTTTCTAAGCCTAACCAGGTGGTTTTAACATGTACTCTTCACCATTATTCATCACTATTATTCTAAAGTGATGAATTTAGCCTCAGATCGAGCAACGCAAGCTGACGATAAAATATCAACACTGACATCAGCGCAAGTCATGACAACTCCGGGCGTATCATAAATCCATACACAACTGGAAAACCTGTACAAGAGAGTCACTATAGAAACAGCCGGCGTGCCCGAGGCATGGAACCCAAAACCATGTTGACTACAGCATTCCAAGGATGGAGATGTGCATGATAAAGGAACATTCGGTTTGAACTTAGATGTGGTTTTGCAGAAATGTACGTTCAAACAAGTCAGTTTTAAATGAAACATGTTTTATTGTTTTTACAACTTTGTACTTCCATGAAGGAAAGTTTTGAAAAACAAGAACATTGGTGGATGTGATAAGTTATTGAGACACTAAAGGTAAATAGAGTAAAAGATTGAACAAATAAGCGTCTCTATGAAACTTCCGCATTTAACAATGAGACTTCATTTTTTTGTATTACAGGTTTTCAGACATTTTATGTTTGAATATGCAAATTTAGCATTCTCAATCTAGAAAAGCACCAAACTTTTTTTTTTACTTTTACAAAACAGAAATATTTTGATTTTTTTTTTTATATATAATTTTGTTTATATATTAGAGCCAAACATTGTTACAGAGGATATTTCAGATATCTCTTTATATCACTCGCTATGAATGATATATGAACAAATCTCTCATGGAAAAACCTTCAATATATAGACAGGAATTAAACTAGATAGTTTGGTGTCTGCATCTCTGGTGCAGAGCATGAAAAACCTAATCTGAGTAAAAATTACATACATTTCTTGACAAAAAATTTTTGGATTGGGTACATATTTAATGAGATAGATATACCTTCCCAAGTTAAAAAAAACAAGTTTTGCAGTATTTTCTGTTTAAACATGGAAATGAGTCTATCTTATAACAGCTACAATAATTTGCATTTATGCCTGAACGCCCAAAAAAACACCAAGAGTGCTTCTTTTGAGAGGTCCACTCTGTTTAAACAATTGCAGAGCCCCAGATTCTCATGAAAATCTCCCTACACATAAGTAACAATATCAAGTCTAAAACTCAAGACAGAGAAGGAAAAAAAAAAAAAAAAACACCAAACCATTTACAGCCTGAAAGCAGCGATTCATTCCAGTGAGCCTCTGCAATTTCTTCTATGTCACTTTAATGGCCCGTCAAGAGGCCGACCAGCTTTGTGCCTGACGCCAATTTCACCCTGTCTGCTTCCTGTTGTCGCCTTTTCTAACTTTACACACATTTACACCATCGCTTATATTCACATTTGTCAAAAACGTCACACGCCCAAACGCGGACACACCCACAGATACAATCACACGATGAGCTACAGCGACTTTCAGATGAGACACACATGAACCACACAGCAGCGCAGAAGACGTTTCCGCGCGTTATTCTTCCTTTGGCCTTTATCTGAATCCTCATTATTTGGCGGCACTTTGCTTCAAGGCTTCCGCGTAACAAGAGAAGGATCTGGGTCCAGTAATGATCAAAAGCAGCAGCCTGTAATTAACGTACGGATGTCTCTAATATCAGTGGAGAATCCAGCCGTACATGACCTCAGTTTGGACAACAATACAGATCATTTATATTCCTTCCTACATTGTCAGCAGCTGTATTAAAATCAATAGCTCCTCATTCAAGCGCTTACATGTTGTTTTCAAGCCCCTCAGGCTCATTAAAAGATGAAACACTTGACTGCTGCTGTTAGGGTCTTTCTCTTTTTCTTTTCTTTTTTTCTTCACACAGTGAGCATGGCAGGCTTTCAGATTTCACTGAGTCCGGATTGTGTTGCTTGTTAGTTTGTTTTGAAGTCGGGGGTTAATGGTCGATCTATTCTGTCTCACACTGGGCCTCTGACATCCTTCACTGACCAAAGACTGAGATAACAAGACTCTGGAGGACAGAAAGACAGACGGATGGAGACGGAAAAGAAAGAGAGACTGGCTTTGAAGGAGCAGAGCGTTCACACTTCAGTCTTCCTAAAATGGATCTGACACTGATATTGACCGTGTTTGTTGTCCGATGAGGCTTTCGTAAATGAGGACGATGCACGCAAGCATGTTATACGGACCTTATGTCAAAGAAGAGCGGGGCTGGTCAAAAACAGTGGCTGTCATTTTGATTGACGAACCCTCTGGTGTCAGTCACGCTAGGAAAATGGCGCCCTTGGACGAGCTGTTAATTCGTCCAAATCAGGCGCCGGGTGTCAGTTTAAACCAATTAAATTAGTGTGACACATTTTCTCAGCCTTTTTACCTCGGCGGAAATTGCGCAACGTTTGATATCCTCATCTGGCTGACATTTTTGAGACAAAGGAGGGCAACTCAAGGTTTTTTTCTTTCAGTGTTTTTTAACTGCGTGGCATCAAATCGTTTCTACGCTCAGACTGTGAAGCCGCAACAAAAAGAGCAATGGAGAAAACTCACTGACTGATGAACAATTGTCAAAAGTCTCATTTTTAAGTGAAATCATTGAAAAGGCTGTTTTCTCAACATCTCAAACCCTCCTGGGCCAAAAGAACAGCACAGAGACTGCTCTTTCTAAGGTTCCTTGAACAGCCCAGCCAGCAGAATAAAATACTGGGATTTCCCGCAAACCACTGAAATGTT
Organism: Sparus aurata; assembly: GCF_900880675.1. NCBI lineage: Eukaryota > Metazoa > Chordata > Actinopteri > Spariformes > Sparidae > Sparus > Sparus aurata. Next base: position 30,758,185 of record NC_044199.1, on the reverse strand, counting down.
CAAATGCATGTGTGTCATACGAAGCTGATATGACATAGGTGTTTCATATCACACACTGACATAACATGTTGATGCCTGCCTTTCATATCGAGCCGTGGAGGAGATGGTGGTTAAGCGAGAAGGCTGCCATGTCAGTGTTTTTTTTTTTTTTAGTTCAATTATTTCCAGTCAAGTTTTGTAGGCTCTCTCCCTGTAGAACATGTTTTACTCTCCACTTCCTGTCTCTGTCTGTTTTCTTGCACTTTTTCTTGCTCACCTGTGTTCCCAGTGTTCTGCAAGGAACCTGAAAAGGAAGGAGGGATCACTACGTCGCTGAATCTTGCTATGGTTCCAGACCGCTGTGACTGCTGTATGAAGTCCATGGAGAAACACACTAAAACCCAAAATATCTACATCGTATGACCTCAGGTGAAGAAATGCCTCCAAAGAGAGATAAAGTTTGCAGAGCGCTAGCTCACGTAGCTTTAGCATCCTCAGAAACGACCGCACGACAACAATACACTGCATGAAATGGATCCAACTATAAACCGCCACCAAAAAGCCACAAATAATGCTCAGAACAGCACCAAACTTCAGCAACAGTACAAATAGGGTCTCAGCACATAGTCTGGGGCATCTAACCTCCGCTAGCTTAGCTGGATTTCTATTGTGAAGCTAAAAACAGACTTCAACTCTCCTCCATCAGCTTCCGGGTCGGGGAAGTCCCAACGCGACGATTACCGAGTGCGGTTAGAAATGCTCAATTCCGTTCTTTTCCCTGTCCGCTCTCGATAATAACTGTTATAAACTGGCAGATAAGACACATATGAACTTTGATTGCTTTTCCATGGAGTCATAATCATACATTTTCATCCATGAGCCGCGGAACTCTACTGCACTCGGTAATCGAGTCGTCGGGACTTCCCGTCAACAGGAAGCTGCTGCAGAAGAGTGGTAAATTTAGTCAGCTTTTCAGTAGAAATCCAGTTAAGCTAGTGGAGTTTTAATGCCCCGGACTATGTGCTGAGACCCTATTTGTACTGTTGCTGAAGTTTGGTGCTGTTCTGAGCATTATTTGTGGCTTTGAAACTCCGTAAATTAGCTGCTAACTTGATCTCTCGAGAGGGAGTCTAACACAGTTTCACGGTGTGTTAGACCGTGGATTAAATTTACACCGGAATATCCCTTTAAGTGATTGACAGGGCTGATAATATCATGACGAAATGGGACAGGTCCAATTATCTGAGACTGCAATTACATTGCGAGGGACGAACAACGTACTGATTAACCTCCTCTCTGAAGAGTGTTCTTTCATTTTCTGGAGGTTTTTCTCCATAGATATGTCAAGTTTTAGTGTGTTTCCTCATGCATCTCCTCAGACTTTTTCGTTCTGTTCTGTTTCCCTCCTGTGCTCCTCCCCAGCCGGATCTTCCCTCCACACCTGTCTCACATCATCCTCATTAGCACCGCCCTGTTCAAAGTGTTTTTTCCACCTCTCATCCCCCCCTTGGTTTCGATGGTATTTAAGTCGAATCATTAGTTTGTTTTTTGTGGAGCTGTCTGTTGTGTTTATCTGCTCCTGTTGTTCACTTAATCTGTTCCTGTGGTTTAGTTTGAATAAGTGCTCATCCATCGATCTGCCTGCCTGCCATGGCCTGTATTTGGGTCCACACTGTCTGCTCTCAGTATGAGATTACGTATTTTGTAAGTGTTTGTTTACTAAGTAAAGTATGCAGCCACAAGAGTGACCTGTAGGTAGCATGGTCTATAACCTAGTATACATATACCGTACTTATAATAGATCATTAGTTCATTTGTACTGGTGCTTTCCTTTAAAATTGCATAACTTCAATTTTTTTTTCATCCAAATATTTTTCATGAAGCCATTATTCTTTCAATAGAACAGCAACTTATTACTGCTTTCAGATTGTTAGCTGCATGTTAAGAGACTCTCAGAGGGAGGTCTTATTAAGAGAGGAGATCTAATGACGCCTTTACTTTCTTTCTCTGTTCCATCTGTTCCCATCCAGCAAACTTCCTGACAGGAGCTCACTTTTTTAAAAATACTTATAGGCTCCTGACATCCCATTTTTCTTCACACCAGCAGTGACAACGTGGAGACATGGGATGACAGGACTGCTTATCTGTCAGGTTGGACTCCAGCTGCGATGGGACAGTAAGCTGCTGTTTGAGCTGGCAGCACTGTGCCTCAGCACTTCATGAGCTGTCGTCACACAGTTAATACTGTGCTGTTATTTCCACACCTGCCTTCTCCCACAGGAACTAGCAAAAGTTTAAGAAGCCCCCTTTAGTCCACGTGGATTAGGAGGTACCGAACATACGTGGCGCTGGAGAGCTTTGACATAAACCCAGATTTAAAACCGTTTATTTGGAGGAATTATATTTGAAGTACTTAACATGACATTTCTGGTGTGTTTACTTTTATTTTTGACTTCCAAATACTTGGTTAAACTAATATCTTGATAATATATCATTTTTGAACGCAGTCAAAGCCACACTGCAGGACGATACGGGTAGCTGCTGTGTCGCTCATTATTGCAGATAGGGGCAGAGGAAATAAGCTGTGACTCACAAAATGTGAATAACATCCTCCGTGGAATAAATTACGCAGTTAAGATGGCAAAAAGAGATGAATAAAGAAAGAGAACAAACCATTAGATTTATTTGAATAAAAATGCAAATGGTAAATGTCAGGTTTTGGTGGCAGTCCCTTTACAGTCTTCATTTTACAACTACACTGTGTTGAACAGAGAAGAGGCACAGAGATCAATTCCGACAACCACAGAAGCAGAAAATAGACCAGAACGTGATGCTGCTACACAGCATTGTGTAATAAGCAGGAGAAGAAACTGAGTGAATGAAATTCACACATAACAGACTTGTTAAAGGCACTTTAAAAAGACGCTCCACCTGACTTGAATTCACTTTACCGAACCAGACGTCAGACGGTGAAAGCATACTTTAAGGGGTGACTCCTTTTTGAATTAAAGAAATCATGCATGTCATGGCAACATTTATGAAGCAAAATAAGTGGCAAAATTGATAACATTTCATAAGCGACAAGTAGTCTGTCACAACAAATCTGCGTGATTTAACGAGACCTCGAGCAACTTTTCGGGACATCTTCACTTTCAACTCAAGCGTGACTTTTGTTGTACTTCATACAACACTGTTGCAAACAAACATGGAAACAAGAAGACATTTGCAGCAGCATCCTGAACACGGGTTAACTGTTGAATTCAATTAAGGAGCAACTCATTCCAGGTGTAATTAGGCGTCTCTCCTGGCTGCCTTTTGTTTTCATCTGAATTTATTGCTTGATTTAAGATGTATTTGTTGCCACTCGCGAGACGCTGTCAGCTTCTGTTGATACAGACAAAATAGGTTGTTGCTTTAGAAAAAGGTGGGTGGCAGAGAGCCCAGAGAGGAATGATTTTGTGCCATCGCGGTGCCTCGGCCCTCACTGAAGCACCAGACCGTGGATGTAATTATGTCCCAAATATACCAGGGTGTGCTTCCCATGCCGCGGGCTCTCCACACCTTCAGTGTTTAGAGGAACTGAAGAAATCTTATTTATTAGCAGCAAACATATCCTCAGCTACTCTTGGCCAGCGCATTGCCTTTCTGTCAGTGAGCAGTGCCTCTGTCAGCCAGCACAAGATCAATAGTCGTAATTATACTTGGAAGTTGCTGAAAAATGGTTTGAGGGATGTCTTTAAAGAGAAATCCTTAAATACTCTCACATATACCGCTGCCCTGAAAATGTACCCAGAGGAGCTGCGCGCTTGAACACAAATGTATGAATCAGTTGCCCCGGACATTAACTGGAACAAGTCTGTGCAGTGTCCATTTAGACCCACGTGTGAAAAGAGCAGGTCACTGTTCGGAGAATCCACAGCGAGCGAGCGAGTGGGCGTGTTGATGTCATTGCACGGAGCGTAACTGCTTCCTACTCGTTTCTGTTTGCCTGTGTTTTGCTTTCCCCCCTTTTGTTGATAGTGTGGAAATGGCAGATAGTAAAAAACAAAACAGTCATCATGATGGATGAGTCCTCCCGCTCCTGAAGGCCCTATCCAGGCGCCACCCCTCCCCCGGACCGGAACCACAGCCCGGTCACCAGGATAAAATGTTAGCAGTTCACATTTCTGCGTCTGAGGTTGCGATTTGTACCAGACGTGCCGCATCCCATTCACATTATATGCTTATGAGTGTGCTTACATTTGGAGTTGGAGGGGAAGGAGGTGGTGTGATTACAAGCTACAAGGCAACCGCCGTTTGAGTCTGTGGAGACATTTCAAGCTGCGGTAATGATGACCAAAACATGCTTTTGTTCACAGAAAGCTGGACCATCTCCAGGCGTTCTCTGTGATGACTCTAAGCAGGTGTTTTTCACTGGAACGTGTACCAATCTCTAGCCATTTTATTTGGCGACTGAAATTGGCGTAATTATCGGGGAAGTTCGACCATTTTCAGATGTTTTTGTGGCGACCACAACTGGTATTACAAGCCAAACTATGATGTTTTCCTTACCCTTACCAAGTGTTTTTTTGTGCCTCTTTCAAGGTGTAAAGGTTTTGCAGACACTGTGTTTCCTACATTTCCCAGAGTGCCTCTTAACCATCATCTGGCAACAGATCAGAGTCATCGTCACTCTTTTTCCTGCCATCTCCTGTCTGTCGTTTCACATTCACTGGTGCACATAAACTTCAAATCCAAAATCTAAAAGAAATTTCAATTTGCACATGCATGCAGGGACCTTGCCTCTCCCTCTGATTTAGTGTTATTATTAAAGAGGCGTGTGCATGAATGTATGTATGTAATATCCCATGTGGGTACATCTATGTATGTATGATGGCAATCTGTGCAGTAATAAGCCTCCCTGTATTTCATGAAGACAGACACTCGGCTGTTTATGTGGTAGCTGGCTTTGTTATTTAATGTCTTAGTTGCATCAGCCGACAGCTTGATTAATAATTAATAGAGTCGATGCAATTAGTCCTGCCATTTGTATTTATGTTGTCCCACTCGTAGAGATTAAGAGTTTAGCAGATTTCAATCTCTTCGATTCCACTAATTGCATCCTCTCACATGTGAGGTAATTATTCCCGCATTGTGTCGAGCTACTGTAGATCTGCTGAAAGTAATTTCTGCGGTGTAAAACAATTTGTCGAAGTAAATGACTGTATCTGCGCTTTCCTGTTTAGTAGCTGAAGAGAAAGATAACACAGGAAGCGCGTGTGCGCGCGTGCGTGTGCAGAGACCGTCTTACGTTGCTGCAGAATTGATATTCTCCTCACTGGGCCATCGAGCATGAAATAGAAGGGTGCGTTTTCTTTGTGTAAACTTGCAGTTCTCAGCAGGGCACGTTTGGCCATTCAAGGCGGGAATTTCTGTGAGAAAAAAGCTCAGTGGAAAACTGGGAAATGTATTGTGTTGTATCTTCAATTCATCTTATTCTTTTATCGTGGAATCTCTGAATAGAACGAGACCAACGGGAGGGAGAGTGGCCTTCACACGGGGCTCTGTATTTGTGTGTGCTATCAATCAATTTGTCGGGGTGATTTATTCACACACTACCGCTGTTGCAGAAATATTTCCTATACCTATTTGACGTATACTCAATTATAAATGGTAAAAAGACAATGCTGTGTATTTAATGTTACCTCATCAACTTTATAATTATTTGCAAATACCTGCTCATTCTGAAATTGACAGCAGCAACACATTTCAAACTTGTGGTAAAGCTAAGTCATTCAAATGGAGCAAGATTAGCAGTGGACATCTCCTGCTCAGAAATGGAACAACCCTTCAAGACCCTCATGCGTCACCCGTTGTCGTTCGAGGGCATTTGTGTTAACAGCTGCAACAGGAGATTTCCATTATGCCGTCTTCAGCTGAGGTGATATCTCTTGCAGTCGTGGTATTATCACAAAGCCCTTTGCCATTTATCTGATGGAGATAGAAAAGCATGGATGCACGTTGTATGTTCACAACGTCGCGCTATCAACGAGGTCATCAAATATAAAAGAGCACTGCTGCATCACCTGGGCACCAGCAGTGCTTTATAGGCTAACTTTAGCAACCTGTGCTCCTACGCTCTCAGCACCACTCCTCTGACATCAGTGCAGACTGATTGCAGCAACTTCACTGCATGACTTTACTTACATTTCAGGCATTATATTCCATCAAAGGGTGGGGATGTTATATTAAAATATGTCAAAATATGGGAATGACATGCAGAAATCAGCAATAACAATGTAACGTTAGCTAACAAGCTAGTTAGTTTCTGCAGCATCATTGAGTAGTGATTGTTGTATAGCTGACAAGGGAATCACCAACCCTTGGTTTGAAGTGTGCCACTGAAAAACATCCATTTGGTCTGCCCCACCAACCCAAAAATAAAAGCAAAACTAAGGGCGTTTTCACACCTGCCTTGTTTAGTTCGGTTGAATCGAACCCTGGAGCGTTTACCCCCTTGGTGCACTTCGTTTGGGAAGGTGTGAACACATCAATCGCATTCGGGTGCGGACCAAAACAACCAGACCGAGACCTTGTGGAAGAGGTGGTCTCGGTCCGGTTCCAAACAAACTCTGGTACAGTTCGTTTGTGGTGAGAACATAATCCAAACTCGATCCGACCCAACTGCAGGAAGCATCTGTGCTTAACCTGTGTCCGATACGTGTCCGCTGCGTTACGGCCCGATCAGGTGTTTTGCTCCGTCGTCCGGTAACCCCCGGTTGCGTTTTGAGTCGGACACAGTGCAGTACGGTAGGCAGCTGGCGTCGCGAGGCCAAGGAGTTCCCGCGATAATCACATGATCACTCGCGACCACAGTTATAGGTCTGTGTCATAAAAACAACAACACGAAGTGTTCCCGACCGAAGGATCAGAAGAAGAGCTTGTGTTTTATTTTGAAAAATAACCGGATGTCAAATTGTTGTTGTTTCAGTGCTTGACTTCCTGTCTGCTCGGTGCTAAATTCAGCTGAATTGCTGCCTCGTTTTCGAAATTTAGACCAATTAGGGAGCAGTTTCCTCACGCATCACACATTTTGGTCCACTTGTAAATGCTGCTGTGTGAACACAAACCAAACCAAACTCGAGGCAATATGCAACATTGTAACAAGTTGGTCCCTCAATCGGACCAGAGCAAACAAACTATAGGTGTGAAAACGCCCTAACATGCAAAACAGAGTGGCAGGGCTACAGGCTTCCAAGGACTTGATGGCTGTAACAGAGGCCTGGTTACAGTAGATGGTGATTAAACAAATCCAATAGCAGGTAACATAAAATGTTTCTCAACAGAAAGTTACCATTTCCTCCTGTGTGTGTTATGAGGTCTGTGTGATTCGATCATGTAGCAAGGTGTAACTAATAAACTGACGGCTCGATGGACGCGATACGAGAAAACAATTAATCATCACACGGGAGAGAGAGAATGAAGCAATGGTTCCGTGTTAGATCTGTTTAATATTTGGTACCGTGCCCAAACCCCTCAATAAGACAAGGAATTGAAACTGTGATTAAATTCAGATACAGTCGTTAGGGAATATTGCAGTATATTATAAATGCTTTCAAAATAAAGAATGCATTTCAAAAATTCAATTTCTCCTTCATGAGATAACCCCGAAAAAAAAGTCTTGATGGGTAGGACATCCTTAGCGTGCAGCACATGAATCTTGCAGATTCCAGTCTTGCAAATTAATTTTTCATGTTATCACTACCTCCTAACTATAAACATTCACATCATGTACTGTGTGCTGTACTGTGGGTCGATTGATGAAGCATGCCTGCACCATTTGGTCAACGCTCTTCTTCCCAAGTGTTTTCACAATAACAGACTGAGTTGATACCCAACAGTGTATTTAAGTCCATAGTGGACATGTTGTATGAGAACTGTAGCTGAAAGGATATCAAGTCTCTTCTTTCTGTTTTATTAACACATATTGCAAAAATTGTATGGCCTGACTAGTGGTCTATGTTCGTGTCAATCGACAATAAGGTGTTCTAAATTCATGATTCCCTCCCCTCAATCTATCTTTCTCTCTCCTTCTCAACCCAACCGATCGAAGCAGAAGGCCGTCCACCATTGAGTCCGGTTCTGCTCAAGGTTTCTGCTTGTTAAAAGGCAGTTTTTTTTCTTGCCACTGTTCGCCAAGCGCTTGCGCATGGGGTAAATGTTGGGCCCCCGTAAATAAATTAATCAAGGAGTACCTGCTCAATTTGTAAAGTGTCATGAGATGACTCTTACAAATACTGATTGATGGATGGATTGATTGACTGATTGAAGGTGTTGAGATTTATCCAAACGTTTCCTCCTCCAGGGGTCAGCAAGTACATGTTAAATCACTGTATTGCCGTCCCAACATGATTTAAACTGGGTCTTCTCTTCAACTTGGTCTAGATGCATAATCTTTTGCCTTCTCCATTATATTTCAATTGGACCGAAAAAGCCTGCATGGTCACTGTGGATCAAGGGCAAGCAAAGCAAAGCTATGAATACTTTCCTCCCTTGCCTCTCTCTTTTCTTCCACTTTTTTTTGCCAGCCTTGGCAACTATTGGATGGTTGTTGACCTGGTACACACATTCATACCCCTACAGAATCAATCGTAGTAACCTTGAAGACCTCCTGTTTTGAGCCATGTGCTATATTTTAAAAAGAACCTGTGTCATGAAGGATTATTGATGAGGCCTGACCAAAGCACCACACAATATTTCTATGTTCAGCCGTTCACACAACCATTCACAAGGCGATGGAACAGCCATCAGGAGCAAGTTTGGGTTCAGAATGATGCCCAGAATATTTGATCTTACCAGAAGTAGATTCATCAATAACACATTAAGAATCCACAGAAACAGTGAGACGTACAAACCACTGGAAGCTAATGGCTTTGTCTCGCGTTGCAGCAGGAAAATTACAGAGAATAATGCAAAACAGCTCCTGTGCGTATTGGTATTCTCACACAGGTAGCTTAATCAGTTTGAACTATGGAGTCCATGCACGACTTCAACCCTTACATAATAAATCAGGGGACAAGTGCAATATTATCGCTGGGATTTAAGAGGAGGGAGGAAGAGGGGATATATCATAAAGTGTGGGTCTGAACCACTGTGGGTGCATAATTTCCTGTTCACATTTCCATTTCCTGAGATGTTAAATAATGCACTAAAAGTATATGGAGAGAGGAGGCAAGCTGAATGAAACCATATGCCGTGTATAGTGTGTGTGTGTGTGTGCGTGTGCTTGCATGTGCGTGTGTGTGTGTGTGTGTGTGCGTGTGCTTGCGTGTGCGTGTGTGTGTGCCCTGCAGCTACAATGGATCATCTTACCTTCTTAGGAGTATATCGTCTGTGTGTGTCTCTCTGGGCAAACTGTGTGCCTCAGATCACTTGGATGACCTTTTTACGAAATATGCGAGGATAAAGAGACGGTAGAACTAAATTCTGATTTTTATTCTTCTGATCAACCACTTCTTTACTCTTGCAAGGACTTTGGAGGGGTCACGGGATTTCACCCGGGTGAGTGTTCCTGTATTATTCTTACTTGGAGCAACCTTGTGACGAAGCCACTCGGCAGTCCGGCATTGTTCTGAACGCCATCAAGGCTGTTTCGAACATCCAATAGAACAGCTCTGCTCAGATGATGTAGCTCTATCTGTATAACTGAATTGTGACCTTCAGCGCACACTGGGTGGACATTTTGCACCAAGTCTATTGGGATGACACTCAGCACCTCCATGTCTGAAGCCATGATAATCTGCGGGAACCAATGTTGGGCAGTAACACATTAATCAGTAATCATGCTGTTATGTTATTACTTTTCCCAGTAACAAGTAGTGTTAGGGATTACCAATTTCAAATCAGCAATTATATTACAGTGATTGTAGTAACACTGTGTTACTGTGTTGCCATAACACAATTTGTTTGTTGTCCTAGCTAGACTGTTATATCGTGACACGAATGTGTTACTGGTCATAGCCAAGCCCAAAAGAAGGGCGGCTGGCTTTAGAACCCAGTTTCCGTATGTGGCCTCTGCAACTGTGTGTAGAGTAGGGGTGTGCCAAAATATCGATACTACGATATATCGCGATATTTCCTCTTGAGGTACGTTATCGATACACTGGTGCCAAATATCAATATTTAAAAATGAAAAAAATAATGTAAAAAAAAATATATATATATTATTATTATATTATTATATTATATTATATATATATATATTTTATATATATATATATATATAAAAAAATATATATATATATATATATTTTTTTTTTTTTTTTTTTTGGCCCACCACCTCCACCCCTCTTCGGAGGACAGCTTTATCTTTATTAAAACAAAGGTATACAACCAAATAAAATTAAAAAAATGGTTTAAGTAGCTCTGAAACCCACACATATAGATATTTAATGATAGTTGTAGTCAGTGTGTGTGTTAAGAAGAGACACTGTGCAGTATACTCTTTGTTTACTTGGCTGTCATTCATGTGAGATTGATTGACAATGTTTTGTAATTCCTGTGAAATGGATTCAGTGCAGTTAATAAATTCTGAATTTCTTCAGTGACACAGATATCGTGATGTATCGTGGATGAAATTTCTTGCAATATATTGATAATCGCAGAATCGCTGTATCGTGATATTATCGTTATCGTGGGCAAAATATCGTGATAGTATCGTATCGCGAGGTACCTGGTGATACCCAGCCCTAGTGTAGAGTGTTGGATTTGAGCATCACAATCCCTGCAAACTGACTTGTTTCACTATCATAACTTGTTCTATTTGGTCCAATAAAATTTGGAAAGTTTAGAAGAGCTGCACGATTAAATTATTTTATCCCCAATCAAGTCAGTCGGGTTCTAAACCGGGAGTTCGGCAGCTTAACTGGTGAGAGTCATTAGCGTGCCACTCTGAGTTGAGCTGTTTTGGCTTTCACAGGAATGAACAGGGCCCCCGCTCAACACTGTATCCAGGTTTCAATATACATCCATGGTCATGGCAGCTTGCGTTGGCTTCTAGCCAAAAAGCTGACAGATGGAGGATAAGGGAGATTTGTTATATTAACCCTAACCTTGTCTCTATCCCCCTAACCCATATGGCAGAACCTGGTCATTTAAAGCCAAAACATGATGTTTTCCTAACCAGGTGGTTTCTCTTCCTAAATCTAACAAAAGCATAAACACAGACCTTAAGTTTCAACTTAACTATGGTTTTTGCAGAAACGAACATTGCTAATATTTATTCTGACAATAGGTTTGCTATAAAAGCCTGTAAGCTCTTTACAGCCTCCATCTTATTGATTGATAAGATGCCAAAAAAGGAAATCGGTCAATTGATGCTCTGCACAGAAAATCGTGACATTGTGTCCATGAAAATACTGAAATGTGTGTATTAGTTACATGTATTAAAATCCCTTCCTGTTTGGATGAACACACACACACTCACCAGCAGCGGCAGCGGCAGCAGCAGAAGCAGCATTCTCCTGATTAAATCTTTAAAAATTCAATTAGCTTCAAACTACACTGGCTCCATTATTGCATCCTAAGCCTGTCTTTCCAAGGTGGCGGATGAATTCTCAGATGACTTGGCAGAGCACCAAAGACTGAAGCTGCTAATTTATGCCTCCAACAAAATATCCCACTGCCCCTGTGAACTCCATCACATCCTCCCAATCTCCCAGCGCTCGGCTCGGAAGATTTGAAGCTGCTTTTCTGCAGCACAGACATTAAAAAAAAAGGCTGAGGAGGGTTATTCTGAAATCAGTGATTGAGAGGGATTTAGTTTTTGAAGAGTTATTTTAAACCCCTTCTGTCCCTCTACCAGTGAATAATAAGTGTGCAAATTAGAAGGACATCCAGTGCACAGTGCAGACAGCCACTCAGATAATACAACGACCAATTTCCTTATGCCTTTTTCACAATTTTCTCCACAAAGTAGAGTGACAGAATCAAGTGTCATTCTTACTCCTAAACTCTCTAAACCACAGAAATGTTACAACTTCACATTTCTTTAGGTTCTATTTACAATAATGTGTTGTGGCCAGGCTGTGATTATGGTCTTGTTAGGTTTAGGCACAAAAAACACCTGGTTGGGGGTAGGAAAACATCATGTCCCCACACATAAGCCTTGAAAATAGCTTGTTGAATGTGATGTGAAAATTGCCCAGTAACCAGGATATGATGTTGGAAGTTATTGCTTCTGCAAAGCACAGATACATCCAAGGTTGCACATTAGGAGGTGCAAGAAAAGTGGTATTATTACAGCCAACAAGGCCGCCAAACAGCTGACCACGGTTTGAGTTGCACCACTTGATATTTTCAAGGACACATGGGGATATTTCCAGCCTTTTATTGAGGACACCAAAACCGGCTATTCTTCATGGGAAAAATATTCTCCATTGTGATTGTGGTGACAAAACATGTATTTTAAGCCAGACAATGATGTTTTACAAAACCCTAACCAAGTGTTTTTTGTACCTAAGCCTAGAGAAAAGTGTTACATTTGTAAGCAATGTTGAATGGGCACATTTGAGCAATTATGAGCCTGAAGAGAGCTGGATCAGAGAAAACTTTGTGAGACTGAGATGAACTTCATCTGAGGTCTAAAACTGCTTTATAATAATTCATAACAATAATTCAGCTGACTATAAAGTGTCCAAGTGAGGCTATAAACATCTCAAAAGTCACAATGTGTGACCTTGCCTCAAGCCAAGTGCTTGACAATCGATCTTCGAACACGAATCATTTGTATCTACCCATAAACCTAAAAACTAACAATGGTTGGAGGAGAGCACTCACTGCATGAAGCGATCAAAGAGCTCTATCCTGTCGAGATAATCAAATCCCTGTTGTTTGCTCATTTTTGAAACATAATTTCTTACCAACAGAAAAAAAGAGGCTTTGAATTATGCATAAGCCCAAAAGTGAGATAAGGCAGCGCATTAAGAGGAGGAAGAGGAAAGGAAAGAGTCGTAGGAGGGTAAGATATATATTGCCCTCCAGAATTATTGGCACCCTCAGTGAAGATGAGCCAAAAAGCTGTAAAAGTAATGAGCTAATCTTTACCAAGGCCACCAATAATTCTGGAGGGCACACTAAAACCACAGTAACATGCTGAATTGAAGCTGTGCTGTCATGGATATTATTCATTTGTTCAGTAGGAATCGCTTTCAGCACTGGCAGGCATGCAAGAAAAAAGGCACGGCGAGGAAGAGTGTGTGTGTGTGTGTGTGTGTGTGTATGTGTGTGAATGGAGGAGTGAAAGACTGAAAAGACAGAGAACATGTGTTTATTTTCATTATTAACATTGTTTCGACTATTGCAGCTCGCTTTGGTAACACGTCAAATGTCAGGCCAGTAAAAGCCGCTGAGCTGAAATGAATCGATACGCGGAATCAGAGAGGGGAGAGAGCAGCGCTGAAGGAAGTATAAAGGGCTGTTTTGCTGAGGGCAGCTCCAGCTGTTCTCTGAGCTTTGAGATGTTGCAGAGCCTCAAGCAGCGATCGCACTGCGAGCCGTTAACAGCCGGCCTCATGCAGTCGGTGCTGGGAAACACACGAGGTGGAAGAAACTTGTTAGCATTTCCTTTTGTAAGTTTATTTTCATGCACAGGAAATCTTCCATGGTATTTTAGTGCAGAATGATGCACGTAGTAAGAGAACGGGACAAATGTAAGAACTGCGCAGTCTTTAAAACGTGGATAGGAAAGTGATCTTGTGGTGTGAGTGTATGAAAGTCTATATTAAGTTAGGAGGGGTCCGCCATGATCCTCTGCGCTGCCCACAGAGCTCTGGAGGCCAACAGGTCCTGGAAAAATGACTAGAAAATAGTCTTCACAGCAGATGAAATGATACGCTGTGGTCTGCCATTGTCCCTGACAGTGGAGATGAAGAAGGTAAAGATGGACTAATTGATGGCGGTATAGAAACATGTTAAACTTCTTCATCTGCTGCAGAAGGTTTCCTTCCACTTGAAGTTCCGCGTGACAACAACCATCTCCTCTGTCTTTACACAGTTGAGTTCAAAGTTGTTCTGTCCTCACCAGGCCACCCGACGGACAACCTCCCTCCTGTTGATGATCCCAGTATGGGTGGTGTCGTATGCAAACTCCAGTAGCTCAACATACTGATGATTGTTGGTGCTGTAAGTGTACAGGGTGAAGAGTGGAAGAGAAAAGATGCAGTCTTCCGGGGCATGTCCGCAACGGCCATTCCATCTGCAGCTGGAGTCAGGCACACTCAGCTGGGAGAGATTGTTATAATGCAGAGGAGGATGGTGTTACAGGCAGAGACATGTACAAACAGGATCCCGTATAAGGTTCCGGAAGAGCCATCGTAGTTGAAGATGAAGCGGAGGGCCATGCTGACCGCAGTGCCTACACCTGTCGACTCTGGAGGTAAACTGCAGGGGGTTGAGCAGAGGGTTGATGATGGCTTTGAATTGATTCAGCACAAGGTGCTCAAATGAAAAAACTTCATTACCACAGATGTCAGGGCGACTGGGCTGCACTCATTAACTCATGTGGTTCTTGTGTTGGATGGCAGAGGGTGGTGGAGTTGTTGAAGCAGAAGATGAGAAAAGAGGGAAAGAAATCCATTAGCTGCACGAGCCAACTCACCTGGCCTTCAGTGCTTCACACCAGAGAGCCATCGCAAGTTTGTAATAGCTGGACCTCATACTTGCGCGCTTTCCTTTTTTTCTCAGTTTCGCATGATTTTGTTTTCTATATTCAAGCACAAGAGTTCTACCTCGCCACAGACCTGGTAATTTTAAAGTAGAAACTGCACGTAAAATCCATATTTTTCCCCAAAAACTGCTGCTGCTACTCTAATGCACGGAGGTTTGAATGGAGGCTTTGAATAGTTTGTAGCTTGCTCCTTTGTGGAGGACAGCAACTGCAGTCAGCGTGGAATATCTGCAGCTAGGATTGATTTCATCCGTGACCCAGGGTCACATAGAAAAATAGAGAAAAAGCCCAGGGATGGTAGTGTTCGATATTCAGAAACAAGACACACTCTACTACTTCAGGCTCAATCAAAGGGATGGATCGATATTCAGTATTCCTTTAAAGCACGTTGTACACCCACCAACAAACAGATTAATGCAGCAGTTTACCACAGGGTGGTAATTTGCTATAGTGGATATCCGTGCTACACACACTAGCTAGAAGTCACAGTGGTCTTATAAGCTGCACAGTAATGTTGTTTACCTCAGGACCCGACTCTTGCCATTTGTTCCTCTTTCTGCTGTTGATGTCTCCGCTCATCATCCCCCCTCTCGGGTCCTTTCATCCTCACCCTTTCTACTTCCCCACCCTCTCTGTCTCTCCTGTCTGCGTCACTCCTTTCATTAGCTGAACAGGAAATGGGCCTTGTACTCCCCGGGGAGAGCCATTAAACATAATAATATGCCTTTAGTCACCTCTTTTCTCTCTCAGCACTCCCTCTTTCTCTCCTTTACAGGTGATAAATGATTCGTTAGGAAAAGATGATGATGTTGATAATGACAGTGCGAACAATGACCTTATTAAGGATTTGCAAAGCTCCAACATTTATTTGTGCTATTATAGATGCTAATGAAGCTGTGTTCCTCAGGGGGAACAGCTCTGTCTGCAAAATAAAGAGAAATGCTGATAATCGCCACTTGTGTGCAGGAGACCAAACAAAGAAAATTACTTTTTTTTTTTTCTGCCAGGCATTTCAGTGTCATTAAAAAATCCCAAGTAACATTTGGTAATGACAAGCCTTTCTTAAAGAGTAATTGTAAAACATGCATTGGGCACAGTCGCCTCCACTACTTACCTCTCTGGCACAATAGATACAGATGGCGTTCCTGCATGTGTAAATAGGACCTCGTGCCCCGCGGCACCATAAACACATAAACACAGCTCCAGTAAGAAACACAAAAGGTAATGAGTTAGCAGACAGTGTGCGAACCTGCTGCAGACCAAATCAAGGTGGAGGTAATGATGCTGAACACTCAGCCTGAGTCCCCTCACTGCAATAATTAATCAAGTCATGTAGATGTGAATATGAACACGACACAGGGGTGCACGCACACACAGCCGTGTGCACAGGGGGTGGGAGTTGACCACCCTACGCTTTTTGTGTGTCGAAATGTCCTTTTCTAAACTTTATTTAATCACCAACCCTATCACCAGACAGAACGTTGATACTGGATCATTCTGCTGAACCCCAGATGATGTTTGGGTCGTCACAGAATACTGATGAATCCAAAATAACCCAGCGAAGAGGTTTAGACTCTCTGCATCTTTTGTTCATGAGCCCATCTGGTTGCCTTTTCTCTAATAATTGATTGTGACATTAGCCCCTTTTAGATAGAAAAGGTGGCACATTTAGCAAGGTATAGGCTACAATGTGCCGCCTTGTCTATCTAAAAGGGACGTAATATTCCTCCTTTTCCGCCACTGGGGTAGACGTAAACATGTGACGTGACGTGAAGCACAAAGTTGGGCGTGAACAGTGAAGCAGGTTGAATTTGTCTTCAAAATAAGAGCTTTACATTGCACCCCATTGGAATTTAGAACTTGGTTCTTAGCCGGGGGCTTTTAATTTGAAAGTAGCGACCGTTAGTAGCTTGCCGCTACAACAACAAGCAGACAACCGCTACAACAACAGCTGCAGAGATCCAGGAGACGCTAGCACCTCCTGGATCTCAACGGCTTTCCGGTTGCTCATCTTGGCGTCCATGGATGAAGTGATGGACTGACTGCTGTGATCAGCTGTTTCCTGGTTTTAAAACTTCCTGGCCGTGGGTCGCACAACAGTGCACGTCATCGACACCTCCGCCCATCTCACACAACTGCCGGCACATCAACAGCTCGGATTGGCATAGCGTTGGAGGTGGAAAAAAGTGTAGCCTCAAATTGGTGGACCAAAACTGACCCCCAAAATACCGCCTTCTGTCTAAATCCTCTGAGATCTCTTAGAATTATTTCTGAATTTGATTTTATTCTTCTTCCTGTATTGGTGCTGAACATTTGCACTCGGAATAAATTGCACACTGCAGACTCATCCAAAATGTATGTAACTCCTTGGATACTGGGCTAATGTGCACTAATTGGACACGCCGATGCTTTAATTTTGCCCTAATGATTCGCTCGCCATTCGAGTACAGTTGGAAATCTCACAGAAGCAAATCACTCAAAAACAGACTAAATATGTATACGCCTCCACATTTCTGAAGAGGTTTCTAGAAACGGGCTGCAGGGGTTTGGTTCCAGTCAGCCTCGAGAGCATCAGTGAGGTCGGCCAAAGATCAGAATACCGGGCACACATCTTACATTTCAAATCATCCCTCAGGTGCTGAATGGGGTTAAGGTCAGGGCTCTGTGCAGATCGGCCAAGGCCTTTCAAAATCAACTGGGAAATCTACCCCTTTATGCACACCGGGGCATTGTCATGTTGAAAGTGAAAAGGGTCAAACACAAATCATGGTGTGGTTAGGCATGTACACATACTTTCAGCATAGACTGAAACATTCGCATGTGAATTCAGTACATTTTAAACAGGATGAGTTGCAAACAAGGGTGCGAGTGATATTGTATACACTAAGATTAAATAGAAACCCAGGTGAAATTTTCAATTTTATGTTGTGTTGACGCTGGGTTTATGGTCTGGTAAGGAAAATTGTGCCGTTAAAAATATAAATGGATCTCGCGCTTACAAATGTTGAAAGGCAGGCTTGAGTAGTGGTCCCTGGCCACGAATACTGAAAATCCCAAAATCTAATAAAACATATCCCATTTTGTTGGAACAGTTATTGCTGGAAATGTCCGATTGTTTCATCAAAAAATATCCATATATTGTTTCCCGAAACGTGGCTTAACATGTCTTGAAACGTGGCTTAACATGTCTTGAAGTCTTGTTAAATACACCCAGTGGTTTCAGGCTTACAAATGTTGAAATACAGATTTAAATAGCTAATCTAAACCCTGACTTTGTCGCCACAAATACATCCAGAAATGTCCCAACATCTTGTCAAATGTTTCCTGTTTTCTTACCACAATCATGGCTGGAAAGTTTCTCTGATGTTCTATTAAAACATCCAGTGATATCACACTTTACCTCAAACTGCGGTCTTGACTAGTGGTCCCTGGCTCCGTCTCTGCCAGCCTCTGGAAAGGTCCCGACATCTCATCAAACGTTCTGTTCGTTGGCTTTATCGCCTTTGACAGGATGTTTGGACATTTCACAAATACATCATGAAATGTCCCGAAATATCACCAAACATGTTTTGTCGCCACAAACATGGCTGGAAAATGTCATGTCGTTTAGAAAGGTCCAGCGGTTTCACCCTTCAAAAATGTTAAAACGCCGCCTCGTACAGCGTTCATGACTGGCGGCCTCTGGCTTTATCGCCCCACAGACCTCTGGAAATGTCCTGACATCTCGTCAAACAAATCCTGTTTCCATATCCGCCATCAAAGAGCAGCCTAGCTCTGACTCCACCCCCATCTCCACCTCCGTACAAAGACTGCTTATATTCAGTACCTGTAATGTGAACAAGTTATGACGTGTACGACAGTCAGTGGTTTGTAGAAACATAAAGCCAGCACTTGATTGGCTCACTGGCTGAGAAGATAACCTCTCAACAATGATACTGTAGAGCTGAATAGCTGATTTGACCTTTTGAATATTTGTAGAGGCAGGGAAGGAAGACACTCTCCATCACACACACACACACCTCCTCCCCCTCTCACCTCCCTCCACCTTACTAATCATTAGCTGTGTCCAGCCAGACATCAGACCAGGCTGGTTGTATTAAGATTGGAGCATACCCTCCCTCACCCTCCCGAAGCCACCTCACCCTCACTCCGTCCCCCTCTTCGTCTTTTCCCTCACCTAACTAAGCCTCATCATTAGCAGCAGCCTTCCAGACATCAGACAGAGCCGGCTTCGTTAGGACTGGAGATTGGCATTTGCTGTCCACGGGGCATCTCTCTTTTTCTGTTTCTATTTCTGTGTTTCTTCCTGTTTGATTTTTTTGAACTGCGGGCGGCTAAACCTCAGCTTACAGCGCTCACTGATGAATGGAATTCAGACCAAAACATGGCAGCACACAGATGTAGCCATTATAATCAAAGTTTTCACTGCTTTGCTTACTTGCTGAAGCGTTGCTGCATCATGGCTCCGGAACACATTGTTAAAGGAGAGTCAGGTTCTGCTGTTTTTAGCTGTCAAGGGTTGAGAAATAATGAGTCGACGGAATGAACTTAAAGAAGTCGACCTGCGGTGTCTGGATGTTGCTCTCATTATTTATACACGATTATATCCTGCAGCCGTCGGACATGTCAAGGCAATTCTGCTTTTTACAAGACAATTAAAGCCAGGGGCGGAGCTACTCTCAGCACAGTATTCAAATTCATAGCTGACATATGCAGTCCTACCTGAAACTATCCTCTCCTATCCTCATCCATAAAGAATAAAGAATGAAATAAAAATAAAGAATGAAATAAAAATTAATGAAAGAAAAATTAATGCCAGTCCTGTTAAATGACAGTCTGACAGGCAGATAGACCCCAACAGAGACCAAAAACAGAGATAAAAGAGTGTAAATATTAGACTTCTGTTTGCCGTATGGTACCTGAAACTCTGCATTAATGATAATTTGTTTGTTGGATATGTAAATAACCCACAGTTTGCTTACAAGTTCAATGCAAAGAGCGATCACACGTGTTTTGTTGCCCCAACTTAATCAAACCAAACTGTCTGACAGCACTAATAACAGTCCACAAGTCACAATATGAACATTGAACAACATGTGAACATTTAGATTTTAGGGCATTTAGCAGACGCTCTTGTCCAAAGCGACTCACAGTAATTCATGAATGCACTTCATACACTGATGGCGGTGGCTGCCATGCAAGGTGCCGACCAGCACATCAGGAGCAGTTCAGGGTTCAGTATCTTGCCCAAGGACACTTTGACATGCAAACCAGGGGAATCGAACCAGCAACCTTCCGATAACAAGACGCTGGCTGAGCCAGAGCCGCCAACAATTGCATATCACATATTATTACCACCGTGACCACGGAGCCTTCACCTGCAAACTGGCAACCCGATCACCAGAATAAATGCTAGTACGTTTCTGCAAAATCACAGAAAAGTCAAAACTGGACGTTTCTTCATGTTGAAACTTTCCTGCAACTGTTGAATTTTATATTTCTAGATGCAGGCACAAAGAACACTTAGTTAGGGGGAGGAAAACCTCGTGGTTTGGTTATAATACCGTTTTGGTCGCCACACTAACACATAGAGATCTGACATCCCGTGAAAAAACTGGCCGGTTTTGGTCGCTACAAAAAAACGCAAGAATATGCCGCGTTTGATACACATGTCAACCTCGAATGTATCTGTGGTTTGCAGAAATGTTAACTGCTCACATCATATCCTGGAAACTGGCACTAGAGCGTCACTGTTTGAAACTTAAAGGAGAACTTCGGTCGATTTAAACATGCAGCTTCATTGCTCAAGCTACCCTTGACTTGCCAGTACCGAAGACGCGAACAAATTTGGTCCAACCATTACAGAGCTCCGTGAACGGAGACTTAGCATTGAACGCTAACAGCATGGGGTCAGAACTTTACACTGTGTTTTAAGCGTCTTAACATGCTCCACATCTCACACCAAAAGTTATGCAACATCAGCAGACACCTTAGCACACAGCACTGTAGCGTGTATGACTCAAAATGAATAAAAAAAGTAGTTAAAATAGTGTGTTTGTGCAAGGAGCTACTTACCTGTTTGTTGACATCCGTGTGCTCCGGTAGCTAGACCAAACTAGCATATCCATCGAGTGTGCACTTAACAGGCTTAACAGGCTATTGTAAGGCTCATGGCTCATGACAGGCTGTAACATGGACATGTACATTATGAACATAAACACGAAAATGCTGGATTACGTTTCCGTCTCCGCAAGTGAGGGAGTAAGTGCACGCTCGACAGATTGACTAGTTTGGTCTAGCTACCGGAAGACACGGATGTCAACAAACAGGTATGTGGCTGCTTTCACAAACACACTGTTTTAACTACTTTTTTATTCAGTTTGAGTCATACACGCTACAGTGCTGTGTGCTAAGGTGTCTGCTGATGTTGCATAACTTTTGGTGTGAGATGTGGAGCATGTTAAGATGCTTAAAACACATTGTAAAGTTCTGACCCCATGCTGTTAGCGTTCAATGCTAAGTCTCCATTGAAGGAGCTCTGTAATGGCTGAACCAAATTTGTTCGCGTCTTCGGTACTGGCAAGTCAAGGGTAGCTTGAGCAATGAAGCTGCATGTTTAAATCGACCAAAGTTCTCCTTTAAGGCCACTGACCACGCTGCTTCATTTAACAATGTGTTTGTTGTAAGCGTTTCTTCAGACCAGCACAGTGATGGATGTGATCGGTACCCGTCGGCCTCTGAGTCCGCAGACATGCACATGCCTTTCATATCTGTCACTGTCTTTAATGGATGAAGCCGCTTACTGTTTCATGAACAAACCTAATTGAATCGCTGAACACATCTGAGGTGTGGGCAGTGCCGAGATCAGACATAAACAAAGGTCTCTTCTAAGTTAGCTCTTTTCTTATAACTACAATACATCTAGCTGTTGGTCCTTGAAAATAGCAAAAAGTGCCAAACAAATGCAATGTTGTCACTGCAGCCTACATCCATTGCCTGTCCCTTACACTGTAAAGATGATCAATGTGGGATAAATCTGTAAACGGGGGAGGATTAGGCAGCGGTCGCTGCTGCTGCACAGGTGATTTGCTGTTTCACTCCGCTCCGCCGTCTCTTTCTTCTCTCTGATCTTTCCCTCGGTCTTTGGGCTCGTTATTACATCTCCCTTCTCTGAGAACACGGTTTCATCTTTTTTCTGGCGTGCTCTCACTGTCCATCTCTGCCTTCCCCACAAATTGTTTCGTATCTTCACATCACTGGCGCCTCCATTCTCCCTCTCTTCCCCTCCCACCCAGCCTCTCCCTGCCCTCCATCTCTGTCATGCAGATGGCGAGGCTGCTGGTGGCGATAAGACTGTTGAAAGTAGCGTTATCCTGCTGACGGCGCCTTTCGAGCAAAAAGAAGAAAAAAAAGAAATAATAAAACTGTCCAGAACCCAGAGCTATAATGCACAACTTTCTAAATAATGAATAAGACGGACATGACATTATTAAAACTGCGTCATTCTGCAGCCGTGCATTTGTGCAATCCGTCTGCTCACCTGAGAGTGTCTTTTCGATGGTGCACGGGACATTTTGGGAAGTTTGCAAAAATACAGTGATAATTACAATGTAATATACTCAACAGGAACATCAACAAGTCCTGCAGAGGTACGTGTTCAATTCCCTGTGAGATCCCTGCTCAGGAAAATAAAGAAAAAACAATTAAAAACACTAAACTCATTTTCGGCTGCGTTTGCCGTCTCCTCCTCGAGCTGCTGTTGGGACCGCGAGAGATGCCTCCGCCTCAGGCCTGAGGTCGTTTGAGTGTGGAGAGCTCATCAAGATGAATTACAAGTGCTGGAGAGGGAGCATGATCAGCTGAGGAGGGCAGGAGGAGCAATTAAACTTCAAGGAAAAAGTCACATGCTGGGTCTATTAAGAGATGAAACAAGTAGCGGCGGATGAGCCCTGAGTTAAACTGCTTCCACGTTCCCTGGTAGAGCCGCCTGCAAGTCTCGCTTTTCTGTCTTGTTGTCGTCTCGTCAAACACATCCTGTTTTTTCCGTCACAAACGCGGCTGGAAAATGCCGCAATGCCGCTTTAATGTCCCACCGCCATCCCCTTCCCCAACTCCAACCACAACTTCTATATAAAAAGTGCATAAAAAGAACAGTTCAGTCAATTGAAAGGCAATGAGATTTTTCAGAAATGTACAAAGCTGATATTTTATTCTGGACACCAGACTGTGTTGATTTACTAAAGAGATTTAATAATTCATTTTAATGAAAAGTGCTGAGCCCCAAATGCAAATTGACATTTGGTCGGACTCATTAGATGTACGCTGTTTTTGAGTAGATTGAAATAAATTCCCCCATCATGCCTCTGTGCTGAGCTCGGGGCTCAAAGTGACTGACTTGTTTGTGATTCTTTAAGCCAGTCACAGTGTTTTTTTCCCCCTTTTAACGTGATAATGGGTTCAGTCAGACCGTTCCTTCTTCTTGATGAGTAAAATGTAGACAGATAAGAAAAAACTCTTTGTTTAAAAAAGAGAATAACAAGTCCTGGCTGTCTAACATGACGTGACGTACCATTAAAATAAAAGACGTTTTTAAAAATTTAAAATGATGAAATGACTCAAATGTGCTTCAGCATTATACATATTTTAGCAACAATTAACTATAAAAAAAAGAAATCTAATCAGGGGGTCTGTCTGGACCGGCAGGACCCGAGGACGGACTCTGCTCGTCAGATGGAGCTGGAGGAGGGAGCGGTGTGGAGGAGGGTGACAGACTGTGTGGGTTTTTTGTTTACACAATTAAACCCTGACAGCGAGCGTGCGAGGGAGAGGCCGGTCGATTTAGCACAAAGTGTCTAATTTGCTGCAGGGTGAAAATAAGCAGCTTAAAAGCATATGAAGTTGCACTCTGTCGGATGGTTCTGTGTTATTTGTCGGCAGGCTGTAATTACTCTGTCTGGACTTTATTGCGGCGCGCATTCACCGATGAAAGGGGGAAGAGAGAGGAGTTGAAGGCGAGTGAGTGGAGGGAGTCAAAGGGCGACGGCAGCCGAAGCGAGAGAAATATTACGTTATTTACAACGAGCGGGCCTGAAAATTGTGTTGGGTGTGAGGGTCAGGCGGACCCCGTCACCTCGCCGTTATTAAATTACGGTTATTAAAATGAAACACGGCTACATGCAAAGGGCTCCAATAAAAAATGAAGATGTGATTACAAAAGAAATAAAGAAAACATGTTTTTTCCCTGTTTAACTGTTTTGGACTTCATTTACAAAAGTAATGGGAATCAGACAGTACGTGATAAAGTCTCCTTTCATTTTATGTGTCGTGCCAATGAGTGAATAAATAAAGAGATAAAAATAAGTTTAATGGAGAAACACCGGAATTTAGCCAACTTTATTTGGAAGAGAAAAACGTTAAATTGCCAAATTAAGACCCAAACTACATTTTGCACTCTTCCATCACTTCTGACCTCCTCGCTGTGTTTGTGCACTCAGAGTTTTTTTGGAGTTTTTTTCCGAGCAGGGAGGAGTTATTAGCAAGAATTTAACATTTAACCTCATCATCGGCCCACGCTTTCCGGCTTGTTTCCAGCTCGTCCGATCGTCTCACAGCTTGTGTTTTCTCGCCCCGATCCGACCTCTCTTCAGCGATGCCGCCGCCCTTTGTGATCTCAGCTTAGTGAACACGGTGTCACAACGGAGCTGCGAAAGAAAAAAAAAAATCCCTAGCTGTTAGAAACCAAACTTCCTTCTGGTTTTCAAGGAAGTGTGAATATAAAAGTGGATATTTAAACCCAGGACAGCTCGTTCTCCATTTTCACCGCGGCAACCATGCAGTCACATGTTTTCATCGTGATGAAGTCAAAACGTTGATGAGCAGAACCCTTAAACGGAACACGTTTTAATATGAAATCAGTGGCCACGTGGAAATAACACCTGGCAGCCAACAAGCTACAAGATCAAGTCAGGTTAATTCAGCCAGGAGGGACATCATTGAAACAGATCCTTTAAGAATAACTGAATGAATTGATTCAACATGTGGTCGCACTGACGATGAATCCAAGAATGTGAACAGTCTTGTTGGTTGTGTTGCCGAACGCCTTTTTGTGTGAAGAGTTACACCAAAGGTCAGGATGGATGTGTACGCAGCTGCTGATGAGTCGAAGGAGCTTCCTTTATTGTAATCCAGCTGTTTCGGAAGACAGATGTGACGTTTACCACCTGAATGGTTGTGTAAAGATGAAACGCTGAGGAAGGAGGGCAGGTGCGCACTTCCCAGGTTGACATTATTCTCTGCACTTCAGTCTTTTGTGCGCCTGGCCTCTCCGTGTCTCGTGCCTTTATAAATCACTGCATTGTTCGGCCTATTTTTCAAAATGTGATTCTTGGTTTCATCATCTTCCTCCTCTACTATTCCCCCCCACCCCCAGTCGATTTCCTTGCTCTGGACTTCTTGACAGTCTCCTGCAAACGAAGTGATGATTACTTTCTCTTCGCCGCGATGTTCCTGCTTCTCTTTAAAAAGGCCTTTATAAGAGCACTAATCACCCGGGCTCTGCTTTCTTTCTCTCCACGCGTTATTCATTCATTCGCTGTCAGCTGACTGCTGAAGCACTTTCTAAGAGGAGGCCTGTTAGGCTTTGTGTTCCCGCCATTCTAGGAGCTGCGGTGTGACCTACAACATGCCCTTAATGGAGATAATGAGTTTCTTTTTCGCTGCACGGCTAACACAGGGCTCCTCGGCAAGGGTGCTCAGACGTTCGTCGATTTTAAAGGATGAATCTGTGGGAGGTATTTACAAAGACAGCTCATACAAATGGGAACAGAATTCGCAATGGACACTGGGCTCATCTGCTTTTGGCTGTGAAGTCGTTCTATCAGATTACATTCAAACCCAACAACCCATCCACAGTGATGACAGCGAAAAACCTTTGCAACGGTTCGCCTCTCTGGACCTGACAAATAAAATAAAAAGCGGTCGGCGTGTTTTCCTCCTCCTCTTGTTTAAAGGCCTTTCTGTCCACAGGAGGTCCGCCTTTGAAGTGACTCCTCACAGTTTTCAGCTTCAGGTAATCGCAGTCAAAAAGAAAAAAAAAAAAAAAACTTCTTTAACATGCCTGCAACTTTTTCTCATCTCTGGACATGACAAATAAAATACAAAGATGCCTGCGTGGTTCTGTTTTGAAAGGCTTTCTGTCCACAGGAGGTCTCTTCTTGAGTTTTCTGCTTCAAGCTTTAATCTTTTCCTCTCAGCAGAAAGGATGCGACCGTTCTGAGCTGTTAATGTTTGCCAGAGCGTAATGTGTTTACCAAAGTCCTCACACGCTGGATATTTGTTAACCTTTTAACGGAGCACCGTGCAGATGCAGATTCAAATGTCCAGTGGAAGCTCTGAAGTGAGACCAGTTCTGGTTGTGGATGAAGAACCAGACATTTAAACAGGTATTTAAGCCCGTTTCACAGGATGCTCCCTCAGGTCCCCGGATGAGGGGATGTGCATTGTTTTCTTGTCCAAAGGGTCAGAAGTGTATTTTTTTTGGAGTCTCATTTCCAACTCCTCAAATGTCGATACTTTGGGATGGTGGCGACCCAACATACAATCCCAAATCATTATTTTTCATGTTGATTATTTCTTCCAAACAGGTCCTTAAATACCCAAAGAATAACATATATTCCCATCTCAGTTGCCCATCAACTTTCTATTTGCTGGAAATTATCACATTTTATAGGTTGTTAATTTTATTAGGTTATTTCCTGTTGTTATAACCTCATGTGTCTTCTTGTGTTCCTCGTGTCCTCCTGGTTTGTGCTTTGTTTTGTTTTGCCCATGCTTTTTGTTCGCAGCCCTGTTGTTGCCAGCTTTTGATATTTGGAATACAGTTCATTCAATAGAAGTTCATTAAAGCCGGCTTACTGTAACCTCCTCCTGCCTGCCCTCTGGTCCTCGCTATTCTGCAAACTTTAACTTAACCAAAGTGCAGTTCACAGTTTTAACATGTTTGTCCAGTGTTATGTCATATGCGGGAGTCGCTGCTGAATTACATAGTCTGTTATTTAGTTTCGAGAATGTTTTGTAATGTTTTTGTAATTGATGTTGTTTTTGTAATATATATATATATATATATATATATATATATATATATATATATATATATATATATATATATATATTATATATATATATATATATATATATATATATATATATATATATATATAGTCCCAGTCTGGGATCAACAAAGTCATTCTAGAGAGAGAGAGAGAGAGAGAGAGAGAGAGAGAGAATACAATTATTTATATATATATATATATATATATATATATATATATATATTTCTCTCTGCATCTGCCGTGTGTTTGGCTTGCAAATGATATTTGAGACTCAACGTACTTCAGTGGTAACTCATTTCATGTCAACAGTACGTGCAGATAACTTTTGTCCTATGGACCGAACCATCTGGCAGTGTTTTGAAAGTGAATTTGCCGTTCATAAGTCCTTTCTCCATTTACTTTCACTTTCGTTTTTTAGTCCACCGTGTTTTCCCCGAACGCCAACCCTGCTTCTTATTCTTCTGCCACCCTCTGGATCAAGAGTCCAGGCGCCACTGACGGCCATAAATCAAACAATGCGCATTTCTTTTCTTTTTTTTAATACCGAGCGTTAATCGCGTGTTAAAAAAATGAACGGCGTTAAGAGGATGTTGCGTTATTAACGGGTTATTAAGTTAAAGTTGACAGCCCTAATATATTTATATAGAATAGAATTAGTTTGTCGATCCCAGACTGGGAAATTATTTATATTATATACATACATACATATACATATATATATATATATATTCTATAGAATAGAATTACTTTATATATGTATATATATGTATGTAAATGCCAATAAAACTCTGACTCTTACATTATTCTGCTGCTTTTCAAAAACACACCTTTAACTTTTTATTTTCCAGTCATGAAGAAATCTAGATAGCAGAGAACGAGTCTCTTTGTGACCCTCTCTTCTGCTAGCTGCTGTCTTTCTTCAGTGAACCAAAGTGTTAAATCAATCCAGCAAGTTTCTAAGGAAAAGTGGCTCTCGCACAAACCTGTTGTCAGATTGTCCTCAGTGTTCAGCGACCTCGAGATGACGACCGCTATGTAGTTCGGCGCCGCAGAGCTTGTCACACCAGTTAGAGCCCACAGTCCTGCAAATGGGCTAATAGGTTATTGTCCCTACAGACCACCTTCAGGCTGAAGTACCGAGAAATAACACACACAACCCACCCCAACTCAACTTCTTATTTTTACATCAAATCCTACCTTAAAGCCGCTCCAACTTTCTTTTTTTGTTGTTGATCATGGCGACCCCTGTGAACAAAAGCAGTATGCCCACTTCTGGAACACCCTCCACGCCGACGATTTGTCCCGTGATTTGAAGTCGGTTTGGGAAACCAATAACCTCAAAATGACCAAGGAGAATAACACATGTTAAGGTATAGCTTATACAACTTAAATGAACTGTCTACTTTACCTGGTAATTCTAAGGTAATCGGTTCTCCTGACTTTGAAAGTGAGTAGGTCAGCTTTTAAAATGTACAGTGAACATCCATGAATAATAGTAGACGGAGAAAATGGCCACAAAAGTGTTGAGGAGCAGAAGACATCCACATAGTAGCTGTACGGGTTATTGTAATAAGAGTTAGAGAAACAACAAATCAGAAGCAGAAGCAGAATCAGAGAGGGGTCGCTGTCAGTGGGGGTCCTTTGTTGATGAGGCAAGTGGCAGATGGGAAGAAACTGTTCTTATGTCGAGAGGTTTTTACTCCTGATGGACCGCAGCCTCCTGCCAGAGGGGAGAGTCTCAAAAAGTCTGTTTTCTTAAAAGAATCTGAAGTCGTCATTAAAACATTCCTTGAACTAGAATCAGAGAAAACACAAAGGCTGACTTGAATGAAAAGGAAGTAAAAGGATATCCATAATCCCTAAAACCAACGACCCAAAATAGTTTTAATAGTCTGTGTGTCACATAAACTTCCATTCTCCTCTGATTATCATCTTCCAGTACTTTAAATAAAAAGCTGACAGCATCACAGCATCATAGGTGTTCAAAGTTAAAGTCACATTTCACATCCAGCTCAATTCAAAAACCTCGAGCTAGCGCACTAACGGTCTCCCTTCATCTCTTCCGCGCTTGACTTATCCGCCGCGTCTGAACATGAAAAGTGTATAAAAGGCTTCTTCCTCGGTGTAACCCGAGAGGTCATCCCTTCTTCACATCAAACTAATGAGCCTGATTCAAAGTCTAGACAGCGGGCTGAATGTGGGAAGTGGGAATCAAAATGTTTAAACCTTGTTTTCAATTTCTCCTCAGATCAGATTCAGCTCGTTAATGCGTTAGGCCTGTGCCATGCAGCGACGGGAGGGAGTGAAATGAATAGAAAGTAACTGCTTAAATGCAAAATTCATTCTACATAGAAGAAACCACGGAAGCACAACATATATACAAATGGACACTCAGATTATTTGAGGGTCTGAAGTAAATAGTGACCGACCTCTGTCAGATAAATTGCTTTCTTCTTCTTCTTCTTCTGCTTCTGCCATATCAAATTCCCTTTATTCATCTATTCCCTCAGATTGCACTGTGTTATAAATGCTCAGCTGTGGTTCAGTCAGAGAAAAACTCTGAAATGAATCCAAATAAAGAATGACCGTGAAGCTGGAAGCAAAGAGAAATTCACAAAAAACAAAGTTTGCAGACTAAAAAACCCGACTTCTAAGTCCTCCCTGCTGGATCCTGCGAGGCTCAAGTGGCAATTTAAACCCTCCAGATCAACTACCTTCAACCAGAACCAGCTGACCCAAAAGAACGCACACCGGCTCTGACCTCCAGCCACCTGTGCAAAGTGATATTGTAATGCAAGTGGCTGTTTAATGCAGTGCAGCAGACCAGCCCGTCATGCAGGAACCACACGGCCCAGTTGAGGTTATATTCTCAAGATGAAATGACTAAAAGGCTTTCAGAGTAATCCCTGTGGCACAGAGCTCAAACTTCAGATTCTACAAACAGACGGTCCCTGCAGTTAGCGAGCTCAAACGGTGCGCTGGAGAGGATGAAGGGTGTGAAATGTTTGGCATGCCGAAGGGAAGATGGAGGGTTTGCCGTCGTACCTCGCAGGGAGGATGAAGGGAAGGAGTTTGACATGCAGGACGTGGAGAAGGAGACGGAGGAGACGGTGCCGCCGCGGGGAGGAGGGATTGTTTTGGTGCGCAGAGGGAGAAAACAAAAGCGCATGAGAGGAAAGTGTTCTTTATAGGCCTAAAAGTAGATACGATACTGGTGCTGGTTCTGTTTTACCCAAGTGAAAGTCAAGCAATTAAAGATCCACAAGTGTGTCTGAGAAGGATTTCTTTTTTACTGTTTGTTTCAAATTATTTGTTCAATCGTTCAAAGAGCGAGCGCAACAAAAACACTTTTAAAATGCAACACTTTGTTTTTTTTATTAAGATAAAAGAAGACTATTGAAGTGAAGGGAAAAGTGTTGAGGGGTGGATGAGGATGAAACGAGATAAGGCAAGAAAATAAATATGGAAAAAAATAATAATTCTGTCCACTTGAAGTCAAAGATCTGAGACTTTGTGCACACAAAACAAGTCATTCTCCCAAATTTTGAGCACAGAATTGTTTAATGCGTATTGGTGAGCGCAGTGGACCGCTGTTTCATATAAAGGTGCTGATTAAACAGCATGATTAGTGCACAGGTGTGCTTTGGACTGGTCGCAATAAAAGACCAACACGTACGCGGTGATTTAGGTCGCTGAAAAAAGCTTTTAGTGAACTCCATCAGGTGGGTTAAAGGCCTTGTTCTCTTTCGGGTCTTATCGGTGTGTGTACTGTAACATCACTGTCAAATGTAAACTCAAGTCTGTGATATGATATTTGAGTTTGTAAACTCAGAGATTAGCTGTTATATTGTCTGTTAACAAAAACACAAACTGACACTGAAAAGCAATTACAAGGAAATGGCTCCAGCCATCTCGAGAGAGCTGGTACGATATTATTCATGAAATCTTCGTAATGGAAAGAATTACCTTTTTAAATGAGGTAATTCATTTAAAAGGTTGTGAAAAACGTGGGGGAATAAATGGTCTTTGTTTTATTCATTATCTCAAACTCAAGACACCGCATGTTCTGTCTGTTTTGTTTTGTGTTAAAAAAAACAAAAAAAAAGAGACATATCTGAAGATGAATAAGGAATTCTTGTGAAGATGTGAAACCAAATAAAGGAAAAAATGCCAAAAACAGAAAACAGAATGATGGAAAAAGATTTGAAAAACGACTGCTGACAATGTTTTAATAAAAAATAGCATCAGCCAGGACGATCCTGTGAAGGACAGTTAAATTGTCCCGCCTTGTTCATTGTATTTTCTGTAACTAAACATCCAATCAGAGTCCAGGAATCTTCTTCCTGTTAACAGGGAAAAGTGCTCGCTGACATGGATCGAGCCCAAGATTTGAGGAGAAATTCGCCCTTTTTCCTGCGCACAGAGAAAGTCTCTGATCTTCGAGTTCAGCTCATGAAAAATGGGAACCACACAGAAGCGATGAGTTGATATTTTTGTTGAGCGAACATAAAAAGGATCGTGGGATAAATGTGCGTCACGTGCAGAGTTGGTATTTCAAATCTAGGTCGTGACCTCGTCTCTCCCGGGAAGCGTTAAAGCGCCTCTTCATCCGAGACGATAGAAGACACCTGACGCACACGCCCACCTTTTCTTTTCTCACCTTCGGGTTCTCCGACGTTCTGACCCACGGCTGAACTGTTGTCCTGTTTGTCGGGTGTGTTTGCGAGTGACGTAGCCTGTGTGTGTTCAGAGCACAGTGTGTGTGAGCGTGCGTGCGTGCGTGCGTGCGCGCCTCACACCTTTCTCTGCCAACACAATGCTGTGAGTTGTAATGTATATTTCATGCTTTGTTGGCCCTCGCCGCGCGTCGAGCTTCAGCAGCCATCAAACATTCATACTGCAGAAGCGCATTTACATATCAAGGGACCCCGCGCAGCCAAATCTACTTGGAGCGAGTACCTCTCCCTCGCCGTCCCGTTATCACTCTCGCCGTATGTTTCATGTCTTAGTCTGCCTTTTCAGCTCTCGGCCCTCCCCCCCCTCCCTCCCCACAACACACCCACCTTTTTGTTCTAATCCTCTTTTGTTAAAAGCCTCTTTGTCTTTCCGTTTGTGTTCATTATTCATTCCGTCTCTGATTGCTCTAAAAAAAGGAGGCAAAGCAAAGAACGGCACAAATGGCCCTCTGTAGATGCGGATAGGCTCGAACCTCGCTGCTTAATCTGCGCAATAAACAATACGTGTGAGAGCGGGAAATGTACAAGTGAATGTGACGACTTCACGAGATCAGGGCCCTCCTCTGCAGCGGCTCTGTGGAAATACCCCGGAAAAAGACTCTTGCAGTACTGCTTCGCTCTGTTAACTGTTCCGTGAAATGCATTTTAATAGCTTGTATACTGTTAATCTTTTGTGTTTTGCATAAAATCTCGCACAACGTGTCCTCCGAATGCGAAGACAAACACGTAAAAGCAATCGCGCGAACTGCAGAGGATGTGAAGACGTAGCAAAATGCTCTATAAGCCGACATCTGACACTATACTTTGTTGTTGTATATTGCTTTCATAACACCTCTGGACTGTGTCCCTCCAAATTGCTCGCTGGTCCAGATGAGTCGGGATTACCTGGCGAGGTGACATCACCCTGATTCAGGAGGTGCGAACACGTGCAGCTAAAACAGACGCAGACATTTCTTGTATCCCATTTTTTACAAAGAAACGTTATTTTATTGAAATTCAGGGAGACTATTGAGGGGTTTCAGAAACACCCGCATGAAGGCTCGAGGCTTGTCTGTGCATTTCATCTCACATTCATCTGTTTACACACACTCCGTAGCCACTTACGTTTTACTTGAGCGCCACATGTGTCACCACAGCCCCAAGTGTGTTTCTGTTTCTCTCTGTTTTGACGTGTGTGATAACACACCTGCGGGTCACCTGCACGCCAGCCTGGTCTCACCGGGAGTGTCACAGCACGAAGGTGTGTAGCACCCGCAAGGGGCCGCAATGACGGGGAGAGGCGATGGTCATACATATGCAAAGTCAACAGTGGTAATTATTCACCTCTTTGCGAGCAAAGGGTCAAATACAACATTTGCATCAGGCGGTGATGAAAATTCACATCTCGGCTTCGCATCGAGTTCAGCGTCTGTCAGATCAGTCGGCTGAAAGGAAGGTGACACGATTCCAAGTCCCACACGTTTGAGTTTTATCTCAGTCGGACACGCTGCTCTTTATTCACTTTACATCTGATACCGATGCAGAAATGTCACAGCAGAGGCACGAGAGCGAGTCAACCCAACCGCAACTTAAAGAAGAGGTTTGAAATACGTCAATATTTCTGCATTAACAACGGGTCAAGTCACCACGTAGACGAGAGATCACTTTCATCAGCGTTGCTCCCGGTCTTTTGTATTATTACCTTTTACAGTGTACAGTGGTCGTCTTTCCTAAGCTCCTCTCTGCATCTGCACTTCTTCCCGCCTTCCTTTTCTCTACATTTTTATTCTGTCTCCATCTAAACCCCTCCTCTTTCCTTCCTCGTTCCCAGAACACCTCTGCCTGTCTCCGCTTATTTCTCCTGGTTATATTTTCTGCTCCTCCTCTCTCCCTCGTTCCCCCCCGTCTTCACCATGCCGTGTCTGATCTCTGTGCCCACATTTGAGTTTCTGCATCTATATTTTCCGTCTCACACTTTGTCTCTCCCACTGTGTCCTGCTGTTTTCCGGTGTCCTGCCTTTTGCACCTCGTCAGCAGCTTGTACATTTGAACGCGGGCGCCAACACGTGAATGACACACTGTCCTCAGCACATCTGTCCACGTCACGGTACATCTCTTTATCTCGCTCTCTGCAGGTGCACATGTCTTGTGGTTGCATGGAGGACATCGCTTGCTCCGGGGTAGGACACGTCTACAGGAAGCGTGTTCTCTATAAGCTCCCCGGTGGCATCAGACTGTGAGAGGGCGACTATCAACACGCTGCTGGTTAAAGCTCACAAGCTCTCAGCCCCTGAAATCCAATAGAGTACTGGAGCCCATTTTTCCTCTCATAACGTAAACACACAACGCAATATACAATAAATTGGGAATGCAGCAAGTTAAACACATTTCCAATAAAGGCTGAAGACAGCCTTTGAAAGGTACAGGGTAGTAAATGAGTTAGTAGCCCACAGTAACGAGGAAACGAGATTCATAAATGTATTTCATCGTCCCTCGTGTCCGGAATAAACAATGTATCACAAGTGAAACCTCAACATCAAGTCCCCGTAGTGAGGACAATACAGTTATTAATCTAGAGTCCGCCAAGGTAAAGACAGAAGGGAAACGGATCACAGTTCATCCAACAGTGCCTCATTCAGAAATGACCTAGAATGCTAGCACGGGAGCTAGCCCGGTTAGCAGTGTAGCAGAAAGTAAATTCTAGTAAATCGCAAATTAGCAGTCGAAAAAAACTGCTGTATTTTTAAAAAAAGTGAATAATTAACACACAGTGGATTTGGGCATAAAAAGAGATGCCTGTCTAGTAGACTGTTTTGCCTAAAGGCCGTGGTACACCGATCACACGTTCTCCAACAACAGGGAACGTTTAAATGCTGGCGGTCATCTCAGAGTGTCTTTCTGCCCGGGGCATACTGATCAGACAAACACAAACAAAACTTATCTCAACGGGTCAGACTTTAAAAATGAACCAGGAAGTGAGAGAGAAGGTAACATGTATTGTAGTTTAGAGATGCTTTGTGCACGAATGTGTCTAAAAGTGGCAAAACATGTTCAAACACACAAAGTATTGTAAAATATAAGACGATCACAGGAGACACTTTCTGGTTGACAATCGACAGATCCAATCTGATGTTTCTGCTGTGTTTATTTCACGTAGGGGAGACTGGGGTAAGTTGAGCCAAAGGGTAAGTTGAGCCACCCCTTGTTGCTGGGAAATGGTAAAAAACATTGATCATGTGACCAAATATTTAGGAGGAAGGCATCATTTCATGGTGTCTGTGAAGGTAAGAACCACATGGGTAAAGTGGTTAGACATTTATTTCCAAAAAAACATTTTTCACTCTTGAAAGTGAATTTAGTCTATCATAAGTTTCATGAGAATTGTGTTTAGACCAAAATAGATCATTTTAAATTTGTTTTATACATCAATTGTGGTATCTATCAGCTACAACATGAGGTCATAAACCTAGCATAAAAGTGCACCATTTTAGCTGTGGGGACTAATAAAGTCAAAATGGTAGCTCTGGGGTAAGTTGAGCCATTTGGCCAGTGGTAAGTTGAGCCACCCAGCAGAGGTGGGAGATGGATGGATCGAGGGGGAGATGGGGATAGATGGAACAAGAGGAAGATGGAGGGAGGAGTTTAACGAAGATGGAGAAGAGAGGATAGATAGAGGAAGGAAGGAAGGAAGGATGATGAGAGGATGAGAGTTTCAGTTCAGATTGTTCAAATGTGTTACTAGTCCATAACTGACCTTACTGTCAGCAAGGACACCAAGAAACTATGATTCTGGACCAAGAATTCAGTTCTAGTGTTTTCTTTCCAAAAACACAGCTGTTCATGTTCTCTTAAGCGCACTTTAAGGTATTCTCATGTTAACAGCAACATGAAAACAGCTGTTTAACAGTAATATGCAATAATAATAAAAAGGTTATTGTACCTGTTGAATTGTGTATAATGAATAAAAATACACATGAATGTGAAGAAGTGACTTTTTTTTAGGGAGGGATAAGGTGAGGGAGGGGTAGGGTGGAGATGGAGAGGAGGGTGGCGGGGAGTAGGGATACGGCTCAACTTACCCCGCTCCTATGCTCAACTTACCCCATACACGGGGTAAATTGTGCCACAAGACCACTTTTTTGGGACACGCTATATTATCGAAACAGTTATGTTTAGAGTCATTCTGTTTGTTTGAAGGGATGCACAACATCCTGAAATATATGCAGATATATTAATTAATGACAAAACAATGATTGCCTTGATGTAGTGATCCTAAATATGAAAAATGGCTCATCTTACCCCAGTCTCCCCTACTGTGTTGCTTTGTCAACATGAGCTGTGTTGACTTGCTTTTCCATCATCCAGATGTTATTATAAACTATGATTGATTCAGTAGATGATCCAAGACTTAATGGCCCTTGAAAATGCATTCAACGTGACTATGTATATTCTCCTTAAACACAACGTGTTCATTGTTAGGGTTTTCTTTTTATCGTATGACTTGTTGGCCTGACTTCAACAGGAAGATCCTCCCTATGCAGCCTGGACAATGTAGAACCTTCCCTTCAATGAAACATGGGGGACGCAGTAGTCCAGAGGCAGAAGAGTTTAGCGCTTGACCACAGCTTAAAGGAAGAAAAGAGCACTGCCCTGGTAGAGCAGCACCGGAGTCCTGACCTGGATTTGAACTGCGGCAGGCAGTCAGCAGAGAAGAAGTGTGGGAAGACTTTGGGAGGTTGAAGAAAAGCAGATCTGCTGCTTCCCTGACTGGCTGCACAGGTCCAGTGGGCCAAGACACATATTTTCTATAATGGTGGAAGATGTTGTAGAGTTTCTTGAAGTGTTTTTTTCTTCTCTCACAGTTTATTCTCAAGTCTGCAACTGGCAGAGCTGTCTGCAAAGCCTTCCTGTTGAATCTTTTCCCCACAGCATGGCACGTGACGTACTTCACACTTTAACATGTAACATGTACTGTGGGAGTAAAGACTTCTGATGCAAAGGTATTTATCTAGTATTAACTTAACTGTCAAGCAACGACATGCACGACAAATCCCTGAACTGTTGTGTTTTCTTTGTCATCTTCTCTGAACCAATCTGAAAAACTTCTGGCTTATGATCGGTTCCCATGTGTGCATGATGGGGTGTATGCAGGTTCCTCCCAGAGTTACCTCAGATGAATGATGCAGCACAACAGTTGATATGTGTCATACATCGACATTACAGCGCGCATTGAAACCCTCCAAACATGACGTTATGAATGTCTTCACGGATATATTTGTCTGTCTGCAGCAGCGTAGACTACTCTGAAGCTGAAACAACTCAAGAGGGCCACTTCAACACGTCCCTGACCCAGGCGGTCATAATACTCCTACGGTGAGTATTTCTGCAGGTTAAGAGCTACCCACATCCAGAACACAACACCGAGTCTGCAGCAGACAAGCTAATGGCCAGCAAGCTTAAAAACAAGTGTAGCGAGCTGGTGTAAGGGGAACACAGAGGGCTCCGCAGACAGCAGCCAGCTGAATAACCGACAGGGAGAGTGACATGTTCTGTGCTGCAGGGGCACAGACTCAGTGGCGTACGGCAGCAGGGTCCCAGTCCGTACCTGTCAAGGCCAAATGGAGGTGAAAAGAGAATTATTCAGTGTTGCTGTCTGGAGACAGCAGGTGGCTTTGAGAGAAGTGAGCCTAAAAGGAAGTCGACAAAAGGTTTGTTTGCTTTACGTGTTTCTCCAAAATATGTCATCCAAAGTGTGACAAAAATCCAGAAACCCTTTTTTTTAAAATGTGCTGTTAAGTGGTGATGACGATGATGATGATGATGATGATGATTACACTTGATGAGAAAAAGAGGTGTGAAGAGTACCTCATTCATATACACAGACATACTGAACATGCAGGACCAAGGCGAGACTGTCATCTGGACCAAAGGACAGCAGGCCTTGTTTATTTTCAAATCAGTTTTTGTGAGGGAAGACATGCTAACTACTTTCTCTACGGAGCCCCCAGGAAGAGAAAGCTTGGAAGCCCAAACTGTGTAATTACACCGTATTATCATGCACACAGGCCCAAATAATACTTCTTCCAATACAATGTGAAAAAAGCTGCAGAGAAATGGTGGAGATGTTTTGTTATTATTAATCGACACAACCTCCTTTTTTAAATATGAAACAACACAACTTCGATGTCAGTTTACATTGAAATTAATTTCACATCCTCAGGCAGCTCTGCTTAAAACAGGTTTTGGTTTAGCATCAGGATAGACTGATGTTTAAAGGAATGCTTCAGCCTGTTGCGTTTAAATGGAGAAACTATGTAAATAATACTGTTGTAACACTCATTCACGACCTATATTACGACTTAAACAGAGTTAGCTGAAGATGTGGTTGGCAGCCGAGCAGTGCACAGGAAGAAGAAGCATCTGTGTGATGATTCAATATTAGAAAATTAGCATTAGATCCATTTGGTCGGCTAAATTTGGAAAGTCAAGTTAGTTTTTTTAATCCTCTTTCAGGTTTACAGAGAGCTAAACCGGAAGTGTCTCTGGGCCACACAATGTAGAAGATCTGGGATATTTTACACCCAGGAAGTCAGTAGAAGAACCAGAGGAATGTTTTTGGCTTAATGCGCCACTCAGCAACTTTTCCAGGAATGAACAGGGCCCCGTACATCCATGGATTCTGCTGGGCAGCCCCCAGCGAGACTCTGAGCTGAGTGACCTTTTAACTGAGCTATGCTCATTCAAAACTGCTAGTGGACATTTCTCTTTTAAGAACGTGGTCATGTATAAATTACATTTACACCTGGCTAAAATCCAATCTCAGTGTGTGTCGGACCACCTACAAATGTGTTCTGCATGAATTTACACCATGCAGGTTATCTTTATCTGGGTATGCACATTAAGAGAAAGACAAAAATACTTTAAAAGAGAGAAGACCATCATCATTCGGTGGTCATCCAGGCTCTTGTCTGATGTGCAATAATGTTCATTAACAAAACACTCATTCCCATCTAGCAAGGGATTTAAGGTTTCTTTTATGACCATCATTTGTAGAGTCCTCACAGTACAATAACAAACAGCAGATTTAACCACAAACCTCACTGCAAAAGTTTCTTTGAATAAAGTTGAGGTAACTTCAGCTTGTGAAATATTTAGCAGATGGGTTATTCCCTCAAGTGTCTGTCACAGAAAAGCTCGTCTAAACCTGCCGTCTCTCTGCTCTGTTCTCCAGATGCTCTGTAACTTTTCAGCATGTCTGCCTTTCTCTCTCCCCCTTTCATACATTTCACACACTCCCTCGATAAGTGCACTAATCCATGCTATCTCTTATGGCAGTGTGTGTGTGTGTCAGAATCAATACGTGTCCCACTGTGGGCTCACTGAGGAGAATTTGAAGTGAGTGCCGAGCATGTGTCCTCAATGTATTTGTGATTTCTGTGTTCACCAAGTGTCTCCTTTCCCTCCCTTAGTAATAGTTATGTTTATGAATACCCTTCTATTGACATCAGATTTTTATCTCGAAGAGATTCTTGTAGGATTTATTCAATACGCAGAACAAAGTTTAAAGCACACAGAGACACAAAATGCACTAAGCACCATGCTGTGTGTGTCTCTTTTGGTGTCATACCCTTTGTACTCAGTGCCAGTTTGATGTTTTTGACCAACAGTCTGGTTTGGCAAGTGTTTTGAAATTGTTTTGAAACTAAAAAAATTGATAAATTCACAGATATGGTTCACTACCAGAAATCCTAAATCAGACACAGCTACAATCCTCAAGTGAGGTGCCTCAAGGCTCCACTCTCGGACCCTTCCTCTTTTTACGCTTAAAGCAGTTCTCACCAACATACTGTAAACTACTTTTGCTTTTTTCTGATGATCCAAATCTCATAATCTGATATTATAGAAGAGTCCTTATGTTTGAAGACAAACAAAGATCTGGGAAAATATTCATAATGATTTTGAGACTTATACACTGTGTTTAAAAGAGGTTGCAATTTTACAGAATATATAAATCAGCATGCAATTTATTAAATACCAGTATACACAATGCTTAAAATGTAAGCGGGAGAACAGCCTTACGACTTAGTTCCTTGAAGCAATTCACCTCTCATCCAAGAGGCTTCTTTAGTTCTAAGTTCTTGCAGGCTTTTGAACTCTGTGTGGGTGTGACCTTACAGTTACTCCCACGCAGAGTTTAAAAGCCTGCAACTCCCCTCCAGTTAGTTAGAACTGAAGAAGCCTCTTGGAGGAGAGGTGACCAAGATACTGAAACAAGTCCAGTTGCAGTACAGCACTTACAGAATTACTATCACTTGGATGACCGAGAACCTTCATCAACAGCCGTAGAACTTAAAGGAGAACGCCAGCCATTGTTAAACCATATTCCTGTTGATCGAGGTTACGAGAACATTTGGCACAATATTTACAGAGTATCAGAACGGCAGCTAAAGCGAACCTATCGGGGCAGATATAACCGAAAGTGAAACTTAAGGATGTCTGCCCCCATAGGTTCGCTTTAGCTGCCGTCCTGATATCTGGTCAATATTGTGCAAAAAATTCACGTTATTTTTCCTACTGACAGCACTCGGTAACCTCGATCAACAGGGTTATGAGTTAAAAACTGAAGTTCTTCTTTAATTTCCATGTGTAAGATGTGATACAAATTCAGTTTTAAGAGTTTAATAACCACCATTTATAACACCTGCATGGCAAATGTGATGCTATAATGAGACTAAACAACAGTTATTGTCTTTTAAGGTGGTGGCGTTAAACACGGACAAATCTCAGCTTGTAGTTTCTCACATGATGTGTAAAATGTTCCAGAGGGCCAGAGGCAAGACTTCCAATAACAGACCCATCAACATTTAAGGTGGTTTAAAGAGTCAAATGTTCAGTAGTCTTGATACAAATACATTTACACATTGTGGTATTTGGACCACACCTGAAGGCAAATGGTTTAATATGTGTTCCAAATGGCCACACTCAAAGGCCTGGCATCATAATCTCATCCTGGTTGCTGCTATTTAAATGGTTCATAACGTCAAAGACACTAAAAGGCACAGTCGGTTGAAAATAATGGACGTTTTGTGGACAATAACAAAAACAGAGCTTGAGAAAGAAGTTTGAGGCTGCCCCAGTGTCAGCGCCAAAGAGGTGTGGGGTGAAAGGTTCGTCCACCCAGCGAGCACTCCATTCGAACCACACTGGTCCCTAAACAGAACATGTCACAAGCTTTGTCAAATAGGTGAGAGAAAGTAAAATAGTTCTGACAAGCTACACTTTGCCTCAGGGGCTTGTAACCCGGCCTAGATGTAAATACTGTTTCTCTCCACTGCGACACACAACACCGGATCAAACGACAAAGTTGTTGGCCTTGAAATTGACGTCACACACAACAACACCCTTCAACTGTCAGGTCAAGACATCTTATTTAAAGGTCATATAAATGTAAGTCGATGTTTACATCACACACTGAACTCTTCAGTTATTATCTCTTCCTGTAGTCGTCCTAAAAGATGGAGCTAATACAGCTTTGACGAATAAAAATCCTGCAGGTCTGAGTACTGACTCTGCTGTAATTTAAAGACTTCCCATAGCTTGATCTCATGGTTTATAATTTGCATTCACAGCTGGGCAAAAACTACTTCGGCTCTCTGGTGCTCGTCAGCGTCGAAGAGCTTTTGATTTAATAGCCGGAGAAGATTTCCACAACTCCTTTTGCTTCCGAGGGTTCAGTGAGAAGCTCTTGAAGGGCTCGGGTGTTAACTGATCTGTGGCGCTCAGACTTCTTTTCACCTCTTTTAATCAAGCTGAGACCTGGAATATTAAATAACCTGAGCGCTCCTCGGTGACCAAAAATGATGAATTCAGCGTTAAACAGGAGTGATTCGAGGAGCGGTCCAACCCTTTTTCATTCCACTGGAAACTCTTATTTTAATGTTTTCTTTTTTCTCAATGTCCCTCAATTTAGGAAAAAAAAAGAGTTTCTCTATTAAATCTGGGTTATTTGAACAGTAAGGTGGGTATGTTACGTCTCTCAGTTACGTTATTTCTACTTTATTTCAGACAACTCATATTTATCTGTGAGCTTTTGTGAATGGCTCTAAATACTATGATTCCCATGAGCCATCATCTACGAAGGTGGAATCCGTCATTGGCGGGAATTATAGCTGTATCAAATCAATAAAGATGTGTCATTATAATTGGAAACAAAACATTATCTCATAGCTGCCGCTGCTGATATCTTCTAACATCGACCTACAGGGTGGGTGAATGTAATGCTTTACCATACTTCTACATTATGTGCCACGCTATGACAGATTTTTAATCTTAGTGATTGAAAGTCAGGGCAGCTGTGGCTCAGTACATGAATGTCCACGTGGATGGGTGAAAGTGTTTTAAAGCACTTTAAAGCCTTAGAGAAATGCAAGACCATTTGCATAATTTACCATTAAAACAATTCTCAATGTACCTGGGAGCCGTTTGAGTGCCGCGAGGAATAACAAATGTTCATACTTCCTGGATCTGGTTAAAAGTTGCGCCAGCTGTGTTCTGTACCAGCTGGAAATGGTGAACGCTTATTTAAATACAGGAGGAAACGAATACACGTTTTCTTAAGAACTTTCCCTCCTCAGGTAGTTCAGGCCTCTGGATAATCTTTAATCTTGGCTCACCTTCATCTATCGCCCAGGGCTAAAAGCTCTGTTCATATAGCAGACAAAGCTAATAAAAAAGAGAGAGACGGAGAGAGAGAGAGAGAGAAAGGGAATGAAGTCAGTGGGTGTTGTGGAGAACTTTATTCACAAACTTTATTTGCAGAAAAAAAAGGTACCATGGCTTGATAACCACTTTACAAACTGCATGAGGTCAGTAAACAAACGGAATGAGAAACTTTGGAGATACGTCTCATTGTATTTTACTGATTGTAAATCCAAGGAGGCTTTTTCTGGTGCTCAAACTCTTCCACACCAGAATCTCTTCATCAAACTTTATTGATCGAGTGATTTCATTCTTGGTAGTGGAAAGCTGTTAAGCTGTGTTGGTCAGTTCACACCCGGCATTATAATGTGTCTTCAGAGACCGCTTCTGATGGGATCTCACTTCCCCGTTCTCTTTATTTTCCAGATTGCCTCAGAAATCAATCAACCACCTCCAACTTGCTCAAAATACAGCTGCAAGGGCCAAGAAAATATAATCACATCCGTCCAATTATTGCCACATTGCACTGGTTGCTTGTGGTTTTTAGATTGATCTAAAAAGTTTTATCGCAGATCACTGGTTCGTCTTGCTGTAATACCAATGATCTGAACCCCATGCTACTACCGATACCCAGGGTAAGACTTCAGACAGTAGGTGGAAGGGCATTTGCTGTCAGGGCTACACAACTGTCAAATAATCTTCCACTAAGAATGAGGTGAGCCAGTATCCTCCTTTTTAAAAAATCTTTTAAAAACTCATATGTATAAAGTGGCCTTTAGTTTGTTTTCTGGTTGTAGGTTTCCTTCTGGACTTTCTCCACAGCAACAAAGAAGTAGCTTTTTTGTTACTGAGGTATCTGGAAGACAACACATTCTGACCTACTTAGGTTAGATTCAATCATGACTGATCTACTTAGTTTGAATTCAGTCATGACCAATTGATTTTCATTGTGTGAATGAAGGTCCAGGAGTTGGCTTCCAACTGTGAGGGGCCAAAGGTAACAGACGATAAAGTGCTCAGCTAAGTTTGACCTGCATGCCAAATAGTGAGAGATGCCTAACACAGTTTAAACTCCTCTTTTAGTCCATTGGATAATTTGGCAAGGGAACCAATCAGAAGAAGTGGATGTCCTTGAGAAGGGAGTCTAAAAGAGGCCCTCACAGGAAGAACAGGAGGGTGGCACTTGGTAGGTCTCCTGAGAGCAAAGGCTGATAGGAGAGGGCGAAGCATTTTGGCATTGTTTTGTCCACAGATTTGATAATTTCAGAAAGCGGCCGCTTCTGATCCGGACTCAAGTCTCTAGATTCTGTTTAAATAAAGATTGCTCTATCATTCCACCAAGCCTTGCCTCCGCAGAATTCTTTTATCATCAAACTACACACCGACACCTCTGAGGAGGAAAGCCCAGAAACTACATTGCGATTGACTGTATTTGTAAAATTTTACATGTTCACCATCATTTAAATCTCATCTTTATTAGTAAATTGAGTGTAAATGGTAAAATCAGTAGAAACAGTGTGTTCAGTGTTCAGATGTTGGCTGGTAAGACCGAAGATACTGAAGATGCAGAGGCATACAGGCTGGTACGGCAGTGCTGCCACAAACTGACACTTTTTCCAAGGAAAGAAAAAAATATATAACATTTCATTTAATGCTGAATTTGCAAGAATGCACCAATGACTTAGAATTTGTTGTAGCAGTTTCGCACAGTTTTTAAAAATGTTCTCCTCACCTGACAACTCCCACATTCCGTGATTTGTTGAGGGAGTTTGGTGATACTGCAGCGACGAGATAAATGGTTGGGTCAGCTAAAACAGACTGTGTGTTCACAAACACCCTCTGCTAAC
Organism: Sparus aurata; assembly: GCF_900880675.1. NCBI lineage: Eukaryota > Metazoa > Chordata > Actinopteri > Spariformes > Sparidae > Sparus > Sparus aurata. The sequence continues at coordinate 30,714,132 of NC_044199.1, read as the reverse complement.
ATTGGCAGGTTAAGAAAGCCCAAAGATGTTATTTACATTACAGTGAAACAAATGGAAACCAGACAGTGTGTAATCCATTCTCTTTCTTCTTCTTCTTCTTCTTCTTCTTCTTCTTCATTATCATCTTCTTGTCCTTCTCCTTCTTCATCTTCTTCATTTGCATACATACTGTGAAGTCTTTGCGCTGCCAAACCTTTTCGCTGGAGTTGCTTCTACATTATGTCCTTTGGCTCCACGCCAGTGCTGCATCTGTATTAATTCATGAACCTGACACTACCCACCGGTTTGCTAGTTTGCATGTACGACCTCCTTCAAATTCACAGGAAATTGATAAATAAAATCTACTATCTCCCAGTGTGCTTATAGTTTGTGCATTTGCTCACACACAAACACATTCATGTGGAGTGGATTAAACAGAGAGATGTGAGCTGATGTATTAACACAGAGAACATAGTCAGTCCATTACTCGCCTGCTGGTCTGACTCATTTGTTACATTAACCTCACTCACCTTTTGCTGATGATTCAGGCCTGTGAGGAAATGTCCATTTGGTTTGTGTTTTCGGAGGTCGGTACACAGACACGGATAACAACAACCCTGACTGAATTTCCACAGATATGATGGCCACAAGTAGAATGCTGTTCTGTGAACAAAATTGGCTTGGAAGTCATCTTCCTCAGCAATTTTCACAAAATGACATTTGGTGTTTATAATTTTTTTCCAACCGTGTCGTGTCCTGTTCTTTACACTTACAGTATGAGACACAATCACCTAGAAAGTTGCATCTCAGTTACATAAATGGGAATAGACAGTTTTCTCTTGTTCCATTGGCTGATTTCTTTAAAGAAATTAGTACAAGCAAGGAAGCCCTGTATTCATAGTTTATACCAGCTAGTTTGAATATATTGACAAAAAAACAAGGTCAAAAGATGTTTTATTATATTCCCAGCTGGTGCTGCTCTGTGCAAATTGCGGGAAAGACAAAAAGGGGATGATGAAGGCAAAACAACATTAATTTGAAAATAAATACAATACTTCGGATGATGGTGGAAGTAGGTGTAATCAGTGTTGATTGTGAGGTCGGGAAGGGCTGCTGTGAACACAAAAACATAAAAGCGCCCAAAAGTAAAAGAAAGCAAGAGAGGACAGAAAAATCCAGGCAACTGCAGAACCTCATATGAATCCAAGAGTCATAGCTCAACTTGAAGGCCATCAATAGGCAATCAATGTTGTCATGACCGCATCGTTGCGTTATCTTTTGTGTATAAATCATAAATGTTTTTAAATATCTACTTCTAGCTTCATTGCTCACCTTCAAGTAAAAATGTGACCACCTTTCATGTCAACGACCAATCAGCGTTGATGGCAGATTCCTCAGTTCCTCAGTGCCACATTAACAGAGAAAACTGAGTTCTCCTGCTGCAAAATCTGTTCTTCTGACAGCTTCACCATCATTTGATGCACACAGTGATGTAGTTGGTGTTAAGGACGGAGTACAGGCTGTAGCTTGGACCTCTTGTCTCTCCATCTGTGTAGCCAGGGAGTGTGCTGCTTCTCATTTTGCTCTCTTCACTTGTAAACCAGCTCGTTCCCAACAGTGAAAATGGCATCTCAAAATATGAGTGCAGAGGATGTTATGGATGAGTTGATTTGCTCTCTGCACATTCTCCCACTTGATTTAAAAAAATCCAGTTCAGGACACCATCTCCAATTCCCTCCAGTACTTTGCCTTTCTCTTTGAAAAATGTTTTTGTTCAACCCCTGTTAAAGCAAGTCGAGCTCAATTCATATGATTTTATCAATGTTACCCCTTTCTCTTAACTCCAAAAGTCCAGATCATTATAAATAAACTTTTAGCCTTTATGAATGATAATTCAATGTTTGTATCATTCCATCATTCCTTTTTAAGACCATGAATTACTTGATTTTGCCGACACATGACGTCCAACTATTTTAGTGCCCCTAGTACTAATGTTTCATACAGAGATTACATCATCTTCTTGTCACGTTCAGAGCAATGGGTGGGCTTCATGGCACAGCTTTTTACTGATTAAGTCATACTTCTGCGTTGGTAATGCTGTGTCAAGGTCTTCCACCTCCAAGCTGCTTCTTGGTGTTCCTCAGTTTTCAATGCCTGGTCTGAATACACTGCCATCTGGATATCTCATGAGATTTTTGAAAGTATGATACCCAGAATTAACCCAGTTGTGAACCAAACCACTTCAAACTAAATGTTTTTGCTGTCAGCTTTTTTTGAGGGCATTCATAAATGGCTGGCTCAAAGTTTACTCAAGCTGGATTCAAAAAGAAGAAATACTTCTCTTTGGCACTGAGCAGCACTCAAAAATGCTGGGGTTATGCTCCCATCTAAGAACACTGCGGTGCAAAAATCTTGTTTTTATTTTATTGACAGCACTCCACAGCCACTTAACTTATCAAATCATCATGCAGGTGTATTTTTGTTCAACTTTCAACATTCAACAATTCATATCTATCACCATTGTGGCTTGATAATCACAACAACTCCTCTTTTTCATCTCAAGCACAGAGTTTCTCTCCTCTCGAGAAGTAATCAGAAATGCAGCCAATGTATTAACATGTATCAGAAAACAAGAGCATATTGCACGTATCCTTCCATCTTTGCTACCTGCTGACTGCCTGTTGGCCCATGGCTATGTTTCTGACACCCAATGTGTCGTCGTACGCCCTGAGGTCATAAAATGCCGCTCTCCTGGTGATCCCTAAATCCAGACAAAAAAACAAAGGTTCTCAAAACACACTTTTACACTGAAGCCTTTCTTTGAACCTCTGTTTTACTCTGCCGCACCAATTTAGTCCTTGGCCTTCAAATTAATGAAGAAAATGCATCAGTGTTTTCAATCGATTGTTCTGTATGTTTTTGAGAGAGAAATAAAATTGCCTTATTACATTTTACTTCAGTCTTACAATACAGTCTTATCAATGCAGCTCAGCCAACATAGTAATTTGTTGGAGTCAGTTCAGCAAGGAGGATATCAGGCGATGGGAACACCTGCTGATAAAAGGCTGGTATTGTCCAAAAGTCTGATGAACCTTGGAAAGTAAATTGTCTCGTTTTCATATAATTCTGTAAAAGATTTCACCATAAAATGTCACACAGGCAATTTAGTCATTCTTTTGTTTTAATATCACAAGCTTTGCTGATTCCAGTTTTTGTTTTTCTATTTCCACCAAAGCAGGCAACTCTGTTGATTTGGAGTTGTCAGTGGAGACAGGTCTCTGTAAAGATGTTCTGAGATGTTCCGGGATGTTGTAATGGAGACAAGTCCCTATAAAGATGTGTGTGGATGCTGAAGTGGAGACCGGTCTCTGCAAAGATGTTCTGTGTATTTCTGTTATAGGTCATACTACAAAAAATTGCAGGAGCCCCAATGATTATGATGCTGTTGCCATAGCATTCAGGCACAACCCCTGTACATTAAGCTGTTATCTCTTTCACCACTTAATTTGGCCAGTGCAGGAGAGAAAACTCAAAAACACTATTGTCCATGAGTAATTTTTGCTTCACTGTTAACTAAGGAACAAAATGTATTCGCTGCTATGAACAAAACTGGTCGTTCATTATGTAGTCACAGTCAGTCAGAGTCTCCTCAGAAGCTTTTCTCTGAGGCGGATTGACTTGTGTTGGCACTTCTGCAAACTCCTCTGTACTGCCCTGTCATTCACACTGTCACTCTGAAAAAAATCATGGTTGCAAATGTGAAGCTCCTGACAGATGTTGACAATGACATCCCCATCTGAAAGCACCCATGAAATCTCAAGGATGCACAAGATGGGCCAGTCAGAACAAACTGTATGAGACCAAACTTTGTTCAAACCAGCAGAACTTTATTTTTTATTCTAGTGGAGATTCTGTGGTGCCCAAGGATATCATACATTTTAGGTATAAATATTTCACCGTGTGGACATCAGATTAGTGAGTGGCTGGCTGTTTCTGTATGTATTTATATATTTATAATTTAGTACTGTACTGAATTACTGTCTACATGCAGAGTCCATGAATAGAGTGTTGCAGCATTAAGTCCTAAAACCCTGGAGTGATACAGCAAAAATACATCATCCCGGCTGCTCTCTATGGTCAAAGTGAAGACTGATAAATAACGCTGTAGTTCCTAAGAATACTGTGTGTGTACACTTTCAGTATTTTGTGATGTTCAGCATGTTGATGCAGGTTCTCAGTCACAGGCAACTGGACTTCTACACGATGTGTCACCTCTCATTAAAGAGGCTTCTTCAGTTCTAACTACATTGTGTGAGATGATGCTTGCTGCCACGCACACTAACAGTATTTGATGGCCTGATGATGCAAACAAGATCTGGGTTTGCAGCAGGTTCACAGGTTGCTTTCATACCAGGGTGGTGATGTGTGAACATGATAGGTTCCCTGTGATGTTCTACCTCCCTCAGCTGCACTAATGTTTCTAAAAACCTCGATCAACTCCTTGGCTCTGTACAGTTTGAACAGGAGGGGGCTGAACACACAGGCCTGGGGGTCCTCCGATGTTGACTACTAAATAAGAGGAGGTAACAGTCTGCAGAGTGTGGTACTCAAGCCCACAGTGTCAAGTGTCCTGAGATAAGATTGTATTGAATGCTGAACTGAAGTCAAAAAGCAGCAGTGAAGACTGAGTGGAGGGCAGTGGATATGGCAAACTCTGTTGGTCTGTTGTGAATGTACATCTGTAGTGACTTGTATCTGAGAGGGACGGAAGCACCTCAACAAGAAAAAGACATGAGAGAGACATGAATAGTCGGAAAACAGACTTCTTCACACTTCACTAGAATTGAAACTGAGCCATCCCTGTGGTGAGATGCTCGCTGTGACTGATATCCATGATGGCAAACGCTCTTCCTGGCTGGTGATTTGTTCAGTTCGGGAGGTGTGACAGGCCTGCTCTGCTCATAACCCATCAGCTGAATAATTACAGCTAACCCCGCTTCTCCACAGGGCCTTGCTGCTATAAACGGCCTCGCTGTCTCGCGCTAATGGAAAATTACAGCCAGGGCAGTGTTGCAGCAGCGGTTTCGGGCCACCGGGGACCTGGGTGGACATATTCGGGTCAGCGACTGTCTGGAGAAGAAGAGTGAGGCCCTTGAGTAAAGAACAAAGTGCAAACAGGATGAGATCGCTCCAGTTGTTCTTGCAACACGCTGCGTATCAGCAGTGTCCTGTTTCACCACTTAGAAGCTATTTGACTTTGACATTAACAGATTTGGTTCGCGTTGACCAAGAGTAAGTGCTGCTCCCTCTCCTGTGTACAGCTGGGTTATGGTTAGTACATATACATATGTGTCTACCAGTGGCGCGCACAGACTTTTTGAAGGGCAGGGGGGAAAAGAATGGCACTTTAGTGCGTGTTTTGGCTCCCAAGGGCAGTTTATAATGTTTTAACTAGCCAGGGGGGAAGTTTAGTGTGTTTTGCCAACCAAGAGGGCACTTTGGCATGCTTTTTTGGCTCCCAAGAGGGCACTTTAGCGCATGTTTTGGCTCCCAGGAGGGCACTTTAGCGCATGTTTTGGCTCCCAAGAGGGCACTTTAGCACGCGTTTTGGCTCCCAAGAGGGCACTTTAGTGCGTGTTTTGGCTCCCAAGGGCAGTTTATCATGTTTTAACTAGCCAGGGGGGCAGTTTAGTGTGTTTTGCCACCAAGAGGGCACTTTGGCATGCTTTTTTGGCTCCCAGGAGGGCACACGTTTTTCAACAATTGGGCCGCAGTCACCCCCCCTGCCCCCCCCTGTACACATCACTGGTGTCTACAGATGATAATCCAACGGCAGTCCTGTAATCATTTCAAAATATTCATAATTTAGATATACAGTGCGACATATGAAGGGTTTCTCGTGTCCTGAATAACAGCAATGCTTCCTTTGTACTTTACATTACATGGCACTTTCCGCTTGGCCCTCGTGTAACAGATTTATAACCGCTTGTATTTATTTATTTCATATTTTGGATCAAACTCCTGCTGGTCCTCCCATCTTCTCAGGAAGTTGGATGCCTTGTGGTTCTTATTTAACAGTGTAAAATCCATCAAAGGGTAATTTACAGAGTTAATGTGCTGATATGCTCTGGCTGTTATCTGTTGTACGTAGTATCTTCTGATGTTCTCAAAGGCAAATTTCACACCACAGTAGATAAGCTAACAAGATTCTGCCTTTGTTGTTGTTTCACTCGCGGCCACAGCTGTCTAATCCCTACTCGGGGAGACAGTGAGCTGGCAGTGAGCGTTTCATGTTTTTATCTGTAAGGTGTGACACAGTTTTGTCCCAAAAATCTCTCCGTTGAGTATGTACGCACATCCCCCAGAGGCTTCAAAAGTGGCTGTAGAGTTTTGTAGTTTTGTTCCTAATGGAGGATGGAGGCCGTGTTCAGCTTAGAATCGTGTTGTTGACAAGTTTCTTTCGGTGTTTTGAGGTACTTTTTTTTATTGTAGTGAAAACTTGTCAACAGCTCACAAGGAGTTTCTGGTGTCTATCCATATGCTCGGTATGTTCCATGAAACTTTCCCCTGAATCTGTCTGGCTTTCACTCTCATACATCTGGACATCGGTTCACTTATATCAAAGTTTAACAGCCTGGAAACCAGATTTCCACTTTACCTAACCTCGTCTAATATGTAGCGGGTTTGATGACAGAGAAGAGCATCACAGGTCCAGAATGGAAGAGTCACACTTTACATGTTTCGTTGCCCTGATAGGTTGTTGGTCTGTGTCCAGTCTGCAGGTCCACGGTCACTAAACCTAAAGCAAACTTCAAATGGATAGTGTTGGTCAAATATGATTCAAGATTATTTTCCTGAATGGTTTCTCACCTCAAACGTTTTCAGCAAAACATTTACGTTTACTCATCAGCTGTAACTTCAGAGCCTTTATGACCAGGTTGCTTTTTTTTCCCTGCTTGAAATGGATCAAGCATCACCCAACGTTCACGAGTCACTCCAACCTAAATAGTAAGTTTCTGCAAAAACCACCAACGAAGTTAAAATCAACTAAAGTCAAAACATTTCTTTATGTTGTATGAATTTTGTATTTCTCTCTTGTTACAACGCTGTGCTCATGCTCCGCTTAGGTCTATCCACAAAACACTTAGGGGCCGTCCAGACGGGCGAAAACGATCTTTTTTTTCCTCCGTCTTCCTCCTCGGCATTGTTTCAAGAATATTTGCGTCCACAGGGATCCACTGAAAATGACTGAAAACGCTGTAGTTCATATTCCAGGCCTATAGGCGGCGCTTGACATTCACCAAAAACGGAGAAGAAGACACGGAGCATGCGCAGTAAGCTTGCGCGCTGTAAACAAACAGACAGTAGACGGAGAACGCAACAAGAAGAAGATGAAAATGGCTAGTGCAAGGAAACCAGAATCGTTTGTGTGGAACGTTAATGAGGTCGAACTGCTGCTGCGACTCACACTCAACTACAAGGCATGTAAGTTGCAAGAAAGGCTCAATATCTTCTGCGGCACGAACACGAGCATGTAGTCCGCCATTGTTGTTGTTGTTATGAGACGTCACGGGGTGGGGCGATGGCGTCATCGTTTTGGAAAGTATGCGGATTCGCCGTCCACATGAAAACGGGAGGGCTGCATTTTCGGATTTCTCCACCCTGAGACCCGTTTTCAAAAAAGTGCGTTTTCAGGCGCTGCGTTTTCAGGATGGACGGTCGGCCAAAACTATGCAATACATGTGCGTTTTCGCAAAAGAGCGTTGTCGTCTGGACAGGGCCTTAATTAGGGTTAGATAAACATCATGATTTGGCTTAAAATACCAGTGGTGTGACTCAAATAGCTGTCGGACGATTGTCTGCATTGCTGTCTGAAAGCCAGCTAATAAGCATATTATGTGTATGTGATTTACCATGTTTGGTACAAATGTCAACATTGGTTGCTCTTAGTTGTTGTATGTCTTTAATTGCCCATTAAAGGCATCTTTTGGAGATCAAAAATGAATTGAGGTGGATCAGGCAAGGGTTGTAATTTACTCCATAGCTATATTAATTTGAACAAATCCAGAAACAGAAGCAGTAAGTCTTTCCTGGTCGTAGACGAATTCAACAGTTTTTCCAGATTTGCGAGCCGTTTGTCTGGAGGAGATGCGAGTGCAGCTAAAATGTCAGTGAAAATCGCTAATTGTGGAGGGAAGTAATGGGTGAGCGAAACTGAAGCGGGAAGTCCATTCATTAACCGTAATGGATGTTAACAAGGACAAATTGGGCAGCACTTGTACTGTTGCCTTCTGAAAACTTAAAGTGAACTGATTTGTTTTCAAACTGCCTAATGATCCGACTATTCACAGCTCCCGTCCTGTCTGGCCTATTTTCAACAAGCGTAGCCACATTCCCAGATCTCAGTGAGTCCGCTGATTGAAGCGATGGACAAAAGTTTGACCACCGAGTTTTTAACAAACACGTTTTTCTTTGAGGACAAACTTCATCTCCTCTGGCAGCGCAACTCTGCTGCGGCCACAGTGGAAGGACTGAACGGGTCCTGCTGGTCGCTGCCGTCACGCCAGAGAGCGGAAGAAAGTTTAGTCCACATCCAGCAGAGAGCCTCCTCTCTTCCTCCTGTTTCTCGGAGGCAAATCTGTTTTTCTTCACATGTCGTTTGTGAATATTCTCACATATTTGCGAGAAAAAGGGAAAAACACAGATTGTCTGAATCTAAATGTTCAGACTGACAGGCTCAACATGCAGAAGTACAGTCTTGAGTGTCAGTCTGCCAAAAAATGAAGTCTGTTACAGCTTCTATGCAGAGTTTATGTAAAATATAATGTTTAGTCTATACGTAACTGAACACCTTTATCGTGTCATTTTAAATGTGTAATCAATCAGTCCAATTTGGGATTATTGGTTGTGTTTCAATCTGGTCTACAAACAAGTATTGATTTTCATCCAGTCAAGCAGAAATCTGAGCACCTACAAGTGTGAGGAACTGCTGAACTGTAAACTGTGTTCATTATTTAGCTGTTATAAAAGGAGAGACCAAACATTGAATTAAAGACATGTAGGTTTCAACTTCTCTGTGGTTTTGCAGAATGCCTCTTTGGTAGCATTCAATTCCAGCGATTAAGGTTGATTCTGCCATGGGAACACACACACACAGACTCACAAGGCGAAAACATTACTGCTGTTGCAGCTTTTAATTATCATTATGTTTTGCTAACGACAGCTACAGTAACAAAGGTTAATCGTGATCTTTTTTTCAAAATTGACTCCTGAAAAAATAGAAGGTTTCCATTGTTTCAGTCTCTAATTATAATAAGTTTTAGACACAACACAACACAACACTTTAATCGGAACCAGTCCCACACACGAGCAGACCTCGTTTTAGCAAAACAAATTAGAAACGTTAGCGAGGTCCAGGTTGATGCCTCTGCATCGCTCTGAACATGAACATGGACAAAACTTTCACTGATCATGAGATTAGTGTTGTTGGTACTGAAGTACTCGAGTCATACCACTACATAACACCCGATAGGCTTCTCTTTCATCCGTCAAACAAGCTTTTCTGCGTGTAGCTATTATCATACCTACACAGAGTGAAAGATTATTGAGTCAAAAAATGTCATTTCCTGATGGATTTTGATTTCTACGTGGTCAGTTACAGAGGTCTATTTACTAAAGGTCACAGAAAGCAGGATGGATTTAAAGATGAAAGTAAAGTGCACTTTGGACGGAGAGGAAGCTCGTCTCTCTACATCCAGAGAAGGACAATCCGCGTCCCGGTGGACTCAAAGTGCACCACCTGGGCAGAGTGACGCACGAGGAGCCGCTCAGACGTCACTGAACTCTTAAGCGGCAAGAAGTGGGATGAAAGCACCATCCCTTTTTCTCTAAAGGGTTTCTTTATCTGAGTTAAATAACTAATACAGGATGCTCACTTGTCAGCTGCGTTACAAGGTAATAATTATGTAACTTTGAGGACAACTCCTGCTTGCTGCGTTGGATTTATTCCAAACCAGTTGAGAAATTTCTGCAATTAAAAGGAAACGAAATATATTTCTGCATCTGCTCTGATCTTTTAATCATCAGCTAATCTCTTTAGTTTATGTTTTGAGCTTCACTGTCAGAGAAGGTTTCCGCGGAGGCTGAAGGTAATGTCACGACAGGCAATTTGCATTCCAGACTGAGCTCTCATTTCACAAAGTGCTCTGTGGTAAAATATGACAACAGAGGCAGGTGTGGGAGGAAACGTCGCCCTGAAAAAGGCTCAGACTGCATTTGGCAAGGACACTGCGATCACTCCATCTGTCACAACTGCTTTTGTTTAGTCATTTAGTTTGTGAGCTGAAGACAAACACCGCGCAGCCACTCGAAACCTCACTCAGGTTACGGAAGAAGTGTTGTGAAGAAACACACAGACACACACACACACACACACACACAGTAAATCCCTGCAACCGAACCCAGACGCTCCATCCACACCCTGTAATCGTGATTTCACAATTATTTTAAATAACTTTGTTTTGCATACAAAGCTCCTTGTTTAAAGAGATAATCCGCTGCTAGCTGTCTCGCCCTGAGTCAAGATCCATTTAATCTGTGTGCCTCGGTGCAGACAGATCCGGGTCGTCTATAACCATGCTCAACAGAGACACTTGTAGCAGGGAGGAACTGTAACCCCCACCGCGCTGTCGCATCCAACCTCTGTACAGCTCCTGTCTCTGGCTCACTGTGTTTGAGGCGCTCTACACTGACGTGAGGCACAAGTAAATGTATGTAAACTTACATTATGCAATATGTTAATGACTGAATAAACGATATGACTGTGACAGGGGCACTGGACCTTCGTCATACAGGCTCAAAACTACTGGGCGTGGGGAAAACATTGTCTTTGTGTTAAATAATTACATTACTTCAGCCACGTCACGTACGCAACTGTGTTGCTTTGCTCGTGTCTTTGACATCTAGGCTACCCAACGGCAGAAGAAGCAGTCTGTAAACGTGGCAGAGAAGGATTACATCATATCTCCCAATAATCTCTCCTTCGTTGATTTTATGTTAAAATATACCAGATATCAGGGCACTAATCATGTTCCTGGCGTTTCGCAGATAAATGTTGATTAGCTGACAGGGTATTGATTGAATAGAGGCACACAGTGCTCAGCCCTGATTGGTCGACAACAAACAGCGCATCCAAAGTTTCCAATGAGGCGAACCTGCCGGGTGGAGGTCAGCGCCGGGCAGCTCGCTCTAATGAGAAATTACCGTGTTCTCATCAAAATATAAAAGTACATGGATGGACCACAAATTACCCAGTCGGTGATTTATTAAGCAGGAAATGGAGCATGATACAATCTGTACACACGCTGGACAGCAGGAGTGTATTTGTTATCAGTGACGCTGCTCAGCTGAAGGCAGAGCTGACAAAACAGAGCCGTGCCGAATAAAGTGAAAGACCACACATGTCTCTTGACTTGGATTAATCAATTTATATATTCCGCCCCAAATAAAAAAAGAAATTCAGAGCTTTAAGTCTAATGTTTCACCTTCGTGTTGAAGCCCATGGTGCGGAGGATGTGGAGGGGCACACAATGACTACATCCACCCCTGAGTGTGAGGATCACACTGTAATCCTATACTGTTGTATTTCAGTATTTTATTTCCGCCCTCATGTCTAATTCTCTCATTAACTCACTACCCTGGACTTTGGATGCAAGTGAGCTATTTGCAGAGGCTTGTTGCAGTACACGTCTCTTATATATGATTCATGATGGTTGAGAATCTGTAATGGTCGACTAAATACTTTGGTTTGTAAGAAGAGGACGCTACCTGGGAGTTTAAAACAGTGTTGACTGATTCAGAATGGTTACTTTTTCAAAATGTACATTTGAAGCTGTTTTCGAACACTTTTAGCTTTACATCTCTGAAACCAAGAGCTGCCTCAACCTACAATGCTTGACGATATGATCTGTAGAAAAGAGCTCAATAAATTATGATTTAATCATAATTTTGCCCCTTTAGATTATAGAATTACAATTCTACTGGTCACATTTGACCCCTGATATTTGAGTGTTAAATCTGATGGGAGGATGTAAATTGTTAATGACAAGCCTGCCTCAGTGTGACATTTAAAAAAGTAAAGATGTATAGCACCAAGCCTTTATCATTGGTGCGGCACATAGCTGTATCTAAAGACGGAAAAAAAACATGCAAATATTCCAGATCTTAAGAAAAGCTGTGCTGGTGATTAGCAGGTGTTTGCGGCTACAATTGTACATCAGCTCTCTCTGTAAACAAACTTGAACCTGAAATCTCTGCAGCCTCTGGCTTCATAAACCACGTCGCATATTTTATCCGAACCGTTAGTGTGAGGGGTCAAACGCAGCCTTTGTGCTTTAGACACCCACCTCCTGTTCTCATTGTAAATTATACAATGGCGTTAATCACCTATGAATGTGTAATGCAGCCACATCTTCTTCCACATCGACATTATCATAAAAGCATTCGGGCTCGCCGTGTATAATCAGCTACTCCGCCGTGTTGGTAATATTAGCAGAGCGGCACTGGACTGGATTCACCTTGTGACTCTTTACGTTCATCATTCATAAACCTTCACTTTGGGCCAATTAATTTCTCGGAGAAAAACATTCATTAAACTGAAAGACACATTAAACCGATATTTGCATACCGAGTTCAAAAAGGGCCTTGTGCTGTAAAGTTGCCATGGAGACGATGAGTGCTTTGTGGTTTACTTTGTGGATGAGGTTAAAAAAACACATTTAAGAGCTTTTTGTAAGCTGCCGCAGAGGGCAGATAAGTTCAGAGTTTTTTCTTAAACCAACCACGGACCATTTTTCTCTTTACATGAAAAGATTTTGCTCCTTATCTCCTGAATACCACAAAGTTAAATTGTCTGGAAAATGAATGACATCGTGACTATTTCATAGGGATGTAACAAAATTTAGCGATATTTTGCGATAAGGAAATGTTGCAATCCCATCGCAGGACTGTGATGACATCGATCAACATATCACGTGGTTATTTTGCGAGTAAATGGATGATGTGTTGACTTCGTTGCTTGTGTTCTCTGTGCTTCATTCAGACTGCTAACTCTCATTAGCTCTGGTTATGTCTGTTGACTTCTCAGGCCTCTCTCCAGGTCTTCTGGTGCTCCGGTTGGGGCCACTCATTCTCTGGAGCCGCTCTTTGGGTTGTTAGGTGGAGCAAACGAGCAGGCTGCCCTGTTGCTGCTCACCACCCGGCCTGTCTGCTTCACCTAACAACTGAGAGAACCCTAACCCTAACCCATCAGCTCCACACTGGCTGGACCGTCGACCTGGTAGCCTGCTGGACGACGAGAGGGCGGGAGGTCAGTGGCTACTCTCTGCTCATGCTGAGGTCAAGGCCGGCTACTTTTATTTAACTGTAGATGGAAAGCAGAAGCACCGCCAGTAAGAAATGATAATAAATGTTTCGCACATCACATTTATTACAAATGGACTTAGTTCAAGTCATTTTTTTCGTTGTTTTTTAATATTGTGATAAATACCATATCATGGATGGTTTATCGTGATATTATTGAACTGTACACATTTTGGTGTAGTAACATTCCAACTATTTTATGATCTTATTTTTCTTTTCACCCATTTTATCTTATTTCCTATCTACCTTGACATCCATTGCCTCTTTGTGCTGGGTCTTATTATCAAGGGCTTTTTGCTTTGGATGTATTTATTTTTTATATATATATATATAATTTATGCACCCTGGTCCTGAATTATGGACTTGTGCATTCAAAGGATTTTGTAATTATACAAGTGGAGAACTGAACAGTAATTAGTATTATAAGTGGATATACAATAGTGGCCTTCTTATGATTGTTTGAATTTTTCAGTACACAGACTTGATTTCAAAGCAAATCGTCATTATCATCATCGAAACTTTCTCATTTATTTTTGTCTGTTTGAGCTGAAAATCTTCGTCTCTGCTCCTCAAGAATCTTTAATGAAGAGCATTAAGGGTTTTGGACTCAGCCGCAGCGTTCAAGCCTTCAGTCTGTTTGCTGTTTGCTAATTATTTGTCAGAACAATAGGCAGCGTCAGAACATCGTGACATATCCGGTGCTGATCTTCTATATCAACTATGTACAAGATCATATCACAGACGGCGGTTTATTGATTTAATTATTTCTCGCATTAGCAGAGATGAAATCCTCATCGGCCCAGCTGTGAGGAATGGCAGCGTCTCTCTGTTTGTTTAGAACAAACAAAATGTAATTTGATTTGGGGGGAAACGGCTGAAAGGCACTCAGTGCTGAGAGTCAATACAGCAGAGTTTCATACAGACAGGATGAATGACAGGGGGGGATTTCAGACACAATAATTTAGTGTTTTATTTATGTCAGCCATTCATCTGAAATCACTTTAATTTCTAAACTTACCTTGGTTTTAGCCAATTGTCCTCGTCCTCTCAAAACTCCTATTGAAAGCATAGACAGTATGAGCAGCACACCAGGTCTTACGATCGTATAACTGTGTGAAAAGGAGAATTCCGGTATTTGTGCTCGTGTTGAGAATGTCTGCTACGACCTGCGTTGTGACTTGTGCTGCGGTGCATTCATGTGCCATGGGAACTTTACAATTTCTGGGGTTTGAAAGCTGCCTGATGGACCACATCCTTCGAATTGGATTAACCCATTTTTAACGAAGAGGATGTTTGCGTGTTGTTGTGAATGTCTCACATGATACTCGGTGTTGCTGCAGCTCCATGCCAGCACCTTGGCTTCGTTTCCAGACTCACATCTTAATCCAACTGTGATGTATTTTGCTCAGGCCCAGCGTGTCCTGTGTGTTGTCTGAAGAAACAGGCTGTGTATTATCAGAAGGATGTTTAATGGATAAAAAAGAACTGTGTGGTGAAACAAACCCAATGTGTCAGATATAGAAGCAAGGCCTAACACTAAGAGACCGGGGTTGGTGTTCTGTTTGTGATCAAGAGTCGAGACCAATTAGTCATTTAACATACTGACATCATGTATGTTACATAACTCGTGTTTCATTACTGAGTGTACTTGTTTTAATCCAAAGTACGATTTTTTCTGAAACCTGACCAAAGTAGTTTTTGAGCCTTAACCTGACGAA
Organism: Sparus aurata; assembly: GCF_900880675.1. Lineage (NCBI taxonomy): Eukaryota > Metazoa > Chordata > Actinopteri > Spariformes > Sparidae > Sparus > Sparus aurata. The sequence goes on along the minus strand of NC_044199.1, from coordinate 30,699,016 downwards.
GCTGTGACCATTTGAAAAATGCTCATAACAGTCCAAAAGTCAAAATATGTCATAATATGTGAACTGTTTGTCAGCAGGCTTTATCTAAAGTTTCTATGTGTAACTATATACACATGTATATATATATATATATATATATATATATATATATATATATATATATGTATATACACACATTTTATTTTTGAGACTCAAAAAAATCTACTTTTCTTACAAATAGTTATTGTAAAAGTTTCTGCAAAACCACTGATAAGTTAAACTTTATTATAAGATTAAGTTGCAACTTTACGTTTGTTTAGGTGAAATTCTCTATTTCTCTCTCTCTCGTCACAATGTTCTGGTTATGTTCTGGTTAAGTTTAGGCACAAAAAACACTCGGCCCAAGCTCAGAACGGTTTGGCTTAAAAGACCCGTTTTGGTTCACTTCCTGTGAAAAACAGCTGGTTTTGGCCGCCCCCCCAAAAAAAACATATGTAAATGGCAGCAGGTCTCCTTAAAAAAATATCCACTGGTGTGACTCACACTGCCTTGTTACCTGTAACAATGCTGCCTCCACCTCCTGATGTCAACGTTAATAAGCATATAATGTGAAAGCGATATGCCACATTTGTTAGAAATGTCAACCATGGACGTTTCTGTGGCTTACAGAAACATGAACTGATTACATTATATCCTGGCAACTGGGCTGATATAATGTTTACTGCTAATGGAGCCTTAATTTTCAACATCTAACCAGACGTTGCATATAAGGTATTACTGCTTACTTTACCATAGAGCCTTTCACGTGCAGAACCGGCACTAGATTGGTAGGTAGAGCGTCAGTGTGAAGCTGAAGGCCACTGACCAAGCTGCTGTATTTGGGGAGCTGGGAGCGAGAAAGTGTAGGAGGAAACACAGTCCATGACAAAATATGCAGCCTGGCCTTTGTGTAATTATGACTAAATACACAGAAGTGTCAGACACAGTTGTGAATTCAAATTTAGACTCATTTACATCTCTTAAAATGAATGAGCTCTCATTTAAGAGAGTTTATATTTGATGATTTCAAGCACTGTTATAACCTGCTGAGAGGATCAAAAGTTCCTCTCTCCATGCACTCAAGACACATTCAGATGTATTCAGAGTCAGTGTGAGGGGAATCATCCATTAATTTGGTATTAGTATGTGTGTTTAGTCGCACAGGTGGTGAAAATGGAACCTGAAGCTATCTAATCACTGCATCAGCGCCACGCGAAAGTTAATGGAGGGCGTTGTCAAATGGCAGAAGGTGCATTCTGTGATAAAACAGGGTAATTCCACTTCACAATAATCACAGGGGTCCTATCAAGTCAATAACTGCATTTACAGCAAATGTCTCTCGGCACACAGCGGGCAATTTTCTCTCCTAGAATCGCCGGAAAGCCATTTTACTCGGGGAGAGGAGGGAATTGGTGGGTGCTGAAAGTGAAATTTCCCAGGAGGGCCGGGACATATTGTGAAAATCACTCGTATTGGAATGTATCCAACAGATTGTCACTCAGACGAGGGTGAATTTGGGAACAATATTGTGTTCACTCGCAGGAAGAAATGTGCTCTGAGGTTGAAAGGGGCAGCCGTGGTGGGTTTTCAGAACAAAATACGTTTGACTGCGGCTGGAGATGTTATTGTTATAGCTTACAAAATTGTCAGATGGTTTCATGTTCAAACTGTGCAGGCACGAACAGAATGAAGGTATGAAAACTCCGGTTTGGTCTTTATTTATACAAGAGAGTTGCTGACTTTCAGCAAACTTTCAGCAAGAATTATTTTACAACAACAAGGATTCAACTTTATAGGTTTATTGACATGGAAAATACTCATCTTAACTAGACATACTGATAACATTTTCTGTTAAATAACCAAAAAAATTCAATACAAATTCAACGACCTGACAGATTTGGAGTATTTACACACTTGCCTCCCAGAATCAGCGATCCTGTCAAAAGGTAGTCTAGTCTCGTATCATGAACTAAAGGTAAAAAACACCACAACCTTGACAGTTACAGGGGAGATTCCCTGGGCAAGTGATCAAAGTCTGAGACTGTGCATTAACTTTTGTAAGCATGAGAGAAATGAATATTTTTAATGAGACATCAGGACTATTCCTGTCCGTGTTTGTGGCAGCAAATTACAGATAATTTATGTCAAGACACAATCTTTTCCAAACACTAGCCAACTGTTTATTTGTTTGCTTAAACCTAAGATGACCATAAGAGTGTTGTGGCAACAATAAATAGAAAATTAAACCTAAACCTAAAGAAACATAGGGGAGACTGGGGTAAGTTGAACCACCTCTTGTTGCGGAAAACGGTAAAAAACATGATCATGTGACCAAATATTTAGGAGGAAGGCATCATTTCATGGTGTCTGTGAAGGTAAGAACCACATGGGTAAAGTGGTTAGACATTTATTTCCAAAAAAACATTTTTCACTCTTGAAAGTGAATTTAGTCTATCATTAGTTCCCGCATGAGTTGCATGAGAATTGTGTTTAGACCAAAATAGATCATTTTAAATTTGTTTCATACATCAATTGTGGTATCTATGAGCTACAACATGAGGTCATAAACCTAGCATAAAAGTGCACCATTTTAGCTGTGGGGACTAATAAAGTCAAAATGGTAGCCAAGGGGTAAGTTGAGCCATTTGGCCAGTGGTAAGTTGAGCCACCCAGCAGAGGTGGGAGATGGATGGATCGAGGGGGAGATGGGGATAGATGGAACAAGAGGAAGATGGAGGGAGGAGTTTAACGAAGATGGAGAAGAGAGGATAGATAGATGAAGGAAGGAAGGAAGGATGATGAGAGGATGAGAGTTTCAGTTCAGATTGTCCAAATGTGTTACTAGTCCATAACTGACCTTACTGTCAGCAAGGACACCAAGAAACTATGATTCTGGACCAAGAATTCAGTTCTAGTGTTTTCTTTCCAAAAACACAGCTGTTCATGTTCTCTTCCCACTTTGCACTTTAAGGTATTCTCATGTTAACAGCAACAACAAAACAGCTGTTTAACAGTAATATGCAATAATGATAAAAAGGTTATTGTACCTGTTGAATTGTGGTCTTGTGCCACAACACCACTTTATTTGGACATGGTATGTTATCGAAACAGTTGTGTTTACACTCTTTCTGTTTGTTTGAAGGGATGCACAACATCCTGAAATATATGCAGATATATTAGTTAGTGACAAAACAATAACTGCCTTGATGTAGTGAACCTAAATATGAAAAATGGCTCACCTTACCCCAGTCTCCCCTTCAAGCGACCGGTGGATCTCAAAGTGATTAAACAAAATAATCGCAATAGTTGGTGGTAAATTTAAGGAAATAAAAGTCACAATTCTCTGATTCCAGCTTCTTAAATATGCATATTTTTCCTCATTTATTTCCTCCTCTGTGACTGTGAACTGAACACCTTTTGGGTTGTGGACAAACAAGACATTTGAGGATGTCATTGTGTTCTAATAATAAAAACAATCATGTGCTGCTGCCCAACTAGATATCGAATTACTTTGTCAGACTGGTCAGTATTGTGCCTGTTGAGGAAACTGATCTCCAGTATCACAGTGGCAGCATTATGGGCCCAGCCATCCACAAATCCTCCTCAAATAAGAGGTTTTGCAGAGTTATGCCATCTCACAGGTGGAGGCAGCATCTCTTTGCACATACCACCAGAAGATTTTGCTTATCAGAAGAATGTCAACACAGAGCTGTTGATGTGGCCCAACAGCCAATGCTTTTATTTTTCTGAACAGCTCGACTTTCCACAAAATAAAGGAGACAAGGACACGAACACTGACGGAGACTAACAATAATTGAGACACATCCACTCCTATCGCGAGGAAGCCTTCTAACAGCCAACCCACCTGAGGACGGTGTATGTTTATTCACATCATTCAGCACCTAATGTATCACAGCCAATGATTCATCTCTGGTTTCTTTGGCTGGACGCATCAGTTCGCCCAGCAATTCACTGGAAAAACGTCAGAATTTCTTTTCCACAGCACATCTTTTCATGTGACACATCAGTACTTTGACAGGCAGGGTAATTTAAATGATAAGCATTTCTCTCCAGCGAAAATTAATTTTGATATGTATCTGGCAAACGTGGCCGTGCTATCGCAGGGAGGCAGCTGGCCCGGAGCCAGGCTACAGCGCTCATTATTTTCCACTTAAACTGAACGGTGTCTAAAGCCAATTCATGTAATTCGAGTAATAATGGCAGGCACACGGCTTCCAGATTTGTCGCCAAGTTGGTGTGTGGAATATTTGTGTGCATTTACTTAAATCTATTTAGTTGCAGTAACTCTGGGGAGAGAGTTCTATCAGTGTCAATCCTTGTCAGAGGAGTGGTGAGGATTTAGATTCCCAAGGCTTCAGCCAGCTGCTCAGACAAAATACAATTGTGGGTCAGTAACAACCGTCAAATGATTCTGGAGGATTGAATCCGGCTTTTAAAAACTTTGTCCACTTATGCCGATGACATTAGCCTTTAACCTGTTGATTTTAAGTCAATGCAGCGACAGTTCTGGTTATTTGAATACAATTACTACTGCCTACATTTCTCCAGATGATCAAGTAGTGCAGCTGATCCGATCTTGCTAATGCTTGCATAGATGAAAATGTACCCGTCTGGTGTCAGTTTTGGCCTTTAGATCAGTGATGGGTCATTTAAAGGATAAGTCTGGCGATGCTCTTTGTTTTAGTCTCAAAAAGTTTAAATTAACAATGTTACACTACAAAAAAAGTTCAGTAACTCCCTTTAAAAGATGGGCACTGTACTGTAGTTCCTCGCCAGCTTCACTTCAATATATTGAGAGCAGATTTGGTTTCGTGGCTCTCAGCAAGGCTATCATTCAAGCCTCCTCCACGTCTAGTTTGACTGAGTTTAATACTTCATTTGAAGTATGTGCCATGCTGGAGTCAAAGGGAAGGCAGTCAGGATCGATGGAAGCTGGACAATGGTTCACATCCAGCCTTTTGTTTAGACAAAAAAAGGACTTATTTGTAAGATGAGGAAAAGATATGTTAAGTTCTTGAACTAGTCATGAAATTCAGCCTGTAGGAGTCCCTTTGGTTAAGGCTTGAGAAAGACTGTGATTGTGGTTATATGTTAAATAAAAGTCTTTGTGGAATTGTGTCTTTAGGATTTGTGTAGTTGAAGGCAAAATGTTTCAATTCAAACCATTAACCAAATACTAAATTCTGTCACTGTTTCATGACCTGCTGTGAATCTGTGTTGGCTGACAGTTAAGGAACATGTCACCCAGTCCAACAGTGTGGATCAATAATGTGTTTTTAATAGCTTTTGATGAACAATAGAGCTTTATGGCATAAAACCGGTGAAATGCATGGGACGAGACTTGTTAGTGGGATAAATTCATGATATAAAAAATCATATATAATGTCAAAGTAATCCAACCTTTAGATCTAAATTTAGTTTGATGATGTGGCACAGTGGGGGAAGCACAAAAAGTGACTTTTCTTCATTTTATACTTCAAACTCTCAGTAATAATAACATCCCCACCTGCTGTTTTATCCCGCGTCGCCCCTCAAGTACAACAGCTCTTACCGTTGACTTGTTTGTTTACATATGTTCCTGTTCTTACTTTGCTTCAATTAAAATAAAAGCACATCTGAATAAACATGCGCACACTTACGATCATCAGCCTGAATAGAATATGACAGGATACACAGAGTACATATTTATATAGTCCATTCTTGTTGCATGTGTGCTGCGTGGCGCTCTCACCGATTCACAGAAGAAGCCAGTAATGGAAGCGCTAATTCAAATGTGTGTCACTTTAAATGAGAATGTAATCAACAAGCGTAAAATGCAACAGAACGGATAGATTTTTTCACCACGCACACATCCCTACATCCCACAGGACAAGATATAAAAAGGTGTTAATGTGGATATAATGAGTAATTTATAAGAAAAAAATCTTCAAAAGTTAACCTTCTTCTTTCCCTTCTTATGTGAGAGCTCTGAAAGCCAAGCATTCTGGATCCAGTGATGTAGTATCATGACCTTTTTCAGTAATATAATGGGAGACGTGATTGAATTCACTCGGCAGAAAGTAGAATAGGACTGAAATATAGTGCGTCTACTATAATGTGCTGGTGTAAAGTCAACACTGCAGCTCATCGACTCAATGATACGGACGTCTGTCGAGAGGCTAACACATAATTATGACATCTACCTGTCAATCTGCCTGTCATGTCAGTGAAGCTGAGAAAAGAGCTGTCAGTTGTCTCCTCCATTGTGTCTGTTCACTGTTGTGAGAGACTTGGTAATGAGGGCAGAAATTTTCCGAGAAATATAAAACTATAGAACGACATTCAAAGTACCGTGTAAAGGTACAGATACAGGTGCTTCTCTGCTGCTGTTCCTGAAACACTAATTGCTCCCTAAACCAGAATTTATCATTTTCTATCTTTGGATTTGCTAAAATAAAACAGCACAAAACATGAAGGGCGGAGTTTACGTGCCGTTGTATCTTTTCTTATCCTCAGCCTAACAAGCTGCTCCCAAATATATCATATTTCTTTATATGTTTGTCAGCAAGCTTTTTTTTGAAAGTCTAATCGGAAGTGACGTAATTGCTTACTTGATTTTAGTGTGTGGACACGAATATCGAGGGGATTTTTTAAAGTTGTGAAAGTTGTGTGCTTGTTCCGAGGCTTCAGCCTGAGCATACCTCCAGGACTTATGATTGTTATGTTATTGATGAATCTGCTGATTATTTTCTCAATAAAAAGGTGTTTGGTCCATAAAACATGGTAAAAACTGTTAAAAAATGCCCATCACAAATGTTTTTGAAGGTTTGTTTTTCTTCTGAGAAACTGAGAAACTCCAAAGATATTTTATTCAGTATAATGACGGGAGCAATTTTTCACATTTGAGAACCTCAAACTATTAAATGTTTTTGCCCTTTTGCTTGAGAGAATGACTTAGCCAATAAATCGAATTGAAGATTGGCGCTCTTTACACCTGCTTTTAGCAACAAAAATTCAATTCTGGGCACCTACTGATATTTTCTCTTTGAAGCTAATTCAGAAGAGGAGTATTTAGTCTGTGTGTGTGTATGTGTGTGTCCTTTTGTCATTAGGGGCCAAAGCAGATGAGCCGTCAGGAGCAGAAACATTAGAAAGTCATCTTCATCCCTCCATCATTGATCTCCAGCTCTTAACAAACAGGTCTGACTCAGAGAACGGATCAAAACAGAAAACGAAGATCTTTTCTCATCACCGGTTGGTATTCTTTCAGCTCGTCTCTTTTCTGTTATTTATTATTTTTTTTTACATGTTTCTGTTTTGGTGAAACACTCATTTATCTTGAATTAAACATCTTGAATTAAACCACCCGAGAGGTGAGAGGCTACATGTATCCTCGTTGAGGCCGCTGTCACATGATGTCGCCGCGTTCTCTGAATGTATTTTGTGGCGGTCCGGAAGGTAATGATGTCATTTATTTAAATTATGATGAGAGACTAGATGAGCTGCTGCTTGCTGTCAGGTGACGGAGGCCGCCTGTCAGATGTGAATAAAGAAGCTCAGCTCCTGGATCTGCATTCACGGACACACAACAGAGACAATTTACGGCTGTTTTCCCAAGAGTGCGGGCAGACGTTTGATTGGTTTGTTCAGAAAAGGAAGAGGGTGGATGTTGAGGGGAGGGTGTAGTGTTCCTGTCACCACCCAGACTGAATTATTACTGTGAGGCTACAGATACAAAGCCTGCACTAACGGCCTCCTCTGTCACAGCCCGGAGATTAGAAATATTCATCAGAGGAGAAACAATTGGTCTTTCATTAATAACATTGATTGTGTAATTCATTAACCTGGAGGCTCTGGTATGCCTTTAAAAATAACTGCTGGTGGATTCAGGGGCTCCTGTCTGAAGGTTTACAATAGCTGCAGAATCAATATTCTCTTTGTCAGTGTGACATCAGAGTGGCCTTGCTTATGGATTTAAAGTCTGTAAAGGTGTTTTGTTCAAGTTGACCTTAACACCACTTTTATTATTGCAGGATCCCGGATACAGAGATGCAGTAGGAGGCTGTCCTCACCAGGAAATATCCTCAAAACTAGATGATTATGTAAGTTCTGCTACTCAGGTGCGTCCAATGTGAATCGCTGTCACTGGAAATGAATGAAAAATTAACCGTTGTCATTCTAAAATGAAGATCGGATGGTTTATTTCGGGATTTAAATGTTCTCTGAAACATTTTTACCAAACGACAAGTTTGAGTTTCACCTGTTTGCCCATCAGAGGCAGCCAGAAAGTGTTTGTTTGGTTGTAGGAGTGTTTTCTCCGATCAAGGGTGCAATCCTGGGAAGCAGCACGACCTCTCGCGTCCAAAAAACGCCCCTGTGGATGCATACCACAATGGCGGAATTCGTTTTTTATGTTGCCACGAAACCTCTTTGGTTGAAGGTTGTGTTGAAGATTGGCTACACAGCGCGTTTGACTGGATCAATTTCAGTACACATGTTTAGTCCAAAACGCAGCGTTCCCTGCATGAATGGAGACAATATGATGGAAAATCTGTGATCGTGGATGCTATTTCATGCTTTTATCTGTCGAAAAGCCTCCTCGTCTCACACCAGACACCGTCATCCCTCGACACCGCCAATCAAAGATCCTTGGACCCGATGGATCTCCTTAAAACGTACATCAATAGAAAATCCAAGAAATGTTGGCCGGCACTGAGCGGCTAAAACTTTTAAGGTTCTTGTCAGCAACTTAATTCGATCAACTAATGGGCCTTTGGTTTTTGAAAACTAAAACTAAAAGGTCAAATGAAAGTCCAAAGTTTTTTGTTTTTTTTTTTATAAATGAAGCCCCGGAGCAGCAGCGGCCATCTGGCTACAGAAGGAGTCCACGGGCTATTGTCTGGACGAGAACCATGACTCAGCAGGAAGGAGTCGAGCAGAGGTCAGTGGAGCTCCAGGCGAGGTCACCTGCTGGAGCAGACGAGCTGGCAGGACTTTCAAAACGAGAGAAAACACACACACACACACACACACACACACACACACACACACACACACACACACACGCACACACACACACGCACACAGATGAGTAAATGGTACCCTGAAGCTTCTGTCGATCCGTCTCTGGATTATTCTTATCATTCCTAAAAAGGTGATGATATTGATTTTTGTGGGGTTTGGCTGAGAGTGTTTGTGTGTTTGACTGATGCTTATCTCAGTATGCAGCGCATCACCTGTCTGTCAGTGTCAGGCTGCAGACCGAGCCGGCCGGCCGGCGTCGGGTCCAATCCTGCTCCAACTCATAAATAAAAGATTTCACATGTATAATTTAACTTTCTTAAGTGATCTTAACTTTGTTTTTTGCAGACAAAACAAGAACTTAAGAGGAGACTTCAATACAAAGATAACAGTCATACTTAAAAAAAAACATCACTACAAAGGAGGGTCTTAACACTTTGAATGGAAATGCAAACCCGATCATCTGTGCTTTACTGCAGGTGCACCGGTCAGACAAAATGCTAATGTGAAGGCAAACAGCACGGAAAAACATCAACACATCTGAGAAACACAGTTAAAAGAAAGCAAGGAGCCATAAGAGGAGTCTGAATACGAACCCACGGTGAGCGACGCTGCTGGCAAATGCTCTTAACCAGCGTGCGACCAAACATGACTCACCTTCTGTTGATTTCAGATTTCACTTTCACACTTTCACTCCGTGGTTCACCCCAAATTTCATGACAGCTTTGTCTGAACCTGCATGCTAAGTAAGAAAGTGATCATCCTGAGCCAAGAGGTCTCACACCAGCTTCAGTTAGTTATCATGTGCAGTCAGAGCGGAATACTGTAAGGGGCGGAACCAGACCGCTGTGACAAACTGACACTTGCTAAAAACTCTGGTGACCCTGGACACGCCAGCTGAACTCGGCACAACCAGCCGGCTTCCAGAAACACTTGTTGTGTTGGTAACTTCCACTTCTCCGACTCGCTGGTGTGACTGAACACGAACAGGTAAAATCCAAGTGAATGTTCTGATCAAAGGCGATGTGTTAAAATCTTGGACAGAATGATTCAGAGAAAAACAACCGAGAGGACTCCTAGAGGGCGAGTCAGAGAAAAGGTCCAGAACATCATCATGTATTCTACCTTCTGCAATGATTCAGTGCCACAGCCTATAAAATATTTTATTTCCAGTGTCCTCAGCTCGGAGCGCAAACGTTTGCTCAAAATATTCTCTGTGCCGTCTGGTAGAGGCACTTCACCTCACTGCTCTTAATTACCAGCAGTCTCAGATGTGAGTCATTTTGATTTTGAACTGCCGTGGGAAGAATGTGAGAGAGTCCACTATTGATTAAAAACCCTGTTTTTGCTGTTTATTTTCTCCAACTGTTGTCTCTCGCCTCGTCTCTCATCTGTGTTTGTATCTGACTTGAATTTCACTGCTAATGAAAGTTGAGTGAGTGATTTCAGCTGAATCCAAATTTCCACCCTCCGGACTTTTGGACTGAGCCTCTCGCACATACCGTGTTCAGGGTTCCGGTGTAGTCTGCAGCCCGGACGGACTCCCTGGAATTCTTCAGAAAGTCCGCTCGCGCCCTCAAGACGTGAGAAATTCCTGCGAACACGAGAGCAAGTGGGGTGAAGTCCGGACATTTGGTTGCAGCCTTACATGTTACTTGGTCTTTGGGTTTCCTGGGCAGCTAGAATCGTAAAAGGCTAGAGAAGCTGCTTGCCTCTGACCCACTAGTTATAACGACATCATTTGAGGCGTTCATGTCACATTGTTTGCCAGAAAACAAGACTTTTCTTTGAACATTGTAACCCTGCTTAAAATTGTAATTTTGCAGTGTGTCCTCATTCTTGGACAGCTGAACAGGTTGACTGCCGCAGTAAACCGTGATGAAGCACAATCCTTTGGTGAGGTTTAGGCACGAAAACGATTTGGCTAGCCGTCCAACAGTCAACTAACAATAGATCTATAGCACGGTCTCAATTTGTTACTTTGGGCTTTTCCGATAAATTGACTCGACTAGATGGATGCTGATGCATTTAGAGTGAGAGTAACATGCAACCAAGACTCAATGCACATTACCTTTCTGGAGGGTCAGTGAATGAAGGGTGCTGGTCTTCCACTGGCCTGCGCACCGTCCTCCATTTCTTCAAAATCCATTTGAAACTGGTGCCGATTTTACTTCCTGCCAACTTTGTCAACAGCCGCAGTTTGTCTGAGCTCAAAGACACAAACCCAGGATGGAATTTTCATTTATTTTTCAATCAAGCATTTGCAAACATGTTGTGCCACCCCCTGTATTTCCACCTTTGCTGGCTGGTCATTTTTTTTTATAGACTTAATTACATTTGTGCTGCATGAACAGCCTGTACCACAAAGACTGAACCTCTTCTTTCCAGGCAGCAGGCATTTGGACACATCACAGCAGAATCTCTTTGTACCCAAACCTCTCCATAATCCACCTCCAACTGTTGAATTTATTGGTGAAATGAACGGGTTTCTTTCTCTCTCCGGTTTTTCAGAGCTGGTGTGTGTTTCCCCTGCTGCTGACATTTCCTTCCTCTTCAGGCTGTGCGCTCGCTGGTTCTCAGATCAAAAGATGCATTATGTTTCTAAACCAGTTGTGCATGGCTGAATTACACTGGGAGCCAGGGGTTTCCATGAATCAACTAAAGTGCCCCACAGGGGTAGCAGTTACACTCATGTGTTATATTCTGACAACCCACTGCAGAGAAATTGAATGTTGGGTTGGGTTGAATGTAATGGAGAGTTCTCTGGGGGCTTTTTTAATGTGTGTATTTTTGCCCAAAGACCTGCTCAGCCATCGAGAGCAGCTGTCTGGGTTTCTGGTGAGCAGGCAGGCAGATTTAAAGTATAATTATCTCTGTAATAAAAAAAAAAACACACACAAGGAACTATTAAATATTATAACTATTTAGAGGCGCGTAGGGGACAACTAATTTTAGAGAAGAAGCAACGTGGCAATGCATCACACTTTCTCCACTGCAGGTTGCAGAGGTTTTTTTTTTTTTTTTTTTTTTAATACATGTGACAATGAGTAGCAAAAGGAGTTTTCCTGTTCACGCGAATATCTGAGGGCGAGCATCACATCTTGGAAAAATCCCCGACTCTGCTCATTGTATCGGAAATGAAAAGACGAACAGGCGACATCACCTACCTTCAAGAACATCACATTTATTTTCCACATTTGCCAACTTAAGTGAAAAAAAAAAAAATCTTTTTCTCAATGTTCCCGGTGTCTCAAACACAACCGCCGAACGAGGCTGTTGCAGTGGAGTTCTTCACAGAGGAGGTGCCAGCCTGGGAAAGTGAGATAGTGAATTGCGACTCACTCTTAGTATTAAATATTCAGCATGTCACTCGTTCCGTCTCACATATCCCTCTCTGTTCTCACAAGTCTTTGTTAATTATTTGCATTTAATTAGCTCCCAGATTTTCTGTTTAACTTAACGTCACATGTATTTATGAGCGTTCCAGACTTTCCCTCCATATTTTCCGTCTTTGGCTCGGATTCGCGTCCCATAAACAGCCCTGCCAGACAGCCAGGACTTAGAGCCGCCGTCTGGTTTAGTGGAGAGATGTATTTGGTGCAGCAGTAAAGTATTGAACTGTGTGAAGCTTGTGTCACGGCGAGATGGGAGACGCTAGTTAACCTGCCATGATGAACTGCCTCAATGCCATTTGTCCGGCAGCAGACTGAGAGGCTCTGCTGCAGGGGAGAGACGAAGAAAAGCTCCTCCGGACGGCGCTCAACAGTGTTCGAAGTTCAGATGTATTTCGAACATGGATCACATTTACAGGCAGCCAACGAGAGCGTGAAGCTCGAGCGGCCCTCAGCCTCTCCGTGGCGACAGGACTTTCACAAATTACAGCACGTAGTTCACTGCGTTCCCAATAAACGGGTAATTTATGGATAACAGAATTAACATAATGCGTTCTGTTGTTTTAATGCCGCACTCGACTTTCTTCTTCATTAAGTAACAAAGGAGGGAAACAAAATGAGTCAGAACCGAACTGAGGCAGAAAACGGTTGTCGGGGAAGTTTATGAAGATGAAGGTCGTTAAGATAAAAAAAGAACAGAAACAAGCTGCCACGTAAAAAAAGATGAGGACATGGACACTGTGTTGTTCAAGGCCTCTGGACGTGAAGCTCTCAGTGATCACAGCACACAGTCGTCTGGCTGCATTTGTAATTGTTAAAACCATCAAATACTCCTGTACTAATTACTCAAATTGCAAGATTACAAATAATGAGCTTCTTGTAGACCCTAACAGAGGGTTTATTAATATTAATAAGACAATAAGAATTAATAATGAGACACTTACAAGCAACGTGTTCAGTTTATAAGAACCTGGGCTGCTCAAAGCGATTTACAACAACTGTCCTATTCACACACACATTCATACAATGATGGTGGAGGCTGCCGTGCAACATGCCAACTGCTCATCGGAGCAATTTGGGGTTCAATATCTTGCTCAAGGAAGCTTCGACATGCAGCCGGGGATTCGAAGCGACCTGCTACCGATTATTAGACGTACCTCCTGAGCTACTGTGATTTAATCTGTCAATTATTTTCTCACCTGATTAGTTGTCTATACAACATCAGAGTTCAAAATGTAGATCAGTGTTTCCCATTTACTGTTAACTGTCATACTGGAGAAAAGACACCAATGAACATTCACATTTAAGAAGCCGGAGTCAGAAAATGTGTACGTTTTTTCTCTTAAAGGAGACTTATTACTCTCAATTTCAGGTATGTCATTTTATTTTGGGTAAGAAATACAGCTGGTTTACATGCTTACATGCTAAAAAAACACTTCAGTTTTCTCATACTGTCAAGTGCTGCAGCTCTGTAGCCCTCCTCCGTCTGAAACACTCCATTTTAGCCCCTCCCCCCCCCTCCTGATCACACATTCCTCCTTATTGGTCAGCTCACACACGCCTGACCCAGCACTGCTAATAACAACAGAGCCGCTGTGCTAAATAAGCTTTTATGTGCCAAACTAGCAGCTAGGTATAAATTCCACAAATGTAAGACTCGGTGAGGTAGTGTGATGTCACAAAGTCACAGAATTAAAGGCAGGACTGCACTGGATGTGAATGAGCAGCAAATGGAAAACACAAAAGCAATGATCTCGGGGTCATCATGTTGCTTCTGTGTCTATAGAGTGAATTCACATTGATTTCTTTGATGAAGGGAAGCCGATCCCATCTTGGACTCACTGCGGCTCAGAGAAGCTGGCCCGAGGACAAGCCGATGTGCAGGTGCAGCTAATAAACCATGTTGAAACCAATCTCTTCACCGCAGTACAACTACAGCACAGCTTGTTTCATTTGACCTCCTTCATCAGTGTGATTGATTTGCCCCACAAAGCGCCTTACTTCAGGGAGAGAGGAGAACCACTCAACTTGTGCTCCGCTGCACTCTGTCTGCTTTTTTCAGCCTTGAAAGAAGTCCGAAACACGTCTGTATATACTGATATTGATGGTCTGGATCACAAATGTTTTGATGTGGGGCCCTTTAACAGATTTAAAGAAAACATTTGTATTAAAATCAAGATGTTGTTTCAAGATGTCGGGTGTACACCAAAACCAAAGCAATGCTAACAACTTTCGTCACAGCACAGGCGTAAAACGACTGGATCGTCACCTGATGGCCTCGAGCTTAGCATAGCTGCAGTTGCCATCTTGGTTTTTTTTTTTTTTTTTGGAGCCAAAAGTGACCATATATGGACGAGAGGGTGGAGCTGGGGAGGATATCGTAAGTAGATACTTCTATGTTGGCTAATGCGAATGCTAAATGCTAATTAAATGCTACAGGATGCACAGCCTGGAAACCGTTGCAGCAAAGCCAACATTGTCTTTAAAAAAAATAAATAGAAAAAGACAGAAATAAGACAAGAAATACACTGAAAAACATTCCTGAACATATGTGAGACAGGCTTTGTACTACGCATGACTCCAGCACCATGGAGAGAGTCTCTAGCTGCCTGCTGACAGCACCAAAGAGATGACTTGTGTTGTTAAAGGATGAATTCACACCAAAATCGGATCTGTTAAATGTCTACAAGTTCTTTGATCAAGTAGAAGCACGGAGACTTGTATTCTGGACTCTTTCAAGAATTGATTTAACTCCTTTACTCAAGACAACGTACAGGCTCTGAAATGTACTCCGAGCATCAACGTAAGAAGTATCTCTCTTTTCCAATCAAAGCTAACTGAAGCTCATGTCAAAGACTATTAAAGTTAAAGGGAGAACCGTTAGGATTTTGTCCCAGCTGTTCCTGAACGCACCACAAAGACAGGCAATTGTTGAGTCTCATTCCCAGGATATCAAAAAGCCACATGTTGGGTTGGTAAAGCGTCCCGAGCAGCAACAAAAACAGTAAATAAGAAACTGGTTACGTCTTCTACATCTTTGTTTTGTCTTGCTACGTCCGCTGTGCACTGATTGGCTGAAATCAGTCTTCAGGCAGTTTGCAATGACGCAATAAATCTAACAAGTCTGTTTTGAAAATGAAAGTAGAAAGTAGAGATATTTGTGTTCAAATGTAGGAAGGAAATTAATAGTTAAGTTATAAAATTAATTAAAGTAAAGATTCCTGAAACATCTACTGATGGTACAGCAACAGAGTATCTGTTACTTCAATTTTTTTAGATTCTAGTTTCGTGTTTTAATAGATGATATATATGTTTCAAGCTGTTTCAGACTTGCCATGAAAATGCATTGTTTCATGCAGCTCAGCCTCACATCAGTGATGGATGGCGGTGCGATTTCGGGGGATTTCTCAGATGAATCTCTGTGTAATTAACATTTTA
Source organism: Sparus aurata (assembly GCF_900880675.1). NCBI lineage: Eukaryota > Metazoa > Chordata > Actinopteri > Spariformes > Sparidae > Sparus > Sparus aurata. The sequence continues at coordinate 30,683,147 of NC_044199.1, read as the reverse complement.
TAGATTTAAGGCCGCCTTCAAACTGATTCTCAGTTAGCGGTTGATTGGAAAATAATGACACTATAGAAAGTAATCAGAGGCTAGTTTAGTTGATGGGTTTGTGTTTAGCTAATGGTTTCGCTGACTTTAACACCCCCCCCGACGTCCGTATGATCCACATGTTTTCAGACAATAAATAAATAAATGTCCATCTCCAGATTTCCCATGCGATCAGCTTCCTGGTCACAGAGACGACAGCCACCAATTGATTTGTGATGCATCTCTCTGACGCATGAGGTGAAATACATCAATTAGGACAACGGAAAAAAAAGAGAAATCCGTGAGGGTACATCTCTGCATTTACCCCTCCATGTCGGCAGGTACAACCCAAAGATAGCAAATTACCATAAAAAAAATATCTGCAACTCCAGGGACGAATACACATTTCCTGGATGACAATTTGTCATTTAATTAGCGAGGACACAAAAGCAGCGGGATATTCACCCGCCATCCATCATGAAAATATGCCACCAGTATTGTATATCCATAATCATTGTCTGCAGACAGACAATAGGAATACAATAAGCCTCCTCCAGTCGCTCTCCCTCCCTCTGTCTCGCTCGCTCTCTACACCGAAGACGAGGTAAAGGTTGTCCCGCTGTTTCCTGTTGCCATTTAGAGGACATCTATTATGGATATGTCAAAGCGCTGAGAGTTTGGGCTCCCACCAAGAACCTCCAGCAGGCAGACCGAAGTGAACTTTGTCGCGGTGGCTCTCTCCATCTCTGCTGCCACACTCGGCCTTCTTATCTGATAAAGCAGAACTGACATGAAAAACAACCTTTAATAACAGAAGTGACCTTTCAGCTGGCAGGTGCGTGCATGTGTGTGGCTGTACAGTGGAGGACGGTGGCTGCGAGCCGTCAGGATCACGAGCTCGAGTGGCTCCTCCGTTTGCCTGCGAAGTGCTCTATAGGCTCTGCAGACAGGCTGACGCGCGGGAGGTGAAGAGATGAACCTGCAAGCCGCCGTTTCTCTGCATTTACCTGCACAAATGTGGCGTTTTCAACAGCCACGACAGAACACGATCCACTCAGCAGCAGCACTGAAGACAACTTATTTTAAAATCACCTTGACTGTCAGTGGTGTCTTTCTGTTTCTGCCATCAGAGCTGAACAAGTAAATCAATGGTGTTGGTCAATTTTTACCGAACCAAACATCTCGTTTAGTATGTAGCCGAAGCGGTAAAGCTGTATTGATGGTCAAGTGATGGTCAAGTTAATAATAATAATAAATATTATTAATAATAATAATAATAATAATAATAATAATAATAAATAAATAAATAAATAAATAATAATAATAGTAATAATAATAATAATAAATAAATAATAATAATAATAATAATAATAATAATAATAATAATAATACTAGTAATAATAATAATAATAATAAATAATAATAATGATAATAATAATAATAATAAATATGAATAATAATAATAATAATAATAATTATAATAACTATTAATAATAACATAATACGTAACAATGTCTGGTAAACATTCAGAATAAAGCCCGTTGACAAACATTTCACATTGTAAGACATGTTATGACTTTTTGACTGTAACGTTGTCACTCGCTGTTGGTTTGGTTAGGTTGAATCGCAAAAACCACTTAACGTTACTACATTACCTAAGTGGCACGACACACATCACCCAAAGTAACTGACTTGTGTCATTAACCTATATTAACTTACCTTTAAAAGAGAACTCACTCTCCACTTTGGGTCACAAATAGGATTAGTTATTAGTCATTACAGCCAACAAGGCTGCCAAACAGGCAACTGGAGGTTGAGCCACACCACTGGACATTTTAAGGACAGCCGGAGACATTTCCAGTGGTTTTAGGGGTGTCAAGACTTGGTGTTATCAAGGAGAACTTTGGACATTTCTGGACAAAGGTATTCCATCTCTATCAGTAGCTGTGCTCTCCTAACCCTAACCAAGTGGTTTCTGTGCCAGAGTAAACTGCACTAAAGGGGTGCTTCAAGAAGTGGGGCGAGAGGGATAACTACAGCGTCAGACCTGCAGAAGAAGCGTAGGGCCACTGACCAGGCCTGATGTGTTGGGAGTGAGAACAGGCCGCTTATTCACAGTAAACAACAGACAAAAGATTGTAGACATGAAGAAACACAGACAAGAAAAATGGAAACTAAAAATGGCAGTAAGTAAAAAGTAGTAAAACCTTTGGAGTGAACGCAGCAATTAGAGTTTAAAACTGATGAATCAACTGAAAAAACTTGAAGTCAAAGTTCTGCAGAAGCTGCTGGCGCCTCCAATGTAACGTACGTTTTAACTTTGAAAATTTGAGTTTGTGACCATCAGCTGGGCTTAGAGTCCGTCTGTGTTTTCACAAAACATTTGTCTGCATGTCATTCAATGGATGGAAAATATTGATTGCCATGTGGCGCTGGCCCCCGATGTCATGGCTACATAATAACAGCAATTATGTGGTTGAAACTGGACGGGCAGAGACAGTATTGTAAAAAAAAGAAAAAAAAAAAAACGACAGTAATGGAAAAACTGAGGAAGACAGGGAAAAAAACTATTCCTCCATGTCACTGCCTCTCACATCAGTAACATGTTCCTCCACATCATTTATTTACTGAGTACAACTCATTAGTTATCGCTTCAGGACGCTGCAGGAACGTGAATCTCTGGCTTTGATGAAGTGATTAGGAACATGCTGTTACCTGCGGCCACAGGTAATAGCTGTCTTTAACTCAAGTGCATTTTCTGTATGACAAAACTGTTTATGTTAAGTACTTTTATTTCAGGATTTATCAGTTCATTTAAACATGTTCTATTATTTATATATATTTATGTATTATTATTTTTTGAGCTGTATTACTGTTGACCAGAGGTTTCAATGGGAGTGTAAGCAAAAGCAACCGTGAAAGCACATGTACTGATTAAGTTTTAAGTAAGATTTCGAGCCAAAAATGTTTTGCCTCTAACTTTCTGCAGAATGAAGCAGTGTTCTGGGACTGTGTGGAGCTTTTTTGTTATCAAACCAAGTTCACAACTAATTTTGTATCCTTGAGGCAAAACAAAACACTTCTCCCTCTGAAAACTATTAGTAAACCCGTTGTTTTTTTTATTTTTTACAACTCTTTAACACCTGAACTTTTTCCTTCCATGTTTAAGTGCTAACATTCTTCTTCTTCGTTTTTTTTTGGCACATTACGGACGCCTGTTGATCAGGGAAACAGATGAAACTACAAGACTCATGAAGGTGTTTCTTATGTGTATTCTAATGCCAGCACAAGATACAAACCATGAACCCGTTCATCAGAATAATACCGCTAAAAAAAAAATCTATAGACAAAAATTCTGCAGGGTAATGTGAAGTCACTATGCTTTTCTATTCTATAAACACATTGTGGATGTTAACGGCGTTCACCTGAAGAGAATTAGTCTTGCATAGACCTGTCCTCAAAGCACTGAGTCAACGCTGGTCTGTGAGTGTCGGTGAGAATGTGTTTTGCTCTTGGAGAGGCGAGCCCTGGCATCAACACAGATAAACCCCCACAAAGATAAGAGCTGCAAGCCTGTGTTGGTTGGTACCATTAGCAGCCAGGCGCGTCACTTCCAGCATGTAGGCTGCTGGCTCAGAGGCTGTTGCTGTTTCCCCTAGCAGCAGGGGGTTTTGACGAAACAGATAGCGGGAGGGACAATAAGCCTGAAGTACGCACCCAATTTCTGGCTCATGCCGACCGTCTCAATCTGGTCAGGCCGGCTAGAGTGGGATAGAAAAGCTAGTGAGCTAATGTAACTAGCTTGCAAAGAGCTAACTACCTAGCAAGTTCATTAGCTGATGAATTACCTAGTTTGTATTTTTTAACAGTTCAACAGATAGACTCTGTTGGAGCTGATGGACAGCAGGTCATTCAGTGAGCGTCTGTGTTAATGTCGGCGGCTGTGCAGAGGATGATGTTGAACTGAACCTTTAACAACGACTCTTATGTTAGTCTAAACCTATTTCACGGCCCTATCATTTGGGAAGGATGGCAGAGGTGTGTTCATGTCACCTCACAACTGTTGTATGATTGCACCGTTTCAATCACATTATGAAACTGGTCTCGTGGTAAGTTGTCAGTTTTAAGTTTAAGTTTTAAGGAACTGGATTTATTTTTCATATAGCTGCCATAAGAAAATCCTGAAAAGTGTACTATCCAAATTGTCTTTACTCTTCTAATGAGCTGATTTATAACTTTAAAGGGGCACGTTTGTAGTTTTTTTAGAAACAATCATCGTTTTAAATCCGAGGCATTTTAATATTTACAATATTAATGTGCTCATAATACAAACTTTGATATATTTATTGTTTCCATAACTGAGTCAACAAGCTGCTCTCAGAGGAAAATTAATCCCCAGAACACTGGTTGAAGCTGGAAAGGTGGCAGGTTCCGCCACATATAAACAGTAAGAAATTTTTCTTGTCCTTTAAGGTCATGAAAACAAAGAGAGTTTGTTTATTTAGTTTGTTTAGGCAGAAAATATATGCTCTTTATTTCCCAAAACTACATATATTTCTTTAAAATTGAGTTTCAACCCCCTTTACCTATGTTGCTATATTGTGTCTTTAATCCTATTTAAATAATTTTAACATCAGCATTTTTATGCTAGTTCAAGAAATGTTGGCATTTCAGACTGTCGTTCGAGACACCCAATAATACTTTACTAGATATGTTAACTTTTCATTTAGACTGATGGACGAGCCTCTCCATGAGAAAATACAGTGAGCAGCTAATGGCAGGAGAGGCTAGCTGTGAGAGGTGGGTGGGACCACAGGGGCCCATAAGTTAAGACTGATGGGTCGACCGTGTTCGCCTGTAAAAAGTTGATTTGTTGAAGGCAGCGTGTGTGTCATTAGAGAGAGTTGGCCTGAGAAATGCTTGCAGAGAGGGACTTTAAATCTACAGTCAATCTCCCTCTCTGGCAGCACCTGCCTCTGATGGAGTAAATATTAGACAGTGCATGAATCACTGTGGAAGGAGAAACTGTGGGGAGAGTCTTGTTTAATCAGAGCCCTCCGAGAGCCTGTGCAGCCCGCAATCTTCCAGAACAATAGCAAGCGAATGCAAATTACATGAAGAAGTAAACATATGACAGGACAGATAGCAGTGGAGGAGCGAGAGGAGGAGGAGGAGGAGGAGGAGGGGGAGGGCTGGTTGGAAATGTCATCTCGGTGAAGGCGATGGTTCAGCTCCCCTGCTTGTTTAAAGTGCCATATCTGGAAACGAAAGTGACAGCGGAGGCCTGCCTGCTGGAGGGAGGCAACCGCTCACTCCGCTAGAATCTGCAAACATAATGCTAACGTAATGGCTCGGCTGGTATGTGCCGTTCCCCTGCAGCCTAATGGCTCAGCATAATGAGCCTGATGTAAAGAAACTGCCTACTACCCACCAAAAGTAATGAGTCAAATGTGCGGCCCTCCCATCAAAGCTCATTCACTTCAAATGAGAGAATCCATTACGGCTGCATCCCAGCGTCGCCTCGGCATCGTGCACGCGGAAAATGCGACCGCGCGGAAATGAATTACTGTGCGGGGATTCGTGTAGGCTCACACAGGCTGAGTGTTGCTTTGCCTCAGGTTTGACATTCAGTTTAAAAACTCCTCCGCTGTGACTCGCTAAAAAACACATCTTTCGGTATTTTTCGAGGTGAGGTGTTAATTAGCCGCCGTCCACAACTCCTGCTACCATTAGCATCCTGGGGCGTGATCTGTTTAGCATCGCGGGCGACGCTGGTGATTTATTTCTGCGGAGGGAAAAATGTAAACAGGAGGAGATCTTTGTCTTTAAAGATGAAGGGCCAGCTAAACAGAGCCATTTCAAAAACTGATTATTCTTTATTATTGTAACCCGTTGCTGAAGATACAACACATCTACGCCAGAAGGCAAAGCTAACATTTACAATAATGCCTTGCTTCTGTTGAACATGTTGGTGGATGATTACTTTAATTGCTCTCGTATCGTAACCTGTCTGAAGGAGAGCCTGGATTTTGATAAACTATTAAACATTTACCTAGTTTTATTCTATTCTGAAAGTAAACATATGTTGCATATGACATATTATTGATTTGGCCATTTTGTTTCAAGAGACAGAGTGCACGGCGCCGAGTGGGAAAAGCCACCTCTGAAACTGATAGATTTTTAAAAAAGGACATTGTAGAGTTATACTTAAGATGGACCCAGCGGCTGCATTATTTCTCGCCTAAAATGTTTTCAGACACATCTCGCTGAGCTTTTTTCGCAGTAGAACCCAGGGCAGGCAGCCCACGAATGGCATTTGTCCAATTAAGGGCAACCGGTGACTGTTTGCGTGGTTGTAGGTTGTAGCCGGTGTTTGCTTGGAAGCGCTGCATGCTCTTGCGTGAAAAGACACCGTTGTGGACATGTACCTCAAGACCGAAGTTGTAAGTTGAAGCTTAAAGCCACGGACCAAACTGTTGTCATTGAAGAGTTGTGAGTGAGAACGTGTTGGAATTTTCTCAACTTTAAATGGATCACTTACTTGTGACTTAGGTCGTGTATTTGCTTTTGGTGTTTATCCAACACTGACACTGTACGTTGGCCATAGAGTGTTTATCGGTTCAAATGCTTGATCAAGGGCCCACACAAGCAGCCACACAAAGTGCAGTCACCCCTGCAGTCCTTTCATATTTGCACTGCAAGAAGCGTATAAGGAGAACAAGCCGGCAGGAGGTTGATCCAAAACAGTATTAAGTGCTCTGTCAGGCCTAGGCTGGAAGGAGGACTCAGAAGCAAGGCGAGAACAGTTAAACCAAGATTTTATTCTGAACACCGGAGTTTCTCCTGAGAGATGAGTGACAAACCAATGGCTATGAAACTCTACATAAAGCAGAAACATGAAAAGGGGAAAGGGGGACAAGGCGAGGAGAACACAAAAAACAAGACAGAAGGCGCTCCAAATGGAGGGAAAAATAAAAGGGCGAAAACTGATCTACTCTGACGAGGACTACCTATGACATTTAAGCAACAAAGAACGCTACAAAAGGGAGGATACAGGGGCTACAAAAGATTACTCTACACTGATATATCTTATAACAAAGAACAGAAAGCGCTCCAGAGGAGGGAATCAAACAACCAAAATACAAAACAGAAAACACTCCAAGGGAGGAAAATCAACAGCAAACAAAACCTAGCTTCACTCTGAGCTGGAAAAAGTCACAAAATAAGGAATCTCTCTTCTGAGGAAAAAACAAAGGAATCGAGAATACAAACACACTCTTGGTCTAGGGAACAATGGCTGTGGCAGGGGCTTGAGGTACACGCAGGACGAAATACTCTGGCAACGAGACAGGGGAAGACACAGACTATATACACATCAGGGGAGGGAGCACAGGTGAGAACAATCAGGGATTAGGGGAGACGTCAGACCGGTGACACAGAAGGAAGGGCAAGTAACCTGAAACGAGAGGAGTTATTTTTCAAAATAAAACATGAAATTCACAAGACAGAAAACCCAAGACAAGACGACACTCACCGCGGTGTGACATGCTCATGCACAAGTGTATGTGCCAACAGGCAGAGATTACCAGATAATGTTTTTTCATGTACCAGCAGGGAGACGCCCGCCTTCACTGAGCGTGGGTCTCTGCCTCGACAAAGCGCCTCCGATGTAGCTTTGAGGCAGAACTTCACCCAGCTCTGCTGTTTATAGCTGTTTTTACAGAGGTAAGACACGTCACCCCTCCACTCCTTTTTTCTGTTGCTGAGAAACGGGAACAAACTAAGGAGAGAGTGGAACAAAAGATGCACACTGACAGTGGAAAACACAATGAGAGTGTTCCAGTGTAACAAGCTTTGTGCCCCTTACTGAAGCACACACTGAACATAGTTGGATATTGAGATTAGTTATTTTTCCATCTTAAATGCAACAAAAAGAAAATGTTATTCTAAGACTTTTACTTTACATTTAAAAAAAGGTGACAAATGTTAGATATGGCCAGAATTGTAATTCAAAATATTAAACAAATGAACAAACATGATTAACATGAGTGTAAAGAACTGAACTTACGTCATCACATCAACGTATCTACCCAAGTAGGCATGCTAACCACCTGTCCCATAATACCAACTGACTCACAAACAATCCCCTGAATAAACAGTGGTCCTGTGCTTGTTTAAGCCAACTATCCATCCCGAACCTCCTCCCTATCCCCGGATGAGGAGGAACAAAAAGCAAGCTTTATTTTCAAAAAAAGCTTAACGAGTACAAAAACCAAGGAAACAACTGAAGAGTCCAAGGACCAAAAGACAAATGAGCAACTATAACAGCAAAACTAAGTGCAAACAAAGAAAAGCAAAGTTCAAATCAAACATAGAAAAAAACAGAAATCAAAATCCAAAACATACCAAAACGGGAGACTGGAGACACAAGAGAACACACAAGGAACTCGAGGGGCACATCACTCAAATACCAGCAACGAACTGACGAAGAGTTCACAGAAGTACACAGACACACTAATGAGGGAACGAGGAACAGGTGGGGAGAGAGGAGGGAGGAGGATAGGTGAGATAATGAAGGGGAAGACACTGAGGAGAAAGCATGAAGGAAACAATACTGACAGAGAGAGAGACAAACATGCAAGGAGAAGGGGAAAAGACAGAGGAGACACAGGAGGGCAAAGAAACAAGACGTGAGGCAAAACAAGACACAACACAATGAGAAACGTAAATATGGGTCGAAATAAGCTGCTTTTATAGGTTGATTTTCTGAACAGGACAGGCATAAGACTGCAATAAGACTTCCACCACAACAGTCTTCTGGTTTTGTCATAATAAATCTTCCTGCTGTATCTTTCTCCTGTCCCTTCCCACTGTGTCCCCTCATCTCCGGAGTCATAGTCCTGGTCCTGGCTGCTGTAAATCACCTCCATACTTTATGCCCTGTCTTCAGACTGACCTCCAGTCTCCAAGGCTGTCCCAGTCTGGTGTTCAGCCGTGATCAAAGGTCATTGCTAATTGGGCCACTTAGCTAAAGATGGTTACATCAAAGATGCTGGGAGTTACCTTCGATTTCTGGCAATTTCTTACGAATCACAACTTCAAAACAAATGACAACACATCCCCTTAGAAGTTGAAAAAATGGAAAGAAAACAAGAATTTTAACTGACAAAAAGAAGAGTAAACAAGAGAGAACAGGAGAACAAGTGACAGACTGGTTTTGTTATGATTTCCCAGTTCGTCTCAGGGTTTTCACTCACATTAGAAGATTTTGCTCCCGAGGCTGCCAGTTCAACTTGCTGCGGAAAACTTGAAACATAAATTAAAAGAAGCTGCACATCCGTTTCCATACAACATTCCATTCATACATTGGCAAAGACATAGAAGCTCTTCAAAAAATCATAAATCATTATATGAGATAATCTACACTACTCAAAATGTTAAGGGAACACTTAATCGTCACAGTCTAAGAAGCACAGATGATGACAACAGGTGCAGTGAAGAGGTTGGCATTTGCGCCACTGGACTTTTGACTTTTTTTTTACTTTTGATCCAGCCCTCAGATGGTTGACTCTTTTGGTTTCCAGCGGCCATTGTTATGTCATTTTGCTCTCAACAAATTATGCGATGTACATCAGTAAAGATGTTCAACTTGAACAATTCTTTCATCCAGATCTGATGTGTGTTGAAGCGTTCCCTTAATTTCTTTGAGCAGTGCAATACCCTCCACATGTTTTACACTGCATTAGGAGCACCAGAGTTGCATAAATATGTAATTAGAAAAATCAATAAGTACCTAGAGTGCATTGTGGATACATTAAAATGTTATTATGAAGCTTTTAGAAGCAGTATGCGCTGTGAATAGAATATTAAGAGCTCTTTCCCGCTGTGGTGTCTTTACATCATTATGGATTGGAACCCTCTGTAGGGTGTCACCTCCCCTCGAGCTTCAGGAACCTTTCATCACTGACAAGAGCTTTTTTTTTTTATGTATTTAAATTAATTTGAATCACAGCTTTTCTTGTCTTTTTACATTTTGATTTAACTTAGCTCAACATCAGTTAAAGAGAAAGTCACCTCAGCGTCCTGCAATATACATGAAACCATACATGTTTCTACATCGGTATTTTGAATACATAAATGCTAAAATGCTAAATCAGTGATCTCAGGCTAAAGGACATTTATCCGAGATAAAACCAGCCCGGATGACGGTGATAATAATTACCATTCTGCTTACATTGTCCAGTCATCATCATCATCATCATCATCATCGGCTCCATCATCACTTTTCCTGTCAGGGGACACCTCAGCAGTACTGTAGTCGTGCTGTTTGTCTGCTGAGTAATCAGACTTCAGATCTGCTCTCTCAGACTCTCTCCGGTCTCCTGGGGATTAATGCTGACAGCTCAACAGGAAGTGGAGTAGATAAACCAGCGTGGTCCGGCTCATACCGTGGATGAAGTTACATAAAGGGGCTGTGGTGTGATTAATCATAAACTGGGTCGGAGGAATGTCAAAGTATTTTTACCCCTCATTTGTTTTTCAGCTGTTTCAATGCGTTTTACATTTGCAACACCGTTAAGGCCCCGTCACACCAGCATTTACACTAAATCTGTACAAATCTTCTAACTTTTGCGAGCTATGACTAACATCGTGTGCTGTTGACCAATAGCAATTTGTATTGGTAGTCCTAACCTCTGAAGGAAGAAGGTCGGGAATTTCAAAATGTAAGTGTAAATGTATGTAACTTCCTCGTTGGACTCGGCTGCACAAAAGTTGAATATTTTGCGGATGACTGAGAGGCAGAAGGAATAAATGAATAAACTGTGTGAACTTGTTGTCTTGTTTGCGACCAAGCTAACTAACATAAATAACATGTATGGACGAGACATGGGAGGTATACCGGAGGTATTGCAATATTTTTGTCATTTTCCTTAGTAAAAATATACATTTTTGCTTTCTTCTTGCGTCTCGGGGAGTGATGTCACGTACGCGACAAGTCAAGTTTTCAGCACGAGCACAACTCGCGTGTAACACCACACAACGACACAAACGCAAACAACAATGGAGGGAGGAGCGAGATGCGTGTTTTCTAGCTGTAAATACAGTCATTATTTTGAGTAAAAAAAAAAAAAAAACACACAAATGCTTGATCAAGGGCCCAGTCCGGCCTGGCCCGGCCCGAGGATGGTGGCAGCAAATATCGACCCGACCCAGACAGAGGGCCGGGTCGGGCAGAGAATCTAAACTCTAGGGGACTGACTGGAGGCTGAAGGTAAAGTCTTTTTTTGGCCTTTTATTGCTTTATTGATAGTACAGCTGAAGATATGAAAGGAAACAGGGGGAGAGAGAGGGGGAATGACACGCAGCAGAGGGACCCAGGCCAGGAGTCGAATCCAGGAGCCTCCGGACATGGGACGCGCGCTCTACCAACTGAGCTAAACGGCGCCCAAGGCTGAAGGTAAAAGTGGCGTAAGCTAACAACATGAGCTTTTCATGCTAGCTAGCTTTTCGAGACTGGTTAGCTAGCTAACTTTAACGTTGGGCTAAACTAGAAGTTATCACTAACATTAACATTGTTTTTCCAGAATGAGTGTGTTAGGAGAGAAAGATGCAGTGGTTGTCAAACAACTGGATGCAGGGATCAAGTGCAGCTGGAACTGGTCTTGGCTCAAGCTAGAGGGCAAAGTCACAGTAAAAGGACAAGAGCTACCATTCCATCTAGCAGATGTGTTCAGGAAGATCAGTAAGCAGGGATTTGCATGTTTCATTCTCTGTCAGAAAGACATTAACTATGCAAACAAGGGCAGCCATGCACTACAGGCACACTGTCAAACAAAAGTGCACAAGAAGAAGGTGCAGCATAATGTGACCATGTATAGAAACTTTATTATACATTCATAACGTCTTGTAATTCTGCTTGATTTTTCTCTTGATTTGACCCCCCGAGAGGGGTCGTATCCTTCACACCTTTTTCACCACTGACCCGTTTTCATGCCTGAGTATCATACCTGTCTTCCTTAATGGATCTTTAACTTGCCGAACGGTGAAACAGTCAAACACAGCAGAAGTTTGAAAGAACCAACAGGATGAGAGACACTTAAGAGATTCAGTGCTGACAGCTGAACACACTGACTTAAAAAACGTCTTTCTCTCAGGTTTCCTGTACAGACGTGAGTTAAGTATCGATTTGAGGGGAGATGGTTGCTTGTTAAGTGTTGGCTGCAGTCGGGGTCAGGGAAAAAGCTCACTGAGCATGCTCAGAATCTTCTTTTCTGATATTTGACATATCAGCAACTTTATCGCCACATACTCGCCTGGCATGCCTGTTGTCAATCTTTTTTGTGTTCTCGTACAGAGGTATTTTGTAAAATGAAGGTCGTGTGAACAGGAGGGGAAAATATCCAGTTGTATATTCGTATCATTGTGTACAAGGTTTTGATTTTAGTTCGTGTGCACGCCAGCTGAAGCGATCTGCATGACTAGATTTCACCAGAGGTAAATGAGAGTAAATGTTTCGTTATTTGAGTGAAGCGACCCTTTAATAAAGTATAGCAGTATATTCCGGCAGTCAGTGAAGCAGATTTAGGGAAAGCAGCCGCTGAAATGAACAAATGAATATGTCCTTCAGGAAATGTAACTTGGCCTGCCTGATGTTTACTGGAGTGAAGAAGTGACCGACCAAGCAACACTGTGGGCAGCCGACCATAAAAGTGACACAGTGCACGGAGAGTTACAGCAGCTGACGATTTCAGCAGATTTTCCTCTGGAGTCTCTTCTGCTGCACAGTCTGCAGGAACAGCATCATCTGTCATGGACTTAACAATGCATACAGTGTTAATAAATATTTTACTAAGCCCCGATCACAGCACGGCTCTGTAGACGAGTTTTCTTTCTGCCATGTTGCGAAAAACAACCATCAGGGTTGAGGATGAAAACATTTTCCTGGCGTGCCGTGTCTTTAATCCTTCATCGGAAAGGTCTCCTCCATTTGGTGCTAATGTGCAGGACAAATTATGTTGTGTGCTGAACGACATGAACTTCTGATTCGCTCTTCTGCCAACACGTCACCAGTTTCATACACAACTGGAGGCTCTTTGGCTGCCAGGCGTCTGGGATCCATGTGTCATGGCTACCCTGGTCTGTCGGATGTACACATTTTGGATGTGATGTGCAACATACTCAACATGCTCTCCCCTCCCAACTCATCGCACACAGCAGCTTTGTTAGCAGTCTGAAGCTTCAAACTGTGATGCTCTACCTTTAGCGCAGTTTATCATGTTAGCAATACCGCATGATATGCAACGTCCGGTTTGACTTTCAAAATAAAGCCGGCTGACAAACAGTCACGGTTTGGTTACGTTTAGGCACCAAAACTACTTGGTTAGGTTTAGGAAAAGGTTTTGGGTAAAAATAGCTTAATTCTTATGTAAGTGATGTAAGTGATTGCACATTGTAATGGATATAGAATAACGAAACCATCTTTGTTAGCAGTGGTTCCCTATAAACTTCGATATCACTATAACATTTTGTCTGCCACCGGGCGGGGGAACTGTCTGTTGCCAAAGTTTTACGATCAAAATAAACTTAAAAGTACCAAAAGTAAAAGTGCAGAAAGGCCTGTTTCATGCACTAAACCTATTACTGTGTTATAATTATAGTTCATCACTTGCTGCCAACAGCTGGTAAAGGTGGAGCGCGAATGAACGTATCCACTCAATAGATCAATAATCGGATTCTGCAAAGTAACTGAAGTATAATGTTTGCCCCCAAAAATGTAAGGGAAGTAAAATATAAAGTACCTCACAGCTTGGTAGAGTAAATTTCACAAATAAATTATATTTCACCAATTTCCACTGTTTCATTTGCACTGGTTCTCCTCGTTGAGTAAAAGCGGGCCGAAATAAATCACACAGCTGGGGGAGAGGTCTGTCCTTGCAGAGGAACGTGTTGTGCTTGAACCAAGTTAACGTAATAAGAAGAGACATTCTGTGACTGACTTATTTTGTGCGGGAAATAAATACGGTGGAGTGTGCACAGCTTCAAAACACAGAGCAGCAGATGAATACCGCCGAACTAAAAACACTCCACCTTGTCTTTGTTCATTTGTGTATGTGAAGCTGCGACACAGAAGACCATTTATACTGCGACCCCATCAAGGAAAACTGTCTTTAACCTCAACCGACTGATGAGCGAGTTTGACAAAAACCTTTCAGAAGCTCACATTTAACGTTCCCTGTCGTCCTCCTCGTCAGTGACTCAGCTCCTTTATCGCTAATCACATCTTTTATCTTCAGCCGAGCCAAAAATATCCCAGAAAACTCAACATGGCGTCCTTTACTCTGTGTGTTTTTTTTGTGTTTTTTTTTTTTTTTGCTGATAACACCACTGCGCTGTGTTCACCATGACTTGTGCCTTTTAATCAGATGTACCTTCCAGCAAATGCAGCTCCCTCATTAGCATTCACTGCATTCACCTCGGTGCACCGCCGGCCGCTCTCGTTCCCACTCGCAGCGCTGTCTTCTTCACTGTAGGATATGATACACAATGCATGTACTCCAATGACTCCCCTCTCGCTCCCTCTTTTTCCTATTCTATCTCTCCATCCTGTGGTCCAATGAGAATAATGGGGGTAAGGGCGCCACATTAAGAGAAAGAGAGCAATTCTTCCTCTGTAAAGTCCAGCCGGCTGAACCGACCCCGGGCCCTTCACTGTACGAGCTGTGGCATATCATCAGATGAATGAATGACCTTTAAGCTAATGCTGTTTGCGTCAACATATGTCGTTTTGTTATAAATTGCAGAAGATGAATAAAATACAATGATGGGGAAAAACATCAGGTCTGTCCAAGACGGATAGCGTCGAGCGAACCAAATGCACTTTAAAAAAAAACTATTGGTATCAGTCTGAGGTTAAAGGGTTAATCCATTTTTTGAACTTGCGTCCCTTTTTATTAGGTAAACAGAAATGAAGAGAGAGGATAACATGCAGTGGAATGTCTTACTCAAACATTCACCACAGTTTACAGATCAACCTCTAATTCAATTATTATGATTTTGGACTGTTGCAGTTGAGAAATGATCACAGTTTGGTTAGATTTATTTATTTATTTTTTTTAATGTTTATTTGAAATGGACATAGCAATTACATTGGACAAACCATATGCATTGTTTAAGTGTTTTAGCACAAGTGCTAATTCACAACACTTGTCCATAGGCAGCTTTTGAAAAGATAGAGCAGTCAGAAAATAGGGCAATTAAAATAATAAGAATGGAAAAAGAAAAAAACAGGCAAAGATAGGAGAAAAAAAAAACAAAAAAAAACAAAAAAAAAACAAACAGCAACAAAACGAGAGAAAAAAGAAATCAAAGAAATACAAGCAAGTTTCAAATAAGGGACATAAAAGGCAACAGAGCAGAGGCAATATGAGCAAGCAGTAAACCAGTTAAAACACCAAAACTACCCATTAAGGTTAAGGAAAAGATCAGGCTTTGGATTAAAAATAGTTCATACGTGATTTACCGAGGCTGAAATGAGAGGCACATTTCTGGATCGTGAGATGCGTCGCGATGTGGACGGGGAGGATTAAGCACCGATGCACAATCTGGAAACTACAGGCCCAGGTTGATTGTTGATTTCCGGCCTCGGCTGAACGATTAAGTTCTACAGTCCAGGATGTCAGGGTATGTGTAGGAGGGAGGCAGACATTGGCGGCGAATGGTAGTATGAAACATGGATTTGAAAGCAGACAAGTCAAAGCTGGATTTGCTCGTGATGTGTGACTCGCTTGAGCCCGATGTGAACAAACCACAGCAGGTAGAAAAATGTTGAGAAAGTCGAGAGAACTGAAGCAGCTTCTTGGATGAAGGTCTGTAAAAACAAATCCAGTTGTGTTGGCACTGCTGGGTTTGCCTTTCATTACTAATTGAAGAGTTTTGGGGCGCGTCATATTTCACAGATGCGCCCGTTTTCAGATTAACTGCACAGTCTGAGCAGAACATGGACACTGCGGCTTATTAGCTTATAAATATATTTTTGAATGGGCAGATGTCAGCAGCCTCTCGTCGGGGAACTACTAAACATTTCCTTGTAATTAATATTTCCTGCCCAGCTTGTTTCACCAAATATGATCAAGGGGAACCTGGCTTTGAGTTTTGTTTTATCCGAGACAGACGCTGAGCTTTTATCTCCTGATCAACAGTAGCTAATGTCATTATATTAGTTGCTAGGCAACGGTGAAAGGACGCCAGTGCTTTTGCAGAGTTCTCAGAGTATAAAGAGGCAGAGTGATGCGTATCTGTCTGTCTCACATTCCCTCCTTGTTCCCCTCATCCGTCCACAGAACATCATGTAGCAACTAATTCCCTTCAGAATGGAAAATCCATTACCAGCCCTTTCCTCCTTTCTCCTCTTTCTCCGTCTCAGTGTTTTTCTCCAATTCCCAACCTTCGCAGCGCCTCGCTCTCTAAATAAACCTCATCAATCTGCTGCAACAACAAAGTCTTCACAGTCTTCAGAGATGGCCCGCATCATGCTCTGCTGCACCTCGGACACCGCTCAGCTCAGGCCTGGAGGTGAGGATTCAGAGCCGACGAGGAAACGTTCCCCTGGCAGATGACAGAGAGCGTGTTTCAGGCCGAGCAACGTCAATTCAAGGCCGTAAACTGCAGCGTATAAAAGCTGATCTTGTGCCAGAGGATGTTACACGAGGAGGCTTTCCAGTTTTTGAAGCAAGACCAGAAAAACAACAGCATGGGTGGTTTGTGTGAATGCTTGAAGTGGCCTACAGCACACGTGTGTTAACTCTTCATCCTGTCTCCTGATGACAGCCACTGTTGGTTTCTTGAGCAAACGTCAGAGGTAGAAAACACTCATGAATCGCTTTTCTAACTATGATATGAAGGCACAAACCTATGCTTATGAATTAGTTTAATTTTGGTTTCCAAAGGGGTGTTATCAAAGGGCACATCCCAAAATACCACCGGAAGCGAGGGATGAACCGATTCAGCCGAAACACTGGCATTCGCTCCCTCGCCTTACGAAAGCCGCAACAAACTTTTACAATCATCTATTACAAGTAACGAATTTAGCAACTGGGTAGCTCATTTCTCACCTCAAATTTGTTCACAAACAGGTTTTGCTGGAAGATAAAATAATTGAAAACTCACTTATGGTCAAACCCGACTGAACGTCTTAATCAAACCGAACACTGAATATAAAGTTGATCTATCAAACACTCAAACAAAAAATTGTATATTTTCCAATCACACCTAAAATTTCCATCTAATTCCAATGAATAAATTCTGCGTTAACTATATAATTTAATGCACTTATTTTTATAATGTTCAGTCATCATGAATACAAATTAAATAACTTACTCTGCTTAAAAAATATATAAAATTTTTCAAGTGCTATTTATCAAAGACAAAGTGCTTGTTTGCATTTTACGTGTGATTCAAGTACGAGCCTGCAGGTTCGTCTGGTTTCCGGGCTCGGCTAAAGAAATAATACAGAGTCACATCTTCATGCGTCTGCTTGATTTCATCGTCTCCTGCTGGAGTATCCTTACTTGGAGGAGTCATTTATACAACACCGTCATATTTCACCAGTTTCGGTGTTTCACGCAGCTGAATTATCCGCGAACTAGATGCTTCGTCTGCTGCTGTTGGCAGTGGCGGTTCTAGACCAGTTCTAATAGGGGGGCCAGGTTGGGGCCGGCTTTTTTGTTAGGGGGCACATACAACCCGGAAAAAAGGATAAATCCCTCATTCAGACAAAGCAGTGTTTACAATTTCAGCAATTTTGATTGGGTAGTAAACTGCTGAGACACTTTATTTCTGCCTTTCCCTTCAGAACAAAATCATTGCAAGAAATCTGTCATTGTATTATTAATGCAGACTCCCTGTCAGGGGGGCCACAGGGGGGTCCAGACTCAGAGTTACGGGGGCACTGGCCCCTGTTG
Source organism: Sparus aurata (assembly GCF_900880675.1). NCBI lineage: Eukaryota > Metazoa > Chordata > Actinopteri > Spariformes > Sparidae > Sparus > Sparus aurata. Next base: position 30,665,169 of record NC_044199.1, on the reverse strand, counting down.
TCCCCCCCCCTAGAACCACCCCTGGCTGTTGGGTTTTTTGCCTCTTCAGCTGAGGGAGAGATGCTCTCAGCGCGTTATGGTATTGTATTACTCAACTACGTCCCCGCGCATCACGGTGATGACGAAAGCTAGTAATGGGCTGCACATCAATAAAACAACAAAAAAAACGTAAAAAGCTGTTTCGCACGGAATAATTATGTGACTAAATGAGTTTGTGAACTATCACTCGCATTTAAAAAACGCAGCTGAATCCTCTGAAAACCCAAACATCCAATCCCACTGATAACTGAGAGGCAATTATCCCGTCCTCCGTTATTTTTAATGCCACAGTGACTCTGTGTGGCACCGTGAATGCCACTAATGGAAGCCGCGCTGCCCACTCATGGACCCGTGCAATTTGGAAATGGCTTCTGTAATTCTCATTAGCATTCATTTCATGCGGGGAAGGAAAGCGAGATAAAGAGAGAGGGGGGGGGAGAGGCAGAGAGCATAAACAAAGACTGAGCGAACGGGCAAATTGGAGGCAGAATAGTTTAGCAAATGAGCTGACAATGAGCGTTTCACCCATCAGCTGAACCGAGCCTCCCAGGGATCCTGCTGTCTGCGCAGAGCCGCTCGGAAGAAAAATACACGTCGTAATAATAACGAGCGGCGCTGGAATAAAGCGAGAGGATGCAAGAACTATTAATGACTCTTGTCTTGTTGTCTTCTCACGACCCCAAACAGTTTTTTTATTGAGTCACGGATAAGAAAAGGCGGCGTGTCCGACCACGGGTTCTGCTCGGGGAGACGTGTTCTCCATTTGTTTATGTCTCGTATTGCGAGGCCGATGTGTTTACTGGGGATTTCTGCTGGAAGAATATTTACTGGGTGCGCTGGCTGTGTTTATTTATGGATGCAGCCAGAGTAAAAGTGAAGACACAGTGTGATTGTTCGATCATTTTTGTATCTAAGATTTGGACTTTGACTGTCGAGAGCGAGTTGAACAGAGTTCACGCGATGGGCCAGATGCCGCTGACAATTCAAATCAGCCTTGCCAGAAGGAAAAAAAAAACAGACTCCAGCTGTAACATTTCAGGCAAAATATTGTACATTCAAATCTAGACTTCAGGCCTGTGCAGACTGAGTGTGCAATGCATTTGAATGCGTGATGAAAAGCTGTTCCACATGAAAACATTTCTTCTCTCTGAAGGTCTCGTTTGGACCGGGGTCGAGACAAAGACTAATGGCTCATTTATGCTCCAAGAAAGATATTGGCAAAGCCTCCTGTCGGGTACTCTGCGTTCATTTCATCCGTATTTCTCCACTTTCTCTGTGAGCTTCCGGATACAGACCAATGTGGCAGTACCTCCCGTAGTCATGGGGGGGCAGTGTAGCCAACAGTTAAGGCGAGACGTGAGGAAGATGTTCTGCACGGTGGTGAGAAGTTCTAAACATCTGTGTGATGTTACCTCGCCCGGGCACAGAGACTAACACAGAACAAGCTGCGAGGAGACTGGACAGGATTTGAATGTGAGTTGGATGGTGGCAAGGCGCCCTCTAGCGGTTGTATTGCTTAAAGCGAAACTCTCGCCAAAAAGCAACCGAGGCTTTATTTGGGATTGAATTTGAGTCAAACCTTCGTGTAAAAGCATAATTATGACAAAAGAGGCACTTTTAAGATTTACCGTAGTTTCAGTTTTGGGCACGTTAATTTTGAACGGGAGTGCTCGGGGCAGGACATGCTAGCATCAAAATCGCTATTTTTAGAACACTAAGAAGGCTCGACACAACATGAAACTTTGAGTTTATGAAAAAGAAGGTTTTTGAACTGCAGCTCCTGCGCGTCGCCGTCATGCCAGACAAAAAGTGTCGATCCCCGAGTGCGACCTGACAGGCAGGAGAGTAATGGTGGACCGCTCCTCAAGCGTGCCTGTCAGGTCGCACTCGGGGATCGACACTTTTTGTCTGCCATGACGGCGACGCGCAGGACATGCAGCAGCTAACGTGAGTAGTTCAAAAACCTTCTTTTTCATAAACTCTGTGTACACAAACAATGTTCTCAATGCTCGTGTTCATGAGTAGAGACCCCGGTGATGCCACGAGCAAAGTTTCATGTTGTGTCGAGCCTTCTTAGTGTTCTAAAAATAGCGATTTTGATGCTACAGCGGTAAATCTTAAAAGTGCCTCTTTCGTCGTAATTATGCTTTCACACGAAGGTTTGACTCATATTCAATCCCAAATAAAGCCTCGGTTGCTTTTTGGCGAGAGTTTCGCTTTAACATCACTGCCAACGTGCAGGACAGATTGCAGGCAGTAGTTGTTATATTGGAGCAAAAATGAGCGTGGGGCGATCACGTCATCGTTTTGGAAAGTATGCGGATTCGCCGTCCACATGAAAACGGGAGGGGTGCGTTTTCGGATTTCTCCACCCTGAGACCCGTTTTCAAAAAAGTGCGTTTTCAGGCGCTGCGTTTTCAGGATCTGTACGGACGGTCGGCCAAAACGATGCAATACGTGTGCGTTTTCGAAAAAAACGTTGTCGTCTGGACGGGGCCTAAGTCTACTGCGAGTGTATGTAGCTATTTTTTTTGGTCCTCGTCAGCCTTTAACTTTTCACCTTTTTGCCTTCTTTCACCTTTTTAAGCTCTTTCAGCCCTGTTACTCTACAGCTTTTTAGCCTTTTTAGATATTCATCTTTCTGCCTTTTCAACTCCTTTAAACATTCAACTTAATGTTCAGCTCGAGAAACTGTTCAGCTATCAAAATGTTCAATTTTGTTAGCCCATTAAACCTATTACCTTTAAACCTTCCTGCCTTACCAGCTCTTTCAAATATTCATCTTTCTGCATTTTCAACTTTTTCATACATTCAGCTTTATATTCAGCTAGATAAATTGTTTTGCTATCAAAATGTTCAGCTTTGTTAGCCCATTCAACCTATTACTTTTAAGCCTTCCTGCCTTTTCAGCTTTTGAAAAATTCTGCTTTTTCTGCAAATTCCCGACCATTCAACCTTATAGTTTTATGCATTTTCGGCAGTACGTTCAGCAGATTTCGCTTCAGTCATTCACACTGTATTTTCGTAGGAAATGCAAATGTTTCTAGTTTAACCTATTATGATCTTTTCCTAAACCAACCCAACTGCCAATGTTTGACAGTCCAAAAGCCATCATATGTCGCTGTATCTGACGCTGAGCAATAACTGAGCCTTTATTTGACGAGTTGGGAGTGAGAACGTGGAGGTGTGAGAGAAAAACATCACAGGAGTAAAAACAAGAATTTGCATTAAACACTAAAATATGTGATCCCTGAGTCAGCGTTCTGAAAAGCTTCATCAGTCTGACACAAAACATGGGAATGACCTGCCCACCATCCTTCAGCCACCAACAAAACAAGCCTTCCATGCCTGTGTCCAGTGTTTGTGCATGCACAGTGTGCACAGACAGACCACACCGTCACAGCTGCATTAGATAAGGCTCCGAGGTGAAGGACTGGTCATAATTTCACTGCAGCCGGCGGAGCATCTTCTGAGGTTAAAATGTCGTCTGCTCTGGGCGACTTCAATCTGCCCCGGTGCTGCCGGAGCACAGGAAGCCTCGCCTCTGCCCAATCTAATCTTCAGTGTAATCCACGGCCTGACTGCTTTCCCAGCACCGCCATCTGCACCCGCTGCCTGAGCCGCTTGGCAGCTGAAAAAAGCGCAGGAGTGGTCAAAGAGGCTAGATTGTGTCACTTAGTGCCCAGTGGAGCAGTTCTTTGAAATGCAGGCTGCCAGAAACTTTAATGGATTCCCCTGGCTTATTACTGAATCTCACTGCAGAGGGAAGCTGCACACTCATGTCGAGCAAAAGCGAGATACTTCTTGAGGAGAGGGAGGCAGGTCTGGTGCTGGACGTGTGCAGATAAACACAAGTCATCTGAGATAACAAGTAAGACTGTAAAACTCGGTGTGAATATTAACTTTGCGAGAGCTTGAAACTTGCTAATGGAATAAGAACCGTCCCTGTGAACAATTTGCTGGTTTTGTTGTGTTTTCCAAGTGAAAAACACAAGTCACAGGTGACGGAAAGATTATGTTTAGATTAGAAAATGTGATTTTGTCACCACAAACACGGTTTTGTTAGTAACAGTCCTTTTCCTGCCACAACACTGGGCTGGAAAAGGGATGACGGGTGATGTTTTCGACCAAAGTTCTTTGTTTCTTCTCTTTCTTGCTCCATTGCCACCAAATAGGGAAATTTAATGATATGGATGAATCAAGTCGATGATGGAGACTAAATCAAATGGTTGACTAGAGAATATCGCATTTATTTTGACTTGTGGACACAAACATGACTCCAAATGAATGATCAGTTGGTGCCACTGGGAGGAAATGTATTAAAGGTTGAATATGTAATATGCTTATTAAAAGCTATATTTTTTCAAAAATAATACATCCACGGGGCGTTTAGAGGGGCGCAGATTAAAAGTAATGCGTTTCCTTGAAAAATTATATTCAGCCTGAAATAAATAATTTCAGAAATTTTGGCGGGTTCGACAGTGACTTCCTGTTTACATCGTACCAGCCAAATAGCGGCCGGCATTGCGGGTTGCCAATTTCGCAACCTCGGCAAAGCTCGGCACAGCTAGGCTGACACTGGGTAAAATGGCGGAGTCTGCAAGCTCTTCAGAGCCCCAGCGAACGGTGCGTTATCTGTCCCAGCAGCTGAGTGACCGGAGAAGAGCAAAAACCAGAGTAAATATCGGTGAAGCATACGCTCGATGGACTCAGGTAAAGATTTCCACGGCATCAAAACACACGCGGAAATGGCGAACTTTCTCCTGGATCGGTAAGCTAACTCGCTTGCTAACTTAGCTAACGTTACCTGTCAGTCAAACTCCTCTGCTATACTTATTTTTATTATATCACGTTGATCCTAGATATGAGAATACTGATCGTGACCCATCGACCTCCACACCCAGTAAACGGAGGAAACGGAGGCAGCTCAATCCTCCTGCCCTGTCCAAACCTGGCAACCCGACCGCTAGAATTACCTTTTTGTTGACGAGACTTCGATCTTGAGACACTAGATGGCGGCATTCAGCTCATATTCCATATTTCACCTTTAAGTCTTGAATATCAGAGCATTGTTGGACCATCCATAACTGTTTGACCATGATTCAAGATCACCAGATCTTTAACAGCTGACTGCTAGCACAGCAGAACAATGTAGATTGAGTCCTGATCTCCAGTGTGTTGTGGAAGAATAATAGGTTGATAAAAATCGAAATTAAATTGGTGAGAGTTGCGGCTGAAAAAGGACCATCCTTGGTAAAAACTTTTAGATCTGTGTCAAATTGTACTCACTCATAAATACCGGAAACCTCAAGGTGCCCAACTGAGTTTTTTTCATCAAGATCCATACATTATCCCTGAGAAATTAATCAAACTATTGAAAAAACACCCTCTCTCACAATGCCAAACCAGAGGTTGATGGGGCCCATCCTCCATCCAAGCTTCGTGGAAGTCTGCTTGGTAGTTTTTGTTTGATCCTGCTGACAAACCGACTGACCACCAACCAGACACGGGCGACAACACGACCTCCTTGGCGGACGTGACGAAATGAAGACAAACATCGGATCGCTGGGCGACGCTACGTTTGCATTGGTTGTTAAAAAGCAAAACGCTCATCTGACACTAAAACACGAGACACAAGGTCGTCTATTATCAGCAAAATCAAACATATAAAGCTTCAATTTCAAAGCGAGGCCCGACGAGAGATGAGAGATTTAGTTTATTGATTCAAACTGCCGAAGGGTTGTAAGTGACCTTAACACGAGAGAAGACTTCATTTGCGGAAAAAAAAAAAAAAAGAGAGCAGAAGGTTTATCGTCAGTGTGTACAGTGGTTTTTAAATTGATACACCTGGAAACTTAAACGGATTAGTCTCACTCATTACGCCGTCCGCCCGCTCCGCTTACCGAGATACATGTTTATCTTTGAAAAATAGAGAAGGTTATCAAGCCCGGGCGAAATCATTCTACTTGTGGCTGCGGGGGGGCTTTATGGTGATATTCAAGGTGAGGGAAGATTGAAATTTTAATGAATTAGTTCTACATGCGGCATTATGGCGGTTTATGCACGTAGATGGGTCAGGCGGGGGTTATCAAGATGATGATGAATCGCGGGGCATGAACGGATTCAAGGTGAGGCCAGAGCTGTCGTCCTCTGGGGAGAAGCAGAGAGAAACTTTGCTTTTTCAAACCCTCGCACCTCCGACGTGGAGCGCCCCGCGCTCAGCTGTGGACACGCTCCAGATGAAACCTGCAGCACCTGCACTCCCAGGGGGGGCCCGGAAGACACAAAGCGATCGAATAAATGGATGAAACAACGAAGAGGAAGAGACAGCCGGGCGCTGGCTTCACCTGCGTGTTTGGGATTGTCGAGTCTGCAGCAGAAAAGCTCTGCAAAGTGAGGACAGAGCAACAAATGTAATCTGGGGTGAAGATGAGAACGCTTTTAAAAAGCCCAACAGCGTCTCACGATGGGGCGAAACACGGCGCAGCGAGGCGGGAACAGCTCCTCGGGGGGAGTTACTGACAGGAAGTACACAGCGGTGAGTTGCAGCTGCCAGGAACCTGAAGGTCGGACGCACTTTGCTTCATGTGTCCATCACCTAAATGCACGTTTTTACACATCAGTTAACGTCAAGTCCGAAAATAGTGTGCAGTCAATTCTCCCATCCGCTGACTTAAACGTTCATTCCATTAAGGCTTTCGAGCGCACGGGATCCAATACGTCATCATACGGAGGCATCTTTTAAAACACAGCCGTCAGTGCGTCGAGATGCACCGAGCGGCTTTACAGACTCGATCTGCTGAACGTTGAGTGATGAACTTGAAGCCGCTTCGATCCATTTTTGGCCACTAAAGTGCAAAACATATAAAAAAAAATAGGATTCGCAGCCACCACAAATCACCTGCTTTCAGCCGGTTTAATGAGTGAGGAGACATCTTCTCTGGCAGACATTCATTTAGGTCCCTGAGTCTCCGTGAGTCTCCTTTTTAGCGCTTTATTGATGTTTGACTTGTGGTGTATGGCCTGAATTAACTTAAAATAATTCAAGCCTGTCTTGTTTCAGGGTTCGATGGTTTGTCTGGGTGTCATGTCCAGTCCTCACGTCCCTCTGCTACAGGGCAAGAACTGCGCTTCCAACACTGGCGCTGCATCTGTGTGGAGGAGTTTGTGTCGGCTCACCTGAGTTCACGAGTTTATAATGACGGCGGGCCTCTTGTGGGGCTGTCGGCTCCTGTCAGGGTCCGTGATGTGGAAAGATTTCCCTCGGCGGTGGCCTCCAGGTCCGTCGGAAGAAATGGCGGCTCCGCTGTGGCGAGCAGTCTCCATCAAACGCTCGTAACACAGTCCAAAAAACAATCTCCTCAGCGAAGTTGAATCAGTGTTAGCAGGTGGAGCAAATGTCCTTCTGCATTCTGAATTCCCTCAGAAGGCATTCTGACGGGTGATGTCGAGCCTTTACCAGCCACTAAAATCCACTTTATTACTTTAAAATGGATTCAAATCCAAACTGCGGGAGCGAAAGGTCTAATATCAAGTTTGTTGTAGGCTAAGGAAGACGGGGTATGACCTAGTGTGGTGGGTAGACTCCCTGACGCTCCTTGACGTTTGAGATTACTGAGACTGCGCCATTAGCTATTGTGACCAAAACTATGAACTACATGGGGCTTAAAAACATCTGTAAAGCTGCAGATTTGGAGATAATTCTCTGTGGTTTCTGCATCATCTGCATTGCTGTGACATGAGTAATTTCAGTCACTAATTGAAATCGCTCAAAATATTGATTTGTGCACATTTGGACACGTTTTGCTAAACGATACAAAACATTGTGAGATGCACTAAATCTAAACTAAACCCAAACTATATTCTGTCCCCAAGTTTTAAAAGATTTCAAGCTGAATTTTAAAACTGTGACAGCATCCATGATTTACAATCTCTGTTTGGCAGCGACCCCTGGTGGACATGGTAATTATTACGGCAGCAAAGGAGAAGGTGAGGTGAAGCAGTACAAAGATTTAAAAAAGTCTACTTAGGCAGGAAGACGTGTGCTTTAAACAAACACATGACTTTCACCCAGGAGGCCGCTGTTTATGTCCAGACCAAAAGTCAATGGTGGGATAATCAAACTTACTAATGTGGTGAAGTTACTTGACTTGCATGCGGTAACGTGAATGCTTTTTCATAGAAATAATACCATGATGTTTTCCTAAACCTAACCTATTGGAATTTGGGCGAAGTTTTGACAAAGATGTGCACTGAACGGCTTGAATATATGGGAAGGTGCAGATATTAAAAACAGGGATATTCAGTTTGGATTTGACTATATTGGTAGAACAGTTTTAAGATTCAAACGTTACTCTCGCTGTGCCTCAGTGTTTTCCATCACCTGAAAGTTGTTGACAGCAAGAGAAAACAGTTTTAATCAGAGGGAGTTCAGTCTTCTCTGGATCTAATTTTTTCTTGCTATTGATTTTTTTTTTTTTTTTTTTGTAGGAACGTGTGTGTCTTTTGTCCTTCAGGTTTAAACTTCAAGTCAGACACTGCAGCACAATCTAATCACTTTAAACTCGCTCGTAGGGGAAAACAGAAGCTCGATGAAGCGCCATCTTCTCAAACAATTATGATTATATGGTTTTATTTCAGTGTAGGGCCGGAGTGTGTTTTTTTAATCCTCAACCAAAAAACAACGATAAAGCATTCTCCTCAGGAATTCCCTGTAGATCTGTGCCGCCTCACTCCTCTCTTTACTTTTTAATTCCCTTACTCTTTTCGCTCCTTCTGTCTCCCCGTCTCTGTGCTAACAGTGGGGCTGTGATGTGTCTCTGCTCTCAGAGCCCCTCTGGCTCCCAGTTATCAGTCATTTATTCTCTAATCTCTCCGTCCAGGAGCAGCCTTGCTCCGGCTCCATATGGCAGCGAGCTGAGGTGGCAGCTGGCCCTTCATCACAGCCCAGAACCCGGCCAGGTTGACACAGCAACACACACAGACAGTGAAAAATCAACATGCTGGAGGGCGAACAAACAGGGAAGACACATTATTGGACATAACACACATGTTAAGTTTTGACAGTTCGAAGAGAGTCAATGTGCCCCGAGAAGGACGTCGTCGTGGGGCTGGGTGTTGTTGAAAATGTTTTCAATACCAGTGCTTTGACTTCCATATATGATGCATACACACGTAGAAATATTTGTTAAAAAAAAATCCAGTGGTTTCACACCTACAAGTGTTAAAACACTCACAATATTTCATGTATAGTAGAAATGTTTATATTTTGTGTCTGATGCGATCACATTTGAACACATCCACTGTTACCAAACATCAAATGTCAATATGTTCTGGTGACTAGGTGGTTAAAATATTACCTTTAATTTAAAAAAAAAATTTTTAGCTGTAATTTCGTTAAATGTCTTCTCAACTGTGCCTGGTGAAAAAAGACTTTCTGGAGAGAGAAGGAAACTTTCCGTCCAGGCGACCTATCATGTTCTATTGTGTCGTAAAATCTCTCCTAGTCAAGAATCAGCAGCCATTGTCGGAGTCCCATTGTCTGACAAGACGGGTGATGAAATGAGTAGAACAGCAGTGAAAAGCAGAGGATGACCCCGGTGATGATAACCTTTGTCGCTGGGATAATAATGAGCGATAACTGACAGTCTGTCACATCCAGCCTGCTGCTTTCAGACCCGACCAGCAGCTGTGAGAGACAAAGACCAGAAACCAGGACGGGAAACACACAGTCCTTAATAACTGTTAATGCTTGTCCCTGTACTGGACTGAATATGTAACGGTGTTTAAATAAAATAGCTTACAATATCCATGTTTCCATAAAATGGCAAGAAAAATTCATCCAAACTTCTGAAACTTTTCTAAAGGCGACGTGGTTACGGAAATAAGCAGGCGCTAGAGGTAAACAAACCAGGAGACAAAATGGAGCGAGGTCTCCGGGAATTACTTTTCGACAGGGCAAGTTGTAATTGTTCTTGCATGTCAGCTCGCATCAACCATGTTGCATGCTGTCCGGAGCCGACGAAGAAATGCAATGACTATAATGCACGCAACAGACAGCGGCAACATTTCGCGCATTAACGTCTTGAGAGTTAGAGGATGCTCAAATGATCAAATGTTGCCGTTTCCATAAAATTTCTAATGCAAATTCTTCAAAATGCTTCATGGAAACACGGCTATTGACAAGTGTTTTGTTTTTTTTTCTCCTTGTTGCCACTTTAATAATAAATCTGTGGGAACAACCTAGTCACCGGAATAAATGTTGCCCAATGTATGTTTCTCCAAACCATGGACATGTTGCAACTTTACATTTGTTTGGTCCAATCTTTATGTTCTGACAACACTGCGCTTAAGGTTTGGTATGGTTTGGGCAAAAAAAACAAAAAAAAACACTTGGTTAGGGTCAGGAAAAGATCATGTGTTGCTCTGTCGCCACGTCTCGTTAAGTAAACCTGGTTCCGTTGCCACAAAACGGCGAGACAATATCCTCGATTCTCGATAAATGTATGTAGCCTGCACGCCGCCACCGCCTCTTGATGTGAAAGTCAGCTCATATTCATGCAGTGTGAACATGATATGACACGTATTGTAGAAATACTGGTATGGTACATATAACACAAACCAACTGGAGCCTCTTCTTGTGCAGAAATACACAATTACAAGATTTTATTTTGGCAACAAACTGACATGAAATGTTGAAACGTTTTAATGAAACAAAACTCAACAAACCACATTTTTTTTATTTCTCGTCTGTTCTAAAATCAGCTACACAACGACTATCTAAACATTGATCGCTCATCTGTAATCTGATTACTGATGATATCAGTGCCAGTACAACCAGCACACTTCTCAGGCCCAGGTTAATATTTCATATCCAGTGGTGAAAACTTCAACCTTGCCGCGCCATAATGATGTCCTTACTTACAAATAAGGAACAATTCATGTGTAGTTCATGTTCCAGATGCAGGTAGATTGTCCCTAAACTTCCTCAAACCGTTCCTCAGTTTACTGAACGTTCCTGCGGTGGAAGAATTCCAGCGCAGCGACACAAACGGCCTGTTTTTTTTCTCCCACATCAGAAAGCAGGTTTTCTGTAAAAGATGATAACAGCAGCCACACAAATAACCACAGCTACGAACAAATGAAGGGTTTCGTCACCGAGCGGTGCACTTCAATTTGCGCAGACACCAGCAGCTCTAGACTCCATAGTTGGGCACAGCAGACGATCGTATCTTTGAAAATGTTACTACTTTGTGACTAAAGCGTCCCCACTTTGCAAATCACTTCAATGGCCCCCGCCACGGAGGCTTCCATTTTCACGCCAACAATCATTTTGTTGGAACAGGCACCCAGCTTTCAAACATCGGAAATATCTGGCTGTGAAATGAAGCTTTTCAGAGGAAGAATACGCTTTTCACTGTGATTACACTTGAATGTCAAACAGTTGCAGCAGCTATCTGATTACCGCCTCACGATTCACCGGCTGGAGACGAGCTCGTTTCACCTCCGCTTTTTTTCCTTTTTTTTTTCCTGGGTAACGGAAGAAAAGAAAAAGGAAGATGTTCACATGAAAAATGTCTTATTCATGAACTCATTTTATTTATATCGCACGCTCCCCTGATGTTTAATACATGTTTCTCCTGCAAATGAGTGTCATAAGTGAAGACATAAAGCAGTAAACAGAGAGCGACACGGGGAGAAATCTGATTAGACTGCATTTGAAGAAAGTTGGAAAATTCAGATCTTGAGGTTTCTTTTCCGTGCGTTTTTAGGAACAGCAGGAAGAATTTGGAGACTTTAACCGGGATTCATTTCCACTTCAACGCTGTTGGAGGAAATTAGGTTATAATTTTCTTTGTACTTCTGACACGGAAACTTTTCTCCGGGAAAAAAGTTTCTTCCGTTTCTCTCCCGTGTGTCTCTCATAGTTCATATAGGTTTTGAATGCATGATTAGGTTGAAAAGCATGATTAGAAGAGAAAGACGGTGACAACAGGTTAAAAACAGGATCAAGTCATGTCAAGCAAACGTCGATTAACCGATAGAAATGCGTGAAAGTGATGCTCACTCACGCACAGACGTTACTTACGTCTTCTTACGTCTTTGTTTCGTCTTGTTAAGTCTGCCGTGAGTGACGTGCACGGATGAAGTTGAGTCGGGAAGGCTGCGTGCGTTGAAGCTAGGGGTGTAACGGTATGGGATTTTACAGTACGGTACGGTGACGGTGTTAGTACAGTATACCGCAGTATTTCACGGTGACAGTATTTTAATTTTTTAAAGATTTTTTTTGGTACTAGGGGCCATGAAATAACCAACAAAACAGACAAGTATCATTCTTAGAAGAAAAACATTGCTTTATTTAAGCAAAATGTGTGTGTGTGTGTGTCTGTAAAGTTTACAGACACACACACACACACACACACACACACAGCCTCTATTATGCATCTCTCCGTGCATCTATCTATTATAGTCCATCTTTCTCTCTCTCCTTCTTTCCTTCAGTCTCTCTCTTTCTTTCTTTCGTATTTTTTTTTCTTTGGCATGACGTCACTGCCATGCGCCAAACAAACAACTAATGACTAGTGATGCCTTGTAGATCTGCATATTCTGTAGACAACAAGACCATGCCGTTCCACGGAGAACGAAAGCGACGTACAACAACAATAGCCATGCTCCTGAATGAAACATCGTAGACCGGCTACAGCAGGATTTATCATGATTCATCTTACCTGCTTGGACTTAAGCTGTGCATATTCTTTTTTTATGCCACTCGCGGAGATGGGTCATCATGTTAGATGTATTCGCCGATCTTGCAACTACTTTCCTGTCGCATAGTTTGCAAGTCGGCTCTCCGTCGTCCTTTATGGATCCGTCCGGTTGCTTTGGGTAGCCAAAAACTCAAAACTCAAACAAATGAACGGAGTCGCTTGGCTGGAGGATAAAGAGGTGGTGAAGTAGGGGACATCGGGTCAACCGGGCCCGTGGGTAATCTGCCTCTGGTTCGGAGTCTGCCATCATCATGCCATGCTTTTTTCCTAGCTTCCTGGATCATGCGGGTCTCGCGTGTGTTTACCAAAACTGCCTCTTTTGATTGGACTGTCACTGAACCAACTAAAAGACGCTGACCATGCAGCTTGCCCTGAACTAAATGGAATATAGGCCTACATTTGAGCAGCGCACAGGTAGGAAACGCTTTTTCAATCTACTGCCGCAGCTGTAAAATTAGATTATAATGTGACCGAGTGACGACTGACCACCACTGATCTTAATGTGAACGTGAAGTGAAATGTTTTATTTGTGAGTTCCCTACTCGTACAGCGCCGCATAATATTACAATAATTAATTAATTAATTACCGTCACCGTGAGCTTTCACCACCGTGGCTTTACACCACCGCGGTATACCGAAATACGGTACACCTTTTCACCCCTAGTTGAAGCTAAATAAAAAATAATCCATAATTCCCCTCCAGTGCCTTCAAACTGAAGTAACAAGCCTGTTTTAAAAAATGTGAGGAGGAGCTGTTTCAGATATTTGTGTTCAGATGTACGGAGGGAAAGATGCTCAAGTAAAGTACAGATACCTGAAACATCTACCGAAGTACAGTAACACAGTATTTGTACGTTGTTACTACTTTGTATCTATGTACTGAACATGCAGGTTGTTCAGTGGGTTCTTGAAGATTCTTGAATTCCCAGTTAAATTGAGTGTTTCCATCTGAGCTTACTGACTGATGAATAAAAGATAGACCCTCAGTTTGAAACACTATTATTCTTACTCGAGGATGTGCTGAAGTGTAACCTGCCTCTCACTCCTCCTCGTCTTTGTCTCTCGCTTTCAAACACACTCACGCCCTTAAAATCATGATTTACACTTTGTTTTTTACCCACGGCGCACTCTGCTCCCCAGTCCAATCCCTGCCCCCTTCTCCCATCGCCCTCCTTCATCCCGCGTCGAGGCACCAGGCATGATTAATCGCTCACAGACGGCTGTTTACACAGTCTGATGGTTTGAACAGAAGGAAGTGTCTCTGAGGCAAAACTCAAACTCCCTGCCTCAGCAGAAACACAACGACTCCGATAAGAAGAGATGAGAGTGGAGAGTTTAACTGCGGGCGAGTCCTGCAGGGGGAAGTTTGACTCCAACACTCTGGAATCGTTGGGGATCTGTAGAGCGCGTTTCATTCACTGAACGTGGTTAATTTGTTTTTTTGCTTGTGTTTTAACAGTTGTTAAAATAAAGAGATCTGAGCGCAGCTTTTAGATAGTGGGCGAAGATCACACTTCACTGATCCCGGGGCTGTGAACAAGTGATCCAGCAGTTTATTAAGTAACTCAAATCATCTCCATTTTTACCAGCGACAGCATTAAAGTGATGTCACGTATCCATAATTACAACCTAATAATATTATTCTGAAACAGGTAATTTTGCATAATGAGTGTTTCTACCTTCTGTACTAAAGTAAAACATATTTTTGAAATGTGATCACTGAGTAAATTCTTCCACCGGATATTCTCCAACCAAAGTGAGTATGGTGTCTAAACCTCACCTAGCGTTTCTGCAACCACAGGTACATCCAAGGTTGACATTTGTACCCAAACACGGCATATCATGCTCACATTTTATGCTTATTCGCTGACCTTCACATCGGTAATTTGCGGGGATGCTGGTGGTGTCATTGCAAGCCAGAAGGCTGCCAAGCTAACGGCCGCAGTTCAAAATACAGAAAGGAAATATGATCTTTTCCTCCAATAATCAAGTGATTTTTGTGTCTAAACCCATTAACACAGTGTGAAAAGAGAATGTGAAGTTGGGACAAATGAAATGTACGCTACCGACATTTCCTCTGGCGATTGGGATGATAAATTGACGTACAAGTACTGTATGTGTTTAATTTGTTAGGTTGTGTTTTGAGCCGATTGGCGGTGTTCTGATCCGTCACCTCTCGGATCAGCAGCAGTTTGTTTCAGCTGAAAGTTTTGATTACTGACGTCAGTACATCGACAGTTTCTTTCTATATTTTTGGTGTAACTTTTTTTGGCTTTTTTTGTTTTCGCTGTTTCCTGTTTTATTTTGTGGATTATCGCCGTGCGTGTCATGCTTTACTTTGCACTTCCTGTCTTTGTCTTCTACTGCGTACACCTGTGTTTTGTTAATCAGTTCCTGTGAATTTAAGCCTCGTTTTTCACTCTTTCGGTTCGTCCACGTCTCCTGCGTCTCTTGTGGCTGCGGTCCTGTTTTGCTCCTTGTTTTTCCTGCCCGTGCTCCAAGTGTTTCAGTGGTTTCTACTTTAGATTTCTGCTTACTTTAAAGCTCACTTCTTCTTTTTTCTACCTGTCTGCATTTAGGTCTTTTTTTGCCTCATTGTATTTCCTGTCCAATACTTTATCACACATTGACAGTAAACAATTCAAAAGCCAAATCTGACCTGAGCACAAGTCTGTAAAAGTAAACCCTAGTCTTTTACTTTAAAATTCATTTACTAAGGGCACGCCTCGGTAATTCATTCCTTTGTAATTCATGTGAGCACCAAAAACATTTCTCACATTTTTATAAAACTTCTCAGACCCAGTGAATACCTAATCATAAAAAAGAAAAAGGGGAATAATCGTCAATAGATATTTCATTTATTAGGAATTTGAAATCTCACGCACGTTTCTCATCATGTTCAGGATCTGAAATAAACATTCTGAATATTTTTTTTTTAAAGATTGAAGACATTAAAACAACAATTTAGACACCAGCTTTAATCTCTGTTTGTGGCTGTACGGTGATTATTTATGTATGACTTCCTCCGTGCGCTTCCCCTTGTACCCGAGCTCAACCCCGCCATTAATATGCTAAGTGTTTATATGTTTGTGCTCTCTGGCTGACTTGGTCTTGAAATCTCTCATCATGAGAGGGAATTATTAATCAGATGCCAGTTTCTCTGACTGCTTCCTTCTGTTTTACATTAACTGTTTGCATCACACGCTGGTTTGTGCGGTTTATGAAACGAGCGTCTCTCGTGTGTGTTGCTCCTACAAAACCTCGCAGGAGGAGGAGGAGGAGAGAGGAATACCCTGCGAACAGACGAAATAACACTCCACATGCCCCCAAAGGAGCGACCTCTTCCATGCGTTAATATTCTGCATTCGTTAAGAAAGCCGGAAAATATCTCCACACTTTCTGTCCTAATCATTTGAAATATTGTGCGTCAGCTATGCAACGGTTAGGGTCACCTGTGGACAGTGTCTGGGCATATGAAAGGTGATTTCTTTACCTTTAATTATGCTTTTGTTCGCTGTTTTGTTTTGGGTTGAATTAACTTTGGTGCATCTGTTGATGATGGAAACTGAAGCAATTTGTGTATTCGTGCAAGATCATCGAGTAAACATGTTAAACAGGTGTGTTATATATATATATATATATATATATATATATATATATATATATATATATCCGCAAAGCGGATCATAGATACGACTTGGCAACGGGAGATATTCTAGTCCGCTCAGCCATGAGCCAGAAAGCTAACGCTATGCTAGCAAGATTTAAAGTCAATAACATTGCGTACGGTTGACAAACAGTAAATATAAATTGACAGTATGCTAGCTAACATGATTAGCTAGCAAACCATGTAGCCAATCATGTCATTGTCCCCAAATCAATAGCAAGATTTTCACGAACAAATGACCCGCCGTGTGTAACGTTACTGTGGCCGCAGCCTGAAGCAGAGAGCTGAACAGCGAACGGGATGTGAGATTATTCGCGTATCAGTAAATTTAGAGGGGAAGTGAACTTTCTGCAGCTGGTGTGTTACAGTCGCCACCCTGTGGTGTTCAGAGGATAAGACACTGAAGGACTGACAGACTGCACTCAGTGCTGGAAATAACATATTCAGATTTGATATGCCAGCTAGCGCATTAATTTACAGCGGTGAACAGTCAATTTGACTGGAACTACTTAGTAGGTGTCCATATATCAGGGGTTAATGGACACCCTGCAGCCAATCAGAATCGAGTATTCCCCCAGACCATGGTATAAATATATATATATATAGCAGCAATTAACCCAATTGGTTACAATGGTAGTCTTTCCAGGCTACTAATAAACAAGGCTGACACTATTAACTGTGTTGTTACGTTACTACACCGAGGGTTAATAGAAAAATAACCAATTCAAGACAGAATTTAAACTCAGCTTCCCAATGCCTCGTGAGAGAAAAAACCCCGGCACACAGTCGTTCCTCATTGTGGACAGTAATGTAGTGTTACTCCAGCTCAAATCACAGGACCCTGCCGGTGGCAGTAATCCTTTCTTGTTGACCACAAGCGTCTACATTTGAGTCAGAAGTCGATCATATGACTTTCTGCAGTGTCTAACTAGATGATAATGCCCCTGCTTCAACCTTGCCGTGGTTTAAAGAAGAAGAGAAACAAATTTTCCCTCTGCAAAGTTCAACCAACACAGACACATCTGACAAACACAATGTATTATTGTGAGTGTGACTTTTGAAAACTCATAACGTCAAGAGTTCGAGACGAGAACTAAATGGGCCTGTAGTCACGCTGTAAGAAAAGAATAATCACCTGTATAAATCAAAACTTCTGATGCAGCAATAATCGTTTTGTAATCGCACCCTCTGAATCCAGTTTGACTGACTTGAGTAGGTTCTGAACGGATAAAAACTTCAAATAATGATTTGGCAGACGCGCTGCAGAAAGTCAGCAGAGGTCTCTTGAGGGGTCTCGGACTCATTGTTGAAGACTGAGTCAATACTGTAAAGTGCGGCAAAAACTGTTGTCAGTGTCCGAACATTTGATTTCTCCCCCTCGGGTTGATGCATCGCTGATGATGCAGGACGACAGTCATCCTGCAATAAACTGTCGTGCAGTGAAGTCCCTTGATGGTCCGTGTGAACGCAAAATTGACCCCGGTCAAAAGGAGCAGTGTGTTGTTGTTGTTGTCAAAGAATGTACAGCTCTAAAGCATCACTTTAAATGATGAGCTTGATCTTGAAGTATCATTGTATCAGGATTAGCAGCTTGTGAGGATGATGAAGATGACAGTCAGGAGGAAGCTGAGGGCTTTCACATTCTGATTATTGATAACCAGTCTGCTGTCAGTTTCCTCTCTGACTCAGCAGCTTTGTGGCGTCAGACAAAGCCCCGGCTTTTAAAGCCTGGACTCAAGCATCTCTCCTATTGACATCCGCTTGGAACTCATTGATTCCACATCGGGCGGCACGACTGTTGTTGATCTGCCCAGCGTGTCGGGGCGGGTGGACGTCAGCGCTGTCACTGCAGTATAGATCACTCCTCCGCAGGGAGCTTCGTGGTGCAGCAGTAAGAAGCGTTGATATACGAGGAGGGTTGCGAGCAGATGGTAAATACAGTTAATTCAGGCAAAGTTCAACGGGCAAAAAGGAACTCACTGTAACATCGGCTACCTGAGACTGTGATTGTCAGTGGTTTGCCGTGGAGCTGCTGTGCTGTTATGATGGCTGTCTAATCAAATCCTTGTCAAATACTCGGCCCAGTCGTCTCCAACCTGCCAGCTGGTCGTTGCTCTCCAGTCAGTGCTACCAGCCTCGTAAACTTGTGACTGTTGTCTGTCTGTATCTGTATCTGTATCTGTAACTGACGGTACAGTGCAGAGGAACCCCAGAGGAACATTTTACTGCTCAAAGCTTGCTCCTTTATGGCTATGGAGCTGTAAAGGAGCTCAATGAGAGTTCTCATTTCAGTCTCGTTGTAGTCTTTTTTGGTCTCAAACATTTCTCATTTGTTTCTCCTAAAATTCCTTAGGAGCAATAGGTGAGACTTGAGACTTTACCGCTTAAACCTTGCTCCTTTCCAGCACTGGGGAGACATTCTGAAACTTCAATGAGAGCTTGATGAGATCTCCTTTGAAACTTACAGGGAGCCCAAGTTGAGATTTCCTGCACCTGTTTCTCAGGAGAAACAATTGAGAAACAGGAGAAATCAGCCACAGCCTCACTTTGGTCTCACATAGATCTCATAGCTGTCTAGGAGAAATGAATGAGACACTGCTGAGATCTCTTTTCGTTTCCTCTGGGATGAATGACGCAACATCCAGTGAAAGCGAAGAAAACATTCAAGCAAGTCATGAGGTGAAACAGCGGGGTGCAAAAACAAGATACGAAACAAAGCAGAAGCATGTAGTGCCGTACGCAGGGCAGCTGGGCACAAGAGAACATAGGAAATAAGTCAAGTGAAAAGTGTAAAATGAAGTCAGTAAATGTGGATCCCTGAGGATACTTACAGGATATGTACAGTAGTTATGCTTAAGACTGAAAACAGCAAGACACAACTCTGCCCCTCATGTTACAATCTCGTGTAAATGTACAGAAGGCTATATGTCACTTATATAATAAAAATGATCACGTGTACTAGTCTTTCTCACAAGCTGTCTGTACTCTTTTCCGCCCTCTCCATGTACGCCGAGGTTCTCTGGACGACCTCCGACTCCTCGAAATGTACTGCATTACCAGGTGGGCGAGACATGAAGCTCACCTTCATCTGCTCGCACACGTTTCCACGACAAGTTGTGGAAAATTCTGCAACTAATTATTGATTTTACTATTAATTAATCTGCCTATTATTAGTGTCAAGTGATACAAAAAAATAATAAATGCTCACCGGGAATCAAACAAACAGTCCAGAACCCGAAGACTCAACCAACCAAACCAACCAAATTCATTTCCTTTTGATCAACTAATTGAAAAAAATTAGTGTGATATTTACAACTTGCAGGTCAGCTTCAACAGATCAGAGGACACACACTGATTATAATGGTACAGTGAAAGAAGGAACCTCTTCGAATCTCGAGGATGTCCTGTTTGTGGGGGAGACAGATGACGATAGATGTCCGACGTATTAGAAATACTGGTTGTACATTTTTTGTGAATTACTCCTTTAGCTGTCAGTGCAGCCTGCCCTCTAGTGGTCACAAATCTAACACAGCTGCATGCAGGCTTCAAGGTTTAAAGCTTTAAAACTCTCCCCCCCCCCACAAAAAAAAAAAAAAAAAAAAATCAGTGTCCATAGAAACACTTCTATGATCCATGTTTTCCAGTTTGTCTATATTCTTAACATGTGAGACCACCCTCAGCCGTCCTGGAGCACAGACACACAGTGCTCCTGCTCTGCCACCTTGTATTGTAGTCCTGTCCTGTCTAAACAAATGACCGGTGAGATGATGAATGTTGTTGTCATTTCTCCACAGCGCTGCAGTCCTGGCAGGAGAGGGAATCAATGAGAAGCCCCCGAAGACCGTCCAGCTCTTTATATCCCTGCCACATCTCACACACACACACACACACACACACACACCAACCACCACAGCATGAGAATCCCAACGCCACCTCATTCATCATTCAGTCTGTCTGCGGAAAGACTCGGAGAGAGGCTGAGGTACTTTTTTTCCCCCCCTGATTTACATGAATGGACAAGTCGGAGTCGTGTGTTCAGTCATGTATTCTGTCCTGTGAGTCTGAAATGATCCGGGACTGAATACCAAGACGGAAAAAATGACCTTTATAAAGCAGAGATAAGCCAGCAGATGACCTGTGACTGCCCCTATTAGCTGGAAAAATGCCATTTGTCCACATCATATATTATAGCATGTACATACAAGTTTTCACATCAGTGAAAAAATAACACTTAACGTGTGTTTTTCTGTGGAATTATCCCGGCACCTGGCAAAAAAAAAAAAAAAAAAAAAAGCCTTTTTATGACTTCAAAATAGCCCTGCCTGAGAGAAACAGGCAAAAAAACGAGCTCCTATTATATTTGTTTATTTGCTTATTTTCTCTGAAGTTAATGCATATGGAATCGTGAAAACTAACCCACTTGTCTTCATGATCTCTCACTGGTGGTTGTAGGCTCCAGGCCGGGCGTAGAAGCTCCTATCTGCTCAAATTAGATGTCAATTAAACAGGATCGTCTTTGTAGAGGCGTCACGGTGTCAGCTGTGAAACAAGAGACATTTTTTGGCAGATAAAAGCAAGAGAAGGCATCCACAAACGCCACATTTTTTTTTTTTTTTTGCCATTCTGTCACCATTTAATCATTGAATAGCGCATTTTGGACTTAAAGGAGAACTTCGCTCGATTTAAACATGCAGCTTCATTGCTCAAGCTACCCTTGACTTGCCAGTACCGAAGACGCGAACACATTTGGTCCAACCATTACAGAGCTCCGTGAACGGAGATTTAGCATTGACAGCTAACAGCATGGGGTCAGAACTTTACACTGTGTTTTAAGCGTCTTAACATGCTCCACATCTCACACCAAAAGTTATGCAACATCAGCAGACACCTTTCAACACAGCACTGTAGCGTGTATGACTCAAAATGAATAAAAAAAGTAGTTAAAACAGTGTGTTTGTGCAAGCAGCTACATATCTGTTTGTTGACATCCGCGCTTTCCGGTAGCTAGACCAAACTAGTCAATCCGTCGAGCGTGCGCTTACTCCCTCACTGACGGAGACGGAAACGTAATCCAGCATTTTCGTGTTTCTGTTCATAATGTACATGTCCATGTTACAGCCTGTCATGAGCCATGAGCCTTACAATAGCCTGTTAAGCCTGTTAAGTGCACACTCGATGGATATGCTAGTTTGGTCTAGCTACCGGAACACACGGATGTCAACAAACAGGTAAGTAGCTGCTTGCACAAACACACTGTTTTAACTACTTTTTTATTCATTTTGAGTCATACACGCTACCGTGCTGTGTGCTAAGGTGTCGGCTGTTGTTGCATAACTTTTGGTGTGAGATGTGGAGCATGTTAAGACGCTTAAAACACAGTGTAAAGTTCTGACCCCATGCTGTTAGCATTCAATGCTACGTCTCCGTTCACGGAGCGCTGTAATGGTTGGACCAAATGTGTTCGCGTCTTCGGTACTGGCTAGTCAAGGTAAGCTTGAGCAATGAAGCTGCATGTTTAAATCGACCGAAGTTCTCCTTTAATGGATCTAGTGGACATTTGGGAATAAGTCCTTCACCATCTGCACACACCGACACAGTCCTAAGCAGGGTTTTTATCAGGGGTTATTAGTGAGAACACCTGTGCAGGTGGACTGTGCGAGTGTGGAGGCTTCCAATATCTGCACATCCAAAGAAGAAGCAGGTGTATTTTTATGCGTGCTCCTGTGAAGGTGACCCGGGACTCCGCTGACTGTGACGGCTCACGGGTAGATGGCTAAATGAAGGATTTCGCCGCGTCTCCTGTCTTTCATATCAGAGGGACTTCCTCCCTGGCGTCTCCCCTTCTGCGTGCTCCGTTCAGACCTCCTGCCATTTAATAAAAGAACAAAAAAACACTGACGAGCGCGCCGCCGACTCCTCTGATGAACAACAGAAAGCAACTTTTGTTCCCTGAGCCGATCGTGGCTGACAGAAATCAGCGTGGTATCAGGGAACACACCGGGTGATTTCTCTTTTATCTGAAGAGTGATGTTCTGCAGTTTAGTTCTCACCTCTGGCCTCATTAAAGATGATTCTCCTGTTTTTATCTTTCCACACTGCGAGCGAGGCGTGGTTTGGAATATATATTGACATCTGGCTGTGTAGCCCTGTTTTCACTGAGGGGTTAGAAGCCGGTCTATTCTGTCTCCGGCTGAGCGAGCATCGTCCTTCACTGATCAAAGACGAAGATAACAATACTCAGAGTCACCTGGCGGCCGGCCCGGCACAGACAAAACACCGAGATTGGAGAAACACGCCACACACTCCAGCTGGGGACTCTTCTCCAGAGTTACTTCACATGCCGGTCGCTTCAAATGGCACAGAAGAGATTTCTGTGAGGAAAACCTTGAACGGCGATGCTCAGAAATCCAACAGTGCCTCATCAGTAAACTGCACGCGGCAGCTCGTGTTTACTCTCCGCGGCCGCTCTGCGCCGCTTTATTCGAGGAAGGGAAGAGATCTGACGCCATTTGGTGCAGCTTTCTCTGAGCAAGAGGCCTCGCTCGCCGCTCATCGTGAGGCAGTTCAGATGTTGCTGTAGAGGAACACCAGGAGGGAGGTCGGCGGCGTGAGAAGCTCAGTCGCTAGAAGAAAATGTTGGCATCCTACATTTCTGCAAAACCACTGCAATGTCGGATTTGTCTGTTTTATGCACATCGGCGTTTGCACAATACATGTTCAGAAGCCCGGACATCCATTTTCTTCAGCTTATCCAGCCTGGTATCAGTAAATGGTGGTCATTGTACGCGCTATCGCTTCACTTTTTCTGCTTTTTAAACGCCATTTAATCTCAATATTGGGCATGAATTTTCCCACATTTTAGAGACTAAATAATTGATTCTGGTTCTGGGCTGTTGGTCTGACAAAACAAGTGGCTTATGGAAATCATCTTGAGCTCTGGAAGATTTTGACGGGTATTTTGTGACATTTTATAAACTAAGCTTCACTGACAAATACTGAAAATAATCATCACCGCAGCCTACATTCATTTTTTTTTTTACCCGTTCAAAAAAAGTCATTGTGCTCTGTGAACCTTTTCTAATGCAGTCCAGAGCTCAACTCCTCAGTGTCTCGGAATCTCTGGTGCGTAGATAAAAGCATGAAAAAGCGTCCTTGATCACAGTTTTTTGCCATTTTGTCACCATTTGATAATTGAATACAGTGATCTGGACTTAATATGTTACTAAAATGGATCTCGTAGACAGCTTCTGTTGGAGTTTGATCCACTACTGAAACACCCAGACACTGTATTGATGAGTCGGAATAACTTCGGACATGCATGTGAATCAGAGCAAGGTTTTTTTTTTGCCTTTATGCTGCGTTTGTGTTCTTTGGCGAAATATCTGTGCTGCTTAACAGGTTAATGTCCACAGGAAAATTCATGTCCATCCAGTAGTTTACAAGAAGGCTATTGGGTCATTTCGACCTGTTGGTAGCCTTCGAGAAGAGATCAGAGATTCACCAAAGTGATAAAGAATCATCCTCTGGTGAACGTAAAAATCCACTCCAAAATCCTGTGGACCAAAGATTTGAACTGCCGGAGCAACATTTGCATCGTAAGCATAAAAGTTCTTATCAGGCCACAGACTTTACATTTCACTTGCAAATAAGATGTTCTAACCGCAGAGGAGATAAATGAGTCTTTGGTTCTCGTACTGTCGAGCTTGAAAGGGAGGAAAAAAAATCTAAATCCCTTTTGCATTTCAAAGTTTATATCCTCTAGGACACATGTCCAGGCTCCAGAATCATCTCCAATATAATGCGGTCCCTTAATATATCCACGCTCCTTCTCCCGCTCTCGGAGCCGGTGTGACAAGTTGAGCATTATATGACATCCCATGAGACTCGGGGAAAATGGGCCACGCTGCAAAAAGTAATATCACTCCAGCTACGAGCACATCAGTGATAGCTGCGGACTATCAGAGCTTGTAGGATGCCGAGGGAAACGATTATGGGATTAACATTTAGGGAAAGTGTGTTTTAGCAGCATCAGTGAGGGAGACGATTAAAGTAATAAAAAAAACCCACAACAAGGAGCGACGAGGGAAGGAAATTAGAAAGCTGTGGGCAGCGACACTCCCAGAGAACGCGTTTAAAGACGACGATCGTGTCTGGAATGATGGAAGGGAACAAAAGAGGGGAAAGAAAAATAAACTCCCTGTGAGACAAAGGAAAGAAATTTGTTTTATTTAATAAAAATGTCTCGTGTATGATTTTTCTTTACAAACGGCAAAAATCTTCACTGGGGCAAATGTTTGACAGGAAGCAAATCTCAGAGCACACCTGGGCTTCTTTGTTTTTCAAGTGCACCTGGAGAACGCAGTTAACAATTTCAGTCCCCAAGGTCTGAAACAGAAGAAGGTCCAAACTCAGAACTGATAAATGCTGGAGGCAATTCGGGACCAACCGGATCTCCAGAATAAATGTTAGCTCAGTACGTTTCTGCAGAGCAACAGATAAAGTCCAACGTTTTTCTGAAGTTTCAAATGTACGTTTGTTTAGGTTGAATCCTACCTCTCTCTCTTCACAACGCTGGACTTATGCTCTGATTTGGTATGGACAAAAGAAAAAAAAAAAAAACTTGGTTAGAGTTAAGAAAGCATCATTATTTGGCTTAAAAACACATGTTTTGACCAAAACTGGCAGAAAGTGTCTGCAGGTTAAAATATCCAGCGGTGTGACTCGATGTCCAGGTGGCTGTAACAACACCACCACCATCCCCTTCACTCTTTGTAGAAAGTTCCCTTTTACAGTGATTTCCTAGATTAAATTTACCTCCTTCATGTTTGTATAAGTAAACAAAAAAAAACTGCTGACTCTGCACTATAGGTTTCATAAATAAATCAGCAGGTCCAAAATCCATAATTCTAATGGAACCAATGCATAATGGAGGTGGATTTCATAAATAACACACGTGCATCATTGCTTACAGCCGGTATAGTGTAATATGTGAATATGTAACATAGACATGGTGTTTTCTATGGAGGACCAAACCTGACATAAGTATAAATAAATGCATAAATAAATGCATAAATAAATAAATAAATAAATGCTGAAATAAATGTATAAATAAATAAATGCATAAATAAATACATGCATAAATAAATAAATAAATGCTGAAATAAATGTGTAAATAAATAAAGTATAAATAAAAGAATAAATGTATAAATTATTTATACATTTCTGTTCACCTACATTTATTTATTTCTGTATTTCTGTTCACCTACATTTATTTATTTCTGTTCACCTACATATATTTATTTCTGTATTTCTGTGTCCATATGTAAATGAGGAGGTAGGAGGTCCTAACCTCAGTCAAGAGCATGATTGGTCAAATTGGTCAGCATTTATTTATTTATTCATTTATTTATGCATGTATTTATTTATGCATTTATTTATATATACATTTATTTCAGCATTTATTTATTTATTTATGCATTTATTTATTTATTTATTTATTTATTTATTTATACTTATGTCAGGTTTGGTCCTCCATAGTTTTCATCTTCATATAGAAACTTAGAAAATAACACATTTCCCTTTCATTTTATGTTAATAACAGCCTTTCAGAGAAACTGTATACAAATTAAAGGCAGCAAAAAAAAAGTAACTTACTCATAACCAGGTGGCATTTATCAAGACGAAACAAGTGTTTCATGGTACGTTTGTGTCTGTAAAAGAGTGACACCGCAGCAGCATCGCAGCCTCATCTGTTCGCTGTCCGCCAACGAGCCGCGCATCCCTGACGCGTTCGTGCCGACCTTCCTCGCCTGAGACGTGTAATCACCACTGCGAAGGTTGAGGTGTCTGTTGAAACCGAATTCTGGATAAATTGTTTCTCTGTCTGCTCATTCTGTCGGCAGAAACGAAGGCTGGTGGTGAAGTTATTCAGATTACTAACCACTGACACCGTCCTGTGGCCTCGCCGTCAGTGCTCAGTGCTCAGTGCAGTCTGAGTGGGACTACAATCCATGAGCAGGTTGAGACAAAAAACGTGTTCGTCATGAAGTAACCGGTGGGTGGAACCACACCGTCCTACAGTTTGAGCGATTGAACAGGAGGCGGCCTCGCCCTCTGGCTCCGCGGGGATTTCATCACTCGAGGAGAAACACCGGTTGCCGTATTGATTTCAATCTAAAACACAAAACAGAAAAAGATCGATACTGCGCGTGGGAACCACCCCAACCCTGTGCCGCTCAGAACGGCACGCATTAAAATGTCAACGTGAGAGCTAAAGTGCGGCGAGGACGCGGGGCTGTTAAATCAAACAGCTCCGACGCCGACAGGAAAATGAGTGTGTTTGCATTTCATTTAAGATCAATCTGGTGTTTAAGTGTTTGTTTAAGTGCTTACTCATCTTATTTACATACAGTCGTCGATGTAATCACACTTCTCGGTTTGGCTCGAGGGCAACAGTATTTTCTGTTTGGAAGCATCACCCTCTGGTTTCAGCTCGGGAGACTGAAAAACAATATTATTTATAAGGTGTGTTGATAATGATGTTCATTATGAGGCAGCAGAACCATTTAATTCATCCCGAAGCTTAATTTAATCTTGCTTCCACTGCAGCACATTTTATATAAATGAATTAAATGTAATGTGTGAAAATGTGTCACATGTAGTTTTGAACCAGCTGTAAATTATCATCGCCGGCCTCTTTCAGCTCATTGTCATGTGTGCTCACACAGATAGTATCAGCAGAATAATACAGGGAAATTAAAATGTCCAGGATCACACAGGGTACGCTCCACATGTATCAGTGCGAGGTCACAATTTGGACGTTAAGCATCCACATTATCAGCCCATCCATCTTCCGCTTCTTCCTCCAGGTCTGGGCGGAGGTGGCGGCAGCTCCTCCTGGAGAATTATGAGCTGTTTGGACTGTAGTATTTTGTCTGAGTGTGAGGCTGCTTATTACAAGACAAAAACATGAACCCTGTTTGTCATAATCTTTGGTTTGGTACTTTTACAGAAGAAAGAAAGAAAGAAAGAAAGAGGTACTCCATTACAAGTAAAAGTCCTGAATTCAAAATGTCACTTATTTATAAGTGCAGACGTGAATGTCCTCATTATGCATTTTGTTTTTATAAAATATCATTCTGTTTTCTTTTACTAACACCTACACGTGAGAGCATTTTGTTGTTCGCATTAGGACTCTCATGATGTCTGTTTTTTTACTACACAATTGTCGAGGCCAAATCATTCTCAATAATGTTATTATCACAATATCTACTGCAGAGAAATCAAATCTGTCTTTAACTTTGGTCACTGTGTGTTTTATCTCTTTTTTGGCAAATGAATTAAACCCAAATTACAAGTGTACAGAAGTGAACAGAGAGTCTGTAACAAAAAATTACTATCAACCACTCAGTAGTGAAGAGGCAACAAGATGACCTCAAAATGCAAAGATTCATTCGGCCTAAACTGTATTTTTCACACAATATTATTATTATTATTATTATTATAAATATTGCACAATTCACAATCATGTTATATAAGCAAAAAGAGGTTTGAGTATATATATATATATATATATATATATATATATATATATATATATATATATATATATATTCCACTGCCAAAAAGACAGATGTGAACTCTGATCCAATCCAGAGGTATTAATAAAAGAAAATTACAAAAGTGCACTTATTTAAATACATATTTATATTTATATTTAATTAATTAATTAATTTAAGTTTAATAAGCCCAGAAAGGAAAATGAATAGCCCTTTATCTTTTTGTTTTTTTATGGATGAAATATTCAGCATCATACTTAAAAGGAAAAATCAAATAAATGTAGGTGAGTAAAAAGTTCAATGTTTCCTCTAAAATGACGCGTAGTGGAATCAAATAGCATAGTAAATTTCACCAAAGAAAACCCAGAGTTCAGATGTGATTTGTGATTGGTTAGTTATTTATTAAAAAATAAAAGCCCCAAAAATGTGGAACTGTTCCTTTAAACGCCTGAGTTCCTGTTCGGCTAAACGGCCGTCTCCTGTCAATAAATCAATAAGAGATAATATGATGAATTTAGAATTTATTTTTATCGCTACATCGATAAATTCCTCCGGATCACTGCGGAGTCCTGGAGCTCATAAACCCCGACACGGATCGCACTGAATCAAGCCATCAAATAACAGGTAGACCAGCTGCCGGCAGTAAATCTGAGCCGCTGCCTGTAATGGTGAGTGCTCTGAACCATTGTGAGTGCGACGGCTGAGGACAGTGAACATGCCAACGCGGCCATATGGAGCAGATGTTGCCTCCTAATCAGGCACTTCTACTGTGGCCTTTTTATTGCATCAATATCGAGCAGATTAGATGGGCTTAATGGACAGGTGGCCACATGGAAGAGCATGTGGGAGGTTTAAAATGAAAGGCTGAAGGACACAACTGTACAGGAAGGGAGAGGAGCATCGGAGCATCTGGTCTGAGCCGGCTGTGAGCCACGAGCTAAAGCCTGCTTGATGTTTTATTTGTATTTCGCTGATGTTTTGTGATTTTTTGATTCATAATTGAATAAAGACTGCTGGTTCTCAAAGGCGTTTCCTTAGTTGTTTTTTTTTTTCCCATTGATTGCCTTTCTTTCGGGCAGTTTGTTTCAGTTTCAGTTTTTATTTTTAATCAATGTGACATAATTATATTAACGAGCTTGATGTGGTGCATTTGAGATCAGCGCTCAACGTCCCATTATCTTTTCTACGATATTTACATTTGCTTATCATCTCTACGATTGAGTCCTGCCATGATTTCAGAAACCAATTACCAGAATAATCGTTGGTAATGTACTTTCCTGCAAACCACTGACATATTCAAACTTCATTTTTCTTCTATAATTATTTAGGTTCAATTTGATGTTGTCACGACGCTGTGCTTGCGGTCTGTTTAGGTGAAGTACCCGGACACGGCTGGAAAATGTCGTGACATCTCATCAGAAACATCCGCTGGTTTCATCGCAGTGTTTTCTGGTTTTCCCTCTGATGTCCTCTGGCCGTTCTGCCGGAACCCTCTGTGATTTACAGGCTTTCCTGATGAACAGATGGCTTTTTCCTGTTGCTAATGTATCCACTAACGGCAGCTAACTGTGCCGGGCTCGGTCGTTGACGGGCCCAAATATAAACTCTGCAGCCAGTTTGATATCAAGGAATCCATCACAGAGGTGGTGCACGGAGCTGAGCCGCTGCCGGACGGTTACCACTTGCTCATTTACTCATATATGTCGTCAAACTGGCAAACTTAAATGCGGTGGTTTGGCCGGCCCCGTCATGACTTAATCAGCTGTGTTTACTCAGAGCTCCCAGTGATCCGGGCAGACAGAGCTACACATGCTACTCCGGCATGTGGGCAGCGTTGGTCACTTTAAGCAACTACACTGTTGGCTACGATAACAAGTCCCATTCTACGTGACCGTTTTTACAGCTAACGCTTAAACGTGTAGAAGCAAATAACACTCCACCTTTCGTCTCACGTTGCCTTTAAGGTAACCTGCTTGTAATTTACTTGAATACATCCATTTCGTGTCTCCTCGTTCTCTTCAGCTCACCTGGAATACTGCACCCTTTACTCTTCTACATTTATCTGACAGATGCAGTTACAGTTTACTCTTCAGACTAAGATTAAAACATAATGAGATTATGAAATACAGTGCAACGTTCAAGACTGAATTAGTTGTTTAAGATCCTTTTCAGCCTGTGACCCGAAATGTTGGTTCGCTGCTCCACCAAAGGGAGATTTTCCTTTAAAACTGTGCTTCAATTTTAACAGCCTTATAATTTCAAAGCCAAACGTGGTTAAATTATTCATTATCACGTGATCAGAAGAAATGGCTAAAACATGTGTGTAGCAGAGCTTTATTTCTTCTCGATGATCACTCGACCTCCCTTATTTTGTGATCATCAGGAACATGCTTAACCTGCTCCGTCCGTAACACGCTTTGCATTTTATTGCAGAGCAGCTGTCCATCATCGAGTCATTTTTGATTGGTTTCATGGCCACGGAGAGCCGAGTCCTCGCTCCTCACCGGGGATCAGAACTACTTCCATTACTTAGATTGGAATTTCTAGTGCACCAGTGTTTATAGGATCATATGGGCTTAATGGGCAGGTAAGGACCTGGTGCAGCATCTGGGTAATGAAGGTTCGTGCACACACACACACACACACACACACTACACAAACACACCTACACACACAATCTTTACATGGACCAAATACGAGCCTTCAGGAGAGCTGTGGGAGTGTAATGGGATTATGAACAGATGTTGCAGACTGTAAACGTCAGATGAAAACTGGAAAGCTGTCTGAATGTCAAGAACAAGTGACACGAGTCCGCTGTTCTGGACATTCTGCTCAAAGCTGGATATTTTTAACAAGATGTCAGGACATTTTCAGGATGTTTTGTGGCGACAAAACCAGATAGACTCAGCCAAAACCGAATCCCTAACCAAGTGTTGTTCAGTGTATCGAAGATTTAAATTGCGAAAAATGAAACGTTTTTATTAAGGACCTTCCTTCTTTAGGCGTAATTTTGAAGTCGGCCTGGTGTCAACACTGCCCTTACTCTCTGGCGTCTACGTGCGCGTGTAAAAATCAAATTATTTGATTATGTATGTAATCTAGTTTTATTCATTACGAAAACATCAAGTTTTGGCCTAAAACACTTGGTTCTGTCGCCTTTTATTCTGCCGACTGGGCTGTTTTTTGCGTGTGTTCAATTCACAGACAGTCAAAATGTATTTTTCATGCAACTGATACTTCCTGTGCTGTGGATCAATGTAGCTATTACACAATTTGATGTGTAGTGAGACTGAATGAGTCGATTATGAAGATCCTGTGATGGGAAGAAGTTTGTGTCCTTAGATTCACCTCGGTCCCCTGAGCAGCACGGATCTCCAAGCATCGTATTTTTTCCCACTGGCTGAATAATATAAATGTTCTAGTTCTGTCTTCATTTTAATTTGTTGCAATCACAATGTCACTAAATTCTAACGGACTCCTGCCTTTAATCTCGGTATCATAAACCAGCCAGCCGTGGCTCGTGGCCTGAATTCATCCCATCCGACATTGCAGACGTGTGTCGGGTCACTGAGGGCAAAGATTAGCCACATTAGCAGCGCGGCCGTGAACTGAGGATGTGTCGGAGTTGCTCTCTTGGCTGCTAATCCTGCTCTTCCTATTCCTGCTCAGGACTCGGGGAGAGAGAGGGAGCAGAGCAGCTCATTCCCTCCCTCGTCCTCCTCGTCTGTACCAGCCTGAGTTGTGACAATTCAATCTGTTCGGCGTCTTCGAGCATGAATTATGGATGAACCCTGCAACCTGTGAATGCGGCGGGGGTTTACGTTGATCGAGCAGCCCCGCGCTTTATAACTCCTCCTGCTCGTGTCAGCAGCTCAGTGTGGATTTGAAAAGAGGTTGGGGGGAAAAAAAAAATAATCAAGGTAATTTGCGGAGCATCAAAGCAAAGCATCCTGTTAGCATGCCGGTATTCCCCCGGTGACAGACCCCAATGATTGACTGGCGTGTGCTGAAACGCATTAGCTGTGTTCATTCTGGCTCCGAGTCGTTTCTGATAACAATTAGTCAGCATCGGAGCTCTTCAGCAGAGAATGCTGTGATGCTGCCGCCCGGGTCGGGCGAACAGAAGCCATCGATTTGTGGAAAGATGTTTTTATGTAGTCGAGTGCAATTACAAAACATTTGGAGAGCGGCGAGCGGGTGAAAGAGCCACTAAAAGATATGAAAACAAATAACTGTTATGTTGGATCCTTTTAACCCCTGATATTTTTTCCCATTACCAGAGATGGGTTACTATTTACCAGTTATGTTCTTTTTGTCTCCCGGGACGGCAGCATCGATCTGTTTTGGATGGATTGAGATGAAATTTTTAAACAAACATACAAAGAGGATGAAGCCAGAGCCTTTATAAGACAGCGACAGAGCACATCAGGCATTTTGAACAAAAAAGTCTGTGATGGTGGTTGCATGGCACATATCCTAACCCCTTCCTTCCAAAGCCAATCGCTGCAGACGAACCGGGAAAGATATCGACCAATCGCGCTGGAAGCACACAGTTGGCCTGCTTTTAATGAGCAGGGAAAATGAGGATATCACACTAACACACATGTTTACCAAGCACGGTGAGCAGTGGCATGCACAGACTTAATGAAGGGCAGGGGCGAAAAGAAGGGCACTTTAGCGCACGTTTTGGCTCCCAAGAGGGCACTTTAGCACGTGTTCAGGCTCCCAAGAGGGCACTTTAGCACATGTTTGTGCTCCCAAGAGGGCAGTTTATCATGTTTTAACCAGCCAAGGGGGCAGTTTAGTGTGTTTTGCCAACGAAGAGCGCACTTTGGCATGCTTTTTTGGCTCCCATGAGGGCACTTTAGCACACGTTTTGGTTCCCAGGAGGGCACTTTAGCACACGTTTTTTGACAATGGGGCACAAGGGGGGGCAGTCACCCCCCTTGTGCCCCAATTGTCACTGACAGTGAGGTTACAGTACTTATACAGCAAAGATTATACAGTAAAACTCACATTTGTTTAATGATGTGCTGACCATGACGCGGCACTACATGGCACGGCACGGCCATCTGTTTTTAGCCATAAAAGAAGTTGGTGTCATGAACCCTTGCAAATGTTCACTAGAGGCGTAACTTGTAGGACAAATGTGTTTTAACCTTATTTTTGGGCTTTCCGTATCACATTTGACTGGCGATTCTAA
Source organism: Sparus aurata (assembly GCF_900880675.1). Classification (NCBI taxonomy): domain Eukaryota; kingdom Metazoa; phylum Chordata; class Actinopteri; order Spariformes; family Sparidae; genus Sparus; species Sparus aurata. The sequence goes on along the minus strand of NC_044199.1, from coordinate 30,631,935 downwards.
ACATGTAAGTGAAGTTGTGGCTCTTGCCTCATTCATTCAGACAGGAGCCAGGTCTTGTTAACTTGGAATAACTGCCCACGGATGTTGCCAAGATGGAAAAGCAACCGGTAAAACTAATCAAACAGCTAATTGGACAAAGCAAAAGCCTGGAAGAGTTGCCAAATAACCAGACAGGCCAACCCGATACCAGAATACATGCTGACTGATGACAGTTCTGCCGTCAGAAGAGGTCATGATGTGGCTTAACAAACACACCTGGAATCCCAACTTTGAAATTCTTAAAATTTGTCCAGAGGTCTCCTTAGATGTCACACAAACAAATGTTGAAATGCTCTCTCAAACAGTGGTCACTCCACTCACTCCACCACCACCATCCTCTCCACCTCCCTGCTATGATGTTGTAATAAACATGTACTGTGAGCGTGACATGACGTTTCCTGTAGCCTGCTACTGTGAATGAATTAGTGGTTTGCAGAAACGTTTAAGGAAAAAAAAAAAAAAAAAAGCAGGAAACACCTCAGGGACAGAGAGTGTACGAAGCTCACCTCCGATGATTGCATGTCAGCGCTGAAATGATTCCACTGTGATCCACTGATCCACTCACATCTGTCTCAAGGAAAGTATGAAGAGAAGAAGTCTCTGATCAGCTGATGTCAGCTTTTATCCGATTGCCAGTTGAGCAGAGCGATATCTCCGTGCAGTTTGTCAGGGCGGATGACCCGAGCCTGTAGGACACGTTTCGTCTTGGGGAATATGTCACGGAATATGACATAACTTTATGATCAGCACTTTAAGTGGTGGAAACTCCTCTGGCAGGTTGTTTTAAAGAATTGGTTTTCTTAAAACAACACTCTCGTGCCCAGATGATTTGAAATGATCCCTTCCTAATGCACTTCCTGTGTATGAGCTGAGGGATAGAAATCCACAGTCCTCGTTCTGTGCAAAGATGCATTATACATTGAGCTGATGTGAAGCTTCGGCAGCCTGAGTGAGAATAGTCAAGTGGATATCTCCCAAAGTCTTTTAAGAGAGAATTTATCATTTTTGTGTGTGCTCACAGTGTTTCTGTGCTGAGCTGCAGCGGAGGAGAAGATATCTTTGCGAGTGACTGACTTTTTCTATGTCTACGTTTCTGAGTTAAAGCAAAGTGCTTTTGTTTTATAGTTACATAAACTCAAGGCTCATTAAAAGCAGCGAGACAGACTCCTGCTCCTCTGCTCGGCGCAGTGAGCTGCTAAACAAGGAGGCACTGAAGACGATGACGGACAGATGAGACCAAACAGAATAAATGCTTCATTTTCAGTTGTCACCTAATCAGTCCCTCCAGGAAGCTGTGATGCACGGCACACAGCAACTTTTCCCCAAATTTGACCAATTATCCCGGTGTCTTGTGAGTTTTTTTTCAGTCATAGCATCCCCCAGGATGAGACGATGAGTCACACCAACACGTTTTCACTCCCAGCTCATTAAATACAGCAGCTTGGTCAGTGGTCTTCAAACTACGGCGCTCTACCATGACCTCTAGCGTCGGTTCTGCACAGTCAAGTTAGCAAAAACACATTTTAGGACTGTTATTAACATTGTGAAAATGTTACAGTTTGGTAAGGTACGAAGCAAATAGAAAAAAATGTTAAACTCACTTAAAACAAAACCGCCTTGACACTTGGTCACACACAGGATGCAAACCCCTGGTCTCTGGTGGCGGAGCCAGCGTGTGACCCGTACAGCCACCCATCCAACCCTCGACTCTGACTTTTCTTGCACTAGAGGGGCCGTTCAAGACGTGACACCAGGGGGGGGTAACTACAGACTCAAACTTGAAAGAACACGGCTAAGTCTGAATGAAGACATGCAGACATACGTAACACAAACGTCTCCCATTTTAATACAAGAATTACTGCGCAGTGGTTACCACGTAGTATGAATCATTATTGGTTTGCTTGACAATTTGTATGTGTGTGTCTCTGTGTGGTGTGCAAGCTATAATCAATATATCAAGTGGAATGTAACATCAATCTAAATGGAGATTGTGTGTGTGTGTGTGTGTGTGTGTGTGTGTGTGATAAAGTCAGTTTTTCTTGCTCCCTCAATTTTTACTGCAGAAAAGCACGTCAGAACAGTGCAACATGCTCTGGGTTTGCTTTCTAGTCGATGCAATCGTCCATCGCTGACGGCTGACAGTGTTGGACTGCTGGGCCCTGTTCCATCCTCACATCAGGACCAGAGAGCATGGAGAAGTAGTGTCTGCTCTCAGAGTTGCCATAAGGCGAGAGTTGTTGTTGGTGTTGTTGTTTGTGATACGAGGGAGAGAAAATGAAGAGACGTCTGTTTTGCTGCTCGATGCACTAACATTACTTCTTCGTGTCCTGTATGTTATTTTCTTATTAAACCAGCTCAATTAGGCGAACCAAAGACCCTCGGTTACATCGAGGGCACTGTTGACTCTCTCTGTGGGCTGCTGCCACTGTGTTTCTCTCAATTGTGCTGTTGTATTTGTGTTTCCTTAGCTTAGTGTCCTCAGTAGAGGCGGCCGCGGACTTCTGAGGCTGAATAGAGTGAAGTTACTGCCACGTGGTGCAGAGACAAAGACACTTTTAAACCTGGCACAGGGATGTGTTATGTGAAAAATCCTGTAGGGACTTCAAGATGTGGATAAAATATACTTATCGACTGGTATTTGTGTGTTAGAAGCCCCATGATTTGTCACTGATGATACTGAGTGGTGACAAGACAGTTTGACGTACAGTATGCATCACCGCTTCTGTATGATCTCAGTGTTGACACATGAGTCCTTAATGTCAAACGTCAAAACCAAAACCTCTGGTGGCTATAAAAAAAAAAAAGAATCTGAACCCAAAGTGGTTCATTTACTTCATCATTAACATGTTGATGAGTCTCATTTTGACCTGATCCTGTGAAAACACACATGAGCTGAAGCCTGTACGTGATAGTCAGGTGTAAACAGAGGGAAAAATCATCAGTCCAAATCATGCTATTCTCACATAATGCAGCTGTGTGCATGAATATAATCTCCAAAGTGTGTGTCAACAATACAAATCCGGGTTCAGACTTTGTGCTCAGCCTTTTCCGTCAGCGCGCTCTCCAGCTGTGTGATTTTTTCTGTTTCACGTTTCTGCTCATGCGATTGATGTTTTTTTTGTGTGTCAGCCGCACTCTTGTGTCTCGACTCGCATTGATTTTTGCCGAGCAATTTTTTTTTTTTCAAATCCATAACTCTGACTGGTTGCGTGCAGAGACACAGAGGCAGCAAGCGGCGGCGTGGCGCTAGCAGGCGGCAGGTATAAATACTGACGCAACAAACAGTAAAGAACAGAAAGTCAGCGGGCGGAGAGCAGGGCATCACAGTGACATAGGAGATGTTGTTCTGGGCTCTTTTTCTAAAACAACATTAGAAGTTTTGTTTCTTTCCTCGATGTCTACTGACAGAAAAAATTACTTGCAGTTTCGTGATGAACAGTATTTTTAATAACTTTTCTGCGCCATTGCCGTCCTGTGTGCTCCTGTTGTATTTTCCTTTAACTTCTACTGAATAGCCACACTGCTCTCTGCCAGCTGCAGGCTCATCTCCTCCGGGCCGTCATGAGTGGATCTGATCCAGGGACTGGACCTGAACAGGCATGGACTGACGATGCTTATGGCTGATGAGCCCTAACGCACAGGAACGACGGCATTGTTTCACCCTCATTTTTATTCCAAAGAGGGTGAAAGTCGCCTGGCAGCTCTGCAGTAGTTTGCCAAAATCCGACAGTCAAATATGGTGCAGCGGTGGGTCTGGAGGAGAGGATCTTGGACCATTTCCACCTTCCCGATTTGTAGGATGTTTAAAAAGAGAAGAGAGCCTGCACAGTGTCAGTGTGTTATGTCTCTTGGAGCAGACAACAAGCAGTAAAAAGTTATATAGAGTGGAAATGGACGAGGTTTTCCCCTAGAGTGTCCAAGGGGTATTCTTGTGGGCCACAGGACAAACCATGACTTTATTAATTCATTTAGTGCATTATGGAGACATGAAAGCAGATAGAAACGGTGTCAGGCTGGATCACCAGTCAGTCTTCTATTTCCCGGGAGATGTCGTGCACGTTGGCAGACAGAACAGCATCGTGAAAGCGAGTTTACGTTGAATCAATCATTCTATGGCCATTACACCGTGCCATCAAGGTTTTGCCATAGTTTGAATTTTTGGTTTTGATATTTCCTGTTTTATTTTGAAGTTTCGTCCACATGTGTCACGTTTTGCTTTCCATTTCCTCCCTCTGTCCGTCCGTTACGCCCTCGTCTTCCCCTCCGTCTCTGTCAGTTCGTCCGTTCTGATTGTCACGTGTCTCCTGTTCCCGTCCGTGACCCTGCGTCAGTCCTGATCCTCGTGTTCGCAGCTCGTCATCTGTTCCCATTTATTTCATAATAAGATTGAGCATTAAACGTGTTGTTGCCAGTGTAAAAGGGCTCTTTGTAGCAATTTACATGAATTAAAAAAACTTTTTGTTTTTGGCCATAAGTGTGCGGATTGTAACAGAACGTGAAAATCGCTCCTTCTCCGTTCGTCTCGGTTGTCTAAACAAGCCTGTGGATGATTTATGTTTTTCAGCGCTGCTGAACCGGTCCAAAGGATGTGACAAAGTTTCAACAGAGCCCCTTTAAAGTACAAAAAAACATGTCTATTGCCAGATTTGTGACAAAAATAATTATATGTAAATTCAAAATTGAAGCGTATAAAAAAGGTAACAGTCTGTTATAAAAGCTAGAGGATGAAATCTAGCAGCGACAGTGACTTGATGAAACACAGCATCACTATGTTGAATAAACTTGTGGATTATGTTGGTACACAACTCGAACAGATTTTATATTAAGACCTGAAACATTTCAATGCAGAATTTCTACATATTATATTTTTAATACATAGTTGTTACCGAAAATATGTAAGGGATAATGCCCGACTTCGCGGAGGCAACGCATCGGACGGTCCTTAGGCCTCCGCGTCGTCCATTAACTTCTGTTTATGGACACCTCGAAGGGCATTATCCCGCTTATACCATGGTCACTTGCCAAAGAAAAGAAATTCGGACCATTAATTTACATTTTCATGCGTTTTACAATCAAAATATAAAGTTTTTCACAAGCCATAACTTAGTTTCCCTGGTAACGCCTGAGGGTTTGACTAATACCTGGAACAATCATTACTCTCCCGTAAGATTCTTATGCAACGGAAGCGTTGTTCACTCCTCCAGTAAATAGGACGGATCATAGATACGACTTGGCAACTGGAGATATTCTAGTCCGCTCAGCGATAAGCCAGAAAGCTAACGCTATGCTAGCAAGATTCAAAGTCAATAACACTGCGTACGGTTGACAAACAATAAATATAGTTTGACAGTATGCTAGCTAACACGATTAGCTAGCTAACCAGTCATGTCATTGTCCCCAAATCAATAGCAAGATGTTCACGAACAAATGACCGGCCGTGTGTAACGTTATTGTGGCCGCAGCCTGAAGTAGAGAGTTGAACAGCGAACGGGATGAGAGATTATTCGCGTAGCAGTAAGTTTAGAGGGGAAGTGAACTTTCTGCAGCTTGTGTGTTACAGTCGCCACCCTGTGGTGTTCAGAGGATAAGACACTGAAGGACTGACAGTCAGACTGCACTCAGTGCTGGAAATAAAATATTAAGATTTGATACGCCAGCTAGCGCATTCATTTACAGCGGTGAACAGTCAATTTGACTGGAACTACTTAGTAGGTGTCCATATATCAGGGGTTAATGGACACCCTGCAGCCAATCAGAATCGAGTATTCCCCCAGACCATGGTATAAAACTGGTTATTTACTATTTGACCAATCTCTCAAATCACAACTGAAAAAAAATATATATATTTCTTGTATCATCCTTTGAATCCACAATTTTATGCCGTTTTCACCGACAACAAACGGGAGTAAGAATGCACTCACACACGCTCACAGCACATTCGCCACATATGCTTTGTTCTGTGCTTACAAAATAGATGTGTTGGCTGCTTGGATTTCCATCAGAGACACGATTAAGCTTCATTTCCTCCTCTGCTGGCTGCGGCTCAGCTCTGTTGAAGGGGGCTGCAGCGAAAAAAAAAAAGAAAAAAAAACCTGATGGAACAGATGGTGGCTGTTTTGGACCTCACCGGATCGGTAAATACCTGCTGAACACCCGCCTCAGTCTGATGACATTTCCAACACGCTGCTCTGCTCTGAGGTTTTCATTTTGGATGAGTGACATATTTCAGAAGTGCTGTGTCATCACGAAAATCAGCCCACCTCCGCTGAAATGCCACCCATGTTAAAAGAAGCATAACAGGTTTATATTTTCAAAATATGGCAGGGTACATTTTTTAGTTTATCGTAACAGTAAGACAACTTGTTTCATCAGCGTGTTTGTATTGTGCTAATCGACCAGATGTGGGGAAAAAAAGCAGAAGTATCAGCTCAACATCCCCACCGCACTGTCGAACAGACTGCGTACAAGCAGCCTACAGCTGTGTGGAGTGTTTTGACGTGACATTGCTGAATTCAGACGATTACTCCCTGAGTGGCAAACACAAAACATTCAGCATCTGCCTTTGTGCATTCGCAAATGTGTTAAGAGTCGCTGTTCAGTGGGCTGCACAAACAGATCCACAAAGAATTGAGCCAGAAGACGTTTAAAGACAGATGAAGGCTAAAGAGGAGAGAGGCAACATGAAAGGACACTCGACTAACCACATACGTGCTGATCTGAATGAAACATGAAGTAAAATCTGAAATATTTTACAAATGCGTTCAAAGACAAACGTGTATAGGCTTTGAAGTCCCTGAGATTGTGATCAGGCTGATTAATCCTGCAGAGGCTTCTTCAGAGAAGCGTGTTTTATTCTGGCTGTGAAGATACATACAAGAAATCAACAGAAATATCTCCAGTGCTGTTTTATACGACGCATAGATCTGCCCATGTGATACTGAGCGAGCCTGTACGGAAGCCTCTGCATTTGTTCCGTAAACCCATTTATACTGATTTTTCCTTTCAGAGTGATTTTTATAAACTATAATTTGTTTTTCGACACAAATTGCTGCTCTTTCCATCCAGAGATGTCACCTGTTTGTTAGTTTAGCCGCTCAGTGTTGATGAGGGGTTTGTATGACGCACCCCGTGTTTACTCATTGACCACACTGCTATTAAATGTTTGCGATAAATGGAAGTTTTGGAAATATGATCTAAAACTGTCATTTTGTGGGACTGATATAGTTTAGCAGTGACATGAGAGTGCACCCAATGATACCTGACACTCGGAGTTAAGGTTTTAAAGGGATATTTTACCCCAAAACCCACATTTTTGTGCCATGTTTTGAAGATACCGGCTGTAGAGATGACTCTCAGTAATTATACAAAATAGTGCATGAAACTGGTCACAACAAAGTCTGCGGATTATCTTTGTTAACCAGGTCATGCCATCTGGAAAAAGACGTTACTGTTGAGTTTTTTAAATAGATTTGAGCACCACAAGTCGAGCGCATTCTTTTTCCACTACATTGTAGTAAAGACAGACATTTCGACAGTCGATATCTCCATAACTCAGCAACTCACACCAGCGCAATCTAGATGGACACAACAGCACAACAGGTGAGAGAAAATATGTATGTGATTCTGGGGCGAACTGTCCCTTTAACCTTATATGTTACATTATTTTTCTTTTTGTATCTTGCGCGTGTATCCTTTAGTTTTATTTTGTTTCCTCTTTATGCTGTAAAAAAACACTTTGGATCAACTGTGTGTGTGTAAATAATATATCAATAAAGTTGAGTTGAGTATATGATACTCTCAGTAGTGTCAATATGAGTAAATGTACTTTTCATCACTGAGTGAAAATCCCCCATATAAGTAGTATTAGTAATAGAGAAAAAAATATTAAAGTATCTGATATTTAATGTACTTATGCATTAAAATAACAAGTTAAAGTAAGTTATAAATATATAAACATGCATATACTGGATACTATGGGTTGAAAGTTTTTTCTAAAAGTGTGATTAAAAAAAGAGCTACTTTGGCTGTGAAAGTAACTTAAGTTATCAAATAAAATGTAGTTGAGTACAAAGTTAAGTGTAAAGAGGAAGTTTAAAGTAGCAAAGAATGGAAATACCCTAGTAAAGTACAGTTACCTCAAATTAGTACCGAACTTGTGTTGTATTGTTACATTTACCACTTCTGTCTTTTTCAAAATAACTCTTGATTTATGTCCAATGTCCCCTGGGTGCGTTTATCGGGTATACAGATGGTTATCAGCCCCCCCAAAAAGCGTTTGTCTTATTTCCGAGGTGCATTTGAAGGCAGCACAAACCGCCGGCCGGTCACAGAACTTTTCATGAAGGCTCAGTTTGGTTCTGATATTTGTGTATTTCACTGTGTCATCTACGGGCTGACTCGACTGATTTAAAGAGATCTCCTTCAGGACATTAAAGTCTGGTGTTGGCTGCACCTCCTCCTCCTCCTCCTCCTCCTCCACCTCCGCACCCCGCTCAGGCGGAAGCGCAGTAGTTCGCTCCCCCTAGCGGCAGAGCTGTCCGCCGCGCAGCGTCACAGCGCCGGCGTCCGTCCCCCAGTCACAGTGAAAGTTGTCTCCGCTTGGGAAAGCGGGGCTTCGGGACTCGATAGTTGCCACCGCCGCTGCTTCACACGCTTCCTCCCGGAGAGATGAGGCGGAAGGAGAAGAGGCTGCTGCAGGTCGCCGGGCTGCTCATAGCGGCTCTTCTTTTCCTCCCCAACGTCGGGCTGTGGTCTTTGTACCGGGACCGAGTGTTCGACAACTCGCCCGACACACTGGACGGTCCGGGCGGCATCCCCCTCATACAGGTAAGGGGTTCGGCTGCGGGGTGGCCGGGGAGGTCTCCACGGCTGTCTGCTGCTTTCACGGGGCTGCCTCGTAGTGTGTTCACGGTGACGGCACCCGCCAGAAAAGCCGTCAAATGTGAGTTTGTTCGCCGCAGTGGAGGCTGAGATTCGCCCGAGACGCTGCGTGATCTCGCCTCAGCCGTTTTACTCCCCAACACATCAACCTTCACATTCCCACACTGTGAGTGTGTGCGATGGGATTTTTTACAAAATGGACCTCTCGCAGCGCGGTGTCAGCGCGGTGGGTCGTTTGTTACAAAGCGGAGCAGGGTGACAGAGGGGCCACGTAGCGGACCGAAGCTGGGCGTCGCAGTAAAGTTAGAACCACACGGAGTTCAGGAAGTTGTCTAAAATGTGGAGCGGGCGGTGGTGCGTTCACAGGTCAGGACGCCAAGTGCGAAGTTAAAGGAGCCGTTTTTATGGTGATGAGTTCAAGTGGTCATTGGGTTATATTTAAGAGCAGGGTCCTTTCGTGTCACAGTGTTTGTAGCCCCAGGGCCCTGTTTCTTTTTTTAAATTTTTAAATTTTTTTTAAAAAGCTGATGTAGCTATGTTTAAGGAAGAGTGTTAGGGCCAGGGATGAGAAAAGAAATGAGAGGAGGAAGTCTAGTTTTCTTTTTTATGATGCACTTAAAGAATAAAGTCCAAATGTTGAGAATGAAGTAAACTCTTCTGGTCCATCACTTCCAGTCAGGGGAGTGACTAACAGCAGTGTGAGCGGGCCTAGCCTAAGGTCCCTTCTACGTAACACGTAGCGTTAAAGTTCTTGAATGCATACGTAATTGATATGTACATCATATCAATATTAAGTTGTAACCAACCTAACAGAGTTCAAGTCATCAGATGGCCACTAATGCAGGTTGTCTCCAAAAGTCGACTTTAATCTCGACAGTTTAACTTCATCTGTTTGAGTTTTATAGCTGTTAAGATTATTTAGTTTCTTCAGTATCAGCGAACAGGCAGAGTCCACTTTTGAAGGAAAAAAGTTCATCCAAAGATTCAAGTCAGTGCAGTGCGTTCCATTTGAACTGGGAAGTTCACCCAATAGGACCCTATTTTAAGGTCCCATGGGGCAAACTGGAAGAGGCCTAAATTGTTGTATCCCCATTCAGGTTAGCCGGATGCTAAACCGGAAGCTCAATGGGCAATGGGGTTTTGGAACTGGAAAGTTCTGTTACCGCTGAGCGGCTTTCATATAAATAAATAGGGCTCCCACTCCAACACTGTATCCAGGTTTTAATGTAATGTCCTTGGGAAAGACAGACGTACCTCACCAGCACCAACCTCAAAATCCAAGATGGCTACTTCGCTTATTAACAGCTGTAGAATATTATCTCATTAAATCAATCTTACACATGGAACGGTCCAACTTCTATTGGTGGATGTGTTGCTTCAATGTTTTTATGCACATAGTACATTAAAATTGAATAGCTACTAATGGCTTACCTGGCTAGAACTAGCATTCCAACATATTGCCCTGGAATGCGGTCATGGGGTGGGTATGACGTCATTACCAGCTCGGACTTCCAACTTCCTAGGTAAATGGGACGCACCATTATCTACTGACCCCATGCTGATGTAAAGTTCAGGTTAAGTTTCATAGTCCACAAAACCTTTCTGGAGCATCACAGTGAAGCAGCAGCGCAGCATTCAGCTTGTCCAACGTAATTGGAGTCTCCAGAATCCCTAAGATCCCAAATTGATTTTAAAAGAGGTTATTTACACAAACTTTACATGACTTAACCCTTAGATTATGACTGAACTTTAATATTTGGGTCAACCTTTTGTTGAATATCTTAGAGCCCAAGATGACTCCTCCAATTGTTTATTCTGTTCAGCCAACAATGCAAAATCCAACAATATTCGATTTGCCACAACAGAAGCGAATCCTCACATTTTAGATGCTGGAAACCACTTGTTGATTGATTAATTGATCATAAACTAATTGTTTCTTTCCAACTAACTTGTTGATGCAAGATATTGTTTTTAGGAAAAGGCAATCTGGTGACGACTGGTGGAGTCCACTTGATGCCAAAACTCGGAAATGTTTTTGATAAAATCAAGTTTGTTTAGCTACACACGAGCTATCAGAAATCCTTAAATAAATAAAAAAAAAGTATACTGCGACACTGACACTTAACTAGATTTCAAAAAGTCACAAATTAGGATTTTATTCTTTCAGCTAAAACAAAATAGCAAGCCAAGCGTTAAATCTCTTTGCTCATCTTGTAGGAAACATCTGAGAAATGTTATTTCTCGTCTTTGATACATTTGTACATTGCGTTTTGTCCTTGTGTCATACAATGCATGGAGAGAGCAGCGCCATATTGGATTGCTATCTCTGTTTTGTTGACATACTGAAGTCGCAGCTCGTGAAAGCAGTTGTAATTCAAATCGTCTGTACAGCAAACTGAACATTTGCGCAGCGGGTCTTAAAGTGCTTTGGAACAACTTCATTATCTCGGAGTGTTGAAGGTTTCACTCCTTCTTTTTTTATGGAAAACAAGACCTTGTGACTGAATCGTCATTGCAAAAGTCTGTAAAGTACAAAAATAAAGAAGCTGAAGAACCGAGAGGCTCAAGCTGGAGTGAGGTGAAGCATTCAGAAAACTCACAAGGACCGCGTTTGGCAGACAATAGTAGCTCCTCTAATTCAAATGAGGCAAATCTGCTGAATGGAGGCTTTCACTGTTGGTATGTGTGTGTTTGTGCATGTGTGTCAGTGTGAGTTTAGGGTGGTGGTGGTGGAATTTGTCCAAATCCACTAAACTTGCTTGACTGGATTGATTGTGGAAAAGGACCAAGTGAAGGGAGGGTTTAGTTTTGATGCTGTAGCTGTTAGCTTGTTTTAGAAAAGGCCGCTGACATGTATCACTTACAGCAGGAACAGTTATTTTCATTATCAGTCCATCATTAATCCTGTAAATGTTGACAGTGATATTGTCTTTTTGTCGGCAGCTGCAGCTAATTTGCAATCCTGGATTGTTGAATTGTTTTAAACAGCTGCACTAATCTTCCCCAGCGATTACTTTTCTCTCCCCGAGTTTGGATGTGATATCTAAAATGACAAGAGGTGATATGATTGGGATTAAAGGACATCTCAGAGGCCGGGAGAAGCTTGTTACATATTAGCAAACCGTGTGATAACAGCTGCCAACCTTCAAGACGGTTTGATAAGAGACAGATGGGCTGATTTGAAAAACAAGGCCGACTTTCTCCGTTAACGCTTGAGCCTTTTTAAGGGGAGAGTTCAACCGAGAACAGGAATTTAAGCTAGTTTATCACATCCTGTATCCAAACAGTCAAGCAAACATAAAGTTGGATAACGGTCAACTGTCACCACCTGAGTTGAGTCTGTACTCTGGAAATATTGTATCGTTGTATGTGTAACTGTCATTTAGCTACTTGTCACGAGACCTAAGAATATATGATGGTTTAAAACCTGAAAGGGTGCAGTGAATTCACTAATCACGGCAGATGCGCTCTATTTTTTATTCTTTTTTACCGATGCTACATTGAACCTTGTAACAGAGTCCTGTGGTATATTTGGAGCAAACACAGCTGACAGAGCTAATATAGCTAATGCAGCTTACAGAGTTAATGGACCTAATGCAGTTAATAAACAGCGGATCTAATAGAACTGACCTATCTGATAAAGCCAGTGCAGCTAAAATTTGATGGAGCTAGTAGAGCTAATGTGGCTAACAGCTAATTACATAGCAGGACTGACAGTTGAAGTCTAGCAGACCACGAGGAATTAAACAGTGCACTGCAGTTTAATGTGACAAAACAACAGAAGTACTGTACATACTTCAGCTGAGTGCAGTTCAGAGGTAACAGTACTGATTGCTGACACATTTAACCAGCAACTATAGAGGATAATAAAAAAGTAAAGAAACAACATTTTGGGGCATTTATTTCGACGATGGAGGGACTTTTTGACATTGCCCTTCCCATATTTAATTCTCGTTGATGGTCTTTATTTTGGCACATTATTTCTCATTAATATCATATGACACTTCTTTCTGACAACTCTTGGCTTCTACCCCTGCAACTGTTGTAGTATCGCCCGGGCCTCAGGTGTAGTACAGCTCTGATCTAAGCACCAGATAAAAGTGTCTTCCTCTGAGGCGTCCCCCCTTCGCACCGCGCTAACACGACTGTATCGAATCCAGCAGCTACGAGCAGTGAAAGCTGTAATCATGTGCTCATGCATACGCTGCCTGAATGAGTATTTCATACCGCTCTAGCAAACATGAGCCGCCCCAGAGCTTCCCCACCATGACAGTGACAGAGAGGTAATTTGCACATTTCCCATCTGTTATTAAGGACGCCTGTTGAAGAAGAGGTGGCTTGGCTTCCACCTGCCTGCTCCACCAGCTCAGGTTAATTGGGGGGTAGGGAAGAGGAGTGCAGTGGGTAGAATTATAAAAAAAGAGAGGCCGTGTAGTCTGACCTGCTGCCTGCTGTGCTGCCCGGCTAACCGCCGAGTGTCATGCATTCTTTTATCAACTAGTGTGCAATCGTCCCCGCGTTACACCTCCATTGAGGGCGTTGTTTTGCCGTTGTTTCACACAAGACTGTGAGTGCGCCTGGTTGTTGCGATGTCATTCGGTTCCATGTTGATTTCCGTTTTCATAGGCTAGAGAATAAACGACGAGCTTCCTACATGTGGTTCACCTTGCGTGGAAAAAAAATCCAAAAGGTAAGGTGACGGGTGACTTTATGAAACATGCAGGCAACGAAGAAAGTCAAGACCAACTGCGAGAACCCAATTAAGGCAACACTTTATAGGCCAACTTTAAAAAATAAGATACTAGGAAAGATTTGCAGTCTTATTCTCAGGTCGTCAAATACTGATGCTTTGGGTCGGTGGCTCGTGTCCACCAACACTGAATAATAGCACTTGGCAACACTATGGTAACACTTGAAGTAATCTTGATCTTGGCAGGCCATAGAAGCTGTTTTCTCAAGATGTCTCTTGAACCTATTTGGCACTATTGCTGCGTTTGACAGTCTTTCCTGCAGATTGCTTAGTGGGACAGTTGGCTCCACTGTCCATTTAAAACTTGTTTTAAGGTGCGTTTGGGTCGAGATGTTTCAGGATGTCTGTTGAGCACAAGGTTTCGAACTGCTGTGCATCTGAAAAATTCAAACCTGGAAACTGTGTTGCCTTACTGTGGCAATGGTTCCTCACCCAGGCTCAAGTCACCCACTTTGGGAAACACTACTTCACCCAAACAGGGAGGAAATTCAGATAAATCGTAGAGCCCAACCCAGCCTGAACTGCTGGAGGAGGGTCGGTCTAAACAAAAGAGAGCCACGCACAAAAATATAGATTTGGGCCAAACTGCCGGTGGATTTTCCCTCTCACTAACTGGATGTAATCAGCTCGGATAAAAGTCCAGAAGATAAAGTGTGCTCTTGAAAGGAAAGTTGGCTGAGACTCACGGCCCTGTCACAGAGCAGCGAGCATCACACAGCCTTCTGTACACTGGAGGCTGCAGCTATGAGCCACACACTGCAGGCCGGATTACTGTTCATTCATCACTGCAGGACCTTGTGCTTTTCGCCTCTGACACATGTACAGTACAACCCCTGACTCACACACACACAGACACACACACAGACTGACTTTAGAGCCAGTAGAAGGTCACCCAGCGACGGTCTGGTCTTATTAATGAGCAGAGCTCAGAGTAAACAAGGACATCTATGTAGAACATCTCCGGACAAGGAAAAATCCCAGCAGAAAAATGGTATAAGAACGTTTTTTCAATTTGTGTTCTCAGCCTCAGAGGTCACAGATTGTTGAACCACAGCTCACCAGGCAAAATTATTACTGAAGAACAAACTGGTTTTCTCAGTAAACACCCCCAGTGCTTCAGTCTGATTTTGAATTCCCTGGATGTCTGCTTGTGATGTATTCCTACCCCACAGTCACGATGCAAATCAGATATTTGTCTGACCCTTCTGTCCTCCAGGGCTCCCATGGGCCTTAAGAAACATTGAAAGTCTGACATTTGTCCTCTTGAGGAAAAAAAATAAACAAACCCTTGATGCTTTATTCATTCACGTTAACTGTTCAAGCCCTTTTTGAAGAACGCATGTTCTGTACGACTGTGATGAGACGAGACTGGACCGGAGGAAATCATTAAATGGAATATATTTAGCTTTGCCGTCGCCACGGTTAGAATAACAATAGCTAATATTTCCGTGGGAAAACACTGGAAGGAAAACAACTGGAAGTCATCCTGCATTTATTGATGAAAGTGTCGGTGTTTGTTAGCAGTGTCTCGACAAATGATGTTCCAAATCAGTGAATGAATGGCTTCTTCTTAGAGAGTTTACTCGGCAATGAAATTTTTATAAGACAGAGCTGATGCGTCTCTCATCACTACAGCTGAAGTCTAGGAACTGGGCCAAGCCCGACACATAAAGTCATCTAAATGTCCCAGATTCTGATGCCTCGGCCCGGTCGTCGGCAAAGCCCGGGCCTCTCTTTGCCTCGGTGCTCCGGCAGTGTCGAGCAGTTTGACCTGCAGCGCCCTGCCTGTTTCCTCTCGGTTGCTATTCTGATAAACATTAAAGTTGAATGAGAGTTTAGCCCGTGGTCCCGTGAAAAATCTCTCCTTTCTGCTCTATTGACATCATGTGGGAGAGAGGGAATGATGTTTCATGCCAATAGCAGGCAGCGATTTCAGAGCGCTCGGAACCTCCAGGCTGCACCTACGGGGAAGCACGACTCAAAAGTGCACAAGAAACAAAATTGAAATTGAATGGATTTAGGCTGCCCTCGCAAAACGGCTCACGCGGATTGCACCGCACATGCAGAAGGATTTGAAGAAGAAAAAAAAAAGCGAGGCCTCCTCAAGGCACATTTCGGAATTGGGAGTAATTTCAGGCTGCAGTGATTTTCCTGCAAACAAGCGAGGAGACGCAGGCTCTCTGCAATTAAGGAAATCACATCAACTCTATGAATCCTGTGAGGTTAAGAGCAATTAGAGAGGCTGTGAGTGGGATTAAGACAATTTAACATGGTTTATGATAACACTTGTGAGAGTTCATTAGACTTGATTATACTGTGCGTTGTTGCATTTTACGCTGTCGTGACAAAAAAAAATATCCCACACATCCCTGCGAGGATGTCCCCTCAGAATGTGTTTGTCATGGTGTGAAACAACAGAGAGGTCATGAACCTGTGATGGAAATGATGATGATGAATGGTAACGAATGATATAATTCAGTGTCCCCTCCTGGTTGGTAGCACTTAAATGAAAGCTGATCAGTTAGTTGAGGCACGCTGGGCAAAAGAATCATCATGTATTATGATTCATTCATTTTATCCTTATTGAAGCTTCTGTGATTTGGATATTGCACTTGATTTATTGCAGTTATTAGAGCATTTTAATATCTGAGGCAGCATTTCGGTCATTTTCCAAGAGAAGATCCAAACATTTCCTCAGATTATTGGATTTTTTTTTTTACTGTTCTCTGATATATATGTGGCAGTCAACTGAGTATTTTCTTTTGACAAACAAGACATGTTCCGTCTGTGTAATCCCAATGACGAGCCAGATTCTAAATTGCCACCTATTTTTTTTTTTCTACATTTGGAAATGTCCTGTCCTGTACTCAGACTTGAAATGGCCAGTAAATGTGTTCATTTGCACCGTTATAACCCAACATTGCATTTTAACACAAGCTCCTCTTCGGCTGCGTTGCCAGCTGTAACTCACGTTGCGCTGTTTACTGAACGTCACACAAGGAAGAGCCGTGCGAAGTCATCTCTCCAGTCAGCACAGCCTTTTAGCTGGCTGCATCACTCTGCTGGCTAGTTGCCGTTTGGAAACACAAGTTCGGGGACATTAAATACTGCCGTCTTTATGATTCGCCTGAAGAGCAGAATGTGGGCGCTTTCAATATCAGTCATGATCTAGAATCATCCGATCAACAACCCTATTTTCGAAGATCTTGTCTTGCTCTACGCCAGAGCAAATTAGCATGTAACTATTTAGTGATTAATCTGTTCATATTGTAGTCATTTGCATTACTTTCCCTCCCAGCTGAGGTTGAGATGGACAAACTTGACGCCGTGCTACATGCCAGCACATTTCTGACAACAACATGCTTCTGTCTGAACAGTCTCACACAGTAAAGTGATCACATCCCAGCAAGTAACATTTTTCATTGCTTTACTGCAGAGTGACACGTTCAAATAAATGTTGCGGAGTGAAGTCGGGCAACAATTAACTCATGTTGAAAGGAGATTTCGTCACAGTCAGATTATTCACAGAGACAATGAATCACACAGCTGCAGGATTTTGCGATCAGAAGACGGGCTGTTAACGTCACCACCTGATGCAGCGGGGCTAGCTCTGCTGCTAGACTGGGGAAATGAGATTTTACCTTTAATGTGTTAAGCCCCTGGAAACGAGGGAGACTGAGGGATGAAAGTCATTTGCAAAGACAAGTGCAGTTCCTCGCTGCAGACTTAAGTCGTTGCACTTTATCACTCAGAGCCGAGAGAGACTGGGAGAGAGGGAGGGGATGAAACACCTCGGGAGAAAAAGGCAGAGCGAGTGGGTAAAAGAGGTGTTTGTTCACAGGCCGACTTTGTTGGAGAGTGTTTCCTCCCCAGGTTCCTCACACAAGGCAGACGTTGACTCGCTGCTGGCTGCGGCACCGACTGAGCGCGTGCAGAAGCTGCTCTGTATGCCTGTCAGGGTTGCGCTGCCCCAGATCAGTGCAAGGAGCCAAATGAGGGACAGGTGCAGCAGACAGCCTGTGGATACGGAGCGAGGAGTCAGGCTTTTAATTACAGCCACGTGGGTTGTGGAGCTGCTTTTTTTTTCATGTTCAGATGATTACACTAATCCCTGGATGCCAATTTAAGGGCAGCTCTGTGCCGAGCCTCACTGAAGAAGTTGCACTCTAATGTTTCATGTCAATGTGTCTAGTTTTTTTATGGAGTGGACCTGTAATTTGGCTCAAACCCGCTCCACACTAACACTGACCCGAGGTCAGATGATAATATTTCTGGGCTCCTGACCAAATCCGTGTGAAAATTAAAATCTGAAACGTGCAGTTTTTAACACTGTAATGACCCAAAGTGTCTGTGTTTGAAAACCTGGAAAAAAAAATCAATCAACTATCTTCCTCCAACTTTGGGTGGATTAGGATAAGAGTGGTGATTCTGCATCGACCCACAAATGTCTAACATCAATTTTCTAAATGCTTAATGGAACAATAAAGACAGAACTAAACTGCGAGGGCGGTGCAGCACCCTGAAATTTAAATTTATAGACAAAATAATGACCGAAGCTCGGTGGCCAGGAGTATATTGTGAAAACGTTCTATGCCTTCACTCAGAGACTAAAGACTCATTTATGCTCAACGTTAGACACATGTTCGGATATGGAAGGAGCCTTCTGTCTGTACTCTGTGCTGCTTTTGTCTGAATTTCTGAAAGCTTCCGAACAGGACCAACAGAACTGTACCTCTCTGGTAGTCGCTCGCTCACAATCTTGGTCAGTGACGGAGCTAACGGTGCAGTAACTTGTTATCTATATTTGTGCATATGGTAGCCATGTTGAATTGTGCATCCCTGTAGCAGCCAGGTCGTAACGGTCCAGTTGGGGTTTGAACAGGACGCTTGCTCCCCCAATGAAAATACAGTAGAAAGTAAATCAGCTGAATTTAGCTGAAATGTTTCAAAGTCATTTCATTTCGTCTCCCTAGGGAGAAATTTGTCTTGGGTATAGGGACAATTCCTGCTTCAATAACAACCGGAAAACATACAACATACCACATACAACAAACAGAGGCATCCAGCCACCTATAAAAAAGACAGTAAAAGTACAGAAATATAAAAAACACACTAAACATTGGAGCTACTGTGCAGATTGCCATCCACGTGCTTGTGCAAGAGAGCTATCCAACATTCATTCTGTTCCGCCTTGCAACCACTTCTTCATGCTTACATAATCATCCATGCATCCAGTCCATTCTGTATACATTCCTTTATCCATTCATCACTTCCCGTGCGTTCAATCCTAAAAATATACACTCATTGTTCCATTTCTATACCCACAAACATTTAACCTTAAAAAGTTCATTACTTCCTAGTCTACAATCAGTCATATGTTAATACTCCATTTCTCCATTCGGCCCTGACCATGCATAACAATCCTACAAAAATATACATTTGTTGTTCCATATATACCCATACATTCAGCCATGTGGATACATTACTTCCTATATTCAATCACGATCACCGTTTTTCATTGATGAGCTTGATTGAGATGGGGATGAATGAATGTTTATACCTGTTGTGTTTGCACAGAGAAACCCTGTACCTCCTGCCTGAATTCAACAATATATATTCAGGATACAACAGATTGGAGCCGTCAGATAGGATAGACTTATATACCTGACTTACTGTTGCCTGGTCAGAGAGCTCCTGCGGGTTGAGAGGAGCTGGTGTTCCCATAATTTTGCCTGCTGTCTTAACTGGGTTAAAAATCTGGGTTTTAAATTTGACTGTTAGGTTCCCGAACCAGCTGGTAATACCATACCGAAGAATAGACTCAATTGTTGCCCTATAGAAGATTAGCATGATATTTTTACTGACACTCATGTTGTTGAACATCTTCTCTGTATCGTGTGCTCTTCTTGTAGATTTCTGTCCCGCGAGTCGCTCTCCGTATGTGTTACGTTTGCGGTCTGAACACTGACTCTGACCCTTGTCCTCTTCATTATCGGCCGTTGATAATCTCGATGAAGTCGGGAGTTAAAGTTCACCCGCTGTTATTATTACTGCTGCTCCTCAGATGAAGTCCTGAACTGTGAAATGTTCACAATTAACTCGAACCACTGGGAACATGTTATTAACTTGTTGGCTGATAAATGGACCCCGGCCCTCCTCCACTTCTACTTGTCTGTGCTGCGTTCGCATGCCGGCCCGGGAAAATGTGTTTTTTTTTTTTTCGTTCCTCTTGCTGAAAAACTCCATGCGGTGTACTTGACCGCAGCTTCTGACCTGTGATGAGTTTATTTTTCTGAAGGGAAACACAGTCTGCTTTCACCGGAGAGAATATTCTGTTTTCTTCCAGCAGCACACTTTGATGTCTGGAGTTTCTGTAGCTCGTACTGTTGGAGTCTGTGGCATTTAAAGGTAGTCTGCTGTTGGCTTTGTGCACATGAGATAATAGCTGGGTGTGTGTGTGTGTGTGTGTGTGTGTTCAGGAGACAAAGCACTACCTTCTCCATATCGCCCGCCCGGCTGTACAGATCAGGTGATAAAGGAAAAAAACGGCAGTCATGACACACTCATGACAGTTAAATCAGCCGAGCATCATGGGAAGAAGGAACAGTGTCCATAACAGATGAACCATTTAACCTGAGGCAGTTTTCTGCTTCTGTGTGTTCTGTTCGCTCAGCTGTGTCTGTTAACCTCTGAACACTGCGCTGTGTTCACATGCTCTTCAGTAATGTGGTTATTCTCCTCTTTGAGCAGTAACCCGAATCACAAATGTCAGTTTGTATCTCGCGCTGTAGGTTCAAGGATTAAGAATGAAAACAGCTGGAGAAACATGACATGGCCACTGTTAGCCAGTGTATGGTTTATTAATGCCTTTTCTTTTTGGTTTTTTAATTAAATCAGAATGAAAAAGTGCAGGAGATTCTTCCAATTATTCAGCTATGATCCTCATGACTTTAACTAATGACAGTTTAATAATCCTTAAAGTCGTTTCTTTGGTGAAAATACCCCAGCTTTGCAGGTTTCAATGTCGCCACATTGATGATACCCGTAGCTGGAGGCATTATGTTTTTCTGATTGTCAGTCCATCCCGTGCTTGTGACCATAATATCTCAAGAACGCCTTGAAAGAACATCTTCCAATTTGGCACAAACAGCCACTTGGAGTTAAGGATGACCTGATCCAAATTTAGTTACTAAATGTCAAACACATTTTATATCCAAAAGGTAATTTTAATGTTCTGCTTAAAATGTTCTGGCCTTTATTCATTACCACAGCTCAGGACCGGCATCAGGACTGGTGGTGTCCAGAGGCAGTAATTTAGTTATATGGTTTGGATTTTGTGCTACAGAACAAGTGTTGTCTGTTCCTGGTTTGCAAGGCTGCATTACAATAAATGATGTGATTTTCTGAACTTACAGGTGGTTTGTGTTTGGTGAAAAATACTGTGAAGTACCATTTTGGTGCCCAGTCGCTCCCAGTCCGAACCACTAGCTGCATGGCTAACTGAGCTACCTAGCAAAGGGTAGCTAAAGATAGCATCAGTTTGTGTGCTGCCCTCTATTTGTTTGAGTATGAATTTGACAGGTGGTAATTGCTCATATATCTCACCTTTAAGGCCATTGGCCAGCCGTACCAAAATGTACTTCAAACAAACTTCAAGAAAGGTTGAGCGCTGCAGTCAGCAGTTAGCTGCACCTGTTGGATTTCTTAGATGAGCTACAATGACGAGATGCATGGAGGATGCATTAAGGAAATTAACTAGTAAACTATCAACAGGAGAAAATGTCTGCCCGAGGGGAATGAATTCATTGCCCTTGTGTGATTATTGGGTGAGAACAGCTTTATATGTTTATCTAAAGCTCAGCAGCACAGGAGCAATGAGTCTGTTAGACCACTTAATGCAAAATATTGTATTTTCAGCAGTATGAATTTTAGGTTTCATTGGTAGCAATAATAGTGTGAATGACGCTTTTATCATAAACATGTATTTCTCTGTCTTCTGTCAGCAGGATCTTCTCAGCTGTGCTAACAAACCTGCTGATATATGGCTGAGTATTATAACAGGTGTTGTGCTGTAAATGCTTATAGTTCTGTCTGATTTCCTGCCATATCCTGATTACCCAGAATAATCTCCTCCTCTATGAATGTGAACCTGGTGGAGCTCTTTGCTCAGCAGCACCACAGCAGCTGTTGCAACCATACTGTAAGTTTCATTTAACCGTCCTCACCCACATTCCCACGGTTGCAATTCAAAACGGGCAAAGCCTAAAGAATGAAGCCCTTCTACTCTCGGCATTAGCCATCCCGCTTCTCTTGTCAGCTGACGACTTTGTTTCACTCTGACAGATCACGGTGCAATAGATGTATCCTGTAGTACAGAAAGCTTCAGAGGAATGGTTTTTAACTGAGGCAGTCGGTCGCTTTTCCGAGCCTTAAAGCACTTTTCAGCAATCGGACTGCAGCCACACCAGCACTTCTGAACAGCTGTTTGAAGATTGACATGCTGTCTCCGGAAGAAATTGCTGCATTTTTTGCTCCGTTAGACCGTGGCCTTCCTTACTGAGCTACTTGAAGGAACAGCAGGTGATGTCACTGTTAGCATTTATGCTTCTTTGATCATTTCGGGCATGCACATACAACCCCCCCACCCCCCCCCCAACCCGTCTCCATCTTGGATCACAATCTTGTCAAATATTTTCATTGGCATTGATTGGGGTAGTAAAGCGATGCGTGAACAGACGGGCTGTTTCTGTGAGGAGAAGGTAAATGAAATGAGCTATAAACGCTGGGATTTTTTCCAGGCGGCTCAGGTGGTGGCTGCCGATGCAATGTTGAAACAGTCCAGTTTAATGGGAACATTAACTCAGCTGTCACTCATCTGCTGGTTTGCCGAATGTATTGGATGCATTTTTACAATGTTATGGTGTTATTGATGCATTTCTGTGTCAATACAGAACAGAATATTGTATCTTTAAAAACTATACTGTGTGCTGCTTTTGTTCATTTTGCATGAGAACATCTTTACCTGCTGCAAGTTCCATACAGTCAGTCTCAGATGCTGTGAATATTACTATGAGTACTACTGCAGCTCTCTGATGAAGATTGAGTTGTTCCTTGGCTGCTTTTTCTATGTCAGCACATACAGAGCAGGGTCAATCTTGACACACCTGAAATAAACAGTCAAATGTTTTCCACCAAGTTCTGTGACAGCGCCCCGACACACCAGGCCGACGTCTTTGCGGTGTGTTCAAGTGCAGCTTTTTTGCTGAGGTGTAGGCGATTTGATCTGTTGCAAAAATGGTGTGTTTTTGTTGGGATCATTTAAGTTGAACATGCAGAGATTTCATAAAGGAATCCACTGAAATATGTCTCTCCAGTCATTAGTGCCGATGTGATTGGCTAAAAGAAGGTGAGATATTATTACCTCTGCATTTTCCCCTCTGTTTCTGCTTTTCATTTATTCTGTGGTTTATTATGTGGTATATCAAATATCATCTTTACCTGTTTCCTGCTTCGCATTGCGTCAACACTGGCAGATGATTAAGTGGCAAAGGGGGCGGCTGATTTATACTGTCATGAAATGTCGCGCTTTACCTTTAGAAGCCATTTAGATAGAAACGGTGGATGTCAACTGTTAAAGGAAATTGTGCATCGGCTGCTTATTGGTGACTCACTCGTGGAGCTACTTGTGGAACTGTAATTTGCATTAGTTGCTTTCAACCGCCGACGTGTGACTGACACATGTGAATTAAGCTCATGACGAACATGTCTGCCGAGGGAAAAATAACTCCTGTCCTCGGCTGCTGCGAGAACGCTTCCACTGAAGAGACTCAATATGCCACTCATGTCAACAAGTTTCTAATTGCACTGGCAGCAGTTCAAACTTCTGAAATAGTCGCAAAAAAAGAAAAAAAAAAAACGTCAACAAAAGATTCAGTTTCAGTGGAGTGAAAGGAGCCTATTCATATCAAGTCTTCTCTCTTTGGGAAGAGGGTCAGTCAGTGTTGTCAGACCTTTGCACTGAATGTGGTTCTCTGGTGGATGTTTGAGAAGAAGAGAAGCTCTCAGTGGTAGTTCTTTTGAGATGTGGGCACACAGTCAGATCAATTGTTTTTTTTATTGACACCTTCCGAATCAGCGGCAAACGATCCATAGGCCAGGACATCTCTGCAGCACATTTGACCTTTTTGGCAAAAAACTGCAGCTTCTTTGGATTTTTCGATGGGCTGTACTGTGATTTTGATTTATATTTTGATCAATTGTGCAGCACAGTCACCATCGCAGAGAGTTTCATATCTATGTGCCCGGACTCTTAAGCATCTAAGCCCACCTTTTGATTGATTTAAGTGTTTGAATTGAAACTAGCTGCAGTTCCATGTCATGTGGCCCAGGGATTGCAAATACATACAGAATTGGATTACTGTGGTAAACAAATAGGACACACCTCTTTTTATTGCGTTTATAAACTATTTTAATATTCATATTTTTGTGGAAAAGTCCTCTTTTTGTTCAGTAGCGTCCACTTCACTCGGTGACTCCAAATCTGAGCCTTTCTGCTTCTATTGTCGGGTGTCTTTGCTGCCCAGATGAACTGGTGCTTGTCATTAGTCTCCAGCATTGATGTGAGGCAGCGGGCTGAAACACGTGGGTAGATTTACAGCGCGTTCTTCCATTATGAAGCAGCCTCTGAATGGGGGTCTTTGTGGCTGTTCTCAAAGCGTCGCCTCTGCCCACTTTGTTTCACATTATTTTCTCATATTGGACTGTTGTCTGTTGAACCCCGAGCTATCATCCCGTGGCCTGATTGTCCCCATCACTGACAAATGTTGATAATTACCTTCCAGTGGAACTGTAAAATCTCTCCCCTGCTGAGCTCATTGATTCGCTCTTTTCTAACCAGTGGTGGGAAGGAGCGACGTGCCTCGAGCTCTCTGGACGGCCGCGGCACGGTAAAGCTCGGCGCAGACGGACGAGGCCGTAGGGGGATGGATGTATGGAGGGATGTTGGCAGGATTAGGGCCACTGAGACAACTGATTATGCTGATCATTACGCAAGCCACATCTGTCCTCTGTCCCCTCGGTGGCATCTGGCCTCCCACACTGAACGCAGCCAAGCCCAGCAGCGGTAACTTGAAGAGACGAGGCTCTGAGAGTCCTGCTCACACAGAGGAAGTCAGGGGAAGAAGCGCTGCTGGCTGCTAGTCGCAGAAACACTGAGCAGACGATGATGGTAACAGGGAAAATGCTGGTCATATACTGACGGAACGGGTGAAGAGCCAAGCGTTTCTATTCCAGTTCGACAGCCGACCGACAGATACAGTAGATCGGACTGTCCTTGGACGATAGGCTGCGAGATTCACTGCATTGATCAGACTATTCTTTTCCCTTAATCACCGACTCGTAGGCGCTCATTGATCAGTCCAAAAATCCCCATCAGACATTCCCAGTGCTGTTTTTTTTCTGCTGGCCCAATAGTACACGCTCCGCTCATAGACTCTGCATTGTGATGATGTCACAGATTATTAAATCGCTCTTGTAAGCTCTGAGAAAAATCAGAGCTAAGGGACTAAAATGATTTCCCTTCTTTTTCCAAACCAGATCAGTCTGAGGCACTAAACAGGTGGTTAATTTCAGGCCAGTACAAAATGGCCACCCTCTGGCTCTCACATTTATGGGTCAGCAGCTTGTATAGTAATAACAGGTAAGTAGCAACATGGCGGTCAGTCAGTAATCAGTATCTTCTCTTCATTTGCTCGCTGTTCCTCTTCAGCCGAGCAAAACCAAGCACATAAATCTACGTTTTTTTTTTTGCGATATTCAAGTGTTTAACGTAGCCATTTTCACATTCTTGTCTGCTCTGTTAATGGAGATATAATAAATGGGAATATTGTTGAAAATTGCAGTATGACAAAGTGCAGAAGCTGCAATTTAGGAAAGATGGAGAAGCTAAAATGTGACAAACAACATTACGATGAACTACTGTATTGCTACATAGATGCCCCGTCCCTGCAAATGTTGTTATCTGCATCTAGAAGCACCTTTGTTCGCTACAGACCCAGAAAAACCCACTGATACATAATATTGCAATCTGCAGCCCTGTATGTGACACATCTGTGGCATGTCTGTTCACCCTGAACGAAGGATCCTTCTTCTTTCGTATCGAGCTTTCCTCCTTTCTTTCCCTCCACTGCTTGACAGGGAAATTAAAAATCCGCTTACGTATAACATTTTTACTTCGACATATTAATCTCTCGGTGTGGAAATTTTCCTTTTTTGACCTCCCCTCGAGGTCACTGATGAGTAGCGTCCCTGCAAGAATTACAGGCCGTGCTCACGGACGCTCCAGCAGGGCAGATTGTTTCCATCACTTTGCCTTGACTCTACAAAAAAACCCTGAAGGACAGTCCGCTGGTCCACGTTAGATCCAAGGACCATGGGATGTTAGGAGAGGTTTGGCCAGACAGAGGCTGCTCTTTGAGCTGCCAGCGCCACAACTCAGCAGCATTTAATGGCCACGTACAGTATTTCTCTGCCTCCTCTCTCTCAGACATGATAATAAGGGGCTTATTTGAACAGCACTTTGCTCAGATGGGTTTGGACAGGCGCCAGTGGAAAGCTGTGATCATGGCAGCGGCAACACAGCTGTAAATTACCAGCGAAGCCCCTTACAAATCCATCACACTATGTCTCCTGTTAAAATTCCATTTTTAACTGGAGTGACGTGGTGTAATCTGTCTCGTGTAATGTTGCCTGAGATGCCTTTAGCAGGTTAACATGCTCTGTATGACACATCTGTCCAAGTTCCTGTTACTACCACCACACTCATGTAGTAATCATGGGGTTATTGTTTCTCCTCTTCAGACAGAAGCACCTTGTGTGGAAAATTTCGTGTTACACATGTTTGACTGGAGCCTGGTAATAAAAACGTGATTTTACCAAGGCCTGGAAATAACGCGGGCCACCAGTGAAAACAATGGAAAATATATTCTACAGACAAATTCACTGAAGTTGCATTAACTATTCAGATTCTTCGTAAATTATGACCCATCCCCAATCAATATTCATTTTTAACAAAACATAATGCACGTTGAATATTTAATTACAAGTTTGACTAAATTGCTACCATTTTAGCCAGTAAGGTTTATTACAAACTGTAAAATATCCTGCCTCCATTACATACGTGTCTTTGGGAGTGTTTATATACACAGTTGAGGCATCACAAATGGAGGCGAAAAAATGTAGAAATGTTGCCCAGGTTTGGGTCAAGTTCAGTCACTTAAATTACTATCGTCAATTTTCAATTACAAATATATATAGTGTAAAACTAAGTGATGACAAGTGGTGGACCTACTGTCTGCGTTGGGGGCTGTTTGTCCTGTTAAGCGCTGCTGTATCTTAGGCTATAGATGTGACATTGCCTTGAGCACATCACATGCCAACCCCTGTATATAAATGACATGACTTCTCATGCTCGGAAGGCCACTAGCCTGAAATGTTAGCATGTTGTTTGACATGGGCAGAATAAATTGGTGAAACTGAGATTCGTCAACTCTGTCCTGAAGAAGGGTGTGTGAGTGTGTGCTGCCTTCACCCCTTTGAATACTTAGCAGCTGCAACATCTGTCTTTGGTTTAGCGTCACTGTATAAAACACACAAACACATAACATTTATTTAGCTTTCATGAACTTTTGGCTTGAGTCAAGCTTGGGCGTTAAAAAACAGAACTCCTGCCGAGGTTAGATGGAGCTCTGTTACAGCTCTATTGGTTGGGTTCGGTCAGAGAAATGAGGCACCGGCTGCACTTTAATGTACCCAAATATAGAAATACACAAATATATGTGTATAAAATATTTATTCACCAATGCATACATTTTTTCAAACTTCCTAATATCAGTACCAGCCCCAGAAATCGAGTATCGGTCAGGCTCTTGTGAGTTGATTGCATTGATGGTGATGAGATAAACACGGACTCGCAGAGTAAACATCCTGCAAGCGGTGATGCTGTTCACACAACATGAAAGTTGCCAGTTTATTTGCGTCCGCATTTCATGCATCCAAGAATTAAGCACAGTTCTGCGCCTGCAGAAGTCAGACAAGCAGCCATCTGCCATGGCCTTTGTCCAGTCCTCTGCCTGGTATTTCTGGTCGCAGCAGAGCTCTGGATAATGACTCCTGTTGGGAGATCAGACGCTGTGTGGCAGCCCCGCCGGGCTCGTCTTCCAGGGTGGTCTCTGTGCCTCAATCTCCGCTCGGAGATCCTCAACTCGAGCAGGAAAGAGCAGTGGAGCTGGTGCACAGGAGGATGGACGGGGATTTGGAAAAGATCTACAGTCAAAACTCCCAGCTGGCTTTTCTACAACTCAGTGTTTCTCTGAGGGTTGAGAGAAATGCAGCAGCGCAGTCGCTGCCAGTAGTCGTTTTTCTTAAAGAAGTCGAAAGGTTGTTTTTTTCCCTATCTGAACGATTTTAGTTCTTTTTCCTTGCCTTTGCCCTTTGCCTAAGATTGTGTTGCTTATTTTGTCCTTCTCTGTACTGCACACTGAATCATCACACCTTCAGGGCGATTCTTATCTGAAAACAAACGACTCCCTTCTCCTGCGTTCAGTCGGACTTCTTCAGGGAAGAGAAAAGTCAAAACTATGACACAAACCAATTTGCAGGAGAGGATGTGATTCACCTTCACTTTGCAGTTGGATCAACAGCCTGTTGGATGTGTAAGTGGTGTGGAGGTGGAGGCATTGTGGTACAGTGAACTATTTTTAGAAGGTGAGGATTGGTAGCTTATGTTTCCGTGTGATGAGCCCG
This sequence comes from Sparus aurata, assembly GCF_900880675.1. Classification (NCBI taxonomy): domain Eukaryota; kingdom Metazoa; phylum Chordata; class Actinopteri; order Spariformes; family Sparidae; genus Sparus; species Sparus aurata. Next base: position 30,603,464 of record NC_044199.1, on the reverse strand, counting down.
GACAGCCGGGGCAAATTGACTCGTCTGTGAAGTGGATGAGGAGAGGGAGGAGGTGGAGGAGGAGCAGGGGGGTGAGGCGGAACAGGAAAGACAGGTAATTGCGTCCCTGGGGGTCGAGTTGGATCTGACAGAGCAGGGAGAGGAAAGGAAAAAAAAGAACAGGAAATCTTCGTCTACTCACTCAAAGATACCGTCGATTCACAGCGGGAGGAGAGGAGCGAGGAAAGAGAAGTATTGACCTAAGGTGATCTGATTCATCCACCTCGGAGAATGAATGGCCATCTCTTTTCTTATCGGCTCCTCCGCTACGCCAAAGGCAGCCCAAAGTTCTTGCCGAAAGGAGATTATGGGCCATGTATGAAAAGTCGGTTCTGAATTAAATCAAGCAGCTACAGCTAAGAGTCAAAAGGACTTTTCCCACAACGAAAACTTCTCCATGAAACCCCGAGAATCTTTTTGCACGTTCTTGATTTTTGGCCTGCCTCTCGACTGTAGTTCCCACTTTGAGCAGCACACCTGCCTCCTGTTGGCCCGGTTAGTACCGGCCCAGTAGGACTGAACATCACTGACTGATCCGACACAAGACTGCAGCATCTTCTGTGCAACTTTCATTAAGACTTCTCTTTTACTTTTTAGTGAGACTTTCTGATGTTTAGTCTCTCCTTAGACTTCTAAAACTATCTTTAGCTTTTCAGTATCCTCAAATGTCACAGTGTGACAAATGGTAAAAAAACAAAAACAGAACAACACGATACATCAGTGGCATTGTACAGGCTGTCATCAAGAGTTAAAATGTCTTGAAAATGTGAAGTTATGAGGCGTCTTTTGATTTTGTGAAAGTGAGTTAAGTTCTTATGTGTGAAAGGCCACATTTCTGATTAAACCTAGCATTCAAAACCAAAACTGTCTTGATCTCAACTTTTGTCAAAATGTAGTTTACCCTAGCTCACACAAATAACTGTATTCCTACATTATACTGACCGCTGCATGGGGCCACATATGTACGACAAATAGCACCTTAATATTTACCTGGAATGCTTGAATAATAAGATGATTAGTCCAGAAAACGCTCTTAAATTTGGGTAAAAATCCACTTGAAAAGATATTTAAAGCCTCTAATTGTAAGTGTCTCATACAGTTCAGTAGAAAAGGGAAGTTGGGTCTTTTTTTAGTCAGCGCGTATAACCACAAGTCAAATGCAGCTGACGTCATTGCACGCGGCCTGACCCAGCTTTAGAAAGTCGGCTGCAAAACTGCAAAACACAGCCATTACAGTGACGGTGTAACAAACGAGTTTACAAAATTCTGAAAATGAACTAAAAGAAACGGGGAATGTTTTGTGGTTGCTGCTAAAAGAAAACCCCAGTGGCTTCCTGTGTGTCCACTTCATGCCTCAGGACTTCATTCAAGCCTGAAGGTGTTGGGCAGCAGGCGAAGGGAATGAATTTGTAAAGAAGGAGAAGAGAAAAAAAAAATCTTTTGTATCACTCTGCAGAGCTCTTTATTTTTCTCCTTCCTTTCACCGGCACCTTTAAAGTGATGATTTATGGATGACGGCGATATTGCCTGAGCACCGTACCTCTAAAAATAAAAGAGCGTATTCTCCAACGAGTATTTCCACCTGATGTCAGCCATAGACGGTTTTGTCAACGTGAGACTTGAACCTGAAGTTGGCTCTACATCCGTCCCTGTGAACCGCAACATACTCGACCTTCGAGCTGACTCGGAATCGAAGAAAAGCAACTCGGTCCGTGTCCGCCTGGCATGTCGGCGCTGTATGACTGTGTAACGTCCCACAACAGCTGCTGAGAGCTCAAACTCACAGCAGCAGCACCAATCCCCCCTCCATCTGAGCGAACAGCAAACATAATCTGCTGTTGGGCAGATTAACAGAAGACCACAGCAGCATGGAAATGAGGTTAGGCAGCCAGCGTTTCAGAGAGGCTCTTTATAATCTGCAAATCCCTCCATCGAGGTCACCGGGAGGAAAACTGACGGACCGACGACCGGCCGCAATCTCGGTGGCTCTCGTAATGTCCTCGCTCAGGTGTGGTCCACGTTACGAGACTAGATATATTTCATTACGACTAAGCAGTTCAGTCCTCCACATGTTGCTTTCTTTCGATCAAATTTAAAGAATAAATCCGTGCTTGTAGATGAGGACTCGACTGTACCATAATCCCCTTCAAGCGCTTCCCGTGAACTCTTTGAGTCAAGATGTCGCGTTTTTAATTAACGATCAGGTGCTGGCATTTAGGTCAACATCGGTCACCGGTTACATCACATCACGAACACAGAAAATAATTGTTTGGGACGTGCCAGCAGATGAAGTCATGTAACGTCTTATACAAGACCCACAGCCGGTTAAACACGCACCAAACCACGCTACGTTTGAACTCTTTAGATAACTGTTACTGGTGAAACACACTGATGGGTTAAACAAGGGTTTTTTTAACGGTGGACACTGTGATGCCCCCATGTGACAAACTGTGCTGCGATACATCAGAATACTTGAGAATGGTGATCGTCAAGCAAACTCAGTTATAAGGAGCGTCTTTATTCCCGAAGAAGAATTATCAATGTTTATTTATCATTTCGGTCATTTTCAAGCAGAAACGTTGGCGTTAGCTTCTGAAATGTGCACATTTGGTGCTTTTCTCTGTCTTTTCTTTTCTGATGGATGAAAATTTGAACTTTTGGATGGACAGGAAAAGCCGTTTGTAGATGTGGCTCTGGGCTCTGGGAAAATGTGATGAATACGTTTCACAGTTGTTCAAAATCTTGTTGGCTAAATGATTCATCCATTAATTGTGAAAATAATTGGCAGATTAATACATAACTGTTAGCTGCAGCCATACTATTTTTATTACCTCCGCCTGTTTACCGGTTGTTGGATTGAATGGATTTCCACAAAACTTAGCTGGAGGGTGATAGGGGTGTGCCAAAATATCGATACTACGATATATCGCAATATTTCGTCTTGAGGTACATTATCGATACACTGGTGCCAAATATCGATATTTAAAAATGTAAAAAAAAAATAAATAAATGTTTTTTTTTTTTTTTATTATTATTATTTTTTTTTGGCCCACCACCACCACCCCTCTTCGGAGGACAGCTTTATCTTTATTCAAACATAGGTATACAACCAAATAAAATTAAAAAAATGGTTTAAGTAGCTCTGAAACCCACACATATAGATATTTAATGCTAGTTGTAGTCAGTGTGTGTGTTAAGAGGAGACACTGTGCAATATACTCTTTGTTTACGTGGCTGTCATTCATGTGAAATTGATTGACAATGTTTTGTAATTCCTGTGAAATGGATTCAGTGCAGTCAATAAATTCTGAATTTCTTCAGTGACACAGATATCGTGATGTATCGTGGATGAAATTTCTTGCAATATATCGATTATCGCAGAATCGCTGTATCGTGATATTATCGTTATCGTGGACAAAATATCGTGATATTATCGTATCGCGAGGTATCTGGTGATACCCAGCCCTAGAGGGTGAACAGACTTTGGTGCGAAGATGTCACGTCACTGTGAATGTCTTCCAGGCGAGAGCATCTGAAAAGTGCGTGCCATTAATCATAGCAGTTTAAAACACCTATGAACATGTCATTTCTGATGTGCTAGGACTCTGCACTCATGATGGAGTGTACCCTGACAGAGTGGACGCTTGTTCTAGCGAACGCTCCGTGGACCCTGAGCAGGATGTGTCCTCAGATGGCGCCTGAGTTTGGACACGGCTAATATCTCATTTCAGGTAGATTAGGCGGCGTGCACGTGCCTGCCTCCGCGCCTTGCGCATATAGACTCGCTCATTTGTTAACTGACACTCTCAGTCTGTCTTTTGTGAATCCGTGCGCAAACACTGACTGACATGTGGCCTTTTGTCATCAGTTAAATGGACCACTAAAAGGCCGCATTAAATTTAATGAGGGATCACGCTGCCAGGTGACGCGAGTTACATCCCCGTCCTCTCGGCTCCTGCTCGCATCGTCCTCCTCCCGCTGCTTCTCTACTTTTAGCGGGGATGTGCGTTATACTCCGAAGATGCATCTCTGTGTTGCTGTGTCACTCAGGAGACGTTTTCGTGGCCCGTCAGTTAATGAGAGCATGTTGGATGGAGACAACAGAGCCTGTGTGGATGGCGGTGTCGCTCCTCCAGCGTCCCATCAGAGTGTTTGCGCTGTGTCTTGAATATTAATCGAGCGGAAAAGTGCCCAGAGTGGAATGAGTTTGTGGCAGCGTGGAGCCTCGGCTTTTTCTTTTTTTTTTTTTTTTTCTGATGATGGTGATTAGCAGAGTGGAGGAAGGTAATACTCTGCTGTGTCGTACAGCAGAGGAACAGATGACTGTGTTTGCCGCTGCCTTATTTTTTGGGCTCAGTTTCATCTGGGCTGGCGCGCGGCTGTGAATGCGCATCCTCATGAGCCGGAGGAGATCGTCTTGTGAATTTAATCCTGCATTATGTTTACTGCGCCGCGCGTTGCCCCGCGGAGCTTTGATTGTAAACAAATGATGCTTTCAAGAACACATTGTGTGTATCCTAATGAACATTTGGTCTCAACCAAACAGCACGAAATCCTCGGAGAATCAAACGCTCACCTCCTGTTTCAGTCTTCGCTGAAAGGACTGAGGGAGCTGGGAATTACAAAAAATATATTTCAGTATTGAATTAGTAAAAGTGCTTTAATGTCCCCGCTGGCGCCCGTTCACACTGACGTACAGTGAGATGTAGATTTAAGACTTCACAGCATGCCGTATGACCCAGGAGCAGGGTCCGGATGGATTTAACCGGACTTTAAGACGGCGTTGACGCCTCCGTGAGAATCCCGTCTCCTGCTCACCGTATCTGCCTCCTGATCAACGATGCGTGTTGTTTTTCAACCAGCATTTACTCGAAAGACTCGCTCGGTCTTTTCTAAAAGTCTGCTCTGTCCCTGGTGGGACCGTGTTCACACTGATGTAAATATTTAACTGAGCAACTAAACAAAGTGAAGACTGGTGTTTGAAGACAGTTGTAGCTGGAGTTATTTATCAGAAGATATTTGGGGAACAGCGTGGCTCATCACATCGTCAGGAAATGACTTTATGTCTTTGTAAATAGTAGTAGTTTAGTAGTTTAGTAGTTTTTCGCTGCTGACGGTGAGGAAGACTCTGATGGAGCGAGCAAAAATGGATGATTTCATATTAGTCTTCCTCTTTGTCTTCTTCTTCTTCGTTTTCTACTTCTTCGTTTTGGTTGTCTTCGCCGCCCTCGTCTTCATCGTCTCCATCTTCTTTTTAGTCTTCTTTGTCTTCTTCTTCTCATACTCCTCCTCTTCCTTCGTCTCCTCCGTCTCCTCCGTCTCTTCCGTCCCCCCTGCGGTTATTAAAATGTAACCCAGTTTCAGAGCCACCGCTGTACTGAAGTGAGCAGATGTTGCCATTGAAAGCAGTTTGGCTTCATAATAGTCTATTCATCAGCTATAATTTGAACCTAAACCGACATATAGTCCATGATATTTATTTTAAAATATCTTGTTGATATTTATCATGCGTCACTATATGACATATCAAAATACAGTGGAGCTTTAATGGTCCCTCGAGGATGAATCGGTTGCTAATTACCCGACTTCTCCCGTAGTGCCGCCAGTAGTTTAACATTTTAGTTTTGAGTTTATAAAGAGCTTTTAGTGCCGTCTTGTCTGTCTGTGTGTCTGTCAGCCAGTCAAGTCAAGTGGCTGTTATGGAAGGAGTGTGTCGTGAATTTAAATCCTACCATCGCCGAGTCCTTTTCACTCGCCTTACCCCGCTTTCGTTTCGAAACATGCGACCGCGTCTCCCATCTGTTCCTCAAGATTATCCCGTCTTCTTCGTACTCGTCGTCTTCCACTGTCTGTCTCAATTACTCTCGCCCGCCCACGTTCGGCTTCCACAAAACTAAACATGTGCACACATTAGCTGAAAAGTTTCCCTCTCTCCTTGTCTTGTTTTTCAAGGTCTCGTCGAGCAGCGAGAAAAAAGCCCCGGAGGAATATCATGGCGACGTGCGCTGAAATTTTAATCAGGAGGAAATGGGGCGGCACAATCGCGCTTCTTTTTAGTATAAATTTGCACAGACGGACTCTTGCTGCTTGTCAGGTCCTTGTGTGACACACCGAGGGCGTCTGCCTGTGACAGAAAGAGGAGGGGGGGGGGGGGGGGGGGAAGGAGAGAGGCGAGGGGACGGAGAATAAAAAGAAGAGAGGAAGGAAGCTGAATGGATTTTTGTATTAGGCTCATATGCAGCATCTCTGTGCCGGAGCGGAGGACGGCCATGGGATGGAATAATAACTTACACATTCATCACACAAACGGGCCGAAGGTGTTCGAGGTTTCCTGTGCGTCAGGTTGACCCAGACAGTCGGATGCTGCACGAAGGAGGGATGCAGCAGAGGAGCTTAAAGGAAAGGCGCATATAGACGCCTTCAAGAGAATGTGAATTTAAAATAAACATAGAAAAACTAAACTAAAAGGGGGGTTAATGTGAAATAACCCAAAATATGAATCCTGAGCCAAGTTTCATTTAAAGCCCAGATAATTGCTAAACTATTTAAGCCAGTCTGTGCAAAGTGCCACGTACAGTATATGTGTTAAATGGGATTTATCTCTAACATGTGGTGGTTGGAAATGTAATAAGCAGTCAGAATGACAGATAAACTCATCCACTCAGCAGTGCCAGTTCCTCAGCAGATGGTAACGTGTCACTGTCTCTCAACATTACATTCATCTGGCACTCTTCTTCTTCTTCTTCTTCCCACAGTAAGTTACTTTGGGGGGGGGGAGAAGGCGTCCATCTTTCCCACTCACCCATCAGAAGCAGTTCGCTCAAGGACACCGAAATCACATTAAGTCTTCCATGTTTGTAGTCGTGTGTTTTTTCTAATGGGTTGTTGATTAGACCTGGCCGTCGACGGGGTAAAAGCCAATTATTTTGATAATCAATTAACTGTTGAAGTAATTCTTCAGTGCCAAAAGGAAAATTATGGGGTTTTTTTAGCTATTAAAATTTGGAGGTTTTCCCTTTCTCTGTTTTGTTTCATATTAAACTGAGTACGTGTGGGTTTTGGGTTGACATCGCCTCCGACCACGAGAAACGGAGATGGACATTTTAATGCCTCTGCAGTATCTCATCACCTTGAGGTCATAGCGGACCGGATGTGACTCGTATGTCTCGAGGATGAACTGATTAGAATTTAGTGGTCAACGGTCACTGTGACCTCACAAATCACGTCTTGGCCATAACTCAAGACTTCACATGATCATTATGATACATTTCCGCACAAATATCTGATGGCATAAAATGAGGAAGTTGTGACATTCGACATCTGAAAGGTCAGAGGTTAGATGCACTGTGACGTCATGGTGTTCTCGATTCTACTTCACTGTTTTGTACGGCTGCAACTGACGATCAAGCTTGCGATTATTTTTTTTGACAGTTTATCGTTGAGCCTTTTAAAAAATGCTCATTACAGTCTTCCTGATCACAAGTCGACGGCTTCAAACTGGGTTTTTAGACCGTCGGTTTGGACAAAAGAACCAAAGTGTCACAGAGAAAAGCAGCGGCAGCACATTTAAGATGCTGGAACCAGCAAGTGTTTGACATTTTCTCTTGATAAATGACTTCAGTGGTTAATTAGATTTTAAAATATTTGGCACCTGAGTTTTTCAATCGAATAATCCATTACTTGTTGCAGCTCTGCTATTTTCTGACATTTTATAGACCACATGATTAACTGATTAATTTAGAGAACAACGTGAAGATGAATCAATAATGAAAATAATCATTAGTTGCAGCCCTTTCTGTTCAGAAGTTTTCATTGTCGATAGAGGGAAATAAGCTCGTTTCTGAAGTGACGCGTCTGTGTCCATGTCAGGATCAGACAGTTGTTGTAAGTGGTGCTGAAGAGCGAGAACCACAGCAGCGTCTACCTGCACCGCACTGACATTTTCAGGTATGTTTACATGCTGTGTAATGCGCTGCAGCTGAGAGGCTAATTGGCTATCCAGCCTGCAAGCTGACGTCAGCATTGAACTTCTCCACGCTGAGTGTGTGTTCGGGGGCTTTTTCAGCAAGGTGCACGACCCGACGTGTGTTCATGTTTCAAAATTGGATGAGAAGGAGTCTGCAAACTTACTGCAAAAGTCACCAATATATAAAGAAGGAAAAAAAAACATAGCCAAATGTCAGCATTAATGAAGATATTAAAGATTGAACAAGTCATTTTTTCTGTTTTGCTTCGTTAGAAATGCATAGTGAGAGAACAGTCGTATCAATTTATGCCACATTTGATAAATTGATTAATTTCAACATAATTTTGCGTCTAATGGAACATATTTATTTACTGAGCTGCTTATTTTGCAGCTTCAGTCCTCTGTAGTTCAGAGTCTGTGGCATGGGAATATAAGTCATCACGTCTTAAAGGAACGGTTCACATTGTAGTGACGATGTAATCATTATCTTCTCGTCCCCATGCTGTCAGGAGAAGTTCTGTCGTCCACAAACATTTCTGGAGCTGCACGACAGCGCGGGGCTGAAACATGAGCGTGAAAAAGGTTCCATGCAGCTCGTCTGGCAAAATCCAAGTCTCCAGAAGCCCCGAGATCCCAAATCAATCTGAAAAGATGTTATTTACACCCTCAATGTTGTTGAGCTCATGTTCCTATGGCGTAGGGAGCCATTTGATTTTTTATTTTTTTTTAAAACTGCTGTTTTGATGTGAAGCTGCAGCAATATTCGTGGACCACGAAATGCACCTGACGTCCAGTCTGCATGGGGGTGAGGAGATAATGACTGAATTTAAATATTTCCTTTAATGCAGAGTTATAAAGCCTCTTTTAACTGGGTTTAGCCGACTTCAGTCAGTTTCAGTCGACATGAGCCCGTGATGTTTTGTTCCATTTCAGTTCGTACTCTTAATCCTGTGGGGACTGATTTGTTCCCACTTGAGTCCTGACACGATGTTACACTTGCACACTTTAACCCGACCTTTACCTTAACCTAACACAACTCCTAACCCCAAAGCCTTCGCCCTTAACCACACTTTGAAAAAGTGATAACAGGACAGCGTGTCCAGACCTCAAACAGATTTGAAGTACAACAGTACAAAGACACATAAATAAAAGTCTCCCTCAACCAAATCTCTGTGTGTGCGTACTGTACAGCGGTTTGTTATTCAGTATCACGTTCCTCTAAGCCAGCAGTCGGATTAATAATTCACGGTATTTCATGCAGTCAGTTGTGCCATTTGTATTTGAAGTGTTTCACTAATTGTCTCCTACCACTGAGCTAATTATTTCTCCATTGTGCTGTGATCCTGCAATTTACGATGCAGAGTCACCGAAAGTCACTCGGTGTGTAGAATGAGTAAGTGGAAGAAGAAACGGGCCCCGGCGTTTGTATGCCGAGCCGCAGCGCGCCTGTCTGTATGTGTGTGGTTGTGTATATAAGGCCTCCGCGGAGCGTTGCGTCGCGGCATTGATATTCTCCTCACAGGGTCGTCAAGCATGAAATAGAAGAGCACACTTTCTGTGGATAAAGCCCCAGCATAACGCTGTTGGAGAGTGAGAGTCTGATGCTCTGGAGAAATCTCCTGCTGACACTGATACTGACAGAGGACCGGGAAAAAAAAAAATGATTGTGTGCCGTGCTGTTGTATAACTGAGGAGCAGTTCTGAAGATGCACATCGATGGTTTTGCAAATTTGAGCTCATTTACAGCAAATTGTGTTTTATTTTATACCACTGCAGAACATTTCTGAGCGTTTCCTACAAGCTGCGGATTCATTTGAGATGACCGAACTGCAGCAGCTTTGGGATGGGAGACTGTGGGCTGGTGGGGAAGTCAACCACAGTCAACTCTTAAGATTCAGCTGCAAAACAAATCAAGCTATTACTCGCGTAATTATTGTTTTTCAGTCATTTTTCAGTCGAACCTGTCTAACCTGAGCTGGTTCCGGCTCCTTAAATGTGAAGACGTGCTGTTTTTATCCCGTCATTTATGAGAGTTCATTAAGTCCCGTTGGGTTTTTGACTGTTGGTCGGACAAAAGAAGCAATCTGAAAACGCAGCGAGCATTTTTCTGTTAATGAAATGGGAAAATAATTGCAGGCCTAGAAACAGCGGTGCAATCACAAGCCAATTTCTAACTAAACAAGTTTCCAATCTGTAGTAAATGCAACATTTACGCAGATTCACCGGCTCTTCAGCCCATCTGTAGTTTATATTTGCACTACTTTGAAAGATTTCTGAGCTTGAAAGATAATCATTACCACCTCACCCGTGTCCATTTGTTGGTTGGATTCTCAGCAGGATTACACAAAAGATACCAAACAGATTTCCTCCAAACTTGGATGGATCTGGACCGAGAGACAGATCCAGGATTTTTTCTTCTCACTGTCCTTTACTTTGCGAGTGAGACTGTTTTTTTTTTGGTTTTTTTTTAGATATTTGTATAATGCATCGATCTTGATGAACAAATTAGGAATATTCAGGTGGCTGGTATCTATGATTGAGTACCATAGGGGACTGACTTCTGACCTTTGACGATCACCACGTGTCCCCATTGTTCTGCCTCAAGTTTGTTTTTCTCGTTATACAGTTCATGAATTGGATGTTTTTTGAAAGCACAATGAAGACGATTTTCAAAATGATCCCTGTCTGATAATAACCATAATCTTTGACGACAAAAGATAAACACAAAAAGCTGGTAGATGTGAAATCTAGTTACTTCCATTGTGCCCTCAGATTATCTAAAACCCAACTCCTCCATAGAAATCAATCTAAAAGTGTCCGTGCATTCGGATGATGACGGGCAGAAATGTTCTGTATTGGCACGCTGCTTCGATGAAAGCAAAATGAAGGAGTGTGTCCGCGTATTTGACAGCTTTCACGACCTTCTTTCTACATGTTTGTGTGTCTACAGGGTGTTAACCGGGTGGGGAAGGACGCCCAGCTGGGACCTGACGGCGTGCGGAGGAAAGACTGGCACAACTATGAAGCGATCAAAAGAGATGCATCTCGATCCGGTATGTCCAAACGTCCTCAGAGATGTTCATATTTATTCATCAGATACACAGTGTTCAGTTATTCATAAGATTCACATTTACGCACACAATCATATTCCTCTCTGGGTCTTATTGCTGCTCCAGCAGAGGTTTAAATCTGTGCTTGAATGCAGTTTCTGCTGTTGCATCTGCTACAAAAATCACCAGCTCAGTTTTATTTTCTGTTCAGGGAAATTAGCGTTGATACAAACGGTGTAAATTAGTTGAAATGGGTCGATACTTGAAAGGAGCCGTGAAGGGCTCAAAGTTATTTTCCACACTTGTTACCTTTAGGAGGGAAAGAGGATAATTTCTGCCTAATAAAACATGCATGTCTGTGAATGATGAGGGTTGTTTTTTGTCTTCTGGGACTTCATACGTCCCTGATTCTCCTGGAAAGATATCAAACTGTCTTCAGCAGTTCAGCCATTAGAGTTCAGATTTACTGTTATTTCATCAAGTTTCATCAGGTTCATCAGTGTTTCTTGCTCTTGCCCCATACCAGGGGTGTAAACACATGTTTTATTTAGTTGTTTTAATCATCAGCTTCAACCCACAACTGAACATTTTATTGTCCTCTTTGCCAATTTTGGGGTTTTGCTTTCTTAATTTTTGTACCTTCTTTGTTTTGGTTGTTCGATATCATCCAAAAGCAAAGTCTAGGGTAGCTTTATGCATGGATCTGCAGGTGCAGTTAGTGTGGCTATCATCGCCCCATGAGGGAAAAAAATAGTCTTCAAGTTCTGTCTTAGTCTGTCTGATGTGTTTTCTGTATTTAAAGGTGTGATATTTAACACCAGAGTAACTGTTTCCTGCTGCTAACTGTATTCTAAACATCCGTGACTGCTGTGAGAGTCTTGCTGTTCACACTATTTGCATCAGAGTGTTAGAGCTTGATGTTTTCAGGCCAAAAACTCGCTGGTTAGCATACTAATGCCATCAAACATCTCTGCAGCACAGTACAAAGACGTCTTCGACATGACGTCAGAGCTGTTATTTTTTCACACTCTCACTCTTTATAATTTAACATAATTTTTGAATGTTTTAAAATTAAATTCTTACAAATTGCAAATTTTATGAAATAAAATTAAATTCTGTTGCACTCTAGAATTTAAAATCTATTTTTGAAAGTTTTTTGTTGTTTGTAAGGAATTCATGCAAACGTTTTCCATGAATGAAATTGAACCTATCGTCTATCTATTTTGGCATTGAATAGTCTTAAAACTCGTCTTTCGTCTATAGGAGTGGCTGTAAGAAAGCTTTGTTGGTTTAATGGTGCCGATGGTACGCTCCTTTTATTCTGTGTTCAGTTATGTGAGGGCACTCCCATCCTGAAGGCGTGCCTCTTTCTGTTTGCCAGAAATGATTGTTTAAACTTTGATTTTGCATGTTATCTTTTCCTAAAGGGAAGTGGGAAACTCTTGATATATGTGATATATGTGATGACGTGCTGATTGTGTATGTTTGACGCAGGTAATGGTGAACAGGGGAAGCCGTTCCCCCTGACGGACGCTGACCGGGTGGACCAGGCCTACAGGGAGAACGGCTTCAACATTTATGTCAGTGACCGGATCTCCCTGAACCGCTCCGTCCCAGACATCCGCCATCCGAAGTGAGTCATGTGTGTGTTTGTTTGTCCAGGGAGGGAAAATGGGATAAAGTTTTAGGTGGGGCAAGTTTAAACATAAAACATCACTGGACTTGGTCAAGTTGCATTTATCTTCAGTCTTGAATGTACTTGGAGCACAGCTCTCACTCCGCTGGACAGTTTGTTGGTAGAAAGGTAACCCAAAAAGGTAATTTTCAGATGCATAAGCAAGAATTTCAAAGTCATTTTTGGACAAATCTGGACTTACTAATTGCTTTATATTATCAATATAGTATATAGTGTGGAGATATTTTGGATTTTGGAAAAAAGATATGTCATCAGACAAACACAGCATCTCACTCAGCAGTCCGCTAACTTGTTGCTCGAGCTACGGTAATATTAGCAGCTCTGATCCAACGATGTAGAAAAATGATGACAATTTCTTGCTTTTTCTGGAGTTTGTGATACCAGCAAATGTTTTGTTGTTGTCCATTGAATTTGAATAATATAGTATTGTAATGAAAGTGGTGATTTCAACCCATAATAATTTTGATGCTTATAGACTATAGGTCTACCAAAACCATAAACTCTTAACTGAGTGTATTTGTTAGAAGATTTTACGACTAGGTGAATAATAAGGGAATTATGGAGCATATTGGTGATTTCTATCCCATCTCCATCGCCCACATCAGTCATCTTTATGGACGGTGCAATGATGACCAAATGGAAAACATTTCCTTTCAACTTTTCCAGTGAAAGTGCCCAGTGACCTCAGGAAAAACTGCCATTTTTTCCCTACAAAAATAAAAATAAATCACCCGTGTTTGTGTGGGCAGTTTTCCTCTGAATGAGGGCAGGAACAGGCCACACGGGGCCAAGCAGTCTGCACGTTTTCATTCCAGCCAAAGACTGCAGCAGGTTATTTCACAGATTGGCACTCCATCAACCGCAGAGGAAAAATGAATCACCTGGTGCACTCCTAGGTTGGATTGGAAAAAACCAGCAAACTCCCAGCCGTTCGAAACAGATGGTTGCCCCCCCACCCCCAATATAAGGTTGACTATTGGACAAGAGGCCAGATTCAATGCAGGACTGAGCAGGGGAATCTTTTTTTAAGGGAAGAAACTGAGACAAATACCTCTGATACAACCCTGAGTTGATGATTTCATGTAAGGCAATTCTGTGGGCATGACTGCTTGTGTGCATGTATATAATGTCCCAACATCTACAGGTATGTGTCTTGAGGATTTTCCTCAGTGCTGTAAATTTAGATATTACTGTAGTGAGTCTTATGGTTTGACCTGCTGAAAACCCAGAATGATAACAAATTGATATAAGGACAGTCAGATGTTACATACGGTAGAGATCTTCAGACTGGTTGTGATATCAATCCAGTAACCGGAGCTGTCTTCGTGGATTTGTAGTGATACCCATCACAGCATCCATTTTCATCATACTGCTGTCTTTTCTTACTGCCGTCATCGACAACATAATCTTTAAATCCCAATTTGATTAAGTTTAGACTATACTTTGCCATGACAGCTGCGTCTGCGTCCTAGTAATTTGCCATGTTTGCACGCTTTGAGCTCGAAATCACCCCATTGTCGTGAAAACCAAACATGAAAATCAGTATCAAGAAAATGCAAATATTCTGTTTTGTTCATGTCGACCGTCTCAAGTATAAGTCAAGACTTGACATGAATACCAAGTCAAGACACATGACTCGAGTCCCTCACCTGTGGCGGCACCACAATCCATCAGGACAACTGTGTCACATGATGCTTTTCTTCATCTAAAGTTTGACATCAAATTAAATTCACACCAGAAAAGATGGCTGGAGCCTCACTGCATATGGGAACCTCAACACGTTCCTACAAATGTTTCACAACAAAAGCCTTGTAAAGAAATTAAGGCCTTTGTGTCCACTGAAAATGCCAGTTTGAAACATCCAGGAAGTTTAAAGGTTACATTAACAGAAATGCAGATACATCGAGAAGGCAAACAGGAGTGGATCAAAACAAGGCTTCAAACTGAGTTATCTTAACGTTTAACACAAAGCATAACCTGTGCTAACTCCGTAATGGTGACAGTTCACACCCTTGCTGACGTCACCTCTCAACTCTAGTACATCACAATAAAACATACAGGGGAAACACCCTGTATTGTTGAGCTTACTATCCCAAAGCTCCTGATAACCTGTCTGCACCTACACCTGACGAATGCCTTTTCATTGAGTTGGAATGAAATCAAACAGGTTTAAGCTCTTATAATCGGACAAACAGAAGCAGAAACCTACCCAACCCTTTCATATTGTTTGAGTGTTGAATTAGTAAAGCTGTGCACTGACGCAACTTGGTCTCAGCTATGTAAAAGATGTGTCAACATGGCTTTGAAAACAAAATGGTAACCTGTAAAACACAAAACGTGTGCCATCCGTTGCACTGCACCCTCCTCGTCCAGTTGTGAAGGGATGACGGTGGACCATTCTGCCTGGACACCAAACCCTAATTTCAGCATTGTTTGCACCATTATTGTTGCATGCTGGATCTGCCCCAACTCATTACAACAAGCACTGTTTGGAACAATCGTTCCAATTATCAACCTGCCCGGTCGATTCACAGGAGAGATGTAGCTTTACACTGACAGATGCTGATTACACACCACACAACACCTATGTTCTTAGAAACTGTGGTCTTGACAGCAATTATCAGTGTCATTGATGTTCCCCTGTGAGCACTGTGCAAGGTGTGAAAAACAATGTGTGTTGGGGTTATTTTCCATGGAGGGTTTGTCAAAACAAAGAACAGGGATGATAATAGAGGTGACTCCAGTGGCCACCGCGGTTATTGTTCTCCATAATATGACACATCTTTTCTGATGGAGGAAAGGCAATGGGGTCTTTCAAATCTAGACTTCATCGCATTGGGAAGACTAAAGTAAAGGGGGAACCTACCTCCTTGAGATCTGCCCCCTGTTTTTAAAAGAGATCCTGTTTACAAAGTTTTGCGTTCAGGGTGGCGTTTGCCAAGGGCTTCACCCACAGGAGAATATGAATGTGCTAAGTAAATGTTTGTTATCTACTGGCTTTTCTAACCTGACGCACCAGATGATTTGCGACACAGAACCATCTGGAAAGGCTCCACTGGCACCGCTAACTGTTTGAAAAGGGACAAGAATTTTCAAAAGCCCAGCTGGTGATTCGATAATAACTGTAAATCAATTTCTTACCAAAAACCAACAAGTGAAAGCATCTTTTTTCCATCGAGAGAAGCCTTCCGTGCTGTACTTTGCTCTTCTGTTAACGAAATAAACTCTCCAGATATCCTCTGCTGAGGAGCCTCCAAATTGTTTTCAGACAGCCACTTCTCTCGCTGGTTGTCACGGCTGTAGCTGCCAGAAGTTCCATTTAGGACACTTGTATGTTTGGCCACAGGCTTGGCAAGATGGATGTGTCTATCTCCTGGATCTAGCTGCCTCGTGAGGTAATGTCTTCTCATCCAGCGTCGCCAAAAGTGTCCTACTTGAGTTGGATATGAGCACATATCTCCAAACTAATGACTAAATTCCTGTAATTCTGACTTACTTAACCTTAGATAGCTCTCTATGTAAACAGAGGAAACCAGATAACCAATAGAGATGGACAGATTTATTTATTTATTTATTTTTTGCTGGGCTCAGCCTTAGGGACGGCTTGCTCTTGTTGAGCGAGGTCAGTTGAGGTGGTGCAGGCATCTTATCAGGATGCCTGCTGCATATGTCTCAGTGGAGGGGAAGGTCCAACTGGGAGGGGACCCCAGGGCAGACCCAGAACACGCTGCTGGGATATATATCTCTTCTGGCCTGGAGATACTTTAGGATCCCCCAGGAGGATGTCAACGGGCTGACCGGCTCAACCTGGTCCCAATGCAACACAGATAAACGGAGGAAATGTCAGAAATGGATGGAAATGGTCTGCTAAACTGTAGCTAATATACTGAATGTTAGTAAGTAAACATGCTGCAAACTGCGGCTGAATGCAGATCATTTTTACCAGATTTTTACATTTTAGGAGATGCACCTTCAGCTCAAAATGTAGTTGAGTAAAGAGTGAAACAACAGCCGCTGTAGAGCCGGTGAGCCATATGGAGCCGAGGCCACAGTACAGACTGCTGGGCTTCTTCCAGCTCTCCTCTGACTCATTAAAGAACAACATACTGAAAATAAACACACCAGCGACACTATAAATACCGCGTGCTTAACAGCTTCAGACCTGCTGACCCGATTCATCACAGATCAGCCTTCAGCGCTTTCCCTCTACCTGACAAGAGCCTTTGTTTGACCCTGCTGTCACTTTCATGTGGAAAGCAATTTTTATACATGTTCTCTCTCAGGGTCTCCTTATATCTGTATATCTCTGCTATCATGCAACTCACGAAGAACTATCCAGTGAACACGTCTTTCCATACAGTCATTCAACCATCCTGCTGCAATTTGAGCCGGGAAGATTAGTTAATTAATCGATGGAAAGACAATTAGCCGACTACTTTGGTAATCAATTTATCGATTCAGTCATTTAAGTCATCAATGCTGGTCCCTTATCCTCTAAGATGTGATTATTTGCTGCTTTTGTTTGTCATTTATGATCGTAAACAAAGATTTATGAGCTTTGGAGTGTTGGTTGGACAAAAGATGCGAAATGAAGATGACTCTTGATTTCTTTTTGACACTTAAGAGGCTAAACGATTAATCAATCAACCATGAAATTATATTTGCAGCTCTAGGTCCAGTATGACTTTTAACAAAGTTGGCTGAACCGTTTATTGTTTCTTTTTTTTCTCAGCACAGCACTAAAGTTATTAGTGATTATCACTAAACTTCTTGCAAGAGGTTCTTTAAGAACCGTTTCTGCAGAAGGTTCATGAGAAAAAACTCACAGGTGACCTATCAAAGAATGTTTTTTTTGTGCGCCATGAATCGATTGCAAAAATAGCTTTCATAAGGAACCATTTTCATAAAGATTTGTTGACTCAGATTGCTCAGTAAAGAGCCTCTTCTAAAGGGTTCTTTGGTAATTTTGCCAAATGGTTCCTTCAGTATTTTAACACAGAGCCTAACACATACTTGGATTTTAAGGCCAGATGGTGATATGAGGGTGTCAAAACAATTCTGATATCAACATATAAGGCAGTGTTCTTAACAACATAGTATATATAATATATTCGTAACCACACACTTTTTGCCATGATCCCTCAACTGCGGTCGTCAAACACAAAGATATGTAATGAGGCAGGATATTTGACAGTTTCTAAGTCATCTTCATCAGCCAAAATGACGTCCATCAGTGCCATGAAACAGTAGGTAGACTTCACTGGGAATTTAATCATTACAAATTACCACCAGCAGCTTTTCTCTATTTTGTTCTGTTAAAATAGGACTCATATATATCATATATATCATATATATCTGTTGGGTTCTATTTTAGATCAAATTATTATGGGGATCTTGAAAAACCAAGTACATAATCATAGTTGTTGCCAATTTCACATTAGTTTTGACTACATTTCATTTAATTACAATCAAAGTATTTAAAAAATCATATATCATAATACCTTAATATAACACTGAATGCAATTTCCACCAACACACTTACTGTCAAACCTACGTTGTTGTACTTTGTTTCATTGTTGAGCAAAATATGAAAACTCAACAGAAACCAGGCTTCTGCAGAGTTATGAGGTTGAATAATGGACCAGCCAAATAGGAAAGATATGATCTAGATTTATCTTTTATCGATTTATTTATTCATATGATGCAAGCACTTGAAGTGTTTGCTATAAAGAGGTGCTTGAGAGAGCCTCCAACACACAATCGCATCCAGATTCGAATCCCAACAAAGGGATACTGCTGCTGCCACAATTATACAATTAAAATTACAATATAATCTTTGCTTAATGGTTTTGGTGCATAGCAATGTAGGACATGATTTATGCAATCATCACTATTATCTTTCATAATAGCATCTGATAAGCAGATGCTGAGGTTAACAGGTAGGAAACATTTGCATCTTATTTATGAGGACTTGTGAGATGGGTTCAAATTGGAAAAAAAAACATGTGCACAGACCGGCAAAAGCCGGTGAAAGTCTGGCCTGTTAGGGATGCTTTGGCCCTCCAAGGAACCTGAAAACAAGCCACCATATAGGGACCCATACACTTCACGCAGGACAGACAGGGGCATGGTTGGTGCTCTGGATGGTGGAGGGGAGCAGGTGTGTCTGTTTGATTGGCCAAAGTGACAGGAGAGTGACAGGAGCCTGACAGCCAGGTGCCACATCAGTCCTCTGCGGGCCGAGACCTTCCAGCAGCATTCATTCATTCATTTCACTCTCGCTCGCCGGCTGAGTGACGTGATGGAGAGAGAGAGAGAGAAGGAGTGTCAGACAGCCAGACAGGCCTCAGAGACTCCGAGATAATTACTGTCTCTACAGAGTCCTCTCTGTCTTCTCAGACAGAGGGAAAGAAAAGTGGCAGGGATGGAAGGGCGAGCCGGCAGGTGGGACGCTTCGTTACATCTTATTAAAAGAGCAACTCATTGTTCAGGTGAGGCCGGTTCAGACCACTGCAGGACACGCAAGGAAAGGTTGGTTCCTGAGGGCTTTCTTCCCCAATGACATTTGAAACTTTAAAAGAAATGCACTAATAATTTCCATTCCTCATATCGGTATGTCACGGCCAACATTCATATCAAATATTTGAACTTTCTTTTTTATGCTATAAAACCTCAGGCAGATCAATAAAAAGCCCTCCTATTCATTGCATCCATCTATCCTGGTTGATGTGAGGGATACAAACTGGTATAAACTAGCTGGTATAAACATGCATGTGAATAGAAGTTTTGCAAGCTGAATGCTGAACGTTACACACTTCTTATCCAGCTTTGGGTCATAGACTAACCCTACACAGTGTAAAGCATTGTTGCTATTTTCAATGGAAAGAAGCCAAAGCCTGCTCTAGATGCTGCGACATGACATCACATGCTGATTTGCTCTAAGCAGCTTTATCATCAGCCATTTTTAAAGCTGCTCTCATCACATCATTATGCATCTAAATCTACATTTAACCTTTGTACGCTGATGGTTGTAGAACTGTGGAAATGTCAGAGAGGATCCAGACGCTGGAGGAAACCGACTCTTATGAACTGTGTGTTTTGGGGAA
This sequence comes from Sparus aurata, assembly GCF_900880675.1. Taxonomy (NCBI): domain Eukaryota; kingdom Metazoa; phylum Chordata; class Actinopteri; order Spariformes; family Sparidae; genus Sparus; species Sparus aurata. Next base: position 30,583,607 of record NC_044199.1, on the reverse strand, counting down.
AATAATGCTTGAATAGTCGAGGTGAAATCTTTCAGAACAAAAACAAAGAAATGGAGTTCCCCGGACAAACAGCGGGGCTCGCCACATGACTATTACGCACATTTGCAGTGATTTCTTGTCTCTGTTTGGCTGTTGAATTTTGAGTGAACTTCCTATTAAAGGGATGTTAAAAGCGGACAGGTGTGGTAAAGAAAACTGCGAAGCTGGCAGCACAGCAGCTGAGAGTGAATGTGATAAACATGAACTGTTTTCTGGAGCGTTGAAGCGGCTGATGTGTGTGTTTATCTAGCTTTAGTATATGTGCAAACCATGAGCATCTAAACATGCTAACATTTAGCACATTGGCTTGTTTGCATGACAATAAATGAAAAACACATTGCCAGATTATGTTGGGGGGTGATAAGGAGTGTCTAAATTGCTCACAACCCTGAATCCCAAAAAGTTGGGACGCTGTGTAAAACATAAATCCAACAGAATGTGGTCAATCGGCAAAAGCACAAAGACAAAATATTGATTTTTTAAATATATATTTATCTTGAATTTGATGCCAGCGACACATTGCAAACACGTTGAGACAGGAGCAACAAATGACTGGGAAAGTTGTGGAACGCTCCAGAAGCACCTGAATGGATCGTTCCACAGGTGACCAGGTTCACAGGTAACAGGTGATGGTATTGCGATGGGTATGAAAGGAGCATCTTTGAAAGGCTCGGCCGTTCACAAGCGAGGATGAGGTGATGCTCAACACTCTGTCAAACACATGATTGTATGGAGGATGCCACTGCATGGGTTCAGGGACACTTCAGAGAGCTGTCGTCGGTAAACACAGTTTGTTTATGAATGTTTTAATTCCCTCGGGATGACGGTGGTAGAAATGAATCTAGTAGTTGTTTATATTTCTCTCACTATTCCAAAAGGTTGGACCAACCCGACAAACATGCCCGTCCCCGGAGCCACGCCACTAAACATGGCTGAAAATGTGCTTGTTATTCGTCAGGGATGACTAACTCTTCCCTCTCGCATGTTTTGTCTTCTGTTTTTTTTATCTGCAGCTGTAAACAGAAGCTGTACGCGGAGAAGCTGCCCAACACCAGCATCATCATCCCGTTCCACAACGAGGGCTGGTCGTCGCTGCTGAGGACCGTTCACAGCGTGCTCAACCGCTCTCCTCCACAGCTCATAGCAGAGGTCATCCTGGTCGACGACTTCAGCGACAAAGGTACCGAGGACACACACACTACACACACACACACACACACACACACACACGAGCACAGCTGCTCTCGGTACTGGCTCGCTAGTATTTTTGGTGCACTGTGGCATCCTCTTCCTCCATCTCCTTCTTTCATGCCCACACACACACACACACAGACAGACACTAATCTCAGACACAGACCACTGAGTCATTTGTTTGCAAGTGTTAGTGACTGTTGGACAAATAATAAGCCGTTCAGAAACAAAAGCAAAGAGAGGGAGAAACACACACACACGCTGGTGTTTCATGAAAGTATCCCACCAGCTCTGTTGTTCATTTATTATCAAGGCCTGAGAGCAGCGAGCATCACCTGCATCAGACATTCTTCGGTTTGTTGTTCTTTTATTACAAAGACCAACCTCCATGAAAATCATGTTACCATTGCGTCTGGAGCTGAAGGCTGCAGTGTCCTCTGAACAGATGGTGATGATGAGGTCATCGTGTGACCCTGCCCGTGGTACCGAGAGAGAAAATAAAAAATCACTTCCTGGCCCGGATTGGTTTTCTCACACAAGCGGCTTAATCAGTTTGAACTCGGGAGTTAATGTACAGCTCTGAACCCTTGCATAATAAATGGGGGGGGACAAGTGCAATATTATCGCCGGGCTCTGAGTGGAGGAGAGAACAAGATATTCATCATGAAGCCCGGCTCACGCCCACCGCGTGAAGCACAATTTCCTGCTCACTTTCCCATTTCCTTAGATATTAAATGATGCACTAAAAATATATGAGTAGGGAAGAAAGAAAAGGATATGAAGTGGTGAATGTGCCGAGTGTTTTTGTGCGTGACTCTTGCTCAGTGTCACAGCTTCAGAGGGACACATGGGGCCTCATTTTACACCAGACTGCTGTTTTGGTTCATGTATATGCAGCAATCCAGAATGCGAAATGGCTGGCTGAGAGGGAATATGAAGCAGAGGCTGTGGTGGTTTGACAAATATGCTCTGAGCCAGTCACATCACTGCTCTCATTGCTCTGAATCAGCCGAGCCAATCACAGTGATGCACTTCTATATAAAAGACATCAGTACCATCCCATATGTCATCCATCACCAGCATTCAGTGGATAAAAGTTTCGACCTTATTTTTAAGCAGCTTGATCACAAACATACCTTGAGATGTCTCCAGCTTGATTGATGCAACTCTTATTACTATCCAAAGATGTTTAGTTTTCATGGCAGCAAATCGAATACAATGTTAAGAATATTTTTAACTATATCAGCAAAGTTTAATATTAAAAAAAGTATATTTTCTGACAGAAACCTTTGAAATGATGCAACAATACATACAAACTATTCAGTACTTAAAACCAGTCATTATGTATAAATTGTCTAAACTGATGAACCTTTTAATTTTTATTTAGTTTATTATGAATGAATCCTGATTGGATGTGACTAAGAACCAGCGGACATTGTAGCCGTCATAGCAACATGAACATCATGTTGTACTGAAGAAGACTTGAAACTAGAAGTCGAGGTAGAGGTCATTCTCTCATAAGCTTACATACAGTAGGACTGATTTTTTGGAACCAGTGGAGTTGCAACCATGAGAATAATGGCAGTGGATTAAAGGTAAATTGATTTTGTTTATCTATTAGTTCATGGCAGCACGATAACTTCTTCTGACTTGGATTTGTCTTTATCCAGTCTGCTTAATGTAGACAAGAACCCTTCGATTATATCACTCATTTAACCTCAACCTTATACGTCCATCGATGTTCATCAATACTGATGATGAAGAAGAATTAGATTCTCCAGGAAATCTTCTGTACTGGAGGGTGCAGAGCGGCACCAGAGTTAAAGCCGAACGATGACTCTAGAAACGTGATAAATAATAGTTTGGTCGAAGCGGTTTATATGATCACGTTTTTGAATCATAGTTTCACAGTACACAGTACTACATTCAATCAGAGGGGATGGATCACAATCAGTGCAAAAATGCATGCACGACTGTCTGTAGGTTTGAGTGGGAGAGGGAGGGCAGATTGTCCACATGTAATCGATTGTTGAAGGCGTCGTTCTGTGGGATTGATTAAAAAAACACCAGTGAAAAGTGCTGAAATCGGCCGCTAGAAATACTTGGGCGGTTTTTAAATGGGGGAAACAGGCATAATATTAAGTTATAGCCAGCCAGTCTGATGTTTGAAGAGGTGTGCATGTGGTTATTCTTCAGCAAGCTGTCATCTACATGAGATCTAATCAAGGACACTGGTCGGTTGGTGCAGTTGGAGGCTACAGATTTATCAGCATATCAGTCCTGCTGCCTTCAGACGGCTGCAGGAGAAGCTTTTCATGAGGCAGAACAGTCAGATGTATTGATGTATTTCTTAGGTGGGGCAAATGTGCTGAAATAAAGCAATAATTCTTTAAAAAAAACAACAATAAAAAAACTATTTAAATTAAACACCATTCAAGTATTTAGTGAGCTTTTGTTGATGAAATCACAAAAGTGGCAGCTGAGTGTATTCTCAGCACCTCCATCACACAAATACTAACTCCTTGCTTCTCGGTCCCTCGTTCCACCTGCGAGCTCGACATCGGGCAATAAAACACCACCCCGACAGGCAACGCAAATTTCGAGGTCAAGAAAATCCGAAATGATTGTTGTGGTCGTTGTTCCGCTGTGAATACGAGCCCCATGTAATAAAGCCTGAGGTAAACGTCCGTCTCCTCCCTGATGCTGATGCTCAGCGTGTCTGCTCTCTCTGTTACACCGATGCCCTGCTACATTAAATGATGCTGTTTTGTTTCGGTACCTCACAGCCGACATGAGGACGATAAACAATTGATGAGATGTTTTTTTTCGGAGTGCAGTTCTATTTTTCCGGGGTGCTAATTAGTACCCAGCTTCTATGTTGTGTAATTATAGCTCCGCTGCAGAGCGGCGGTTCAGGAACAGCCTCTTCTCTCCTTTTTAAAATCATAATTAATACATCTATTCATATTTGACTCAAAGGATACCTGATGATTTTTATTTATCTGTGTGCCTAGCTGGAGCTGACTTCTTGTTGTATCTGAAAAGAGAACTTTTCTCTTTGGGTTCGGGAGGGCCTCCGGTGGATTTTGGACCGTTTTACCTCCTGTGATACCATCGAACGTATGAACCTGTGCTAAATGTGTTTTTTGGTGAACAGTATGTCACAGAAACGCACAGAAAACAGAACAGCAGAGTTCGAGCTGTGTGGAGCTCTGACGGCGTCTGTCGGGTACGGTTGAGAGTCGAAAATCATCAGATTCAAGGCAGGGGTCAGATGGCTTTCATTGGGAGTCTCTATATTTGTTTATCGGCTACTGAGCTCTGCTCCTCCACCTCTCCTCACTCTACAGACTAAAGTACAACACTGCTCATTCCAACCTGGCAACGCAAAAGGTGTCCAAAAATGGACTGACAAGTGTAAAACCACAGCAGAGTTATTTTTTCTACTGAGTGCCATTCTCGTTTGTTATTTCGACGTTGAACTTTGAAAGAAAGAAAGATAAGTCGAATGGTTGCTGTGAGAAATTCGAGCTTTATGTGTCACAGTTGTCCTGATGGATTGTGGTCGACCATCTGTAACCTGGTTACTTCAAGGCCGACATTCTGACAGAAGAAAAGAAAAGTTGTGTTGGGTTTTTTTTGCAGGCAGATGTCTTCAGCAGCGACACGCAGCCAGGGAACAAAACAACAGTCGCCTTTTAAAGTTGTTGTTTTGAACGGGAAAGGAAAGCAGTACTGTGCACTTTCTCTCTGCACAAGCTGTTCCTCTGCAGAATAATATTTGGAGGAAAAAAATCTCACCTGTTATTTTTCAAGTGATGATAATAATTTCCTCTTCCCACCCACGAGAGTGCAGAAAACCTGAAATTAAAAGCCGGCAATATTTGCATCCATATTCATCTGTTTTTCAGTGCGTATCACCTTGTTAATGTAAAATGATCTCAATCCCTCCTCGCTCTCTCTCTCTCTCCCTCCGTGGCCGTCCTCGCTCTGCCTCTCTCACCGTCTCTCGCCCACGCTCACCTCTGCGTTGTCGGAGCAGTTCATTCAGGCGGAACAGTGACTCACAGATAACATGCAAACACTGGAACCTGCTGCTTTTATCTCCTGTCTTCCCCTCATCGTCCTCTGTGTCTCTTTTCTATCGCTCCTCTCCTCTTGTTTCTCTTTAGTTTCTCCTGTCTGTAATCTCTTCTCTGTCTCTTTTCTTCTTTTGGTCTTTTCTTGATGTCGCTTGTCTCCAGCACCTCCGTCTACTTCTTGACGTCTCCTCTCGTTTGTGGGGAGATTCTCTCCGAATTTTGTTCTTTCAGCTCTTAACTTCGGAACCTCCCCGACGGAAAACTTTCAGTCTTGTTTCATCTCGTCATCTTTTCTTCAGGTTTTTTTTCTCATTTTGTCTTTTGTCGCTCTTTTCTTGAGACCAGTTGTCTTGTCTTGCCAAACATCTCCTCGTTTGCTACATGCGGTAGCAACATGAACATCATGTTGTATTGGAAGAAGGCTTGAAACTAGAAATTGAGACCATAAACTTTTTTGGAAAGTATTTTCCAAGGTTAATAATCACTTGAAAAACTTAACTTGGATTGCCAAAGAAAAAATGACTAAGGACTTGGTTGAGACTTTATTACTTGAGTCACATGTCTGCTTGTCACCCAGATTTGTGGGCTAAAACCAATGTCTAATATGCAATGAGCTAAAATTGTCTGATAATATCGGTCAGGATCTGGAAATGACCATCAGTCCGTCCCAGTTTTATTCTATTTAAAGTTCTCTTTCATTCTCTTCACATTTCTTCCGTTCCTGTTTGTCTCTCCTCTCTTCTATCCCTTGGACTTGGACTTTCTGTTCGTTTACAGTAAGGGGGTTTGATATCCACCTTTTCCAGGGATCAGATCAACAAAGCTCCTAAATCTGACTCTAGTAGATCTGTCAGCTGCAGTGGCTGCTGGGATTGTCGGCTGTCATGTTACTAACTGAACTTTACGGTTGACTTTACTCTGTGGAAGATTGTTGATCGCAGTAAATGTCAGGTTTCAGTGTCAGTCCCTCAATCAAAGAGCAGCTGTTGTTTCTTCCTGGTTCTATATTCCCTCTGACATTCAACAATCATAAAGGTACGAATCCATCACAGAAGAGGCAGAAGGACCGATATTTTCCTCTCGCCTGAAAAGGAAATAATAAGACAGAGCCGCAACATGGAGTTTAAGTTAGAGTGAAGACTGATTTCTCTTGCTCGCGTATTTTGCTTCTGGCACAAAATAAAACGGGTCTTCTCTTTATAAAAGGAAATCTATCCACATGAGGTGTCATGGCGATACAGCCAGCGTCGCCTCCTAACTTCCTCAAACAGTCCCTGCAGTATATTTGCAGGCTATTTTGAGGATTACTGCGAACTAACATGTGATTTCACGCCTGTTTTTTCTATCAAAGTTAAATGCAAATTGCAATTCTTTGTTAAGTTTTTGCAGTGACATCACTGGAGCAATTTAAACTTTCAAAAAATGTATAATTCTTTCGTATGTAAGTGCATTCACAACATGTGTTTTACATTTTGAGACTTTTGAAGCAATTTCATTATCACACACACACACAATCTGTCTCACAGACTGCCAGTCACAATTTTAACACTTTGTGATTATAGGCTGATTTATAGTGGCATGTAGGCTCTACACAGAGCCTACGCTGTAACATAGGGAAGTGGCCTATGTGCCATTATGAGTGTTATTACATGTGCACTGTGTGTCTGTGCTGCTGGTGATGGTGAGCAGTTTGCCAGCTGTACTTTCTCCAGGTAAACACACCGACCTCTTCAGGTTGCAGCTGTTTGTCTGGGCAGGACAGAGTGGATTGGCTGGGGAACCGCAGTAAGTGCTATCCTTACACACTCTGCCTTAACGTTACTTGGTTTCGGCAAGGCAGCATTCGCCACAAGGCTGCTTGTGGAGGGGCAGCCCACCCTTCAGATTACCGCCCAGCTCACTCTTTCTCGCCCAGCGACACAACTGCAGCAAAGTGCTGCTCCAGAGGAGTAACATAACCCAAGAAGAGCAGCAGTCGGCTGGTCAGGAGGGACTGCAACAGATGGAGATGTCGGTGTGTTTAATGGGAAGACCACAGGCCATGCATAACACTGGACAAGACAAGTGAAAGTTTGTGACTGGAGACAAATCAGATCTTATCAGAGACAGATCTTGAACCATCGCTGAACATACCAACATGAGTAAAACTGGCTCGGGTGGGGACTCTTGGTGCGAGTGTCTTTACTTTTTGGTTTATAGTCTAGCTGTACTTCATGCTGTTGAGAGACGCTATTCTGTGTATTTTGCAAAGCCTCCGGCTGTATATTCTACAGTCTCAGCTATAAATTCTGACACAGCATCTGTAAGGACTACATTTGGTGTGTCCGTGTTTGACATTTTAAATTATGCAGTGAGGATGCGATGAGAAAAACTGCATTTCTCTGACAGTTGCATTCAGCCAGCTGTCGTGTCAGCTCAAAGAGTTATCAGCTATCACTGTCATTGTCTTTTACATATTCAGGGCAAAATGTAGCTAGCTTAGAAGTTTCTATCATGAATACTTCTGCTGTGTTATTAAAGATTCCTAAAATATGAAGGAACCAGTTGGTTAAAAAAGATTTTATCAGCCTTTAAAGGACAGCTTCCTATTTTCCTTTCATATCTCTTCTCTGGCGTGTTATTGGGCTCAGACGTCTTCATAGCAGAGTTTCATTAAAGCGGGGACAGCGGGAGCCCAGATGTATCCATCATGGTTAACTGTGGTGTGTGACAGAGACAATCGCTCTCAGCAGGACCACTGAGCCACACTGAAGCATCACCTCCTGTGATGGAAACCTGTCATCGACTTCAGATTGATCGCCCAATTATTCAGTCACTGTCCACTGCCTGATGGGATCAATTAGACGACTGTCTCAGAAACTATAGAAATGAGAACATTTCATTTGGATAGACTGTGGATGCTGTGAAAGAAATGGAATAATTACACAAGATACTCTTTCTCTTCTGAAATGTTCGTATTTGAATGTTGTTTTTTTTTTCAAAATGTAATTAATTCTGTTTACTGGTTCGTCAATTTGTAACAGTTTGAGACTGCACGACATGTTTTAAATGGTGGTTATCATGTTTTGGCGGGAGGAGTAAAAACAGTGTGGAGGCAGGTGATAAATGGGCGCGAGTGATAAATGTAGTCATAGAGTGAGAAATGGAGCAATCAAGGAGCATGAAACAACATTCAGAGAGAGGAGGGGGAGAGAGGATGTGAAAGACAGAGCGGGGAGGTGGATGCTTTGAAATGATTTTTTTTTCTCTCTCTCTTACTTTTAAGAACCTGCGTCAGTGAATCAGTCGAGCGGTCGTCTGGCTCGTCTCGTGGTGACCTGACACGGACAGAAATGCTATCTAATCAGAGAACAGGAACGTGCAATGAGGAGGTCATTTGTTGTTGTTTTTGTTGTTTTTTTTTTCTGTCGAGCTTGAGATGGAAAGTGTTAAAATCTCACTTGAGAGATTCTGGAGCCTTAAAGTGAGCACGTCAGTTCCTGGCAGACGAATAAATTCTTAACCAGATTATCGTATTCACGTTGCAGTCTGAGTAAGCAGAAGAGCTGGTTTGCCAGTCTTTTGGCAGCAGGACAGGTGCAAAATAAAAAAAAAAAGGAGAAATGACAAAAGGGCTGTCATGACGATGAAAACAAACACCCTTCTTTGATATTATTATCTCTCTCTTTTATACTCCCCTTTCCTCGCATCCAGTGGGCGACCATGCATTGTTCAGGCATGAGCTTGATTATCAAAAACTCATTTGGGAAATGAGGTTACTGTCAATCATCTTAATACATAAATCAACTCATGTACTTACTGAGTCATTGGTGCAGTTTAAACCTTCTGAATATATGATGCCATTGCTCTGATAGGGCATTTAAAGGAATACTCCACTGAAAACTAAGATATTGAGAATCAAATACTGACCACTTGCACATTAAAAGGTTTCACAAGGAGAGGAATCCGTTGATTGAATTGCTCGCAAGGTCAAACAAATCCACATGATAACATCTTTAACCTTCGTCAAATGAAATTGTGACCACTGACCAAGAGCACGACGTCTCAACAGTGCTGATCCTCGAGGGAAGAGAAAGCCGGAGAGTCCAAAACCTGTTGGCTCTGCTGCACCATCAGCTTTGATTCATTCTTCTTCTGCTGGACTATCAGCTGATATACAAGCACGATGTGGTTTTAAGACAGTTCAGAGACAGTCGATGGTGCTAATACATCTTTCAGATAAACTGTGTGAACTTATTTTCTTGCTCGCAGCCAAGCTAACGGGCTTCCTAACTGAGAGTTAGCCATTAGCTCGTTAGGTGCAGCCTGATCTATATTGTGACGATGTGCGGGTGATTTTTGTTGCGCTGCGTTGTTGATCACAATTTTTTTCAACCAACCTTTACGAAACTTCATACGTATTTACCTTATTCAGATGTTTTTAGATATTGTTCATTGATCATCTGACCTTTGGCTGCAACTTTTCCATGCTACATTCAACTGAAACCCAATTTGCGAGCTTTGCGATGCATACCGCCACAATGCAAGTGTGAACATTACTTCCAGTGTGACCCAATTTGTTCGTCTTCAAGCAGGAACAAACATTTCGTCACGAGCATGTTGATGACAGGATGAACTGGCTGCAAGGCTCAGTGAAAAACAAAAGAGAGAGATTCAGTGTGAGAGGAATTCAGTGTAACAATGATCAAGTGAAGTAAGACAAGGACACGGACACACCACTGGTCTCAATGAAACCAGTTACACCTGCTAACCTGCCCAGCTACAGTCCATGATTAGCTGCAGCTGGGCGAGAGGAAGGAAGCAGGCGGGGAGGAGGAGGCGTGCGGAGGGTGGCGATGGTGAGGGGAGGTCAGCTCACTCTTCATTAGGCTGTAATTGAATTTCCGCAGCTCGCGCAGGAAGGATGTTCGGCTCCCGCTCTCCCTGCAGGGGAGTGTTGGCTCGCTCCAGCTTCACAGCCTCCCCGATACTTTCAAGGTTAGCTCAGCTAATGGGCTACTTTCTCCCCGGATTTCTCTGCTCGCCGTCTGTCATCTTCATGTCCGAACATGTAGAAGCACAGGTATCTGATCGACCGCGCGATGCTGCTGTAGAGTCTCCACTAGAGACCCTGTTCAGCACTGCAGTGGACCACCTCTGGCCCTGACAACAGCTGAGACGAGCTGTGGCAGCGGCTCAACAAAGCACCTGCAGTGTCCCAGTGTTACAGCTGACCACACCGACAACGAAGGACATTCATCTTTGTTTCCCAAAAAAGTTTAGCAGAACTGCTCAGTGGACACACAGTTTAGTGCTACTATTTAAGGATTTTTGATAGATAGTAACAGACTTTTTTATCGATTTAATGTCATCAGCCCAAAGTTGAAGTCTGTGCACTCTTTTCTATGAAGCTTACATTCAAGTTCATCTAATATTAAGGGATTTGTATGGCCATGTCATTAAACGCCTCGCGTAGTGGAATCTCTTTGTGTTTGGAAATGAGAAGTGAGGTGGAAGTGGTGAGTGGTGTGATTGTTTAACCGGTGTATCTGCTTTACTGTGTGGACTTTGTATACTTCTTCACCTGTTGCTGCAATATTAATTAAGATGGGCATTAAAGGTCAGTATGGTCTGTAATAGGTTGCACCAGTCGACCTAAATGGTTGTCAGTGTTACAAAAGTAAGGCCTTACAGTGATCCAGACCCTGTAGACCCTTCCTCTGAAGCGCTCATAAGGTCCTAATATGTGTTCATCCTTCAATATTTTTTATTCCTCAAGTGTGTCCACTGATCAAAAGAATCAAAACAGTTCAAGATCCAAGTTGTGAATATTTTCCATCTCTCACTATCAGCAGACTTTGTTCGTGAAACAAAAACCAATCACATTGCTTTCGACAGAAGACGTATATTCTGTTCCTCCTACCGAGTGATGCTGAGTGTGTGTTTTTTTTTTGTTAAATTGCTGCCTACAACTAAAAATGTCTCCGCATTTTTCTGTCTAGTTTTCACCCCAAGACACCACCTGGAGGAAAGCAAGTGCTCCCAGTTTGGAAGTCCAGTCGGCTCTAGTGGTCAGACTGAAGAACATAAAACGGATGATGATGAACAATTATTTTCATACGATAGTAAAAAATGTTATAGTCAACAGAGACCAGGTCAATCTGAGCTATAATATTCAAACAATAAACAATAATAGTCTTCCATTTTGTAATGCTGAGTCGGACTTCTGGACTTTATTTGGCGTTATAATGCAAAACAGTGTAAAACATTACTCTGCACAGACAGTAACATCATAAAGAAAGTTTCTATCTCTATTGATAGTAACTAATGATATGTAAAGGATTACATTGTGGCACATGCAGTGAGGGCTGTTGGATTGCGTGGTCCCATTGTCGGGTCCGGGCTTCTACTTTTCTGCTCGCAGAATGTGTTCAGAGCACCATGCTGAGACATTTCAACACAGTTCAACTGCAATTGGAAACGTTTGTCCTTTTACCCTCCTCTGCCTTCCTTCTCAGCCGCGCTCTGGTTAAAAATTTCCTCAGCTAATTTTATTTCCTCTAATAAAGCCGTGAGGGCCAGGGGGTAAAAGGCGTCGCTTTTAAACGAGAGGCAGCGAGAGGCAGCCGAGCACGTTATCGTGTTTTAGCAAGTGTTTATTTTTCCCCCTCCTTTTTAATTGGAGTGTACTTTGGAGATGAGAGCCGTTCTCCCGGGGAGCCGACTTCATTAGCACCTGTAAGTGTCCAGGCATGTTGGCGAAGAAGGAAGAGATTAAGAGAGAGAAGCATGTCGGGAGAGCCGTCTTTAATAAATGCTTGTCACTAAATATTTGGATGTGATATCAGAAACTGAGTCAAAATGTATCTCATGTTTCACCTCCTCTTCCCAGACCAAACTTTAGTTCACCGTGTCTCAATATGTCATGTTCTCTGTGTTTTAACACACAGGACACACATGACTAAAGACAACAAGTCACCTTCTTTGTTTTGTCTTGTCTCCATGAAGCGGTTGTTATTATTATTGTTATTTCTGTTTCATTGAAACTTAAATTGAGAATCGGAGCTGCTCCCCAAGGAGCGTCATTAGCATCCGCAATAGTGGAAGTAACTGGCATCCTGCCAGCTTAATGGGGGCAATCTTGGTACCAAAACAATCATAAACACAAGTTAACCATTAAGCACAAAAGAGAATGGAAGGAAAATGGAAAGAAGGGAAATGAGCAATGATGAGAGAAATGGCCAATATGAGACCAATAGGGGTGGTGTTTGAGCTAAAGACGTGTTATTATGTTTTAATAGCCTTCCCTGGAGAGCACAGATGCCATTTTTGGCTGCTCAGCAAGTTGAAAGAAGCAAAGAAGAAGTGGATCGGAAACATAAGAAAATACTTGCATGTTAGCCAATCCATGTAAACTGATGTTTTAATAATTAGGGTGGGTGTTGGTGGCACAAACACCATGTGGTTGTACGCCTAAAACTGACCAGATCATAGAATACAAAAATAAACCTAAGGAACTGTGAAGTTTCAACATGTTCCTGGTTTGCAGAAACATATATTGCCAAAAGTTATTTTGGCAATTTGGTTGCTTTTATGTCCTGTTTTTTAACATTTGATTTGTTGACGGCTGATGCTCCTTTAGTTATACATTTGAGATAACTAAATCATTTTAGAGAATGATAAATATTTGTATTTGTTTGTCTGACCAGAGGTGTGAATCTTCAGCCTCCCAAATTGATTCTGCTATGATCCTTCCAAAATCAGTTGACAGTCTACAGCACAGAAAGAAGCTGCATCTTCTCAAGACACAGTGCTTGTCCAGGTTGTGCTTTCCAGTGTGAATCCAAAATGTGGCCAGATGTCTAATTTCAAAATAGTTGTTGCATTTAAAGAAATAATTTAATTTAATCAAGAAAAACGTCTGATCCGGACACCAGGTATCAAATCAGAAGTGATGCATTTTATGTTTCTGTTGCTTTTTGGACAAGAATAGAATAAAAAGGTGAAAGGTAGTTTGACAACTGACTTAGCGCTGAAACAAAACGGAGCACCTTCTACATCGACTCTGAAAGTTTTATAACCCGACAACAATGAGCACTTATCAAAAGGAAAACAATATATAACACCAATAAAAATAACAAACAACGATTCACGATTCACACCAGCATGAACATTTGTATTCCTTCTAAGTTCCTCAACACGGAGGTCAGAGCCATATGTTAGATAACTTAATATTCAGATGTGTACATGTAAATTTGAAACCTGAAAATGGGATCAAAGTCCAGAAAACGTGTTACAATCTGTTGGGGTCTTTCCTCACAACAGATTGTTTCCTCTTGTTTCCTCTTGATGACGCTTGCCGCTCGATGACGACGTGTGTGAGAAAAGTTGAACTCGCAGGTCTGAGCTGGCAGACTGCTGTCCGGACTCTGACAATGACTCTCTCAAGGACTAACAATCCCCACGGGGATATTGTTACAGCAGTCGACAGCGGCAGTACGAGAGCCGCTCGACAGGAGGAGGTCTGGAGATCCAGAGTGAACACAACATCGGCGCGGCCGTGTTAACAGTGACTAACAGTGACTCTGTTGCTGTTCCTGTTTTTTCTTCATGAAGTCAGTTTGCCTCTGCTCTTCTGTCATTCCAGCGCTTGGCATCGGACTGTGTTTTAGGTCAAGTCTTGCTTTACCTTTCCGTCATGCTGAGCTGTAGACAGTTTTTCCTCATGCAGGATTCAGACTACATGATAGTCTTGACCTCCGTGAAGGCCAGAGTGTCAGATCAGGTGGTCATAGAGTCATAAATTCTTGCATGACTCGGCTAAGAGACGTGGTAGACTACATGTAGCTGTCTTACATGAGTTGAATCATGGGTGATCAGCAAGGTGCCAAGGACCGACTTAACTGTTCCACCTGACAGCACCATTAATTGTGTATAAAGACGGACGACATGACAGCTCCCCAACATCTCGATCGCCCCCTGCTAGCTGGCTGTATAGGGTGTATAGGTCCTTAATCCCTCCTCCTTCCATTTAAGCAGATACGAAGATGTAATTACATGTACAATAATTCCTTCCGTCAGTTCAGCTTCACTCGCTTCCAAAACGAATGTGGCGCCACCGGCACACGCTAGCGAAGATCTTTACAACAGTAGGCACTCGTGTCGTACTGCTTTTATCAAAAGTGGTTGCTAGAATCAACAAAAAAACTTTTAACCTTATACATAATTGCTGCCATTTGTTGTACAGCTCTATTCTAAATCTTAAATCTTGCACGATGTTCCCCTGAGGGTGCCTTGGTCCCCTACAACATCTCTAGTTCGAGGCCGGCTGGAGAGCTTTGTTGCAGTTTTTATTCTAATGTCAGTCATAAAGAATTATAATACTATAATACTATTTGAATATGAACTTAAGAAATCCAGATTTTTTATATACTGAATTGGAACTGGACTGGAGAAAGTATCCAGCTGTCTGAACTCGGGGTTGGGTTGGGTTATGGACCCAATCCAAAACAGACAGGACGGTGCAAGAATTCATTATCATTTTCAGTCACAGCGCGTCTGAAATGGGTCCAAATAATTAGATCCAATGCAAAAAAACAGCCGACCCAAACAGAGCAGCACAGAGAGTGAACACCGAGACTGGCAGCAGCCTGATGAATCATTAATTAGTAAGCAGCTGTGATCTAAAACAGTAGCTATACGAGTCATTTCTGCAGTTCAAACACATTTTTCTCTTGTGATTACGACACACCGCAGGATCACAAATGCTAGAGAGCCGTGTTGGGTCAATGAGGTTTCATACATGTTGAAATAAAGCAGGACCAGCGGCCAAACAATAAGACTGATTAGATCGATCTAAATTAGAGCCTTTGTACGTGAACAGTTGGGGGACCTCTTGTCAAACTGAACTCCCGTTGTTCTGTAAAAATGAAATAGTTGAGAATCACAGAATTTGCAGTGCAAGTGATTTACATATTCATATTTATAAATGCGGTGCATTGGTTTCATATTCTGAACATTGTTTAACCTTTAAATTCAGATCTACAGCATTAATAGAGCAGCTCTGATAGAGATGTTAGTGCGTGGTGTAGCATGTGTGACAGAGCTTGAAGGCAAAGACAAGAGATTGTCCGTCCTCTCCTCTTGCTTATCAAAAGGCTGCCTTCATCAGTTTGAGACGCGCCGGCGATGTGCACATCTGTAATACATCTCGTCTCATAGCCTCAGTAGCTGTTTAAACTGTGTGTGTTTTGATGTGCAGACTTGCTTATATCATCATAGACTCTCCCTCAGCATCCTTTCTTTTTTTTTTTTTTTTTGGATGGTTGGTAAAAAAAAAAAAAAGCAGCTTCAAATGTTCCCAGTATGGCTCCCGGCAAATAAGGGAGAATGTATGATGGAGTTCACAGGAGCAGCCGAATATTTTGGAGGAATAAATTAGCATCTTGGCTCTTTGGTGCTTTGCCAGGACTTCTGGGAAGTAATCCAGCACCTTGGAAAGACAAAGATTTGGATGCCATACTGGATTCACTGTAATTTGAGGTTAATTGAATTAAAAATCCTCCCCTTCCTCACTTACAGACTGGAGAAGGAAAGAACTATATGGAAACTATTGGATGCTTTATCATCAGGGTTTTACCCTTCTGTCAAAGGTAAATCGTCATTTGCATGCATACATTTCCCTCCCTGCTGCCCACTCTGCACTGTCTTCTTCTTTGCGTATTTTTAGTGTTTGTGATTTGATTCTAATTAACAGCTCGGAGGAAGATGCGATGCATTCCTGCCGCAGAAACAGATGGAGGGCAGCGAACGTTCAGCTGTTTGGTAAATGGGGTCTACGGAAATGATCCAGGCATTCGATGATGTCTGAGCCCTCATCATGTCCCGGACTTCACATTCTAATAATGACTAATGTGTTTGCAGACATCAGCCTGATCTCGTTAGGGTGATTTATTGCCTCACCAGAGTTTCAGTAAACCAGAGGAGCCGTATTCCAATTTATTCTGGTCAAATTAACCATTCATAATTAGACGCTGTAACCTTTCCCGCTGCCCTCTCCTCCGCCGAATGGTGCTGTACATGCAATGCAAATGTTCATTGTTTAATCTCACTGGCTGTCATTAGGAAGGTTATGTAAGAACCATCCCATGCAGGGCAAAAGCTTCGCCTGAATCAATCTCCTAATGGTTAATAGCTAATGGGCTGATTTATTGCCCTATTATGAAGGTGAAGGCTCGCCCTTTCCTCTAAGGGTGGCAGCGACCGTATGGAACCCCTCTGCCTCCGATTCATATCAAAACCCCGCAGCATGTGTTAATCCTGCGATGAGGTAGTTTAATATATAATAAATGGATATCAGTATAGGTGAATAACTTTGTTTAGCTTTATTTATTTGACTAAATTGTGATGAAAACGTGCCAGATTTAGCCAAATGATCATAGTCCAGGGTTTGCAAAAGACTTGCAAAAAAAAACAGACCTCAATGTTTTGTTGAGGCAGCTGTGGCTCGGGAGGTAAAGCAGATTGTCGGAATCAGAAGGTCGGTGGTTCAGTCCAAGGTGTCCTTGAGCAGTGGATATTTGAATGGCTGGGTATAGAAATATGATGGGGGAGTTTTGTTTAGGCTTCGCTGTATCGACTCTAAAGAGCAAGTCTGTACCTCGAATGGCAGCCACCGCCATTATTGTGTGAATGTCCGGGGAAACGGGTAAATGTGGAGTCTAGACAAGAAAAGCACTGAAAAACATGAAAAATGTTGGCATTGAAAAATAACCTTCTGGGATTGTAATGGTCATTACGGGATTAATCAAGAAACAGTATATAGCTTGTGAAAAACTTCAGCCTTTGATCGCAAAATACATGAACATATAAATGAATCTTCTTATTTTGTTACTTTGGCAAGAGCATCAGGTATCAGCGGGATAATGCCCATCAAGGTGTCCAGTATCAGGAACTAATGCATTATGAAGTCCAGAACTGTCATCACAATGTAGTGTTATAAGCTATTTATTGAATGTTTATATAGTACTTACTGATACCAATAATGCTAGTATATCTTGTCTATGATCCATTAGTTATCCGTCAGAATTGGAGAATCATGGGTTAAAGGGCCACAGTTTGATGTAAACACCCTCAAATCAAAGGTGAAAGTCGGCACTTTATCCTCTTTGTCTTCGTTTTATCTGGCCGTCCTCATTCTCCTGCCTGAACTGCATGTTAATGTCAGAGGCAAATTTAATTATCACTTCCGAGGATAATCCATCTCTTGGCTTTAAAGCAGAGCTTTTGGCGGCACCTTTAACACATGTGACGCGGGTTAATTTGAGCCAGACTACTTCAGGCAGGCTGCTTCCCAAATGGGGCTCTCAGGATTAACCAGCAGAGGCCTGTGTGACAGTTTGATAGACAGCACTCCTCACTCTGCTCTTGATTACAGCTCTCCTCTAATTTAGTTCCCTCAGCTTTAATAATGTCTGGTCAGATCTGGTCTCGCCCAAACACTTGCGAACTGATGGTGTGTTTTGATGCTGTTTGACTTGAAGGAATGGGCTGTCATTTACTGACTCATTGAAACATAAACCACAGTAGAAAGTACGGCCTGAAGGATGATCGGGACTGAGTGAGAAGGCAGAGACGGATGTGGGCACCTGTTGGCTCCAGGTTTGTTGGTTTTGGCTGGTCCTTGCTGTCTCCGACGTCTCAGCCGTCCGCTGGGGTCAGGAGTGCCTCCCCCGAGAGGCAGCCGCTGCCAGACGGCATCAAAACGGAAAGACGAGCTGAATGAGGGAGGGAGGATGAAGAGAAGGAACAAACAAAAAAAGAATCAAAAGAAAAGCAGGAAGGAAGGAACAGAGTGCCAAGATAAAGACGTCCTGTCTGTCATTTTAGCACCAGCAGTTTGTCCTGTGAAGGCTTGAAAGGGCTGCTGCCTTTCTACCATCCTCTCCGCTGATATTCAGAATCCAATTAGTGGTTGTGGTGGAGCGGGCTTCCTCAGTGACAGTGGCCCATTTGTAAGACGAGCTATCAATGAGGAACACTGACAGAGGTAATATTTTATTAACGTCTCCCTGTATTCTGCAAATAATGGCTCTTTTTGTCAAGCTTTCCAAACTTGTGTTAGAGTTCAGAGACGGAAGCAGAAAAGATGAAGAAACAAAAAACAGCAGAACGCGAAGGTCAAGCCTCTTCACCTGTCTTATTGTTGAAATTCTGAAGATGAACGGCCGATCGTAAAGTTCAGGTATAAATCTTTTCGGATCAGAATTGATGTACAGGATCCTGTCCTCCATTGCATTCCGCAATATGGCCACTGAGAAAAGGGATGTGTGCTATCCTGACTTTATAATCAGTAACAACCTGCAAGAGTCACCGAAATTAAAGATGGCAGGAAAAGGCATGAAAGTGTCCCAGTGGTTACCATGTGTCATCTCTTTTAGGAGCAGTGCCGATACCATATTTGAGTTTTCCAAAACTATGCATTTTTCAGTTCTTTGGGGAATGCAAACATATTCTGCAAAAAATATAATTATTGTTGCCTAGAGTGTCCAAACACAAGCTGCACTGCAAGTTTTTTGGTCTTAATGAGTTTGAGTTCAATTAGTTTTCCAATGCTCTGCAATGTTATGGGCATAATTTGGTCTGTACCAAAAAAAAGTTCAATACCATTTCAACCCAAGTCTGTTCAGCCACTGGGACATTCACGAATGCTGTATTTTAGTAGTCATCAACAACTCCCAAAAGGAAGTCGCACAGCGTATAAATCAGACGAGATATTATGTGTTTTCTCACCCCAGTGATCAGTTCTCGTCAAAAGGTTTCAAAAAGTGCTGGATCGAACCTGGCGGTATGTGAAATAGTTCACAAATTGGTCTTGAGAGGCTGTTTACAAATGTGGTGGGATATTATTAGGCTAAACTTCCAGCAAGCTTGTCTCAGCAAGAGATTCTTTTCCACTGCTGTTACTACGTGGCTGCTTTCTTGCTGGAATAACAGGAGTCGTTACTTCTCTAAATCCCTGAAATTCTGTTTATTTAACATAGCATTAAGTAATGACTCTTTAAAAACAGCCAAGTTATGTTCAGGGATTCATTTATGTGTAATTTTACAACAGCAGGGTTGCTAAACAAAACTGTGTTTGAGTCCCTTTTATGCTGTATCACAGATACACAAAACAAAAAGGTGCGACTGCCAGTCGTAACTGTCTGGGGTCTGTTTGTGAACAAGTCCAACATTGAATTGCAGAGTGTGATACTCCAGCCTAGAGTGCAAGGTTTTCCAGTCAGCTTCATGGTTGCTGAAGTCAACAAATAGTATTCTGATGTTGCTGCTGTTGTTGTGGCTGTTCAATGTGTGTGAAGACCGAGTGGCGGGCAGTGGATATGACAATCCTCTGTAGATGTGTTGGTTCTGAAAGCATGCTGATGAAGGTCCAGGCTAGCAGGGATGTTGATATGTCCCCCCTCTGCTGTAAGAGGACTATCTCAGAGGCTCTAAGAAGTCTATTATGATGCACTATGATGATAAAATGATACAATCTAAAAAAAAAAAAAACAGATTGTTTACATAATGCACGGTGTCCTTTTGATAGCCAAAATTTAACTATTCGATTATTGTGTAAAACCTGTAGTTGCCCACAGGATGATATAGCCACTGCCTTCATACACTGTTTTCCAGAGTAAACAGATGAAAGATCCACAGTGTTGAACTGTTGATAAGCTGAAGAGAATAAACTAAACAAAAAAAAAAGAAAATACAGATGACTTAAATTAAACAGTTTGTTTTCCAGGACACGGATGATAAAAAAGAAAAAAAAAACCCTCTCCTGACTCTCGTCTCTCTGGTGAAGATGAGCAGTGGCACATTTCGGATGTCTTGTTTTCCTCGTGCATCTGTTGTGTGTCTTCACAACGTGGACAACATTATAACTGGAACTATTCTTGGCCGGTCTATTTGTACCATATGGTATTTTATCAAGACTTCATCCAATCAAGATGGCGTCAAAATCCAAATGCACTTCAGCAACATGTTGAGGATTAAAACAGAGACTGAAAAACCGAGAAGATGATGAAAGGTGTAAGACAGATGCCTCTACGCATATCTTAGATAGTTCTTTGTGTGCTGGGGATTTTTTAAATTTTTCAGCCATAAAGGAGCTCCTTGTCTCTTTTTTTAATCAGTCTTTTGCCTCCACATACTTTTCCTGTCTGGCTTGGTTGACCTTTTCCAAGCCGTAATGGGTTTTTAAATCATGGTGATATTTTCTTCATAAAAAGGGCTTCTACCACTTCAGCAGTCGAGGATGTGAAAGCAGCTGGTCCAGAGTGGATGATCTGTCTCGTGATGGTTGAGAGTGTTCGAGCTTTGGACACACAGTGACAGTGGACAGACAGCGAATGAAACATTGCCTTGAGTCTGCCTCCATTTTTTTTTTTTTTATTGACCTGTCAGAAGTGAGTTGACGTCTGAGCAGAAAGATTTACAGGCTCCATTTAGGACAGGATTGATTTCTGTCACCAGCAGCTCTGAGGAAAGATTGTGTACATATAGCTCTCTCTTTGATTGATTAATGCTTTCTTACAGTTTCTGGTTTGTCTTTTCAGTCTGTATTTTAATATGTTTTCACCTTCATCTCTATTTTAGTGTTTTTTGCTGTTTTAACTGAAGAAAATAGCCTTTTTTTAATGTGTCGGCGCAGCTCGAGAGTCAATATCAACTTCGATCTGAACTCGTGTTTTTCACCAACGGCGGCGACTGTCTGCAGGAGTTATTAATAAGCTCCTTAAAAGTTGTCTGACAATAAACTGAACAGATTATTGGAGGCAGCATTATCTGCAATTCCCTCGTTCGGCATTATGAATTTTGTTCAGTGAAATGTTGAGCATCGACGCAATTTGAGAGGAAGCTCTGTTTTCTGCCAAAAGGCTTTATGAGTGAACGTGTTAGGAGGAGACTGATTTAATTCCTTTTTCATTCCTCACAGTTGGATTCGTTCTCTTTAGGGTCACAGTCTGTCTGGTGTCTGCCGTAAAGTTATAATAAAAAGTCTGCGAGTGCAGAAAAGTAAGTGAAATGTGAAGTTGATCCCAGTGTGGGTTATGATGTAGATGCCTTCAGGGGAAACATTTGAGTTTGCCGCATGTGGCATCAGCAGATGTCGCGTTTGATGGTGACTGCTAATGGTTCAGTTTTTTCTTTGATCCTTTTTTGTCGGATAGCGTGTTGGTGAGGTTGTCATTTGTGGACGATTCCGCATCAGAGCTCTTTCATGTCAGCGCGGCCTAATTAAACTGCACGCGTACAATAACTGGGGGTTTGAACCCATTGTGCTCCTTCGGCGGCAATTTCACATGTCTCTGTTTTCGCCTCCGCAGAGCACCTGAAGACGGCGCTGGAGGAGTACATGGTGCGGCTGCCAAAGGTTCGCATCCTGAGGACCAAGAAGAGGGAGGGGCTGATCAGGACACGCCTGCTGGGAGCCGGCCTCGCTAAAGGAGAAGTCATCACCTTCCTGGACTCCCACTGTGAGGCCAACGTCAACTGGCTGCCTCCGCTGCTGGGTGAGGAACACACGTCAGCATTAATTACTACATTCTAGTTAGAAATACACCGATCGACCGACCCAGGACCGGAGTCCAACAGTTTTAGGCATGAGCGGCGATGACCGACAACTGGCCGGTTAGTGTCAGACGAATGGGGTTTGGCATCTAAACAAATATATTGAATTAATCCATCGCTGGTTGTTCTGCTTCCAAAGAACAAGTGGGAACTTCTGCTCAGTGATCAGACTCATTCACCTTGTTCACACAGTAGCATGTTGAGCCAAAAATCCTCTGACATCTACTTTTTAACCCCAAAAGTAAAAGAAAAAGAATAAGATCTGAGATCACCTCCTCACAGCTTCAGACCAGAGCAACCGTCAGTCTGGTTGAACCATTGTACAGTGATTTGTTCTCCCTGTATAAAACAGATTCTTCTGTAAAGAGGACTCTCTGCAACCCAAAAATATAAAAGATGAATTCAAACATAATTCAAACTTTTGTTCCAAGCGATTGTAGAACTTTTTTAAACGTTGCTGTATTGTGTATTCTCCTTCTAACTTTCCTCAAATCTTTGAGTTTTCTTTTTTGTGAAATGCTGAAGCCTCTTTACTCACCAGGACTCTAAAAACTATTGAAAATAAACAGCCTGAGAAGAGAACATCATGCTGCGGGTGAACTGCTCCCAGCTCCCAGACATCAGCAATCTGTGAGCAGGAGTCGTGAGCAGCCTCAGATATCGCTTTGTGTGGACTAGAAAAGCTCCTCTGCACCATCCATTGTCATTAATGGCTTCTCTCTGCGTGTCTCTCAGATCGCATCGCCCAGAACAGGAAGACCATCGTGTGCCCGATGATCGACGTCATCGACCACGACAACTTCGGCTACGAGACGCAGGCGGGGGACGCCATGCGAGGGGCGTTTGACTGGGAAATGTACTACAAACGGATCCCCATCCCGACCGAGCTGCAGAACAACGACCCCAGCGAACCCTTCGAGTGAGTGCAATTATTTCTGACACGTTTGACGTCACATCCCGACTGTCTTACTGCGCCATGAGTGCACACATCTGTGACACGAGTTGACCAAGAGTGAGTTGAATCCCTCAGCTCAGTGTTTTGGCATCACACTGTTTTGAATCCACAGGCCTCAAAACCCTCATTTTTCACTGAAGGGGGCTTCTGTTAGCACTGCACTGCTTCTACACTCATACTAATCTTCTATTAGACCTGGGTGTTGCCTGAGATAAGCAGTGACTGAGGTGCAGTTTGTGTCTTATAGTCTTTAAAGCATTAGACTACATCTGCGTTACCAGCGGTAAGTCAGACGAAGCATTTCTTCTCTCCTTCTGTGCAATTCATTCAAATATGTCGCTTTTGAAATGGGAGATCCTAAAAACCACCTTAATATAATGCTGCAATCTACAGTAAGTAACAATAGCATTCATCTCTTGGACAACAGTGCAAATCCAATATATCTTCTTCTCCTCCTCCTCCTTCTTCCTCTTCTTCTTCTTCAGACTCCTCTGCTATGTCGCTGTGTTACACATTCCTGCTACAAACTCCAACTGCTGAGATGCAGTCGAGTGCTTCAGGAAGAAAATGATTCATACATTGATGTTGAAAGGTGTATTTTTATATTGCTCAGCTAGCTGTAGTGAAAAGAAATGTGTGCTTTGTTTCCAATGCTTCTTTAGATTTACACAAAATGATGAGTGAGTTATTTGAGGTTGCACAAAACGCAGCTGTCAGTCGAATACATGTCAGCAATTGAATTAATCCCCAACAAAAATGATTGAAAAGCTTTTGAGTCATATTTTAATGAAATATGGCCTTGTTCTGTGATTGCTGCTTCCTAAATGTTAATATTTTCTGGTTTATTTGCTCCTCTGCGACTGTAGACTGAATATCTTTGGGTTTAGGATAAAACAAGACATTTGAGGAAGTCATATTGGGCTTTCGGAAACACTGACAAACATTTTTCACCATTTTCTTACATTTTATAGACCAAATCGAACTATATACTAAGAGCTAATAGATTAATCGAGAAAATGTTGTCGTATATGGATGAAAATGTGCCATTTTTTCTGTTTTATGCCACTGTAAATGTATGAATGTTGGGTTTTTGGACTGTTGGTCGGATAGCATAAGTTCTTTTTTTCATAATTTGTGTCATTTTATCAACTACATTTTGAAAGTAAGGTTCATTTTAGCCTCGTTGCTCATTTCAGTTTCAAGAATAGTAACTCCTTGGAAACGGAAACCACAGATATAGGAGATATAGGGGTATATTACTGTATAACATCAGATCCCCAGGTAATACTTTTGTGCAAACAGGACTGATGGCTTTCGACCACAGTGTCCTTCGTCAACACGCAGCAGCACAGATATGTAACCTTTAAGTAATGGAAGCCAACATAAATACACCTCACCCAGAGACTCACTTCGCTATTTGTAAGGCCAAATGACTCGGCATGTGATGCCAGAAACTCTATTTGTGAGCCTCGAGGGGATTAGTTCGACAGCGTTTCTCTATGTTCGGATGCCAAGGTCTATTTGAGTGTCCGGGGAAATACAGTACAGGTATCATCAGGCAGGGCTGTAGTGCAGGAAGATAAGAGACTAAAGAAGAAGAAATGAGCTGCAGAACAATCAGAATCAATCCTCATTTGGTGAATTAGTCTGCTCTTCTTGCCCAATGAAATGACCTTCATCAGTGCAAATCCAATTTGAGTCGCAAAGATTTTCATTTTCATTCTGATTGACATTGCCGCAGCGGAGAATGAGGCACGGCGGGACGGCAAAATCCATCTTGGAGGTGTGTGTGTGTGTGTGTGTGTGTGTGTGTGTGTGTGTGTGTGTGTGTGTGTGTGTGTGTGTGTGATTTTATCCCCGTTCTCATGCCTCTGTCACTGTCTCTCTCATCAATGCCATCACTGCTCTCGCTCTCCCTCTTTTCTTTCCCTCCGTCTCCCTCTCATCTCTCCTTCAGGCTCCAGTGTTTCATTTAGCGATGAGCTCAGGCCCTGACACTCTCTTTCCTCAAGGTCAATGGACTGAAATGGATAATATCAACTTGAGCATTTCTAATTAAATCAAAACTGTAAGTTGGAATATTCATGGTCTGTTGGGTTGGATCTTACAGTGACTAAGGAAGACCTGCAGGGATTTAGTCCGGCTGGAGAAACTGATGTTTGAACAAAACCTCTGAGAGGTGCAGAAGTGCCTTAAACCTGCATTCTTACCAGCAACAACAGGGGCAACTGCACTGGTTTCAAAAAGAAGCCTGTATGTAAGCTTATGAGGAAATTACCCTAGTTCTCTCTTGATTTATCACCTCAGTAAACAGTTTACTAACAAGTTAATGATCTTAATCACTAGTGTTGAGTCTTCTTCACTAAAGTATGATGATTATTTTGTTAATTATAAGAGTAAAATAGAGGGTATGTTTTACGGCCTAGCTGCACCAGGACAGAGACAGTACCAGAGACGTTATATAGAGGAAGCAAACCCCTTAAAGCATTCTGATTAGACTAGCCTGCAACGCCAGAGATCGTCTGCTTTGTCACAGCCGAACCAGAAAACAAACCAGCCACAGTCGCGAGTTGTTGTTTGACAGTTGAGATGAGCTGACGGCCTCACGTCACATCGCTCTGCACTGAGCCGTTAAAGAAGCTGTTGGTGTTGATTTTCTATCAGATTTGACTGCCAGTTCTATACATGCAGTTTTTATGTCCTAGTGACCATTGAACTTGCAGTTATGGCTTTCTCCCCAATCATTTACATAGGGGCCTGGTCTTTTTTAGCCACTCAGAGGTACTGCCAAGATGGCAGACAAGCGGCAAAACCTGCCTAAAAGGATGTTAATGTTTCAAAGCTTAGGCTTCCCAGTTTGACTCTCTCGTCCAAATATGGTCACTTCTAGCGCCAAAGAAACAAGGTCAAACGTTATGCGATACTGTATAAATTATACCTATTTAGAATTGCATTCATTTGTTATTGTCTGTTTATATTTTTAGAATGTCTTTTAATTATTTTTAGTGTTGTTTGTTGTTTTTCGCACCTACAAACCACAGCTAAGTCTGCCTATGTGAAAATTTACTTTGCCATAATAAACAATTTGGATTCTATAATGTAATTTGTGAAAAATGCTTATTGCGGTTTCCCGGAGCACAAAGTGACGTTTTCAGATTGCTACTTTTGTCCAAACAACAGTCCAACGCTCTAAAAAGACTTTAATTTATTGTCATAAATGCAGCAAATCTTCAGCTTTTGGAATCTGAAACCAGCAAATGTTAAAACATTTTTGGTTAAAAAGTGACTGAAACATTTAATTGTCAAAATAGTTAGCGATTCATTTTGTTTTGATCGTCTAATCGTTGCATCTGAATGTTTGATCGAAGAATAATTAAGACGAACAATCTGGTCAAGCACACAGGAAGTGTCAAAAGTCCAAAAGTCTTGAGGTTTGATACACAGCCTGGTATATTACTTTCAGTGTATTGAATTTTCCTGAACTGTTAAGGTCGCTTCAGTCGATGCGGGTCAATATTCATTCAGTGGCGCTTCTCACTGGCTGGAAGTAGAAGTCTGCAGTTGTGTTGTGGAAATCCAATTTGCCACTGCATTTCCAAAATGATTTCCTTCCTTGAGAAAATAAAATGTAACATCAAAAAGGTTGAGAAGGTAATTACAGCCACTCAGAGCTGCACTGTTCCCTCGCCTGCCTTCTGTCTGGAACATTACAAAAACAAATGTTTGAAAGACTTTCCTGCACATATTTGCCAACATCATTCAGGTCGATATTGCGTTTGTATCTCAGTGTGTGTGGACAGGTAATCAGAAGGAGTCTGTATGGGGGCCTGATGCTAGCAGACAGTCTTTCATTTCCGAGTTTCTGTCTATGTGTGTGTTTGTGTGTATCAAATATATCGTTAATGGCATTTTGGCACCGACTGAAAGCAAAACAAGCCACATCAGCCTCTCCCTGGAGTTGACAACTAAATGTCAGCATGCTAACATGTTCACAGTGACGATGCTAGCAGTGATCGATCGAGTGATTAATTAGTTATCGACTACTAGATAAATTGATACCTATTTTGATGATCGAGTGTACCATCTTCTTTAAACTGAATCCTCTGTGGATCTGTTGGTTCTGAAAGCATGTTGGTGAGAGTCCAGGCAGGCAGGGATGTGATCTTGGATGTGCTGGAGAAACACTTCATCATTATCAGGGCTCCGGTATTGAACGCTAATGTAGAGGAGGTGTGACTGCCAATCAGAACTGTCTGAGGTCTGTCTGCGAGGAAGTCTGATATCCAGTTGCAGAGTGCTCAAGCCCAGAGTGTTCAGTTTCCAATCAGTTTCATGGGGGTGAATAACAAGTGTGGGGTCAGTAACAAAATATAACTGATGATGGTACAATTTACCCTGAGGTGAACATAAATGTATTCATGGCAAGCCACCATTAGAACATCAGGCACTAATGCTGCGCTCACAGTGGGTGAGTCATTTATGTCCGTGTGAAGTTGGGGTCATTATCGCCGTCTATCCAATAGTTACTATTAATATTCAGGACCACAGTGGTAACAATGGCATCTCGAGAGCTGCGCTGCTAAAAATGTTGAAAATGATGTCACAAATATTCTAAAATGCTATTGATTTAGGAAATAAACTCCAAATCCCCACTTGACTGAATTGTTTTGTCAAAAGGAATAAATTGAATTAAATGCCCTCCAGCAAAACAGTTGCAGCACACACACAAAAAAAAAAAAAGTTCCTGAACATCAGCAAAACAAAGCAGTTGCCAAGCAACACAGCAGCAGCAGCAGCAGCAGCAGTGTGAGTGATGACTTTGGGCCAGCATGTTACCATTTTAAATGTGTTGAGCATTCACAGGTGTATTCATCTGTTTTTGAGGAGAAATTTTACTATTTCTGTTGTAAAGAAATGTGAGAAACGTGTCTGAGTACATGTGGAGGAAAAAAAATAATAAAATCTCATCAAGCGATTGTTCCTTGGCGACCACTGCAGAAGCCCAGAGTCCGACATGCTGCATGTCAACTAGAGCTTTGCCTGGATTATATTGCAGTGAAATCAATATCGCATTATATTTATCTGACATCAAAATTACACACAAAATCATTCGTTTTTTGTCAGCGGCAACGTCTAAAACAGAAACCTTCATAACCATTTCAACCATACGATAAACCTCAATGCCATTAAATAACAATTCAAAGTCAACACGTCATTTACTTGAAAACTAAAAGTGAAGTCCACATTAAACGACTTCCTCGAAGACAATTTTACTGCAGCTGCAGTAGGTTTGAATAAGTCTTCTGCAGATGGCCACACACACAGTTCTACTGTTTATTTATGTATCCCTCCCTGTATTATATTTACTACAGCTGCCAAAATACATGGACTGAATAAGATTGAAAAAGGCTGATATTGATTTTTCTCCCTACATCATTCAATTATTAACAAAGTCCCTGTCATGGCCTTCAGAGGTGAACTGCACCCATCAGGTCGACACGACGGAAGATGCCTGAATAAGTAACAAATCCATCATTCCTCAGTGAAACTCCAAATCTCAGGACATGATGAAAGAGTGAGATGAGGGTGAGGGTGTTGCATCGAATTTTTTTAATTGTTTGAATGTTTTATTGAGTATTAATAGAGCAAATAACTGTGATGTCACACTAACAATAACAGTCACTTCCTGATAGACAACTGGCATTTTCAGCTGTGACTGTAATGTTTAAAGATGTATAGTTAAACATGTTGATCTGACCTTTCTGTTTATACGGTGTAGTACATACTGTGGTGCTTCACCAGCATCTTATATATCTTTAATATCTTTAATAACCAGCAGCCAGATCTCAGTATGAACTGCTAGTTTGACTAAACCAAACTCCAGTTAGTCTCAAGTTTCCGACCTCACATCTTACTTACTTATGAGATTTGACAGCATCAAACATGAATTTTAGACGATTGCGACGTAACATCACAAACAAAAGTTACTTTAACTATAATGTAAGCTAATTTGTGATTTGGGCAGGGTATCACCGGGTACCTCGCGATACGATACTATCACGATATTTTGCCCATGATAATATCACGGTACAGTGATTCTGCAATAATCTATATATTGCAAGAAATTTCATCCACGATACATCACGATATCTGTGTCACTGAAGAAATTCAGAATTTATTGACTGCACTGAATCCATTTCACAGGAATTACAAAACATTGTCAATCAATTTTACATGAATGACAGCCAAGTAAAACAAAGTGTATACTGCACAGTGGCTCTTCTTAACACACACACTGACTACAACTTAAATATTATTAAATATCGATATTTGGTGCCAGTGTATCGATAACGTACCTCAATACGGAATATCGTGATATATCGTAGTATCGATATTTTGGTACACCACTACTTGTGATGCAGGGGTTTTCTGCCTGGAAGTTATTGTAAACAGACATCGTGATTGGTTCAAATTGTAACCTGGGGAAAGATGGTTGATTGTCGAGTTAAATCCCCAAATATACATTTAAATCACCGTCGTTAAGATCTTTCTTCAGAAAAATGTAAGAAAAAATTCTACAATTTGAATTGCAATGTAAAAATAATGTTTCTATAGTGATTGTGTTAAGCCTCAAATTAAAAGAATCGAAATACAGATGTTTTTAGAGGTCCAACTGAAAGCAAACAGTGCGTATTGGTGCACATTTGCAGCTGAAGGCGCCTCTGGCTGTGATCCTGGACGTTGCACTGGAACCTGTTGTGTTTAATGGATCCTCGTGTTCACCAGCTTCATCTGAGTCGTGGGTTGTCACTGTTGTCTATCCCGAAGTGTGTGTTTCATCCCTTCACAACTCCAAGAGGCGGAGTGTGTTTGTGTTTTCTCCCTGCGGCGAACAAGAGCACACAATCTCCACCCCACAAATCAGTGCCCACACAGTGTCTCTGCTCTCATACACTCCAGTGACCATACACCAGTTTGCAATCACACACACACCCTTCCTTTGTCCCCCTGCAGCCACCGTTGTTTATGCCTTGTGTCCTGATGAAAGTCTGTCCACTGCATTTCATTGTGGCGCGACTCCGGGGAGGCAGAGTGTGTGTGTTTGTGTGTGTCGGCTTTGTGTTTTTTTCTTCCTCCAGCATGGAGCGATCACCAGCCGTGGACGATGAACTGCTCAGACAAACTGTCTGTCAGCCGGTCAGCCAAATGGAGTCAGTCAGTGTGACAAACATATTTAAAGAGTTGGAGGGCAACGTTTGTGCCTCCTGTGTCTCCGCTCAATCTTACAAGCTTTGTCAAGCCTGTGTGACACTTTTCTACACATTTGAAATAGAACAGGGATCAGAAGGAGGTTCAGCGGACAGTCTACCTTACTGTCCAAAGAAGGGGGAGGCAGAGGAAGAAGAACTTTTGTTGATTTCACAAGATGAAATGTGTGATTATATCCCTGCTCAGTCGTTGTTTACTTACTGTTTGTCTTAAGG
The DNA here is from genome assembly GCF_900880675.1 of Sparus aurata. Lineage (NCBI taxonomy): Eukaryota > Metazoa > Chordata > Actinopteri > Spariformes > Sparidae > Sparus > Sparus aurata. The sequence goes on along the minus strand of NC_044199.1, from coordinate 30,553,260 downwards.
GTTCGATGTGTAGGATGTGGGTGCAGAAATGGAATAATATATTCGTAAGTGTGTTTTCATGAGGGTATAATCAGCTGAAAATAAGAATAAGTCTGCAAGCTCACACCCAAAAACTGGACCTTAAATACATGTATTTTTCTCTTTATTTGCTCAAATTTGCCAATAAACGTGAGGTTATTGTACAGTCCATTTTAATTCACCACAAACAGTCAATATACAAACGTTTTGTCGTACCTAAACGACTGAGTAATCGCTGTCTTATTACGTTTAGGAATTGCAACTACTTGGTTTAGTAAAACATTGTGGTCTTGTGGTATATCACTGTTATTCATGGAATTTCATTTACAAACATACCTATGTTACTTAAGTAACTTACATTGCGTTAAGAACATGACATATCCTCACTAGCACGTTAGAATAAGTCACCGTTGACTTCTGGTTAAACACTGGACATGGACAGCAGCCTCCCGAATGAAAGTCCATCCCTGACCTCCCTGTACGGACTTTTCACTCTCACACTACCTCTCCTCACGTCCTCCTTTTCAGATGTAATATTCCCTTCAGCCAGAGGAAGTCACTGCCTAATAACACATTTAAATATGTGTCATAACAATCCTCTTTTTGCTTTAGCAGAAATATTCCTATACTCACTGTCCTTATTAACCAGAAAAATACAGCAGACACACTCTAAACAAGCGCAACAAGAACAAAACAAAACTTGGTTCATCTTTCCTTCTTTCCAACAATCACCCCTGAAGTCACTGAGTTAGATGTGAACATGAATTTGCTCCACTCACTGGTTTTCCCTCGTCTTTCACAAACCTGCAGATCTCACGTGTTCGTCAGCATCAGTTTACTAAAAAAAGGAAAATAAAATACATTACATGCATATTCGTCCAGTCGCCAGGCCTGAGTCACATATGACCTCAGACTCATAGTACATTCAGTGAAAGAAATGGTAATGCCTGTAATAATTAGAGTACATTTTTGCGTGTGGCCTTCTGTCTGATGCAGTTAAGAGCAGACTGAGGACAAACAGGAGGGTTATCCACCACCGTCTATCTCATATCAAATCCTAGTCCAACACAAAATGCTCTCTAGAGTAACAGTGTGTCTCTCTTCTCCGTCGCTCCTCCTGTTTTCTACCAGTAGACTCCTGATGAGAAGCTGCTCAATACATCCGATTCAGTTCCACTCCAGGGAGGAGCTCCCTTCTGCACCGAGCTGAACACCATTATGTTGTTTGGCACCGCTGAGCTTGTCACACCAGTCAGAATTCACAATGGTTCAGATGGGTTAATTGGTTTTTGCAGTGTGCAGTCTCCCTGAGATGCTAAACACATGCAGACACATGCAGACACATGGGGTAGAGCGGGAGCGAACCCAGACTCGTCTCAGACAGTATGAGACGGTGGAGAGCTGCACTCCAACTCTTGACTCTCATTTTATGTCTCTAATAGTTTGTGTTCTATGTGTCCTGCAGGTCACCGGTGATGGCAGGAGGGCTGTTCGCTGTGGACAGGAAGTGGTTCTGGGAGCTGGGAGGATACGACACGGGTCTGGAGATCTGGGGAGGAGAACAGTACGAGATCTCCTTCAAGGTAACAAATGAAACACGCCGCGAAGACACACACACACACACACACACATACACACACACACACTCGCACGCAGCTGCAGTCAAGTGTAGAAAATCAACAGTGTCACTTTGACCTCTGTGTCACTTCTGAAGACAGCCGAGTGGTTACATGTTTGGAGTCGGTCCGTGAACGAGCTGCGGACATTATGTTCTGAATATTTTATAGCATCATTGAATATTAAACAGTAAACAAACAGATAAAAAGAGGTAAAAATGGAAAATTGTACGTAAGCAAGTGATGACAAACTGTTCCCATAAATCCACAGTCAAATATTATAACGAACTGTTTTGTACTTTGTACCATAACTTTGTAATTTTACAGTCAAAATATAGTAGAATTACACATTTTTACTGGATAAAAACATTAAGACTTAATCCCAACAAACACCCTCCAAACCAGGTCTTCAGAGGCACATTTCAAGCCGAGGTGTAATGAAACCTGTTGCTTCAATGTATTATGGTCCTTTTCTTTATAACGACCATAAAACAATCGCTAATAATTTCACTAATGTCTCCAGCAGCGAGGTTTCTGCACTTGGCACCGCTCCTCTGATATCAGTGCAGACTGGCAGGGTATTAGCACAGCATGCTAATGTAGCATGGTTCCTTTTTATTTGACGATTTAATTAATTGCATGAAGTTGTGAACACACTGTGAGCGTCCACGTGTCACGTCGGTTCACGTCGGTGCCGTGACTTTGTGATTTGAAATCCCAACCTGTGTTTGAACGCGAGGTGAAACGGTCATAATGGAGCTGTAATAACCGGGGAATGCTTTCAACCTATTTGGCGTGATTTGAAATTAATTCGATCTTAACTTAGATTGACAGCCCTAGTTAAGTGCCATCGATGACATGATGACGTATGAGGTCCCGGTGTTGTGTAGTGACCTGAGATGTCTCTTAAAGAAAGTCTTTATGTTGACATGTAATCGCTTCTAAAGGGGGAAAGTGTGTCTTCATACGGTTCCCCTCATGTTTTATTCAACATGGCTAATGTAACCACGAGACGTTCTTCATCCATTAGAGCCAAACATGCTCTGTTCATGGCTGACTCTCCCTATAATCAGAATACCGTATTAAATCGTGTTTTTTTTATTCCTGGTGCTTCAGCATGAATTATTCTGTAGTGTAGCCGTAACTGTTTGCGACTCGGCCAGCATGCTAAGAACCCGTCTCTGCTGCCTCCGAACAGACAGAAGGGCCAGTCGCAATAATTGAATTCTGGTTTGAATGAGTAAGGACTTTTGTCGTCTCACTCAATTAAGCACAAAGGCCACTGCCGGCTAGCTTGATTTGATTGGACATATGCTGCAGTGTGATACTTAATGTTGTTCCTCAGAGTGAATTTCCACTGGAGAGGATTTGATGTATTAAAAGTTGAGCATCCAAATCAAATAGCTGTCAAATTAGTTTTACCTTCTCCTGCCTCTTCATAGAAATGCACACTGTGGCAGCGACTTCTTCACATTTTGGTGCTGGTTTCTGAAAAGCGCCGTACAAGTCTAGCCCGTTCTTTTTAATCGTTATGCCTTCCTCGTGCCATCGAGGTGTTTTTGTCTTCGTGGTTCGAGATGAGCAGATTGTCGAGGTTTGCGTGTTCGAGGTGAGTGATGAGACTTTCGCTTTAATCTTACAGGAGCTAAACTCAAGCTCTTGATCCCTCCTGCAGCGAGGCGCCCCCTGTTATTAAGCTCAAGTGTTTCAGTCAGGGATGAGGACAGCTGAAGGGATCGGAGGAGCAGGTCAGACCTTCCCTACAGAGAGATGTGAAGAGGGTGGATTCAGTCTGTTATTCCCCCCCCCCCCCCCCGATTCTCTTTGTCCAAGCTGGAGTGGTGCAACAAACTTGACAAGGAATAATTGAATTGAAACAGCAGCCAGCTGATGTCCACTCCGGAGGATGCAGAATAACAACAAACTGGAAATGATCGAGTCCAAAACGAACGAAAGGAGGGAGCTGTATTTTTCTCTCTGTCAGCAGACTCCAATCAGTTGAGGCATCTCACATCACGCACAGAGAACTTGGAAAAAAGTTGTTTCTGGTCTGGAAAAACTTCTTTGACATAACGGAGAGATTCAAGTCACGACAGAAGTATGAGTAGGTTGCGAGACCTGTGAGTTTGTGGAGGACGGTGTGCTGTGAGGTGGAAAGAGAGGTCAAGGAAAGTATTGATTAACCCTGTATGGTTCTGATTGAGTCACTAGAAAGCCTCCTGCATCACAGCTTGTGTTATCTGGAAAGTTAACATGATGGATAAGTGAAAAAGTTGGTGTTTTGCTTCATAGGACCATATCGCCCGTTATCTACAAATCAAGTGTACGTCATCATGTTTTTTGTTTTTGTTTTTTGTTTCTTTTTTTAGCATTTCAGGCATCCATTGGTTTCATTCATCTCTGTCAAATAAAAAGTCCATTGTTCAGGATTTTAGTGGCATCTAGCCATGAGATTTTTGAAAATACCCCCAAAAAACATGAGAAGGTCCTCTCTGGAGCGGGTGTCTGTTTTGTCCGCTCTGGGCTACTGTAGATAAAGAAAAGGACCTGCCACCTCTGTGGTGAAAACCAAGTAAAAACGAAATACACAATGATTTTTAGGGGCCATCCAGACCGGCGAAAGCGATCTTTTTTCCTCTGTCTTCCTTGGCATCGTTTCAAGAATATTTGCATCCACACGGATCCACTGAAAATGACCGAAAACGCTGTCGTTCATATTCCAGGCCCATAGGTGGCACTTGACATTCACCAAAAACGCAGAAGAAGACACGGAGCATGTGCATTAAGCTTGCGTGCTGTAAACAAACAGACAGTAGACGGAGAAACCGAACACAACAAGAAGAAGATGAAAAGGGCTAGTGCAAGGAAACCAGAATCGTTTGTGTGGAACGTTAATGAGGTCGAACTGCTGCTGTGACTCACACTCAACTACAAGGCGAGTAAGTTGCAAGACAGGCTCAATATCTTCTGCAGCACGAACACGAGCATGTAGTCCGCCATTGTTTTTGTTGTTGTTAGGAGACGTTGCGGGGTTCAGCGGGGTGGGGCGATGGCATCATCATTTTGGAAAGTATGTGGATTCGCTGTCCACATGAAAACGGGAGGGCTGCATTTTCGGATTTTTCCACCCTGAGACCCGTTTTCAAAAAAGTGCGTTTTCAGGCGCTGCGTTTTCAGGAGCCGTATGGACGGTCGGCCAAAACGATACAATACGTGTGCGTTTTCGCAAAAGAGTGTTCTTGTCTGGACGGCCCCTTAGTTTCAGCAAACAGTAATCAAAACATTACGTTGAGTATTAGATTACATGTCAGCCAGTAGCTCCTCCGAAATTCGACACACAGGAACTTTAAGTTGCTGTTTGTCAATAAACTGAAAATTCATTGACCAACGTTTTGATGATCGATTGATGATTTAAGGCCAAACAATCACTGGTTCACTGATATTTATCTGTCATTACAATTATTAAAAAGATAATCAGAATTAACAACAATGGCTGTGGCGCTCACCCATGACTTGCTTGTGGAGCCGGCCTCAAGTGGACATTTGAGGAACTGCAGTTTTTGGTACTTCTGTGTTGGCTTCATTTTTCATCCCTTCGGATTGCCGCTTGGTGGAGCTGAAAATACCGGCAAACATCCGAAATACGCTTGAGTGACGCTCTCACATCAAATCAGCATCTGTTTTGTTTGTTGTTGTGAGAGAATGCAGCTTAAGTGAAGACTAATAAAATAGGTTCTGAGGCTTTAAAACAGCAGCAGTGTGCAGCATGTTTAGCTGTGAGGTGACTTGAAGTTAATGAATTGAAATGGTCCTTTTTAAATTAAGTGTTATCTCTGCCGGAGCTCGACTGGTGAAATACAAAAAGGAAAGCAGGGGTTGAGCACGGGGTGGAAATTCTTAATCTTAAAGAGCTCACACACTTTTAATATCTGACCTTCGACTGAGTATATTTAAAGCGAAGCATCACCTAAAATCCATCTTTAATATTTCTTAAACTCACTCCCTGTAGACTTGAAAGGTCTCTCTGCTTTCCAAAAAGCAGCGTAACAAATCAAAGTTGAAGTCTTTGTCGTTTAGCTGAGCGTGATTGACTCTTCGTGTTCTCTTTGATGTCGTTGGCTCGCTCTCGTCTCTCCGCAGTAGAGGAACACTTGAACTTTGTGGAGTTGTTTTTTGAATTGTGTTCTCTCTTCTGCGCTCCTCACACAAGATGATTCATGTCACCCACCGGTTTTACGAGCTCGTCAACACTCGCATGATATTAATCTCGACTTTAACTTCTCCTCTTTTGTCCAGGCGCACCCTCTCCCGCCTTTCATCCCTCTCTCCTCTGCATCACGACCAAGTCGACGACCTCACGTCCTCCCACTCCTTCATCCTCGCCTCTCTTTACATCCCAACCTTCTTTCCTCTCAGTTTTATCCCTCTCACTCTTTTGGTTTCATCTCTCTGATTCATCGACCTTCTCCTTGTTCAGCTGCGCAAACACCAGTGCGGTACATTTCACCAACACCCCTCCCCCGGTTTTTATCGCCGCTGACTCTCTGTGTGTGTCTCTCTGCAGGTGTGGATGTGCGGTGGTCGGATGGAGGACATCCCTTGCTCCAGGGTAGGACACATCTACAGGAAGTACGTCCCCTACAAAGTTCCTGGAGGGGTGAGCCTGGCCCGGGTGAGTCTCAGGTGGTTTGATAGCATGTTAATGTGGACATGAGGACTGTCTTTGCAGAATATTTTTCTTTACACCTGCATTTTTTTCCTTTTTCTGGTTTGTTTCCTTTGTTTGTCTTTCATGGTCAAACGTTTTTCATCGAACGTGACGAGGTTCAGTGATTTTGAACACGGCGCTGCAAAGAAAAGCTTCTATCAGAAATATGATAAAGAGTCAGTTTACCTAAGTAGCATTAATAAATGAAAGTATTTTCACTCTTGCCATGCTGATGGTTTCGGGGTTACTTGCAGAGGTGTTGAGATCTCTGCTGCTGCTCCGGCACAAAACACACATTAATTAAACGGCAGAACACATTTTTTTTTGTCTTATTTCTGCCTTCAAAAGAAGCTACGTTTTTTTTTTTTTTTCAGCTTTTCTGAATGTATTATCCGGCTGCTTTGACTACCACAAACCAAATCCCATTCACCTTCAGTTTTACTCAAACTTTGCTTAATAAAACCAGAACTGGGGATCAAAACTCAACACTTTTTGGTAGTATTAACAAGATTTGTATTAAAAACTATTCATCAGGGAACATTATGTGATTTGTGATCATGTGCCGTCGTCTTCTGTGTATAAAAGTAAGAGCTGTGTGAAGTCTGATAAAACGCCTCCAGTGATGTCGCTCACGTCAGTCGGGGCTGAAAACTTCTGTTGGGGCAGCAGACTAATCAGATTTGTTCCTCAAACCAGATCCTTAAGACGGACTGATCAGACTCTCCAAACAATCATGCTGTCAAGTTGCAGAGCAAACAATTTATGTCAGTCCGAAATCTGTTTTTCTCTGTTGTCTCCCACGTGGATCTGCTAGTAGCAGAGCCGATCCCGCTCGTCCTCTGACGCACTTCCGTCACTCTGGAATTCGTCGCCGTGTGTCCCGCTGCCAGTGACACAGAAGACACTTTGAAATCAGATATAAGCTGCCAGAGCGGCCCAACAGAGACACGAGTGGAGAAACTTTAATTGCATTTCCACGTCTAAATGTGGTTTAGATCTGATTTGCAAAAATCACATTTCATGTGTTTGTGTTTTTTTGCTGTGTGGACTTCCTGAAATCAATCTGGAGCATAAAGCCACAGAAGTGAACCTGCCAGACCTCTGTCGGCTGTTTGATGCTAACGGTTCAAGGCTATATTAGCCGCTACCAGAACACGAACACAGCCGATCGAACTGTCAACTGAGTTGAATTGTAAGGCTGCAACAGTTTGTCAGTTATTTTCTACATGAATCACTTGTTTGTACTTTAAAAATGTAAATGTCAAACGTCCGTGTTTCCCAAAAATCCAAGTCAAGTCAGGTTTTTTTAGGTAAAACATTTAATACAACAAGCATAAACTCAATGTGCTTAAATTTAAAAAGTAAAGTAAACACATATTATATAGGAAGATATAACATATATAAAAAACCAAGATGAAGTCCTCAAATGTCCTGTTTTGTCCACAACCCAAAGATATTCAGTTTACTGTCATAAAGGAAGAAAGAAACCAGAAATTATTCACATTTTAAGAAGCAAACATTGAGAATTTTGATCACTCAAAACTGATCAATTGTCAAAATAATATACTAATTGTTTAACTGAATAAACATTGCAGCTGTAATGTATTGTGGAAAATGTAGGCAACGGATTTTGACGAGGAAATAAAGCGTGGAATAGAAAATCTTGCACAGATTTTTAGGTTGATGTTTTCTCTGTTTAACTTTCTATTGTGAGTCTGCAATGCTCAATCTGTGGAGTAGTTTTTGTGATGAAAGGAGAATGAATAAAAAAAAAAAAATGATTCTGGATCAGAGCTGAGGGTCTGTGCACGAAAATGACACCCAGCCATAAACAAACTGAAAGTACAAAAATGGAAAATCTTGTTCTGTAATTTTAGGTGAACTGACACTTTGATAAACATTTCAGTTACGTTTTGCATCAGGCGCTGCAGTGAAAATGACTCTAATTGTTGCTCCTTTTACATCCTTTAACTTCCAATTCAAGTATGAAACTCGCGTCTCCTCCATCGACGTCCAGTCTTCTGATAATGAGCTCAGGTTTCTTCACTCTGTGTGAGCCTCTCTCAAAAACAGTTCATCTGGCCTGTAGCTGAACGGTGTTCATTATGCATGACTCAGTCTGAGTCTGACACCTGGCTCTGTTTTTGGCTCAGCTGAATATGTTATTAAACCTCTTGGCCTTTGTTTTTGCCTCGTCGGTCTGACCATTAGCCCCTCACGGAGGCTGTGTGTGAATGCTGATATCAAACAAGCAGCAGGTTTAACACACAAACACGTACTGTACCTCAGGCTGGGAGGAATCCTGTCAGTCCCCCGTGTTTAAAAAAAGCACAACATTCTGATTTGCTTTAGTCGACGAGTGGACGACTGCTGTGCTTGTTTTGTATCGTCGGGAATAAGTTAGGCTGAAGCTGAGATAATTACACTGCGTATCCTGATTAGAAACTGGTTTTCTTTTTCTGCGTCTTCCATCAAAGACGATGGTCTGAGAGGTGGAGAAGGTTCATCCCAGTCTGTTCTCACACAGGTGGAACTGTTTGAATATATTAAAATGTAACTGCAGGGCAGACACAGACAGAGGAGGAAATGCCATAAATGCAAAGAGCTTTGTTGGAGGTAGTTTGGGCGCAGACACAGAGGATGTGGATGGTCCTCTGGAAAGTTTTGTTGGCGAGTGAAAGAGGAGGAGGCAGGAGAGGAAATGTAGCTCTTCTCTCGTTTTTGGCCGGAGCTGCACAGTTGATCCATTTATTATCGAAGTCGCAGTATGGTGCAATATTCAAATCCCAGAAAGCAGCAGTTTCTTTGATAAAGACGGCAGAAACGTGATAACGAAATACTGCTGAGCTGCCGAGACACTCTGACCCACAGATCATCTGCTCGACGCGTCACGTTCAGTCCTGATATCCGTCAAAATAACGGCGACGTGGTTTTTTTCTTTCGCATTGGTTTGAGAATATCGTACAGACACAGAACTCTAAATTCCGTTATGAGATGTTACCAAGTACATTTACGCAAGTATCTTTATTTAAGCATGATTTTGAGGTGCTTGTACTTCATTTGAGTATTTCCATTTTCTGCTTCGTTATACTTTCACTCCACAAGACCTTTTACTTTGTTATACTTTCATTAACTGTAGTAACCTTTCCGATTGTATGTGGAATAAGAGCCACAGTAGCTCATTTAAAAAAAAAGAAAAACATTCTGTATTGGGGAGAAAAAAACTGATTCCAATAATCATAAAAATATCGATTGCGAGTGAGATATTGATGTTTGTGATCGGAAAAACTGTGATGTCAGTCCCCTGTGAGGCGGTGCTACAGTGTGAGTGTACTAGTAAAGCTCTGTGATGGAATCTTTCCAATCAAGAATATTGATTATTGCTCGCATCACTCAAAACCACACACATTTTCATCAGGAAATCAGATATTGTAGCTTAATTTCGTTTACAATTGATTGTTAAAAAAAGATGTCTTGACTTTTACTCAAGTACTTTCCACATGTTCGACGTTCACGTTTATCAAAGTAATATTTTAACACTATATCTTTACTGAAGTCTTGACTTTTGGCTGTCTTTTGCAACACGGTCTAAGTTAATGTCCATATTTCTCTAAACGCCCGTGTTTGGAAAAAACTGTTTGAAATAAAGATCAACATATCAACTTATAAGATGATAAAATGTGATAAAGTGACCCAAAAAGAAATCAGTCACTGCAGGTCTAAATAGTAATCAGTGTGATGAGATGAGACAAACTGTACGTGTATGGGAGCCTGCAGACTTCTCTTCCTTTTTATAAAACTCCACCTTCATAGGCTTGCTAAACTATTTCTCTGGAGTTTTCTTTTAGTCCAGTCTGTGTTGCTTCAACAACAGAAGCTCAGTCATGGTTTTTTAAAATCTTCGCCCGGGGGGAGAATTAAGCCTGGATCTTTATTTTCCTTCTCACTGTTTTAATATCAATCGTGTTTCTCACCAATATCAAAGTTGTTTTGTTGGGTTTTTTTTTCTTGAGGAGAAAAACTGTTTTCTTTCACTTAATTAATACCACAGTTATTGTTAAAAAAAAAAAAAAAAAACAGCACAGGAGCAGTGGAGTCCGATACTCTGAGCTCAGGCAGCACGGAGGGAGATGAACCGCTGAACTCAGTTTCACCTGGAGGGGGCAAATTTAGCTGCAGGCTATGAGCTATGCTACAGGAAGTGTGTGTGTGTGTGTGTGTGTGTGTGTGTGTGTGTGTGTGTGTGTGTGTGTGTGTGTGTGTGTGTGTGTGTGTGTGTGTGTGTGGCTGGAGGCTTTTTTCCTCTACATCTGTACCTCTAAAGGGCAGAAGATTTGTATTTCTACTTTCCTGGAAGGCTCGCTGGATGTATTCTCATTCATTTCAGCATCCATACCTGCGAGGCTGCTTCCATCTGTATTCTCACACATGCATGCGTCCCTCAGAGGCTGACAGGCTCTGTGTTTTTTTTTTTTTTTTACTCTTTACACCCCACAGGCCTCAGATGGATGAATTTCCCGTTGCTCGGGTGTAAATCTTTCATGTTTGCAATTGTCTGAGCTTAAAGAGGCGGCTGAGGAAGCTGTCTGCCCTGCAGTTGTTGTCGCTTACGGTTTCCAGCGATAGGCTGGTTGTTTATTTAATCTGAAATTAAAGAATTAGAAGAAGAGCCAATGGGACCTCATGTCTGATACGTTTTGTATATTACATGAAGTCAGTTGCAGAAATTTTGATATTAAGTTTTAACAGTTGGATCCCAGCTGCTTTTGTTGTGGTCTCATGACATGAGACATGATATAAACCTAAAAAAGGCATTTTGAAATCAAAGGAGAGGCAGCAAAGGGCACTCGAGATGCAAACCAGTAATTTGCACCTAAAAACAGCAATATTTAAAACGTGCAAAAGCCCCTCGCATGCCAGTAAACATTTTGGACAACTCTGTTTTGCAAGGATCATTTTTCTAAGTACAATTTCTTCATCAGTGAAAACAGTAAAAGTTTTTGGAGCTGCACATTTTTTTTTTCATCACAATATTATCTATACGCGACATTTGCTGTATAACAAATTGTCTCCTGAGCACATTTTACACATTTATCTAAAGCTCAACATTAACCTTTTATTAATAGAGAATCGTAGTTGAAATGGTGAATCTCTGAATGAAAGCTGCATGAACACACACTCTGTCCAAGACTTGTGTTTAGAGCACAGGGAGAAAACCTCACCCGGAATAAAACATGAATGATTTCAGGCGTGTTGAGAACGTGGTGAATTGGTGCACTTCAGCCTCTTGTGGCTGAAATGAGTATTACAAAAACAAACCAAGGGATAAACTTCCCAAAAATGGAGCGTAGCGTTGATACAGACAGGCCGCGAAGTCAAGATCAGCTCACAACGAGCCGTGCTGCTCCTTCTGCAAGCCGCTACGCCTCCACCCGAGCTCCTCCTGCTCATGTTTGTCTGACTAATCAATGTAATTGATACCTGCTCTGTTCTGTAGCCTATCAGCTGCTCTCCCTGCCTTAGGCTTTCCATGTATGCACGTGGAAGGGCAATGAAGTCCCAGAACAGAACCATACCACCATATATATGTTATTACAGTGGGAATGAAGTGCTGTAAATGCTTCCTCCAGCACTTTATTGAAACTGTATGATGTTTAGGGCTGCGACTAACAGCTGTCTTCATCTTTGCAAATAATTGTTTCGTCTATAAAGACAGCTTTGACGTCATCGATAATCAACATATTTCCGTGGCTGCACCACTGCATCGAACAGAAATGCTCCAAGTGATTTCCCAGTAGTGCAGGAGCTGTTTCAGGTTAATTTCAGGACACTCGTGGTTTGAAAAAGGCATTTGTGTTCATAAAGGTCATGTTTTTTCATTTGATCTCGTTACATATTCATTTCAAGATGAAGATAAATTCAGCGTTTCAAAGGGTGTCAGAGAGAAACGAAGACAAATACAAGAGACAGAAATGTAGTCTCGTCTGAAGCCACCTTTTGAATTAGCACATAATTGAGTTCAGTGTCGTATCTGCCGTCGCGACTCGAGACGAGTTGCTTCTATTTTTTCATCCCTCGCCTTCTGGGAGGCGACGACAGGTCCTGTGTGATGACTGGCTGCCTTTCTGCCGAGGCCGCTTTGATCACTCTGTCATGTCGGATCAATCAAAACATCAAGGGTGGCAGGATGTAGAGAATGACGGCTTCGTCTGTTGTTTCAATGAAGACTTCATGTCCACGAGCGCAAAGATCTGCTAACAAGCCAGTTCACTCGAGTACTTTGAAGCCGGAGTGCTTTTTTTTACTGTCTGGCACAGCGGGAAAGATTTCTTTCCGAGTCGACAAATCAGTGACATTTACACCACATAACAAAATGTTCACAGCGTTAAATGATTCCTGTCGATGTAGAAAACCACTAAGTCACTTATTTTTCTGCTTCCTACCACTTCTCCACTCTTTTTCCTCTTTCCTCTGCTCCCGGATCAGACCCCGCATCCTAAAGATAAATCCATTTCGTCCCTGTTCTTCCTTTTCTCTTTCTTGTTCTTGTTCTTGTTCTGTAGAAGTTGCTGGATGTCGACCTCTTACCCGACATTGACTCTGATTTCAGAATCTGAAGCGCGTGGCGGAGGTGTGGATGGACGAATACGCCGAGTACGTCTACCAGCGTCGACCCGAGTACCGCCACCTGTCGGCGGGAGACATGACGGCCCAGAAGGAGCTGAGGAACCGCCTCAACTGCAAGAACTTCAAGTGGTTCATGAGCGAGGTGGCCTGGGATCTGCCCAAACACTACCCGCCGGTGGAGCCTCCCGCCGCAGCGTGGGGAGAGGTACAGCCACCGTTTCCAGACGTGAATGACAATGCTGCTGAACGTCTTGTCTGTCCTTGTTTATGACTTTACTGTCACGTGTATGTCTGCTGCAGGTTCGTAACGTGGGCAGCGACATGTGCATGGAGAGTAAACACTTTGCATCAGGGACTCCCATCCGCCTGGAGAGCTGCGTGAAGGGCCGGGGCGAGGTGAGCTGGAGCCACGGACAGGTGAGCAGCGAAACTCAAATGTCAATTAATACAGGGTTCGTACGGGTGCTTGAAATCCTTGAAAGTGCTTGAATTTCAATGTTGTGTTTTCAAGGTCTGAAAAGCGCTTGGATTTTAGTTGAAGTGCTTGAAAGTGCTTGACATTATAACTCTGTGTCTTTCACAAAATTGGGATCAGACTGGATAATTAATTTCTGAAGTTTTTGCTTTTATAAAATATCATTTTAGATGTTTACAGCATAATACAATGTACATAATTGTGATAAAAAGGGAAGAAAAAAATCACAAGTATATATATGTTCCTTTAGATACGTATTTTACCCCAGCAGTAAGGTGCTGGAAAATCTTAAAAACGACCCTTAAAAGTGCTTGAAAAGTGCTTGAATTTGATTTTGAAAAAATTGTACGAACGCTGTAATAGAAATAAAGTCTGTCAGCAGTCAAGTTTCTCTCAGTCAAAACAAAACACAAGATGTAAGTTAAACAACCAACAATGAATGGAACTCTACCTGGCTCAGTTCACAGAGCTCTGACTCTCCTGGAGTGGAAAGCAACAGGCGACCAGGTGAACACACTGTTACCTCGAGTAAACTTGTGGATTTCTCTGGTTCTAACATTGTTGGAAACATTTGAGATGACATCCAATCACCTGCTGAATAGTGCTGTTCCTTTCCGAACATTTAGTTTCACAAAACACAGTGAAGGAGCCGATACAAACTACATCAGGTTAATGTTCAGTGGTTAATTTGGGGTTGTGGCGCAAAATATCACCGACCAAAAAGTCTGTTGACAAATATGCCAAATAAATAAATGTATTAGCGTATAAAATAAGCTTATGTTAAATCTTGTCAAGATAGTACTCAGTGTAACTTTATATTATGCAGAATTTGGGTTTGAGATTGAAGTGTGTCGACATGTGCAGCATTTTCTCGTCTCACTGCAGAAGCTCTGCAAGTTCTACCTGAAAAAAAAATAAAAAATATTTACACAATATTCAAAAGCTGTGTATTCCAGCAACAGCCGCCACGCTTTGGCTACCACAGTGGTTGACACGAGTCCAAAATGGTGACTGCGAGGAAACATCTCCGGGCTGGTTTCATGAAAGAAAAAGAAAAAAACAAGGAATGTAGCAACAAGTCCTGCAGGCGAGGCAAGCGCGACTACAAATGGGAGTCGAGCTCCTGCTCCTCAAGAAATGGAAGATACAACAACAACAGTTCAACTGGGCAGCTGTTCACACCGACACGTGTCACCAGCAAAACCGTTATTTTACTGTGAAACATCATGGCAGGTTTGTGCTGCTCTCATGTGGTGCATGTCACGTTTTTTAGCATTGCATTAAAGTAAAAAAATTCTCAACTTTTCAGCACAAGTCGCGCTGCTGCATCAATCTTCAATGCCACACTTGGCCCAATCAAGCAGCGCACATATTCCCACTTTTAAGACACGACACACACACCATCCGTCCAACCACGATGTCTGACTGTCGCTGTAATTCTCTCCGGCCACTCTCCGAATACAGCGATTAAAAGAAAATTGTTTATAGGGGGAAATCTTCCTGCTCCCATCCCGAGGGGAACGATGAGATTTCACCTCTGTTGGTAGATTATCTTGTCAGTAACAGTATTTGCTCTGCTTAACACACATTAATGTCAGTGCAGCTAACACAGACACATAAATGGCACACACAAACACACTGTGCCGCTTCATCATCTTTTCATTGTTCTTAAGGAGTCTGTTTGTTCTCGCACGTCACACCGAGGATCTTTAAACTCCAGCTCATAATACAACCGTAATGGATTGAATGTCCCCTTTTGTTTCCTCAGCTGAAATACTGCGCCTCACAGCTCTGACACTTTAATTGCTTTAATCTGAAGATGCATTGTAGTTTAATCTGTGTCACAGTTGCAGTCTGTGTTCAGCGCCAGCGAGAAATGGATTCACCGCAAATCACAGGAGGCCCCCCGGCAGCTGTCCTTGTCGGGGCTTTTTGATTCCGTACGAGGGGAGAGAAGGAAGTTAGTCACAAAGTCTTTATTAGCCGGAGCAGCGGCAGCCGCCCGGACGTTGCTGACAAGATTTTAACAAGGGCCAAAATGAAATCACAGACAACAAAAATAGGAGAAAGCAGATTCTCTTCGGTTAAGAACTCCAGTAAAAAGCCAAAGAAGACATCAGTCCTGACTGCTGAGTTCATCATGGTCATTTTTAATGCCAGGGACCAACGGTGACAAACAATTAGATAAAAAGGGACGATCATCAATCACAGCGGCCTACACGACTCTCCTCAGCGTGCCGAGTCATCACAATCTCACTGCAGTTTTTAGATAAATCAATACAGATGATCGGTAAACTCTGGGGAGCTTCCTCAGATGGTACAGGGACTCTTTACAACATATATCATGTGTTTAATCGCAGTTTCTTCACATGAATACGGATTCAGAGGAAACACACTCACTTTCTGTGTTTTGTCTCGGCACCACAGCCACATGAATTATTATAATTAGCACCACTTTAACTTTGATTTAAACTTATAGACGTTGGAGTGCAGCTATTAAATGAAAACCTTTTGTATTATACTGCAAACTAGAAGTCATTTTAAGAGTTTTTAATATTTTTGCCCATTTCCGGGGTTCGCACCTGTAACACCTCCTCCTAGGGGGTTAATTGGATTCCCTTCAAACTTGGATTACCTATATAAAAGACCTTAAGGTTTAAAACATTTCAAAAGCTTGAGTTTTCAAGAAACAGCCTGGTCATGAAGGGAAACAGGAAGTGGTATTTTGAATCCGCCTATGGCCAAAAACTCCACAGAATACCTTCATAAACATCAGTATCAGGACTGAAAACACAAGAATGGGAATACAGTCAGTCTTAAAGTGATCTTTAATTTGAGATTGATTTTTAATACACAGATTAACACAAAGGCTGCAAGAATAATTTTCGTTCACGATAAATGTGTTGATTATTTTTCTAGTAATCAATTTGACACCTTGGTCTATATGTCAGAAAATGTTGGAGAAAAAGGCATTTAGCGCTTTCCAAAGCCAACGATGACGTCCCCAAGTGTCTTGTTTGTCCACAACCCAAAGATATTCAGCCAGCTGTCATTGAGGAGGAAACAAAGTAGAACATATTCACATTGAACAAGTCGGAATCGGAGCATTTTGTGCGACCGATATATCAATTGGCCACTGCTAAAGGCTGATATCACAGATATCTCGTATCATAGGTGTTATTCCTTTTAGATGATACGGTTAATTATTAAACTGTAAAATAAACTGCCTCTGTTACATATTTTCAGCAGCGTTGCATAACCACATTTGAGAGATCATTGCAAAAAATGTGTTTTTCGACTGATATGTCTTCTCAAAATGTTTTGCTTCTTAATATCAGCCCCAGATATTAAGTATTGGGCTGACTCCCCTTTATTTATTTTTTTGCTTTTACTGAATTTAATAGTTAACAACTATCAGTTGATTATTGCAGCTCCAACTAGCAATAACAACTAAATCTAAGTGTGATGAGACAACTCAGCAAGCTCTGCACACAGGGACGTGAAAAAAACCCTCATCCTTCAGAACATCACCGCTATGAAGACATTCGAAGACGTTCTTGACCTTTGTAACAGGATTATTCTGTGTGAATATACCTGCAAACTTTGATGAATATGTAATATTTATTCTTTTTACAGTCGATAAGGATACGATTGACCTGTCTGCTATAGTGTTTTCAGCTCTATACAGCTGTAAAGTCACAAGCCTGTGAAACATTTAACCTTGATTAGCCTGTAAAATGCTCAGCAGCTTACGCTAGTCAGACTGAACCTTTTAGCTGCTCAGTTTTCAGCAGTAGATTAGTTTTTTTATCCACAGAGGCCACGCCGGCTCCTGATCTGAGGTGAGGCACAAACAAACACTTACAGTTAATGGATTAATAGTACAAGCCAGTGGAACCAAACACAATATCCATCCAATAACAGTGAATGCAAAGGCTCCAGTAAAACTCAGTCAGGGGAACCATGACATTTTGTGAAAGAGGAGTAAAACTTTATTGGTGTCCAGCCAGTAAAACTGAGTGCAAGGGGTCAAGGCCGGAGTCTGAAGGGAGGAGGGATGATAAAAGTCATGTAGATTCATTCAGAATGAGTCAGTGTGAGGTACATGAGACAAAACTTTCCTCTGGCTTTGAGGTTATTGGAGTTTAAATTGGGGCACAACACTGAACATATTTTGGTGCCTCATGTCTCAATGGACACAGTTACTAAAGGTCAAGTCCTCAAACTTTTAAAAACCATGATGCCTGCGTCTGCTGTTGGTTTCTCATCAAGCCAACCAGCAGAATAAACATTGGAAATCTACATTTCAGCAAACGGTGTCTTTGGGTTCAGTTTTTAAATGTATGTTCGACAGCGCTGAGCTTATGTACTCGTTAGGTTTGTTTTATCTGATACCACTACGTTGGTGTCGTTTCACAAATATCATTTTAACTTAGCCTGATCGAGAGCAAGCTGTTGTGGCTTTACATATTATTGCCATTTTTCAGTATTTTGTCACTCTATGGTTGGAGTTAGGCAACAAAAAGACTTGATTAGGTTTAGGAAAAGATGTCCTGACCAAAGCGAACCAAGTGCTGTTCTGGGCTGGTTCAGAGTTGGTTCAGCCTGCATAACTTTTAATAATCGGTTTGCTTTTCCACAGGCATGAGAGTCGCCATAGTCACATCATTCATTCACTGTATACATCTCCAATTTCCCAGCATTGCTAGAAAGAGCGATGATGGACTACATCGACTCTTCACAAGCGTTGCTCGTGGCCTCGCATGTCTACATCCGAACATGACAAGTGCTCGGACCACTGATGCTTCAATTTGGCATCTATAGGAAAAATCTTTTGTTTAGTCCTACATGGATAAGTCAGAACATGCTACACTAACTCTGGTTTATAAAAATGGCAATCACAAGTAGTTTCAGTCGGCCCCTGGTCAGGATAACCAACGTAAGCTGTTTTTTATTCTAGACCAGTAAAAAGTCGGCGCCACTCTGGAACCAGAGCGTGTTTCTGAACTGTCTTAGTCGAAAGCGGTTAGACCCTTTCACAACAGTAACCACCTGCTAGAGAGGACAGCTTCATCTATGTCAGTGTTTTTCTGGTCTTGTTCACGAGTCGAAGCTATGACATTACAAAAAGGCTATCATTCCATTGCTATGATGGTCGTTTAGCAACATTTATTCTGATGTTCAAGGAATAAAGCCTAACAGCAAAACAACAAAAGTGTCCAATGTCTCAATTAAAATATCTAGTGCATTCATGCTTACAAATATTGAAACACCTTCTTGAACAGTGGTCTGTGGCTTGGCAGCCATCTTGACTTCCAGTAACTTCCCCACTGAGCCCTGTACCGACTCTAGACATCTACAGTCAGCTCAGCAAATTTGAACATCTCTGTGGTTTGCAGCTTTTTATTATGGCGACTGGATGGTTTTTGTTTGTTTTTAGAATATTATAACATGAAATCGTAAAGATTGTGCCATTTGTTTCCCTGCAGGTGTTCACATTCGGCTGGAGAGAGGACATCCGTGTCGGCGACCCCATGCACACCAAAAAAGTCTGTTTCGACGCCATCTCCCACAACAGCCCCGTCACCCTGTACGACTGTCACGGCATGAAGGGCAACCAGCTGTGGCGCTACAGGAAGGTACACACAGCCCCAACTGTAAACATATTACCTATGTGTGTGTGTGTGTGTGTGTGTGTGTGTCTCGACCTCCCTCCTCTGAACATTTTGTTTCTCTTCCTGTACAAAGCAACAAAGCTCCAAACATAATTGCTATAAAATAAACGACTTCAAGGCTTCTTAAATCATTCTACAGAGTTCTGCACATTGAGACAGAACGTGCCCTGAAGCTGATGGATATTCATAGGACCTCATTACGCCGTTGTTATGCATTTAAGCTCGGCTATTACAAAAAAACACGCCGTGCAGGAGGCCACATTTGTATTTTTATAGCATTTCTAGGATTTAATGTAGTGTCACAGAAAGGCGTTTTTTTGCAGCAGTTAACACTTAGAAGCAAAAGAGACAAGAGAAGACGATAACGGCTCAGCAGAGCACCTCTCAGAAATAATCATTCAAATGCAAAAGCTCTCTAACGTGACTAAACATTATAAATCGATTTGTATTTTTATATTAAATCCATTCGTGGTTTTTTGCATGCAAACTTCTTGAACTAACCAATTTTAAACCAGTAATATCGTGCCGTCCATCCATCAATCAATCTTAAGCTGTAAGCGGTGAGCGAGCGGCGCAGAGCTCAGATTTTTGCGGGCCAGGCTTCACTGATTACTGTACAGAAACACATTTGTAACAGATTTGGGTGAAACTAAAGGGTATTTTATGGCAACATCATTTTGTCCTCGGGCGCTCTGCCTGAACAGTCAGTGATTCACAGAGTTGTTCTGGTAAACACATGGCTGCACTTGTTAAATGTTAACCCTATTACAGTCCAGTGTTATTTTAAGGTACAATACATAATGGTGCTTTAAGACTTTTGAATGTCAGTGAATGCACCACCA
The DNA here is from genome assembly GCF_900880675.1 of Sparus aurata. NCBI lineage: Eukaryota > Metazoa > Chordata > Actinopteri > Spariformes > Sparidae > Sparus > Sparus aurata. The sequence continues at coordinate 30,533,299 of NC_044199.1, read as the reverse complement.
GCAGCGTGGAAAAGGTTCCTGCTCACCAGTAGGCTCAGATGAAACGATTTGCAGCTTTATTTTGTTGGTTTTTCATTCCTTCCTGTCTCTCTCTCGCCCTCCATCCTGCAGGACAAGAGTCTGTATCACCCGGTCAGTAACAGCTGCATCGACTGCAGCCCCAACGAGCGGCGGATCTTCATGAACACGTGCGACCCGTCCTCTCTCAGCCAGCAGTGGCTGTTTGAGAGAACCAACTCCACCGTTCTGGATCACTTCAACCAGGGCGCCAACTGAGACCCTGCAGCGTCCACAGAAAACTCCTGACGCAGGCGGACTGCTGCCGCCGATGAAATGGAGTTTTTTTTACATTTACTCCAGTTTCTCATTTGCCTGCCCCTGAGGTGACAGCTGCCTCTCTTTGGCGGTGAGGCAGGATGGGATACCTGCGGGGGGAAGTTGGTTAAACACATCAGTTAGAGGAGAGACTGATCTCTGATGGATGGGTGTGTGTTTTAAAGTGACTGTGTGTGTGTGTGTGAGATGTATTTGTTCTGTCACGGCGTCGCTGTGGCGGACGGTCCGCCTCGCCTCCCTGATTTTGCTGTTGATTAGTTATCTCACACTCCTCTCCTCTCTTTTCTTATTTCTTTTGTCTCGTTTAAAGTTTATTTATTGCCCCTCGTTCTCCCTTTATCCTCGGCCTCCATCTCTTTCCCCATCCTGTCTCTCCCGCTTCGCCTCTCCCTGCACGTCCGTCTCTATCTGCCTGCATGACTGCGTCTTTGCCCACCTTCTTCATTCTCTCTCTCAAATCCCCTTATGTCTCTCCAGCTCTGACATCCTCCCTGGGGGGAGGAGGGGGTAGCGCTCCTACTGAGCCAAAGTCATCCTGACACCTGGGTGAAGTCAGGCAGAACCACTCTGAAAATCAACTGGTGAATTGATTCTCCTTTACAACCCTCATCCACCCGGTGTTCGCTCCCTCGTGTCTCCCGCTCCCCCACAGCGTGTAGTTCCTCCCGGTCCCCTCTCTTTCTTTCTGCTTTGAATGTAGCCGCAGGAAGTTGACAAAGAGACGCTCCTTTTATTCCTCTTATTTTGTACTTTCCTCGCTGTTTGATGAGTCGTCCGCCGCCACGTTCTTGTGCGGACTAACTCTTGTTGGCTAAGGGCTTGTTTGTTGTTGTGATCGTGGTGGTGGTGGTGGTGGTGGTGGTCATGGTGGTGGCATGAGTTGCCTCCCAGAGTCTCCCTCTGCTTTCACTGCGCCCTCCGCCGCTCCCCAACCGACTCCGCCAATCAGTCGCCAGAACGACCTCGTCACACACGGCTGAGCGCGGGGTCACGTCATGGCGCAGAAGCAGCGGGCAGGGCCGCAAATACGCCTGGCTGCCCGCCTGCCTGGCTGGATGACTGGCTACGTGACTGGCAGGCCGGCTGATTCACAGCAGGGCCACCTGATTGGCCGGCCGCCCAGCTGACACATCACTTTCAGCGTACAGTGCGAGCAGGAGGAGAGACGGATGGAGGCAGCTCTGGGATTGAGACAAATGTGGGAGTTTTTAATGCATAAAGCACTTGTGTAATGATAAACTTGAATGAAATCTTAGTGCCTTGTCGAAGAGGACTAGATGTAAAGTGTGTGTGCGTGTGTGCGTGCGTGCGTGCGTGTGTGTCCATCTCAGTGTAGAGAACGTTTCACTCAATTCTGGACTTTTCTTGAAATCCGAACTGGAGTTGAAGCTGACTTGACCTCGACTCTGGTGAGGGCACTGAAGGCACCGCTGGGTTCCGCTTTCTGAACGAACACACACGTATCCGCCGGCTGTGAATAGAGCTAAAGAGACTCTTTCCACCTTATTTTTCCTCCTGCCTTGAAGAGTTAACTTTAGCCCTAAGAAGACCTCCGTTCTGTTTTAATCATGACATGATGCTGTTGTGTTGTTTTTCCCACCTGTTCAATCCAAAGTACTTTCATGGGAAAAGGGAATTATGTAATTATTGTTTTTTGAATCCCGTTTTGTGTTCTTGTTTTTTTTTTTTGTTTTTTTTTTAATGAAATGTTCTGTGGTGTTTTGTTTTTGATCCTGTCGTTCAGCCGATGTTGATTTTGTTCGACGTGGTGTTCTGGGATGTTCCGGTCTGTCGCCCGCATCGCTCTCGCTAATCCGATTATGTGAAGTAGAACAATGTACAGCGTGTGCCGTTTTAATCATCACTTCCAGGTGTTGTGCTCTGTTCGATCGGTGTAAAACCAAAAACAAAATGTCCTCAAACATACTTCAGTCAAACTATTTGGAAGCTGCAAATCGGCCTAACTTGGTGACATCAGCAGACTAAATCTTGGCAGTTTATGTTTCTGCACATTGTGGATATGTTGAAACTTGAGGTCCGCTCTTGTGTTTTATGTGACGACACTGCGCTTATGTTCTGGTTAGGTTCAGGCAAACAAATCCACTTGACAGGGTTCGGAAAAGATGTTTTGGCTTAAAAAACCTGGTTCTGTCTCATTTGGCAGAATCATCAAATGCCAACAATTTACTTTTCCGTCTGGTTTTGTAGGAAACCGTTGCAGGTGATTATTAGTATCGAACATAAACGTGTAAAAGCAAGAAAGATACATTTCCGATTAAATCTTGATGAAAGTCGCTGATTTTATCAACTCGAACATCTCTTGACAGTTGTTCAAGGTGAAATGGAGCAGCAGCTGTGATCAGTACTGTAAAAGGTTCCTGAAAATCCTACTTGAGTAAAAGTAAACATATCATGTTAAAATGTTATTTAGGTAAAATGGAAAGTTACCAGTACAATTAGTATTTAAAGTATCTGATATTAAATTGTAATGAAGTAATTTCCTGGCAAATACAAGGCATTTCAGCATCAAAAATAGGAATATAGTTACATGTTTGTATCAACAGTTTACAAACATACAACTGATCATCAGCTTTGAAAATAAAATAAGTTCATTAGAAAATGCACCGCCGTTTAAATCAGCCAAATTGTAATCAGTCAGCAGGACGTCGCCGTCAGACTGAAAGCTGAAATCTGTCAGTAACCGTCTGTTTTTTGGACTTGGAAACTGGCTCAACCATTATTGTGTTAGCTTTTTATAAAGTCATGATATCCCTGAGATATTTCAGCCTTTTGTCTGCTTCAGATATTTCATCTGCTTCAAAGGAAACATTAGAAGTTTGAATGGAGAACCAAAGTCACCAGTAATTAACAGTATATGCACAACTTCCCATGCAACACGCGTCATCTTTCGTCGTCGTTGTTGCAGTTCAGACATCTCTTGTTTTCAGTCCGGTCACCTGTCTCCGTGTGTGGAGTCCACCCTGACCTTTGACCCCCGTGCCTGGACGACTTGTGCTCTGTCAGATTGTTGAGAGTTGAGCAGCAGGAGTTGCTGCTTCAGAACGCGGAGTCGCTGCAGTAGCAGAGTCTCCACTACAGGACCAAACCAAACACCCGTCTGACTGTTTTACACCGCGGCGGCGCCACAGTACCAGTGTTCTCACATGAACGAAGCTCCGCTCGGATCAGAACCACAACCTGCGCTGTTCAATCACGTCACTTTATTGTGAAGGACTGTTTAATACCGATACTGTACTGAGGGACAATGCTGTGCAAAGAGCCGGATACACATGGCAACATCTTGGGCTACTTGTCTTCTTCCTTTTTCCACATCAGAACAGAAATATCTGGATTGTGTGAGTCCACCAAGAGCATCTCACAGAGCGGCCAGAGCGGCTCGTAAAGTAAAAACTGGACTGACTTGATTCACGTCGGCTAAACTCTTAATAACAAAGGAAGGTGGAGAAGACTTCTGCTAACGTGATAGCTGGGTCGTCAATGTTTACCTTGTATCTGGAGTTACAGTCATGCTAGGTTTAATTTTTTTGTGAAGCTGTAAGATGCACAAATGGGTTTATAGAAATTAATTAAAAGAAATGAATGTGAAAGGAGTCGCTCATCACCATAAAAATCACCGAACTCTGGAGCTCAGCTGAGATGAGATCGGCCTCGTTTTCAGCAGCGGCAGCCATAAAAAGGAACGTTTAGCAGCTAAAAATGTTTTATTTTTTTTATTTTCCTCAGTCCCTTCTTATTCAATCAAGCCTAATCACATATCAAATAAAACATTTAAATCTGCTCGATCTGCATCAATTGTACTCACTCAGATTCCAGCCAACTAAATACATCTGTTTTTTTCCCCCCCATCAAGGTCTACACATTATTCCCTGAAAAATTATGAGAATAAAACAATTTTAAAAGAAATACATTCCTGGATCCGCTCCTTTATCCTGATCCACACCAAAAGTAACAGGATCTGTTCTCGTCCTCAGAGTTCTGTAGAAATCCGTTCAGTAGTTTGTGTGATCCTGCCGACAAACAAAAACAGACGGGGCCAAAAACCTTCAAATTTAATTTAATGTTGCTGTTGTGAGCCGCAACAACGATAAGATGAAAGCAGGTCAGGTCTGTGTCCTGCAGAGGAGTTCTTCTGCCTCCAAGTGGCCAAAAAATATCAATTAATGCAGCTTTAGGAAGACGCTCACCGAGTAGTATTTAGTAGACGGTAGGGACAACATGGCCGCCCCTGACTTGTTCCTCCAGCGGGTGCTCAGGCTCTCTGCATTTGAGAAACATGGCGGCGATGTTGATACAGGACTGTTCTGTGGGGCAGCTGAAGCAAACTGGACGACACATCCTCGTACCTAAATGATCGAGTTGTTCCTAAAACATGTCTGCTGCAGTTTGGTTAGGTTTATGAAACGTTGCGGTGTGTCTTAAAGTCGCTACTTTACCTCGAAGTAATTGTTTGTAATTGATTGTTCTCCTGAAAATAGCCGAGTATTGCCCAAGATGTTGCCGACTGTATCCCTTTAGGTAAACACTCAGTTGAGAAAACTCGTGAAAGTATAATATTGCACCTTTATTGTTGCACATCAAACTGTAACTTGGGTCGAGTTTTTGAGTCTTAAAGTGACATTTCACATTTGCTTTCATTCCAGCTGTTAATCCGCTGTGGTCAATTAAATCCACTCATTGAAAAATCATTTAACAGAATGTTTGGGATAAGCTCAGCGTAAACGTGCAGCCTTTTTTTTGTGTTTTTTTCGCTGTGATGATCCTTCCCCCATGATGTTGTTGTTGGTCAGACTAAAAATGTATTGAGCAATGTAAAGAAATCTCATTTTATAAGAGCAAAAAGGTTTTTAATGTCCACGGCCGGCGTCGGGCCAGTCACACACGTGTCGTGTACGTGTGTGTGTGTGTGTGTGAGTTTTGTCGTGTAGGGACGTGTACATTTTGTATCTCATGAGAAAATATCCGATATTTTTTTCTACTGACATTGCAACTGTAAAAGTGTATTTAGGTATTTAACAAACTGTACAATTTAACTGGAATTGTATGATATTTTTGCTGAAATTGTAAAATAAAAAAGGTTTCTATATTTGGAGGAAAAAAAAAAAATACCCGTCTGTTGAATGATGAATTTAATACAAACGCGATGAGATGAAAACGTGCCGCCATGTTGGAAGGAGCGTCTCCTCTACCTCGAAGCAGGTGAACACTTCCTGCTTTTCATCTCAAATTCACCGGAATATGACGCTCCTGTCCGCTTGTCACAGCTGACTAAATGCTGCCTGACAGCCTCGTATTGATTTCCTCTCTTTCTTCTTCAGTCCTGGCCGAGGTTCAGATGTTTAACCTGTCCAGGTGGGAGTACACCTGTCTGAAGAAAGCTGCAGCTTCGTGTGTTTACACGGAAAATGTCTGCAGTTACAAGGTTGGAAAACAGCTGCCAGAAATAAATAAAACCTGTTGTTGTTTTCGCTCTTTTTCCTCGTCAGGCTTCATGTTTTTATTGCTGCAACATTTCAGAGACGGGCTGATCCCTGAGTAAACCCGGTCGTTTGATGTGTTTTTTAAATACCCCATGCGCACGTGTTTTCGAGGCTTCGGAAAATTGAAAGCTCTCTATGAAATATTAATTAGTTTTTATTTCACACGAGGAAACGCTGATGAAACACAATCGGACATGCTGGAGCGGAAGCCTTTTAAAATGATTCAGAAGCAGAATCAGTGCGTCTTCATGACACATGCATGTTTTTTATTATTATTATTATTTGTACCAGTCATGAGGGATTTTTATTCAATCTTCTGTGGTGCATAATTTTCCCATTTAATAAAACGTTCCCTGCTCTCTAAAAAACACTCCAGTTAAACCACCGCATGTGATTCACTGGGGGCGGTAAAAAAAAAAAACAAAGAGCAACTTTTTCACCAGGGGTTAAAGTGATGACTTAGTTCTGAGTGCTGTATCGTAGGCAGCTGGACTTGGTTCAGTTTCCTGAAGACGTTTCACCTCTCAACCAAGAGGCTTCTTCAGTTCTGACTAGCTGGAGGGGAGTTGCAGGCGTTTACACTCTGTGTGGGAGTGACCTCTGTAAGGGTGAGAGGTGAAACGTCTTCAAGAAACCGAAACAAGTCCAGTTGTCTGCGATACAGCGCTTAGTATTACCGTGACCCGGATGACTGAAGACCTTCATCAGCACGTCAACATGTGGTGAACATAGATGCTCGCTTACTTGCCTACATGTTACCACACACATAGACAACGCAGACGTAGACAAAACACATGCAAATCATAGATTTATAACAGAACCAGATGCCGTATGTAAAGATGGCGCCTATCAAGTCCAATGAGAACTGTGCGCCAACATGTTTGCAGCTCCTGGGTTTGTGCAGCCCAGTAGCAGCGGTGTGCAGTAGCATTTCCCCCGCTGGTGTCGCCAACAAGTTCCTGCTCAGCCCGTCGACTTCACACTGTGATGCTGTCACAGATTTCTAAATCGCTCTTCTCAGCTTGAAGAAAGTTTCACAAATCCAAAAACTCCTTGGATCAACAATTCAAAACAAAAAAAAGAGTCATAATTGACCTTGTTCGTATTTGAATGTCTCCTGTCAACAGTTTAACAGATTCATGTTATTCAGATTCTTTCAGACTCGTGCTCGAGGGGGAGAGTTGTTTGCAGCAACACCATGAGTGGCCACTGGGCAAAAATAGAAGCTACCAGCATTTTGAAAACGTGCTGCAAAGGGGAAATGAAACACCAAGTACAGAAACACTGAATGCAGCACAGATGAGTTTGTTGACCGCTGTTAATGTCCTCCTGCTTCGGTTGTCATCAGTGCTTATGGCGTTGGTGTGAGTCTAAGCTGCAGCGCTTTGAGCTCTCGGGGCCACCGTACAAATCCAATGCAAGTAGGTTTTCTCATCATAACTTCCTCAGCACAACATCTACAGCTTTAATACCGTGTGTGGGGCAGCGACCCGTCCACAGAGCACCAGGTGGGCAGAGAGGCGGCTCGATCCAGCCGCCATCGTCTCCTCTGAGTATCTTCAGCTGCCCAGAGCTTTCTAATCCCCCCTCCCCTTTGTCACTTCTTGTTGTAGGTTTTGTGTTGCTTTAATCGGTTCTCTGACTGATGGCACAAGAACACACTTTCCCAAAACGTTAATCCCATAATCATTCCCCCCCCCTCCCCCTCGGCTACCGGCTAACTCTGATAGCTTTCAGTGTTTGAGGTGGCTGGAGTGATACTGCGTCCCGTTTCTCGGCGTCTCCTGGGACGTCGCGTCACGGAGGAGAACGTTTCAGTTTGTCTCACCGTGAGAAGCCTTTACAGTCGGGATGTTACTGAGCTATCGCATCATTACACAGTCACAGTAAAGGGAGAGCAGTTAAGCAGTTAGAATACTAATTAAATTGGATTTAGCTTTTTTATTTATTGTATTATTACTGAGACTAAACTAATGTTATCAGCAGAGGTTACTTCTCTGCGTAATGCTTTTTCCCATTTATATTTATTTCTAGTTAATTAGCAAATAATCAGCGTTCCTCCAGACTGGTGGGCTGTAACTGGGACAGAGATCAGGCTATTACATTTGCACGCTGTTCCACTGAAGATATCCATTAAGTTTCTTTATTGGGCTCAGCACCATTATAAAAAGAAAAAGCCAATCCAATTGTCTCCCATAATTCACTGATACCCTCCCCCCTCCCTCCTCCCTCCCTCTCTCGGCCCACAGCTCCTTCCAATTACGCAGCAAAATGGAAAGATGTTTCAATGACAGTGTGTCACAGTCCTGGTTGCACACATTTTCCGAGGGCTGGTTGGGTTTGACAGATTTAACTGCGAGGCTGTGTGGGGAAAGTTGCTTTTTTTTCCTGCCTTTTTCAAGATTATTTTTGGCTTTCCTGCTACCGAGGGACAGACTAAATGGAGACGGACGGGAGAGTTCAGAGCGGAGAAGCTGGTGGTTAAAGAGAGGAAATGTGAGGGAGTTTGAGAAATTGCCTTCTCACAATGTGAATTCAGTATATTCACACGTGAAATAAAAAAAAATAGCAACAACGTGAATGAAAATAATGTCACATGTGAGTCGGACATTTTAACGAGTTATTGGCTTTTTCCTCCCCCACGTGTGAATGAAAGTTTCTACATGGGAAATTTACATGTTCACTGTGAAGATTTATAGTTAGTTTTATATTCACAGTACCATGATGCCAAACAAACCGCCGCACAGAGCTGCTAGCATGGCTGTAAAGCGGTGGAGGCAAATAGCAGCCTGTGGGTGAATCAGGCCCTGCAGTAAAAACATTTGACCCTGAAATAAAAAGCTGAAGTTGTCTCATTAATATTTTATAACCAAGTTCAGCAGAATTCCTTACAAATGTACTGTGGGGAACAATGAACGAGGGCTCCTTCTTATAATGAGTGGCAAAAAGGCAAAAGCTAACTATTATGGTTCATGTTCACTGTATTGTAAACTTCTGTTTTATATTTAGATCCTTGACTTTTTACCCTCTTTACTTTATTTATTGTTACGGAGCAAACAGCAGGGCAAATTCCTTGTATGTAAAAACCTTCTTGGCAATAAACCCATTTCTGCTACAGTTTATCATAAAGCAAGTTAAACTCATCATTATGAACTAGCCATGACTGTTTCTTAATCGTAATTAAAGGAGAACTTCGCTCGATTTAAACATGCAGCTTCATTGCTCAAGCTACCCTTGACTTGCCAGTACCGAAGACGCGAACACATTTGGTCCAGCCATTACAGAGCTCCGTGAACGGAGACTTAGCATTGAACGCTAACAGCATGGGGTCAGAACTTTACACTGTGTTTTAAGCGTCTTAACATGCTCCACATCTCACACCAAAAGTTATGCAACATCAGCAGACACCTTAGCACACAGCACTGTAGCGTGTATGACTCAAACTGAATAAAAAAGTAGTTAAAACAGTGTGTTTGTGCAAGCAGCTACTTACCTGTTTGTTGACATCCGCGTCTTCCGGTAGCTAGACCAAACTAGTCAATCCGTCGAGCGTGCACTTACACCCTCACTGGTGGAGACGGAAACGTAATCCAGCATTTTCGTGTTTATGTTCATCATGTCCATGTTACAGCCAGTCATGACCCATGAGCCTTACAATAGCCTGTTAAGCCTGTTAAGTGCACACTCGATGGATATGCTAGTTTGGTCTGTAATGGCTGGACCAAATTTGTTCGCGTCTTCGGTACTGGCAAGTCAAGGGTAGCTTGAGCAATGAAGCTGCATGTTTAAATCGAGCGAAGTTCTCCTTTAAGAAATGTAATTGTTTTTTTTAACTTTGTGTTAAACTACAGTATTTAAGTGTTAACAATATTTACGAACTTGTAAGAAACTTTGATATTTTAAGAAGTCTTTTTTGATGACTGTTTATAATAGAGACATTTGTTAACTTTATCTAATGTCATGTCAAACCTTTACTGAGCCTTTAAGTTGCTTTAAGATTAAAAGGCAATTTATTCTGTACATGTTAACAGTTAAATTGGCATTTTCTTGCTAATACATATAAAATCTAACAATAACTAGCAAATAAAACATGTTTATGGTGCTATCATGTATAGTTGTATATTAACACATGATTGTGTCAGTAAGCATCTTATACCTTAAATGTATATATGTGTTCATAGTAAAATGACCAAACTCCACAGTTCAGAAGACTGAGATAAGACAGCCTCAGTGAGATTGAATTATCCAGGAGACAAGAGAACAACAAAAACAAAGATAATAAAGAAAGAAAAGTGTGGACTGCATTATGTTGTTTGTTCCCATGGTCTCTCCCTCTTCTCCTCTCTCAGCTTTCAGCCCTCTGCTCCTCAGCCTTGTTATCTTGGTCTTGGGTCAGTGAAGGATAATACAACCAGTCTGGGAGATAATACATCAGCGTCCGATCCTCGCTTCAAAACAAACTAACAAGCTCCACAGACAGGCAGACAGCTCGGCCCATGAAATTCAAAACGACACCGAGCTGGAGCCGAAGCTCCACCGTCCTCATCGATTCGTCGTTAGTGAGAGAAAACAGAGGAACAACATCAGTGTTCAGGAGCAACAAGAGAAACTTTTTCTTTCAACTTCAGCCAAGGATCGGTGTTTCTGTCTGTGCTCTACTTCTCTGCAGCTCGGACACAAAACAAACAGAGAACTGTGAGGCTGAATATGAACACGGGTCCACACTGCAGTTTGACTTTGGTTCAGTTTATTGTTCTCTGCTTCCATTTAAACTGTTTTATTGGGATATGGACACAGATGTCAGTGTTGTGTTTTGGTGCCAAGTCATTACATAAAAACTCTCAGGCACGGGGAAAAATATTTAATTGCCTCATAATACAAGCCCGAAATTATCCTTTCTGTGCGCAACCCTCAGCAGGAATTTAGTCAAATCTGAGAAGCATGTGTTGAACCCAACGACTCAACAGTTCACCTCGACTCTGCAGAGCACCTTTTTGTGTTTTGGTTCACACTCAGCGCTCATCAGACCTTTTTCAGCAAAATAACCTGAATTAAAAACCTCCTAGATGATCCTAAAATTATATAAAAATGATTCATATCGAACTGTGAAGCATGTTGTTCAGCCTACCTGACATGGTCGTTCAGTGATTCCTGTAACTGGATGACTTACTTAGTTATTACTTAGTGATTTTCAGTAAATTCTCCAAAGCTCAGTTGAAGAACATCAGCCAAAAAGGCCCTCATCACATCTGCTCATGTTGTGCATCAGTGTTGCATAGCCACAGACTGTGTTACGATCAATCATATCACTACAAACAGTCAGACTGGGGCTTTGGGGGGCCTGGAGCTGCAGGCAGTTGTTCGTTTTCCCTGTCAAGTAATCTAGCCTCGTGCGTTTTTGCATTTATGAAATGCAAATTTTTTCCCATTAACACAACAAGAGAGGCATTTTGAACAACATTTTCAAAAAGCATGCCCATGGACACAAGGCCAGACTGAAGGCGGGGGGGGGGGAAACGTTCATAATCTTGTCCGGACTTAACCTCAAAACTACAACGTCACCCCTCAAAAAATGTTACATTTACAAAAAATAAATGGACAAGTGCTCATGCTCAAGTTTTATCATTCTCTTGACTAAAACAATTTTTTACTTACTAACATTCGGTTTGGTTTTAGAATCGTCCATAGTACCATGTCTGCTGCTAAACGATTTCATTGGTGCTTTGGACAGAAGCATTGCACTTAAACTCAGTTTGTATATGCAGAAGACCACAAATCTGATTTTGAGATAGCCCAGGTCGTCCCCCAGGGGTAATTTTAGCACCTATGTTTATAAATTACTTGGAAAAAGGACGTCTGTATGCTGATGACACTCGTCTATTCGCTCATCTAGAATTAATGTTGGCAAAGTACATTTCTGCAAAGCTACAGATAACTTAAAACTTTCCGTTTCTTTAGGTGAGAAATTTCGGTTAGATTTTTCATCACAATGCTGTTCTCATGCTTTGGTTACGTTTAGGCACAAAAAAACACTTGGATAAGGTGAGAACATCATGATTTTGCTTAGAATGCCTGTTTTGGTCACAACAAAGTCTGAATTCATGTCAAAAATATGTTTTCAAACATACAAATGTTGAAACACGTACTCGAGCCATGGTTAGAACCCTTAACACCTGCAACTCCACCATCGTCCCCTCTGGTCTGGTCATAAACATGGGAACCCGATAACACGTGTTGTGGAAATGATAAAGTTGAATGCGTCTGGTTTTCGGAAGCGTTAGATGGTAACATCTTATTCTGGCATCTGGACTGGGTTTTCATACGAGCCAGTGTTGTTTGGATGCGTCTTTTAATGGATGGGGAGTATAAACTAAATGATCCTCAACATGTAATTCATCTCAGAGTGTCTGAAGTTTCCCCAAAGTTTCCTCAGAAGTGCAGCTCCAAGGTTAGAACGACAAGAAAAGTGAGTTTTGTCTCCAAGCATTGATTAAATAAATGCCAGAACATTTATTTTTAGAACCATTACGCACCCTGATGTACTGATGCTGGATAGATTTTTTTTTTTTTTTAGCTCTGATTGATGAATGAGGCCCGCTGTGATTCCCATGCTGAGGTCGTTGTGTCTGTGCTGCGGCGGGGATACAAAGAGCAGCAGAAGTCTCCAGTGATTTCACATCGATTCTTCTCCTGCTAGAAGTGCAGCTCTGTAGAGAAATGACATTCATCACTGTCCTGCTTGTTTAAAAACAGCAGAGCGCAGATAAAGTTTGGGCGGCAGCGGGAGAGCGTTGTTGTGTCTCAGCGTGGACGCCGAGCGCAGCCCTGCTTAAATGTTGAGAAACGAGCATGAAGTCTACATATGCTAATGACTTGAGAAGTGAGTAATCCTTTTCCCCGGCATGAAGGGATTACGCGGAGACACGACTAGAAACAGGAAGTAGTTTGACATTTAAATAGTGCCTGGAAAGTAAGAGGAGGCAGATTTACTCTTTGAGCTGCTTCAACTCCAACAACCCAGGTTCAGTCAGCTAATCGCTGAGGTTTTAGACAGTTTAACTGAATCCTCAGCAGCTACAATTTGAACTTCATTTGGGCTTTTTTTTAAAACCCTGTCTGGCCCACTAATCTATTTTTAGAACCCGATATAAGCAGGATTTTCAGCCCGGCCTCCAGGACATCACTGTCAGCAGTTAACATTTGGTCTAAAAGTGGCGTATCTCGTTGACATTATGTGATTATTAGTCACCTCTCTCACATCAGGAGGTGACGGTGGTGGTGTGATGTTAGCCAACAGGTTCAAGTCACACCACTGGACCACACCTATGGAAGCCCTGAAGGGACTATATTTTTTCTTTTTTTTAAATTTGTCTGGTGACCCATTTTCTGAGTCTGATCTACATTGTTAGCTTGATTTTTTTTTTATTCCTCACTCGATGTCACATGAAAAAGAAAAAAAGAAAATCCCCTCATATTGTTTATTTTCATACATGAAAAATAAAATCCGTAGATCCGACTTAAATTATGGATCAGCTGCTGAAATAAACATTTCTCCACTTGCTCCTCATAGATTCTGTATCCAGCTATGTTTGCGATGTGAAATTTTTTTTTTTTTTTTTTTTTTAGAAGACTTACTTTACTATTGTCAGTCAGTTAAGATCGAGATTGATTGAGATAAAACATACAACAACTACAATAAAGGCAGAAATTACAGATTTAACTTCTGACACAGCAGCGTTGTAATATCTTGTCAACAGTCTCTTACGAGGTGTAAAAACCAACTGTTCCCATCTGCATCATTATGTTGTCTTTCAGATGATGTCATGTGTTCCGAGGATGATTTTACTGCACGAGTTTCCCCTTTCAATTTACGCAGGTGCTTTTTACAGAAGTCGGATAGAAACCATTAATGTGTTAAATCAGACAAAAGATTAGAGATCGAAGTGTCAAACGCAAAACAGGAGAACAGAATGAGAGAAGAGCAGAGGTGATGAGAGAGGTAATAACAGACAGATGATAAAATTACATGAGGGCAGAGGGCGAGAGGAGAAGATTGCACCGCGACAGTCCACACAGTCCGTCCACATCGCCGTCCTGATGTGAGCGAGCTGAGGGTGGAGAGTGTGCAGGGGTCGGGTTTAATTCAAGCTTGATTTGCTGCAGGTAAGTGATGGTGCAATAAGAAGACACATATGAGTGGAGCAGTTTAGAAAATGTTGCCCAACAAACTTCAAACAAGTGAGCTGACCCTCTGTGTTTTACCTCAGCCCACACACACACAGGAACTGCTGAGTCATTGTCATTTATTGTTCACATTGTCAACCCACAGCTCTCATTATTTTGGAAAAGTGAGTGGCTGGACTGGAGGGAAAAGCCTGAGAACCAGTTCCAAACTACAAAAATATAAAAAATATATATATTACTAGCCGCCTCTTCAATGATGATGAAACTGGAATATATTTCTTCCTTTAATCTCCGTCTAAAGTTTCCCAAGTTACATGGAACAATACAATTGTCTAAAGGGGAAGAACCCTGCAGGCAGCAGGCTACTGAAAGGCACGGAGTCAACTCACCTTGTTGAACGGTGACTTTTTAAATATTCGAGGCTGCAGGATGCTCCAGAACTCCCCTGAGTCAGAACAAAGACAGCACAGAGACAGAGAGACAGTACCTCTCTTAGGCCCCTTTAGAAAATGGACGTCATCACACTCGAGAGAGCGATGCAACCAAGTTGCTCTCAATCATTAATCAGGAGTCTCCTCTCTCTGAGCAACAGGTGATCTGAATCCACTCCAATCAATCAAGAGGGACTTGACACTCAGCCAAAATCAAAAGATAGAAAGTGCAGAATAATGGGGCCGCTACCGGAATAATTGGGAATAATAACATCTCGCCTGACGTTAAAGACCTTCACAGCAGTGTTATGAAAAGAGCCCGCTCACTAGGATATGAATCTGGAAAAGTAAAAGTCACTCACACAAGTCTCTGAAATTAAAACCACAAGGAGTTTATGAAACAGTCTCAAATTAATACCGATGACCGTATGACCTGCATACGCAAATGAGGCCACCAGTGAGAAGATGAACTATTTCAATGTGTTCTTAACACCTGCTACGAGGTCGGCATGTTGGTTAGCCAGCTGAAAAGAAGCAGGAGCCGATTTTTCTTTTACATTTTTTACTTTAACTTTATATTTTGTGGTTTTTGACGGTGAGAACACTTCCACTTCTGTTCACAATGGCCTCGAACATCAACAAAATATTAAAGTGTCTTTGTAGTAGCAAGTTCAGTCGAGTATAACAAGTATTTTTCTTTAAAATTCTTTAAATTAAACCTAATTAAGTATCAAAAGTAAAGTAAATTATACGTGTATTTAAACGTTTGTATGCTAAACTGTGTTTCATCTGATCATCGGATTCAGAATTTTTCCGGTTATGATAATCATTGTTGTTTGTCTTATCCGATGTAATCTGCTCAGTAACTCACGTTATCAAATAAATGTAGTGGAGCAAAATGGAAGATACTTTCCTGCAAACTGTAGCGGAGTGGAAGCAAACTACTGAGTTACTGAGCAAACACATTATAACAGTGATTACTGTTGGAATTAAGAGCTATTTAACACTTATTTCAATGAGAAAAATGTTTCACTTACGGGAGCTTTTAGGTTTTTTGTTTGTTTTTTTAGTTGAGAGAGTGAAAGAAGAGCAGATGGCGACAGGTGGATCTCAGACAGTCACAGAGGCACTGGAGCACTTCAGGTGGACAAAGTGTGAAAGACGAGCAGACGGTCGAGATGTTTCGGAGAATAAACAGACATACGGCTTCACTCCCGCTGCGGTCCTTCGTGCTGAATCCAGAGCCACCGCTCATATCTCATTTCTGCGGATGACTCCAAACATCTACATCAGGACGCGGCCTGTTTCCCGGCCCCGACTGGAACTGACGGCGACACGTGTGGGCAGAGCAACAATAAACCAAAGATGCCACATCCCGTTTTTGTACCTTCCCTTCCCTCCGACTTGTGTTTGAATGCATTTCAGTTCCAGTTTCTCCCTCCAGCCCGTGACTGGATCGGGGGGGGCGTCTCCTCGAATACCAATCAAGCCGGCCTCCTGCTTTCTCCCCAGTGTCGTCTCTCACGTTCATGCTGCCTCAGATCAGCCGCTACATTTAGAGAGCGTCACTAACACGCGAGGATCTGACGTCAGGCATGTAAATATTACATTTTAACTGGATTTATGCAAATCTTTTCTGATCGACCGACCACTCAAACACTGGCCACTTTCACCCGTTCTTACACACATCATACACTGACGGTAGAGACATCAGAGTTTCATCACAATACAAGATTCTATTGATTCTTTGGACAGAAATACAATATTTGCCAATATCACAAATGTTAATCATGATGTGATTCTGGTTTTAATTCAATTCAGGTGCCTGCGATCGATACGAGACGTTATCTTCTGTCCGTTTAACGCAACCAGTTACAGAAGGGCGTTGCTCCTCTTTCTTTTTCTGCTTTTTGGCCAAAAAGAAAACAACAACTCATTACCGGTTTAAGTCACCGTCTCTCCTGACAGAACATCACGGTTGAATTTCAGTACGCCCGTTCTTTTCAGCCTCACACTGATGAAACAGAGCAGCCGATGCTGTCGCCGTGACAGCAGCCAGTTAGCAGATTTCTCCAAAACTAGAAAATATTTCCACACAGCTGATTTATTCCTGAGAGGGGAGTAATGCTGCTTTCACGTGCTCCTCGGATGGTCCCGCTCCCCCGAGTTGGGAGGACGTTCTTCCTACTTCGGTGTGTTCATGTGCGTCATGTCAGAATGTGGCAAAAACATGGACGCCAGAGAGAAGCTGTTTTGCATTTCGTCGCTCAGAGCGTTTAAACAACAAGTCAGCAGCTGTTTCCAGTATTTAAAGGGATATTCCGGTGTAAATTTAATCCATGGTCTAACACACCGTGAAACTGTGTTAGACTCCCTCTCGAGAGATCAAGTTAGCAGAAGTTAGCAGTTAACGATACAAATAGGGTCTCAGCACATAGTCTGGGGCATTAAAACTCTGCTAGCTTAGCTGGATTTCTACTGAAAAGCTGACTAAATTTACCACTCTTCTGCAGCAGCTTCCTGTTGACGGGAAGTCCCGACGAGTCGATTACCGAGTGCAGCAGAGTTCCGCGGCTCATGGATGAAAATGTATGATTATGACTCCATGGAAAAGCAATCAAAGTTCATATGTGTCTTACCTGCCAGTTTATAACAGTTATTATCGAGAGCGGACAGGGAAAAGAACGGAATTCAGCATTTCTAACCGCACTCAGTAATCGCCGCGTCGGGACTTCCCCGACCCGGAAGATGATGGAGGAGAGTTGAAATCTGTTTTTAGCTTCACAATAGAAATCCAGCTAAGCTAGCGGAGGTTAGATGCCCCGGACTATGTGCTGAGACCCTATTTGTGCTGTTGCTGAAGTTTGGTGCTGTTCTGAGCATTATTTGTGGCTTTTTGGTGGCGGTTTATATTTGGATCCATTTACTGCAGTGTATTGTTGTCGTGCGGTCGTTTCTGAGGTTGATAAAACTCCGTAAATTAGCGGTCTGCTAACTTGATCTCTCGAGAGGGAGTCTAACGCAGTTTCACGGTGTGTTAGACCGTGGATTAAATTTACACCAGAATATCCCTTTAAGTGACGAGAAAGAGCAAAGGAAACGATACAATGACGACACGATACATGACTTCGGAAAAAAAAGCAATGTTTTACAACCCTGTTTCGAATGTTGGGACGTCAACTCAGGAACTCGTATACCGTCATTTTCTCAAACATTTGAAAATAAAGGTGTGTGCTACAGATGATGATGTAGATCTTTGTACTGATGGTACTAGATCATTAATCATTAAATGAAATTATCGATATCTAGATCTAGATCTATGGCTTGTTACACCCAGAGAGTCCATCAGGAGCGATACAGCAACCCTCCTTCTAGCCCTCTCATTAGCTTATAGTGTGACTCTCTAAGCACAGCGGATCCTTGTTGCTGTTTGTGTTTTTGCACTTGGCCTCTAAATCCTGATCTGTGCCTTCCTTTTAGCAGAAAAATATTCCTCCTGGTACCGAACGAAAAGGGAAACCTCATATTTATTCTGTTCTCTAATCAGTGGTGATAAGACGCTGCGCTACTACTTGCGATTTAGACAGATGACACTGGTGTATATTCATATAAACGTGGAGCACGGCTTTCAGCCTGACAGTCCAGTAAACAAAGGGGGTGTGAGGTTGACAGCCATCTGACAGTTTACTCATCACTGCCATCAGAGAGTGAGCCGCCCCCCGCTGGGCCTGTAATCATCCGACAGGATCTCAATCAGCCGCAGAGACTTCACTGTCCTCCCTCACACTCCACACATCTCCTCCTCTCTGACTGTGATCAGGCGAGGATCGAGCAGGCGATACAGAAGGCTGCAAGACAGAGCAGACTCCACGGACGCGAGTGAAAGTAGCTGCTGTATCGACTTGTGCTTTTTTTTTTTTAACATTGTGGTTTTACGTTGAAATATTTAGATCATCTTGCTCACGAAGACTGTTTTCTAAATGGCAACCAAGCAGCAACTTCTGGGGGAGGAGAAACCTGCAGTTCCTCGAAGGCACAAAAGATTGTCTGGCTATGAGTCACAAAAACAATTTGTCCCGCAGATTATATTTTCTAAAAAGCGGCTCAGGAAACAACGGGTCAGTCGAACCTGCTCTCTCAGAAATTCACTCGAAATTGAGCTTCACCTCCTCAGACAGACATCAGACGAACCCATTACTGCTGTTTTTTGTTTCGAGGCTGATGAAACTATCGAGGCAGTGAAGAGGACGTAGGTTGTTAAATGAGAGGAAGGCCGACTGTGATCTGCCCAGCTTGAAGCAACAACGAGAGGGAGAGAGAAAGGACGCGCTTGATTGAATTCTCTGCAAATGGAGTACGAGGCTCTTTATTGTCAACATGTCAGATCTGAGCCATTTTCTTATTTACCTCATACCGGCACGCAGATAATCACGTTAAATGTAGGATTACAAACATCCTGACTGCATCTCCTCTCCATCATCACAGCATCAGGCTGTCTGCAGCCATCAGCCGAGCCGCTGACACTGATTCTGTTTCCCACCACACACAACGCATCAGTGGCGCTCGCTCGGGGCTACAGCATGTGATCTGATTACCTCACATCCATTACATCAAGATGGAGTCTGATATAATCGGCTGCAACATTTCCACAACCAACACTATTGTTGTGCAGTGCAAGACTTCATGATATAAGCAGGGATCAGGGCTGATGAAAGGTGTGAAATCAAATTAAACATTTTTCTGTCACTTGATTTCACGCATATAAAAAAAAATATGATTTTCTTTTTTCAGTAGAATTTCATGTGTAAAACCGTTTCATTATTTTTTCCCAGAGGACAAAATATATTTTTCATGTGTGAAACTGAACAAAAATGATACTTTTTTTCTTTCTTGAATATTTATTTTTTTTTTTATCTCTTGATGTCACACATGAAAAAAAAGACTTAAAAAAGAAAGGATTATTCAGGATAATTTTTCATGTGTGAAAACAAGTGAATTTCTTTTTTTTTTTCCAAAATAATGTGACCAATAAAAACAGTGAGTGTTTATCTGCCCGGGAAAAATGTTTCCTTCTTTTTGTCATGTGCGAAACCGAGCGAAAATGTCTTTATTTTATTCGTCTCAAGGTTATTTTTATTTTTTTTATTTTTTGTGCAAATGTTTTCTTCCACTTGCTCCGCCACATGAATAATTCTTCATGAATAAATCTCATGTATAATTTTCTCCTAAGTAAACACATTTTCAAATAAAAATAATTAAGAAAAAAAAATATCCTGAAACTAAATGAACAGTTTTTAGTATAATTTATTTTCTTTAAGTGAAATGTCTTTTTTCATATGTGAAAAATAAAATCCCTAACAATTTTTGTCCCGAAACTGAGCAGAATTTCTTAATTCTTTCTTTTCCAGTAGACATGTTTTCAATTTTTTTTTGTTTGTTTTTTCCACAAAAATGTCCCCCTGTGAAAATTATCCACTGAAACCGGGTGATTTTCTTTCCAGGAAAATTGTTCCTCCTTTGTGACAGCAAGTTAAAAAAAAAATTTCCACAGAAAAAAAAAGTGCTTTTTAAAAATGTTTCCTGAACATTTGGAAAATGGAAAAAAAGAAAAAAAGAAGTATTTTCTTTCTTTGTTTGTGAATCTGATACAAAGAAACATCAAGACATAAATACAGTATGCGCATGGAAAGGCAGTCTCATCTCATCTTCACTGATTATTGATGATTATCTAATGTGAAAGTTTCTTGCAATCAAGTCGTGCCAACATCAGTCTGAAACCACACCTGAGACTCTGAGTCAGAGGGAGGGAGGAACACAGGGGGGAGAAAAGCAGCAGAGGGAGTGACGGAAGGACGGACTGATGTGGATGAGAGGACGAGAACGAGGACAGGGATGAAGCAGAGCAGAAGCCTGAAGTATTGATTGAAAGATATATTTTTGTTCCAAACAGAGACATGAATGTGCTGTGGGAGGGCCGAGGCGAGGCGAGGCGAGGAGGTGCTGCAGTGCAAACACAGAGCGATTTAACTCCAGCTCCTATCTCTTATTCATCTGAGTCAAGTGATGCGGGCCCACAGCCGACACCCCTCCGTGTGTGTTTGACCTTGTGAGTCAGAGCGAGCGTGAAAGACTTTTGTGTTCTGGCACTTTCTGTGCAAACACTTCAAAGTCATCTCTTTGTCTCTCTCATGGACAGAACCAACCGCGGAGCCTCACTCGAGACACTCGTCGGCATGAAACCGCATTAGGCCGAGATATGAACTATCACACGGAGGCAAATCTGAATAAAATGAACTCATGAATAACAAACATTTCGTGCTTACTCTTTTTCCCCTCCGCTTCTTGTGTTCCCTGGTGTTTTAAGCATGAAAGCTGAGGAAAGTGAGCATCGCTTCAGCCAGAAAAAAAAAAGTCTGCGAATGATAATCAGATAGCTGCCGCAACGGCTGTCTGATTGGTTTGATATTCAGCTTTAATCACAGAGAATGCTGAATTCATTATTTATACATTTCATTCCTTCCTTTGTAGCTATGGCCTCAGAAATATTGAACTTTTGGAGCTGTGTAATTAACGGATTGCCATGCTGTGCTCTGGATTCACAATGGCAGCCACTGTGTGCATGCATGTGTGTGTGTGTGTGTGTGTGTGTGCGTGTGCGTGTGTGAGGGAAAATCAAAGACGAACACCAACAGATGTCTCAAAATGATATCGTGATGAGTTTTTCCTCCAAATGTCAGCGGCTCGTAAACACAGAGACGGAACTGAGATTAAAAAAGAACGAAAGAAAAAAAGAAACGACAGATGTTTCAAAACATCGCATCATCACTGTCAGCCCCTCAAGAAATTTAAAATTTGGGCTGGGTTGCTTTTAAACTGGAGAAAATTGGAAAAAAGTTTCTACTTAAATGAAAGTGTTATATGTAGACTCCTCATTCCTCCAGGGACAGACGGGGAATGACATAAACAAACCGGATGACTTAACACATCCAGACAGAATATCGATGCTGATGTCTTTTTATTACATGTCTACTATATCTCTGCATGGCAGCTGCAGAATGAAACAGTATAGTAGTAATCTATTATCTGCCCAGAACACAACAATACAAATTCAGGAGAAAATTCCCCAAAATAAATCTTTTAATGTAAAAAAAAAAACCCTAGAAACCAAGTAAATAAATAAAACATTTGAGAGGAGATAATTGTTTATTTAAATAAAGAAAAGAAATGATCTGTCGGGAAAAAAAGTGTAAAAGAAGGTTTTGTTAGAAGAAAAACCTTTTATTTGTAAAACCAAGTGGCATATTTGTTGTCAGGAGACAAATGAATCATCCGTGAAGCCGACTGAAAAAGACAATTCAGGAGAAAAAATCTTTCATTTGTCAGGAACTGTGTGGAAATGAGTGAACAAACGTGTTGACTAGAGAAAATCCTGAAAATTAATCTTTTTCATGTGTGAAACAAAGAGGAGAAAGAATCCTGGAGAAAAAGTAATTAAACAAGATGCAAAGTTTTGTGATGAGAACATTTCTTTTATTTCATCTGTGAAAAGAAGTTAAAACAACATTTTTTGGGCAAAAATGTTAGAATGTTGATGTGTGACACTAAGTGAAGAAACAAAACATACGACATAACGTACAACTCAGTGGCGTCATTAGGCCTATTTAAGGGGGGCTGAAGCCCTATTCTGAAGCCCCCCCTAAATAATTTGGTGTTTTTATAATTTTTTTTTATTTTATTTTTTTTTTTACAAAAAAGTGCCGACAAATATAGACAATCTCTGCGCACGTCTCACCTTTGTTGTTTCGCGGTCAAAAGTTACATTCCAGCTCTAAAAGAACGCTGCTACTTAGCTAGCTAGTTAGTCTGAACTGCATTGTGAAGGCCCTGGTTGTTTATAGAGTTAGTGTGCATTCTTTTTATCATATACTATTTTTGTGATGACTTCCTTTCCGGAGCATCAGCAGTGTTTCTCACTTTACTGCATGGATGCACACCGTGAAACAGGAGCTGAGCTCATTCACATATGATTATCATCAGTCGATGATAATAATAATGATACACTAATAATAATCACCCCACCACCCCTGTTGACCTGTAGGAGTCAGGGCAGAGGAGCACAGGGAGTGAGAGGGGAGAGTTGAGGTGAGTCTTTCACAGGATAGAGTCATTTGTGATGCAGACAGTCTTGGAATTTCATGGAACTCAATATGAATATGAAATATGAAACATTTCAGTCAAGATGCACCATATAAGATTTATTTAATTTGAGCTTTTATTGCGGAGAGTAATGATTAGAAAGTGGAGAAAGCCAAGATATATATATAACAGCCAAATTAGCCTGACCCAAGTATTTTCAGGAGTATCTTAATATTACTTTAATTCAAGTAATTAAGTAATATTTTTCCGGGCTTGAAATTACAACCATTTTAGTCACACATGTGCCCAAAATGTAATCTGTGCGACTTCAAAATATTTGGGAGCAAACAATTATTGTGTTGTGAGTAAAAGTCACGGCATTAGCCTCTATGTTGTCCACTTATTTATTCAACTCATTGTGTTTCAATGTATCTTGAAGGGTCAGACAGAAGGAGATGCTGAGGGAGAAAAAGATCAACATGATAATAAATAATTTCTCAGTCTTTGTTAGCTGTTTGTGAAATGTTGTGCTTGCACGCTACGTTCACTCACATCCTGTGCATCTCTTGGGGGCTCAGCCTCCCCCATCCTTAAAACTTAAAACAACTTACTGTATGTTTTATTTAAAGATAAAGATTTCATTTGGATTTCTCAAGATACAATTTCAATTAAACATCAACAAAACAAAGACCCAAATAGGCCAACACACATTTATACCACACATCCAACACATCAACCTCAAGATGTCATATCTGTTCATCTTAAATGACATATGTTAAATATTAAATATGCATGATTTTAAGGTTCAAAACATAAAAAAAAAACAACTGAAATTAGCAACAGAATATGATGAAATAACAGTTTCGACGTTGAAGATGTATCTACTCAAGTTGGCATGCTAACCAGCTAGCATGAGGCCTGACAGCCTCATTCTCTCAGCGCTCCAAGAAAGTTTCCCACCAGCCTTGAATTCATCGTTTAAACTGAAAGTCCTGTTTCCTGCTGCCACGTGCTGTAAAAAACACACATATCTATTTTAATCCTGGCAGCTTTGATGTCACCACCAATTTAAGCCCCGCGCAGTCAGAGCTGTCCGTGTGGCTCGGGTCGGCCGGCCAGACGCTTCCCAAATTGATGCACAAGCTGCTGTTCAGAACAGCGACACACATTACGGTTATTAAGGATTCTGTGTTTCCCATTGTGGGTTCTGGTCTTTGTCCCCTCCCAGCTGGCCTGAACACAGCTGGCCCGGACGAGCCGCCCTCTCCATTATCCTCAATCCAACAAACCAACAGTGGTTATTGTCACCGACGTCCCCCGAGCTTCATTTTGTTCCTGAATCATCGATCTAACCATCGTTTCATGACGATCGAGCTAAACAGATGTTGACATTTGTGGATCACATCCGGTGGCACCACAAGTCACTTTGCAGCAGACGATGGAATGAAAAATATGATGTCCCTAAAAACGTGGTTTGGCAGAGTATCGAAGCCTGTTAATGTGATATAATGTCACATGATCAGAGATCACCATCATTCTGGTTGACTGGAGGTTGTAGGAGCGAGGATCAGCCTGAGAGAGATCACATCAACAGGATGAACGTGGGAGGGGAGGAAACAACGACGTGGTTTACCCTCCATCCATCCACCTCCAAAAGCCAATGCTGAATGACCAAACAAGTAGATTCCACTGATATTATCCATTTGTTTTCACTGCAGTCTGTTAAATGATGACTGAGCAGCAGGTATTTGTGTCTGTGCTGGTGGAAACTCTGACTTTTCCAGACGTCAGTCAGCTGATGAGCTGTTTCTAATCCAAATCTGAGCCTTCTCTTCATGCTGTGCTGATGGACACGCGCCCTGCAGCTGTTTGGAGGTTCAGTCATGGTTTCAGCCTCCACCGCTGAGCTCTGGTAGGTGGGCTCTGTCCACGGTGCTGAATCTGACATCAGCACTGCGGATGGTTTCTGAAGCTGTCCGCGGTGCTGAACCTCATTCTGGACAGACGCTTCAGAGAGGAAACCACCAGCTGACTCAGGTTTATTAAAAAAAACATGTTACATTAGTCGTTTTGGTGAAACATCAGTGAAATACACATTTTTATGTGTTAAGCAAAGTAAAAAAAAAAAGAAAAGCATTTTAGGAGGTCAAAAAGTTCATGCTGGAAACCAAATAAAAAACTTTTTTTGGCAGGAGACAAAAAATAGATAAATGGATAAATAAATAAAAACAGTTTTGTCAGAAGAAAATGTTCACTTTCTTCAAGTGTGAAGCCAAGTGAAAAAAATATTGTTGAGAAAAAAGAAATCATGTGTGAAGCCACGGGAACAGAAAAGTTGTATCATATATATAAAAGAAAACAAAACAAAAAACGTGAGGAGACAAAAAAAAGAAAAATGTGTGAAAGAAAAGTTCTATCAACAGAACAGTTGTAAATTCTTCATGTGTGAAGCCAAATGAAATACAAATCTCTATTAGGAGAAAAAAAGTAACACGGAAAAAAAGTGTTTTTTTCTAAAATAAAAAAGTTTTGTCTTGCTCGAGAAATGAAAAAAGTTCAGAAGAATAGAATTTCTTATGTGATACCAAAAGAAAAACAAAAGTTTTTTATCATGGTAAGAAAGACAAAACAAAGCCAAAAAACTTTTTGGGAGATTTTATTTTGAAATGAAAAAAAAAAATTATAAATCATGCGTAAAATCAAGTAGTAAAAACTTTTGGGGAGAATTTCTTCTCTGAAATGAAAAATGTTGGTTGCTTCATGTGTGAAAAATGTCATTCATGAAACCAGCTTTGCCAGGAGAAAAATCACGAGCCTCGCAGTTTCACAGTCGGTTATAATGTGTGTGTTTAATTGGACGAGTGGAAGCTGAACTTTTTAAGTATTTGAAATACAAACAGATGCTGGAGCTTCGGTCAGAGCTTTCATTCATTCGAAAAGTGTCTATATGAGGATTTGACCAACAACACCGTATTCCCAACCTGCCCGACCACATGACAAAAAGAAATCCAGCAGCTTTCGGACTAAAGTTCATCCCTCTGAGCTGTTTGTGATCCCGGTGAAGAGCTGTGCTCATACTCGTGTAAATAATTGTGTTTGTGTTGTAGGTTTCGCATTTTGAGAATGACCTGAATCCTGCCTGGAAGCCGCACACAGGGAGGAAAAAAGGTGGATTTCAGGTGTTTTGTTTCCATTCAGGGATTGCACCCTAAGTCTTCTGTGTAATCGCAGTTGGTTGTGATTTACCAGAATTGCCGTCCTTTATTCTTTATCAGCCGTCCCGCAGCTCGTTAAGAGTGCTTCTGTGCAGAGGACTGTCCTATTTTCCTCAAACAAAGCCGTCGTCTGCCTGAGCCACAAGAAAAAACTATTTTTGATAACAAAATACTCACCGGTCTGTGATCCAGTGAGGGAGAATGAGATTGGAGGCAGAACAGATGAAATCCCAACAATCCGCCGGTATTTTCAATGAGCAGACACGTTGTCTTTGTGTGACTGACTGCTCTAATCCCTCTCGCCGGAGAAGGAAGGTGCTTTCACACCTGCCGTGTTTGGAGCTGCTGAATGGAAATCTGAAGCCATCTGGACCAAAATCGAGGAAGTGTGGTTCGACTGTGCCGTCAAAAATCAACGCGGGCGTTTGACTGCATCAGATGTCAGCCATGAAACTACATTATCTTCATGAGACATTGTATAATACACATTTGAGAGTTGCATTTAATGCTGAATTTACAAAAAGGCCCAAATAGTTAGTGAGTGTTTGACAAATCTTTTTAGAAAGAAAGATAAATTAAGAACTTCCGCTTTTCTTCTGAGGCTATTCAAGGTGAGGGAGCGCTGCATGTTTCATGAATGGGCTGACATGCAACACTGCCTTGTTAAGTGCTCAGACACGGTTGTTATCAGGCTGAGAATAAATCACACCGGCGTGCATCCGCTCAGGGCGAGGACAGAACCGGTCGGAAGTAAGCAAGAGCCTCCGAAACTTTGCTTTTAAAAACCTCACACCATCCGATCGGGCGAAACACGCGACGCGCAGAGCGCATCCACACCTTCACTTCCTCTGAGGCTCGGAGACACAAAGTGAAAGAATAAATGGATGAAACAGCAAAGAGGAAGAGACAGAAAAAAAGTTGTGCCTGATACCGCCGAAGCCGTGGATCTGCTCTCGTAACAGAAAGCTACACGAATCAAGGACTGAACAACAAATGTTATGTGAGAGAAGACTGATGGTAAAGCCCAACACTGTCTCATTGAAGAACCAGCACACACACACGCACACACACACACACACTGAAGCTAACAGCTACAGCTCCTCAGGGAGTTATGGACAGGAAGTAAACAGCAGTGAGTTGTAGCTGTCGGGGAGCTGAAGGTCAGCTGCACTTTGCTTTTATGTGTCCATCAGCCAGAAAATTGCTTCTACACCTTCTCCTCTGATCCGCTGACCAAAAGTGGGCTCATCCCCACTCAATTGTGTCCGTGACGCGCATGTGTGTTGCATCATTTATCCCATCAAAGCACCTTGTGTTGTGTGTTTTGCTGTGGTTGCTTAAATCAATAAAAAAAACAAGAGCTCTTGTTTCAGATGCAGCCGCTGTTAAAGATCCAATTCGTGTTGCAGGATTGCAAATTAAAACCTGAGACCCGGGTACTACAAGCAAAGTTTCATGTTGTGTCGAGCCTTCTTAGTGTTTTAAAAATAGCGATTTTGATGCTATCGCTAACTTGCCGTAGCACTCCCATTTAAACGAAAATATGGTAAATCTTAAAAGTGCGTAATTATGCTTTTACATGGAAGTTTGACTCACATACATTCAGAAAAAAAGCCTATAGGTTGCATTTTGGTGAGAGTTTCATGTTAACAACCATCCTGAAAGACCTGATCACAAGTGTAACAATGTAAAACACTTGCCGATTATACATGAAGGCCCAAATAGTTACAAATTTGTTGTCAGCAGTGTTTCACAAAGTACAGAAAGTATCTCCTAACTCAGCAACTCGCAAAATTGATCTGTTTTTCAAGGTAGTCTGGGGATTTTCTCCACGGGCGACGAAGAAGTCAACCGTTTACTGCATTTGTAAAATTTGACATATTACCATTAATCAAAGGTTGCTTTTCATACATTTTGTGTAAAAAATCAAATCAGCTGAATCAGTGTTCAAACAGCTGCTAAATGTTGTCAGGTTAGACGCACTGAGACAAAGAAACAATCAACTTAATGTAATGCATTTAATGCTGAATTTACAAGAAGGCCAAAATAGTTAGAAATTGGTTTTCGACAGTGTTTCTCAAAGTACAGAAAGTTTCTTCCAACTCAGCAACTCACAAAATTGACTGATTTGTCAAGGGAGTCTGGGGATTTTCTCCAATAATGCCAAATTTACAAGATGGGCCAAATAATTAAGGATTTTTTCTGTAGTCAGCGTTTTTATAAAGTTTCATTGTAGCTTTAGTGTTGGAAAAAATCATCTTATTCCATCGACACTATCCTATAGATTCTGTATCATCTTGTTCCAGCGCTGCACGGAAGCCAAGTGATGTTTACACTGAGTGACTCACGACATATTCAGCATGTTTTTGCACTAATTAATTAATTGTGCTTTATCAGATCATGTGCATTAGTTGGACTAGAAGGAGTGGAAACTGCAACACAGCATCAATGAAGGAGAGTTTTGTGATGAATTTGACTGAAATGTGCATTTATTTGGCATTTTATATTAACAAACACAAGCAAATGTTCTCTAGCTGTGTGTAGACGGAACAAAATGTTAATCAACAGAAATTAATTCTGCCAAGCCAGGCTCCCTTTTAACACAAAACTCAACACAAAAGACCTGCTTTCCAAAGAAGGACTCATTAGACGTGATTTCAGAGAATCTCCTGCTTGACTTCTCTTATGTAGTATCTGTTCGGTGATTGGCTCTCTCAGATTCAACACAACCAATGAGGTGTCGGCCCCAGGAGCTCGCAGGTGGAGGCCGGTCAGCTGGTGACGCTTTGAGCGAGAGTAAACGTTTTCTCTCAGCTGGAAGTCGACATGTGAAGACACACGTGAAGCAAATCCTGTTTACGATCCAGCATCCATGATATCAATATTTAATCGCCATCAATCAAATCTGAGCTCCCCCTGCTGTGACATGACAACAACCGTGATGTGGGAAAGGTTTGTAAGAATAAACAACAAGATAAATGTCCCGAGTGGCACATCAAGGAAGGAGAATAAATCGAAAAACGGAGCGAAGAAACAACAATTGCAGAGGCTTCATGTATAGAACTGTCTGCGTCACCAGATTTAAATCCATCTGAACATTCCTGAGATGTTGAGCAAATGTTCTCCGCGATCGCCACAACACCAGAAGAGTGAAGAACACATGCCCTCTTCTTCCCCTCATTTATCACATAACTGTACTTTTCCTGTGTTTTCTTGCTCAGACACGTTCTGAACGCTCGGCGGTCCAAACAGTGCGTGTTAACACTCGTCTCTCCCTCATTTATAATTCATGTCACTGTGAAACTCATTACTCATTAAACGACCAAACTCTCCCGAGCGCCGAGCTGCAGCGAACCAGAGACACCTGCAGAAACACAGAGTTAACAGTGAATATACTGTGACGTGTGCGCGACGTTAAAACATGATGTACTCCACCCGTCCGTCCAAACTCTTTACCTGCCCGTGATTCCGAGTGCGTCTGACTCCTGGTGAGGATCCTATCTGACCTGACAGAAAGAACTGCCGGCAGTTCAGCCAAGGTTCAGGTGAGAAAAGGGACATTTTACCTAAAGTGTCTCTGACAGCAGCTCCACCTTTTGAACATGAACAGAACAGGACAGCGATCAGACAGCTGCGGAGCTGAGGGAGGAGGAGCTCTCTGAGCCCGTGCAGCATACGGATATTTTCTAAGAGGAACATTTTCCTCTGCGCTTCGGCCTCTTGTTCTTGCTGTTGGTCACTGAAACAGAGACTTTAAAAACAATTCTTCTGAAGTGCATTTGCAAGTGTCTGTGCATCATAAAGCAAAGCATTTTGGAAACTATGGCATCATTATCATCATCTTTGTGTAATGAGCTTGAACCTGATTCAACAACAGCGGACTGTTTCCTTGTTTACACGTGTTTTCCTGTCGTGTCTGACGTCGTTGATTCCGACTTCCAACTCAATCGCAAAGTATGTTTCTGCATTTTCTCTTTTGTCACAACTCTGTGTCCATGGTCTGGTTCGGTTTAGGCACAAAAACACTTGGTGTTAGAAAAGCATCATTCATTGCCTCTTTGATTTGGTCCCGGCCCTATTAGCTCACCTTCATTCTCTAAACGTTGTCTTTTTTGTGTTTGTTATCTAAATTCAGAAATCTATCTTCTATCTAATCTATATTAGAATCTGCCTTTTAATCTATAACTAACACTAACTGCCTGATTAAACTGATGCTGCTTAGCTTATCTATAGTTCTTTATGGGCTGTAAACACTCGACTCCACTTGAGTCTTGGAGTTGATTGTTGAACTGTTTTTAGAACTTCACCGAAATTACTCAGAATTTTAAAAAGAGGAGCAGATCACGTTCAAGTGATTTACGTCCCAACAACACTGCTCAACAATGATCACGTTGCTCTCACTGACTCAGGTGTTTTAGCAACATCGGGGAGCAACGTACAGCCAGAGTATTTCAGTTAAATATGAAAAAAGGACATAAATGTAGGCAGCAGCTGGTCTGGAAACAGGAATATTCCAACGACAACGTGTCTGAAGGCATTTTTCCGATCAGATTCTCCCCGTTGGCAGGACGACATCAGAAACCACAAAGACAAACAAAAATACTCTTTGGTTTGGACTGAGAACAACCACTTGGAAGTTCAGGAACCAATCGTTTGACGGTGACAGGAAACAAAGACTTGTCTCTGACAGTGTTTTGCTGACCTCCTGCCTCTCAGGACGTTAGGGACTTGAAGCGGTGAAGGTAGCGGGACAGCTACATTCAAACAGCTGGCTACTTCTGCACCTACCTTCACTGTTTGATGTACTCCTGGGTACACGAGCCAGGCATTCTCTGTTGGACCACAATGTCAGGAAGTGTCGAGTGTGGAGCCTTTTTGTTCTCGAACGCAGCAGCCGCCCCCTCAACTGTCTCTGCTGAAAATCCCTATTGTGTCTGTATGATGACATCTAACTACGTCCACTGTTGCTCCTCTCTGACAAGACTCACAGCTCCTACAGCTACCTCACAAGTACACATTTATCTTTATCTGAGACGACTGATGTTGTTTTCTCTCTCTTGAAAGGAGAGTCTGGTTACATCAGCAGCACCTGAAGCCACACATGAAGGCGCTAAACTCACTTAGTTTTTTCCACGTCACAACCAATAAAGAATAAAAAAAAAAAAAAAAACAGCCATCAGGCAAATTCTGCTCCAATTCAAGCTTTCCATTTCCATTTATATATTAATCATGTTCCCGCAGAAACCACCAACCATCTCACTTGTACAAGTCAAATAAAGTCAAATGAGCCAAACATATGATGGAGGGAATCTGCCAGAGGAGGAGAGAGGCAGAGAGAGGCTGTGCTTCTGTGAGGGTGGGCTGAATATTTAACTTGGCAGCGGTCCTCGACAGTTTCTGTTGGCATTTTATCACTCTGTCTTGTCTCTCACCCCACCGCGCTGTGTAAAAATGGCACGATAACATATTGAGAGTGGGTGTGAGTGGGCAGCCCTCCTGCCATTCGCTGCGTTCGCAGCAGCGATGCCGCGCTCAACACAAAATGCTTGTAATTGAAACTGATTGGCTCTCAATTAGGTTTGGGATTTGGTAGTTTCCTCCGGTGATTTTGGCAATTTCACGTGGGCAGCAGCGTCTCCTCTAAAGTTCCCCCGCTCCGGTTTGACTGTATCTCGATGAGTAATGAGGCTGAAACAGAAGCCATGAAAATCAATAAAGAGCTCCTGCTGTGGATGCTGACAAGTTGTTTTTTTTTTTTTTTTTTTTTTTTTTTTCTGTTTAATTTAGTGAAAAGTCTGGCTGCTTTGATCAGCACTCTGAAACCTCAACACAGCAAGAGCAATCTCTCAGTTCTTTATGAGATACACACTGTTAGGATGTGATGAATTACAGGTAATAACTTCTGTAAATGTTACAATAATGTCTGTGTAAAACAACAAGGACAGTCAATAAAAAGTGTAAGTTACTGCCTGCAATGTGAAATAATTCAGCTGGGAGCGACGTGGAGCCGCATCGTAACGGTGTCGCTTCAAACTGTAATGAACCAAAACTGAATAGCGTGGCAGGACAGTGTTCACGCATTAATCACGTCACGGGGACACAGAGCCACAGAGTTCTGGTCCCCGTCGTCACATCCGGCAAAAAGAGGACCCAAATGCAGAACACTGAGGCAGGCAGGTAAAATCCTAAATATATAACATGCAAAACACCAAATACAAGCAACAAAAGGCAGCTAACAATACAGGAATAATACTCAATCAGGCAGCAAACACAGGCTAAGCACCAATGACGGAAACACAGTCTAATGGTGCGTTCGATGGACCGGTCATCCAAGTCGGAAACTTGGACAAGATCTGTGTAGCCCAAGTTCACAGACATATACACAGATGACAACACAGCAGTATGGCGGAACACATAGCGAACAGTTACTACGCTTTTAGATCGGAAGTTTTGAAATACAGACTCGGAAATTCAGACTTCCAATTTGCACTTGAACGCACCATTAAACACAAAGGAATGATTTACTAACGGGTGAAGGTCGGGAAAACAGACAAAGGCAGGAAGCGGAAGGTGAAACGTGACACGCGAGGATGGATCTTAAAAAACAGAACAGGAAACAATAAAAAATGAATCCCAACATCACGACGCCCGTGAAGTAAGACATTCAGTTTTAGGGTTTGGTTTGTTGTTGAGTTTAGATCTCAGATAAGTTGTTCATTATTATCAGTTTTTACTTTTTCAATCACACCAGTGTCCAGACTATATTTACCGTAAATCAGACTTTGACAGATTAAGGAATTAACCTTATTTTGCAACTTAATATATTTTTCAAATTACCGTCATCATCACTTACCTTACCTTGGATAGATTTGTGGGATCACTATAAGCTATGTGCTTTTTGCCGAATACACATGTCAAACCAATCAGCGCGCTATCAAGGAACCTACAAGAGAGAGAAGGCTTATTACGTTACTGATGCTTGCTTTGGTGCCACATTGAAGCCTACGGGAGACGGATGGAGAAAACAACTAAAACCTGACGTCTGTCGTCTAAGTTCGGATGAGGAAATGCCTCCAGAAATTTTTTTTCTTGCCGTCTTGTTCGTACCTCGACTTCGTTTTAGAAAGTGATATTTGGTCTGACCTGCCCTCTTTGGTCACAATATCATCAGCCCCGTCGATCATTTCCATCATTGATAAACACCAACATAAATATGGATGCTCAGATCCCTTAACACTTAGCAGCACGTTAACCTGCTGCTCAGTGTTTTCTTAGCGTCATGAAGTGCACTTCACATGACGTGCCGCATGTCACACCTGAAGGTTGTCGGCCCTCTCAGCCGTCTGTGTTGAGTGTTGTGTTCCTCGAGGACTCTTCACCGCTCTGTTTCTCTCAATATGCAACACATGGAGCTCCACTTTAATTAAAACTGAACTGGGTGTTTTAAAGCAGGAATCCACTTCAAGATGAGCCGTATTTAAGCCCATTGCATGCTTCGTTAGAGACGATGCACCTTGTTGCGAAAGATCATTTCACACGTCTCCTTCCCGTGTCCGTGAAAAGGAGTTGCGTGTCTTTTCCGCTTAGAATCCAGACGAAAGTCATGAAGCTTCTTCATTAGACATTAATTAGGATTCGAGCGTGACATACAGTACAGTGTGGTCTGAAGGGATCGTCGTCCCTGTAGAGTTCATCTACAGCGGACAGAGTGTACTCGCTGAAGGAGCTCCAGCAGTCTTTAGCTCAGTGACCTACTTGCGTAAAGCACCAGGAGGGTAAATGCTCCCTAACCACATCCAAACTTGTCTCAGTCTGCTTGTTAAGTCCTGGCGTGTGGCGGTGCCAGCGGGAAAGACGAGTCGGCAGGGACACACTGTGCCGGCTTCCTCTCAGGAGTACACTTTCCATCTGAGAGAGGAAGTTTCGGGCGAATCAGCATGTCGTCCGACAGCAGCCGTCGGTGAACTCAACTGATGAGAAAGGACAAAGTCAACGACGGCATGAAGAGGCAGCTGATTTAAGGTCCGTATCCACATGGTGTTTATTTCGGGCAGAAAAATGCCTGCTGAGATGGCTGGGATCACGCTGCACGTGCGTCTTGACAACCGCCGCGTGTGATCGCCGCCGCCGCTGTTTGTGTTTATCATCTGTTTGTGTTTTCTTTGAGGACATCAGAGCAAGGTGGATGAAGGTGATGATCCATAGGAGACAAAAATATGGTGAATATTATCGCTGAGGCCAGGAAAAAGTTTAAAAAAAAACAGCGACAGTCATGTTGGCAGTACCTTTTTGAAAAATTGGCTTTTTTTCAACTGAACGAACTCAGAGCGGTCGCACAAAAGCGACGCTGGACGCCGCGCCTCTTCTGCTTGCTGCAAACGCAACAAGACTCAACAAATACAAAAGGTTGACGGTGGCAACAACTGGAAGCTGTGTTTGAAACGTGGACTGCAGACACACGGAAGAGCTTTAAGAAGGTGATTTTTGATCAGCTGTGGAATCAGTCGCAACTGTGTCATGTTTGAGTCACAACCATGGCAAAAAGATGCTGTCCTTCAACGTCTATAAGTGATTACTTTGTCACATTACCCGACAAAAAATGAAGGTGTCCGCAACATGTCAAAAAACTCCATGTCTGCAGAATGAAATGAATGTTGAGCGAGAGTACAGCGTTTCTGTTACGCGCCACCATCACAAGAGTCAAGCCTTCCATACATCAGGCTTCACCCTTTTTTCCCCTCTTTCAGGCAAGAACATGGGGGAAATATTCAAATATATGGGTGAAACTGTGATCTTAAACCTTAAAGTTGTTGCAGAAGAAGTATTAATCTGTCTTCATTTAAAGAGAAACTAAACCCTGACCAACACCCTGCTCGTGCTCTGGTTGCCGTGCTCACACTCTGTGCGGTAGATGATTGATTTTGTGAGTGCAGAATATTAATACAATTAGTGTAGGACATGCTGTATACATTTAGTGAGCATTAGACTGAAGTTGCTCCTTTAAACATGGGGCCCACCAGGACTCAGTTCATGAACCCCAGAGAGAGAAGCCCCCCCCCCCCCCCCCCCCCGATCCTGTCAGCCAACCCAAGGAGCAGCAGCAGAAGATGATGAGGAGGTCGATGGAGGCTGCTGCCCCCTCATGCAGCGCTGAGCCGATCTGCTCCGCTGTGGGTCTGACTGAAGGAGTGCCATGTTGTCCACCGGGGACGCAGAAGCTTCTCATGTAGCCCACTACAGAGACGAGAAGAGGAGAGAGATTTCAGCTTAGGTTGCATTTCCTTTTTCAAAAGAACGTATTACAGGCTCGGTTCAGAGAGGGTTATTTTAGTTGGCCTTGAACGTTTTTTTTTTTTTTCCCCCTCCTATTTTGCTGTATCCTCATCCAATCCAATTAAAGGACAGACACAGAGAGAAGGGAACAGATAGAGGCAGGGCTCAGTGGAGCACACGCTGTGTTAGATTCAACAGAGAAGAGATGTGTTTCGGTTTGAGAGGGCGGTCACAGCGGCTCTGAAGTGTTAATGAAACACATGAATCTGCTGGATTATCAGCATGAAGACAAAGAGGTGGAAAAGAGCCGGCTCAGCGCATGATGAACGAGGGGAGAAATCAAACATAAAAACGCAGTTTCGCTCTTTGAAACATTTAATTCAGGTCGGAAAAAAAGAAAAAGAAAAGAAAGAACAGACAAAAGAAATGGAGGTGAATCATTTTTGCCGCCAGGAAAAAAATAAAATGCACTTGAGACACCTTGAAGTCTGGGGAGAGTAATGTGGGTTGTTGTGACGGAGGTTGCGTTCAGCAGAATAATAGGAGAGAATAAGACGTGAGAAGGAGTCCGGGCACAACTGGAGGGTGAGGCACGACCTCGGGCTTTGATCTGCACTGAGACGCACTCGATCAAGTTGAACATCAAAGTGAAATGATCCCTCAATCTGCAGCATTTCCACAAAACAGCACAGCTGAGTGAGTCACACACATTTCAGATGGGGAAAATGGTGAATCCTTTGTAGAGCTGAGCTTTATTATAGAAGCTGAAGGGTTCTCTTAATTCACAAAGAATCCATTTTGGGGAGAGGCAGGTCGTCCACAACTGCGTCATAGACATTTGTGTGATATATTTGGAGAAAAGTGAAGGTCTGCAGCCCCACCGGACCATTTTTGGTCAGTACCATCTACAATATGAAGGTGTTCACATAACAAACAGAGTCCTCAACAAAAAAAATCAACAGTAATCGTTTGGTCAGATCCTGGAAAATGACCCGCGTCTATGTTTACCTTCAAACTAAGTTAATTTCCAGCCTTCTGTGTTTATTGGCATTTTGTTTAGTTACACACATCAAGTTAAAAATGAACTCATGGGTGCATAAAGTGTTTGTGCTTGGGTTCATTTTTGATACGTAGCTCAAAATAAAATGTGACCAGTGACGGCCCTGGCATTTCCTCCCACCAACGGCCAACCAGCGCATCTTTGATAGCTAGATAGATAGATTTAACTGCACCAGAACATGGACATATGAGTACACAACCCCAATGCATAAAACAAATTCATAAATCATCAGCCAGCCGCTCCGTAGTAAAAACATGTCATTCTTTATCCATGTCTAGCTCTTCATCCTCATCTTGCTCATCTCCCCTGGCTAGTATTCCTCACTGTCCTGTCTTTCTCCCTGGTGTGCTGGCTCAGCTGTGTTGCTAACATTAGTGCTAGCAGTAATAGCGCTAGTGCTAGCTGAAGCTGCACTCGATTTTAAAAACAAATCAGTCAGTTTGCAGCGTTTTTCACCGTCAGCCAACAGCGCTCTCTTAGATTTCTCTCTCTTTTCCTCCGCTCCCCCCTTGTGTCGCTCGATGCCTCGGTTCATTTTTTTTGCTAGCTTAATCGCAGTCAACTTCTAACTTCCATTCTCCAACTTCCAACTACCACTCAGATGCGGTCTACTCGAGTCAGTCTTGAAATTCCCAGAATGCATTGCTTCATTTTAACTTTTGCAAACAAATAATCAAATAAGAAATTGCAGATGGATTTGTTTTATGTCACATATTTGAAAATCTGAATAAGACATTTCGCTACAAAACAATGCAGACTGATGTAAAAGTTTGTGACTGTAGAGGGTAACCATGACTGTGATACAGAGACTTGTATGTGGCCTATAAATACTGATCAGATTGGCACCATAATTGGTGTGAGTGAATTGGAGAAATTTAGTTATCATTTAGCGAAAGAACATTATTGGCGCTTGTAAGGCGGCGGATAGACATGATCTTGATGCCATATGTCTGCGACTTTTGTGCCGCTCTCTGATTGGGTGGTCAGCCCAAACGGCCCACGAGGGCTCTGGCATCTGATGCACTTCCAGATTACCAGTCCGTCACTGCTGGTGTGCACGGGCGGCTGCCGGCTGGCATCCAATTTAAAGACGCATTGTGGCCACCTACCGGTCTGGAATGTGAAACAGTAGATTAACATGAAAAACACAAGAAACTGATGATGACTGCATGACGGCCTGGAGTACCGGCCGTTCTGTGATTCTCCAGAACACTAAGATGGCCAGTCCGCCCCTGAATGTGACTGAGTGAAATGGGAACAGACTTGGTGAGAGAATTATAATGAACATGGAGCACATGTCAAACTTTACCTGAGATTCTTCTCCAGATATTAACCTGAAATCAATCCAAGACCTGAAACAAAAACTATAATAGACACTATATGAAGACACTCGAGAAAATGACATCACACTCAGCAAAAATACCAATAAAGTCACTGGCGGAATATTGTTTTTTTACTAGCAGCTGGCATTGTAAAGCACCAAAAACGTTCAAAATATATCTACAAGACGTCTTGCTGTTGCTGCCGTTCAGCAGTACGATGCTCTGCTTCTTCACACAGGGAGAGAGCTGACAGTCATCTACTGCAGGTGAAACACTGACAAGGGATAAGTACCTCACACAACCTCACATCAGAAGACCCCGACTATCACTTCAAGGGATCAATACAAAAAAAAATGTGTGTGTCAGCAAATATATCGATGTCTGAATCGCCACTGGGCCCGAAAAATGAGTATTGAGAATCTTTTTAAGTACTTTTTACTCCTGAGAATGAAGTTTTATGGGATATATTTGTTGAGAAATGAAACGCAATAATAAAAGTTATGTATGTATGTGTGTCTTCTTGCTGCAGGAAACACAAGTGCATGGACACTAAATGTTCAGTTCTGACGTATTTATACGATGAAGACAAGTCTGCTGAATCTCAATTATCATCATATAAATTCTTTCCCTGCTGGAGAGAATTTATATGATGATAATTGTCTCCCAACAGGAAACACCTTTGGGAGGATGAGGACATAAAATCCATGAGGAAATCTGTTGAAGCTGATCTGCTTCTGCTGATAAATCCATTTAATCCCTTTCGGTCCTGATGACACATCGTCAAATGAAAACTTCTGATTAAAACCGTCCTATTGTAAGAAAAGTAGATTTTTTTTTTTAAAGGGACAACGGTCTCCTGGATCAAAGTCCATTGCTTGTTTTGACCCAATCATCCGAACCTCACTTCCTCCCTTTATGGACGTTTTTGCTCTTTACACTACGTCTCCTCACTTCCTCCTCTGCAGCCTTAATTCAAGTATTCTCCTGGCAGTAAGTTTGGACGGCGCGGGTTTTGTAATCGCTGAATGACTGGCAGCTGCAGGTATTCAGTGCATGAATAATATCCTCCAATAAAACCTGACTGAGTTCACTTTTGATTTCTCAAAATCCTCCTTAAATTAGATCCGTGGGACCACCTGGAACTCCCGGGAGTCGGGCTGCTGCAGAGATACTAATTGGACCTTGTCTTTCTCCCTCTGTCTTTCATCCATGCATCGGCTTGTGTGGGATGATCAAGGTCTCAATTACGGCGGATTCATGGCATGTGGGAGCAGAAGGGCTAATAACGATGCTTGTTTTCATGTGTGACAGGCAGAGAGAGAGTTCAAACACAGAGAGAGAAGATGAGAAACCGAAGCGTACTGCGACGGAGGAGAAGTAAAAGGTGTAGGAGAGGCAACAACAGCTACGACAACGTGGAGGATTCAAATCACTCTTCAGAACGATCAGGGCCGTTCTTGAGGAGATTAGTTAGTTTTTTCTAAAATGTTAAACTTTCTTACTTTTTCATCAGAACTCTCTTAAAGAGACTTTCAACCTTGTTAGAGCGTTACGGCTTCCTGAAGACGATAATGTCGATCCAAATATAGTCAGGAGTCTTCATAGTGTGCTGCTCAGCGCTGAGGAACTGAAATGGAAGTGTTTTTCTTTCCTCGCTCTTCGTTCACACTCTGGCTATGAAACAAACAGTCTCAAATTATGACTTGAAGCACACGAGTGGGCGGAAATAAAGAGGAGCAGCAAATGTCTTCGCTGTTTGATTCACGCTAACAGTGTGGCTTTACGGCCAGCTGCCTGTCTTCACTTTGATCCAGACTGAAATATTTCAACTTTACGATTGGATTGCCATGAAAAATGTGTACAGATGTGGACTAAAGCACGGATACCTGACCCAAACTCAGGACGGGCGGGACCGGGGTTCAGAGTTTTCTGTCACAGACATCTACAATACATCTGTCTGCAGTCAGGATGAACAACTGACTGCAGATGATTTTTGTTTTAGAATGGACGGAGACTATTTCTGATCCTGTGCTCGTCTGGTTATTACTTTTTGAATCCGGTTAACAGACGTACCAGTCTAGCAGACACCTCACTGATGCTCGGTAGGTGGTGCCGATGATGTTCTTGGTGGTTATAATCTCATTTACCAATGTGTGAGGCCTGTTTTGGATTGTTGTCCAATGGTCTGAGTTTTGTTGTTGTTGTTGTTCTGCTGTCTGCTGATGAATTACATTTATAAGAAACAAACTAATCTCAACTTGAAGCGTGATCAGGTTTGAAAAATCCCACTAGAAAGCAAGTCATCTCTGTCCGTCTATGTGTGTGTGTGTGTGTGTGTGTGAGTAATCCACAGAAATCTCGAGAACTGTTCATGCGATCTGCTTCACACCTGGCAGGTCTGTTACTGCTCCTGTCTGATTCATCACAGGCTGGAGAAGCTTCACACACACACACACCTCTAATAGAAGAACAGAAAGTAAACACACATTTCATATCCATCCAATTTAGCACAGACTGCAGACTCTCTCATCTTATAATACACCTTCAGTAAACACCATATTTTCAACCACGCACACACAAACACTCCAGCTTTAATTTCATACCTATCAGGCACCAAATAAAGTGCTTGTTCTCGCCACAGCAGACTGGATCTCAGCTTCTTTACTGTCCCCGAGAAAGCGAGTTTTCTTCATCTTGAGCCCGCTGCTCTGCTCCGTCTCTGGAGATCACAGCCGAAGGCCACGCCGGCTGGCTGAGTGCTGCTGAAGTCTGTTCAAGTCACAAAAGAAGCTGAAATACCCTCTGATGAACCTCTCCGAGGCCGAGAGGGCATGAATAAAGAAAGGAAGGGGAGTATAATGACAGAGGAGAGACTCAAGAGAATCTGCAAAGCAAAATGAAATCAAATTAGGAAATGGAGGCGACGTGTGTGTGTGTGTGTGTGTGCGTGTACACAAGCTTACTGCTAAAACTGCATCCTGACAAAAAAGTTTGTACAGAGGCGTTTAAAGAGGAGACAGACAAGTTAAAGCATTTTCGAATATAAACATCTGCAGCGGCAGAAATGGCGGCTGTATGACACCCAAAAATCGGAAAACATATCAGCCATTAGCGTTGCTGCTGCATGGAGGAGGAGGATAATACTGACACACACACAGGATTACCAAGAAAGGTTGAGATGATTCAAACATTACTGACACGGAACTGACGTTTGTTCAGGTGCTCTGGCGGGATGAGCTGGTTGGTTTGGACAAATTATAAAAAAAAAACCCCACCCCCAGATTCAACTGGACCCGTCTTGGGCACTTTAAGTCACACAACTCGTCAGCGGTTCTAACACTGTGGCTGTTTATACCACGAGTGAAGCAAATGAAACCTGTGGTAAAAGAGAACATTCATTCACAGACGCTGGTCCCAGTTATATTAAGTTCTGTGAGGATAATGAGACGGAAACCTGTTTTCCCAAACAAGTCTCGGGCATTAAAATAACTGAAGGGATGTCGTGATGAAAAGAAAACAACCTTTTGAGGTGTTCACACTGAATTATTCTCTGAGAAAATAAAAAAACAACAAAGAGGGAAGAGATTACAACTCTAAGATTTAAATGAAATGAAAATGGATAAAGACGAGCTTGGGAAGAGGCTTAAAGGCGCTAATAGGGAGAGTCGTATAGATGGAAGAACGCTCTGTCGGTGTGAGTCCTCTGCTAATGAGCTGAATGTTCTCCACAGCAGACCGGACTGTGATGATTGTGCAGATCGTGACAGACTATGCTGCAGCATATTCCTAACTTATCATACAGTTATGTGCTGGAAGGAAAAGAATCTTTCTAAAAAGATGCACGAATACTGTCTCTTACAATTAATGGGGGTCTTTAAAGGTTTATTCCAGCGCTTCTTAAGCACATGTACAGAGCCTGAATCACAGAAACTCACAATCCTTAAGCCTCATTTGGTCAGAAGGTGAAAAGCAAGTGTGCTGGATGACTTTTAAAACAACAGCAGTCACTTCTGTGGAAGTGGAGAGTGCAAGCCCACTTCAGTGTGCTTAATAAAGTCGCAGAGGATGATGTTCAACAGGCTATATTCAATACCATGACTTTAACATCTTATGCAACCTAAAAGATAAAGGATGGAACGGATACAGACGATAAGGCTGCCAAACTGGAGATCGCAGTTTGAGTCTTTGCTTCAGTAATCAAAGAGTGAAACTCCTGGAAAATTTAAAGTGAAACCTCGGATAGTTTCCAGCTGTGTCTGTGGCTACAATGAAAAGATATTTTCGGGACATCTGCAGCTGTTTTTGTGGTGACCAAAACAAGTATTTCCAGCAAGCACATGATGCTTTCCTAACCCTACCAAAGTGTTGTTTTGTGCCTAAACCTTACCAGACCATAAGCACAGCATTATGTCAAGAGAGAAACAAAAATTTACCCTAAAGTTTGAAGTCATGTTTGCATATTTAGCCACTGCAAGGACATCTTCTGCGCGACAGTGGTAATAAACCACAGGAGGTGGTATGACAACAAAACGGTGACAAAAGTCATGCTTTTTATCAAACCACTAATGCTGATGTTTTGCTTTTGCTTATTCATTCAGCAGGTTTGTTGTTGCTTCCTTCGCTTTCCCTTTATTATTGATCATTCATATTTTGTATGCATGTGGGCGTAAAGGAGTATGTTTGAACACTGTTGACATTCTTGTTTGTTGGCTTGTAGCTGCAGCGGTCACACAGGACGTGCAGCTATTTCTAATTACTTTTTGGAAGGCTAAAGACCATTCAGCATGCAGGTGCTTTTCATTACAACTGTATACACCGTCTCTTTCTGGCAATTTCAGCACACCGAGTACTCTCTTATGGTTTCTTCCAAGGCTATTTGTGCAAAGCCTGTTTATATCCATTAAACCTCCTTGTTTATATCCATTAAACCTCCCCGAGTCACCTTCCTTTAAGGCACAAACACAGACAGAAGAGGCAGATAAAGGCTGAGACGAATGATAAAAGCAAAAATTGGAAGTTTGAGAGAATAAAAAGGCAGAAGGAAAAGTAGTGACGGCGAGGGAGCCGACCAGCAGCTCCAGGCAAGGCTCAGCAGAACAGCACAGAACTACAGCGGCCGTTTGAACCTGTGACCCAGAACAATCCCTTTAGTTGCATGACTGGGAGAAGATGGATCCTTTTTCCGCCTTTTCTTCTCAACACAGATCTCGTATCAGTGTGTATATCAGCAGTCTGTGATATCATAAACTACAGCGCGTCTTCAAGGCCTGGATCACTGCGCGACGCTCATCAGTTTTCATGGATTTTAAAGCGACAGCAGCATGAAACAGATTCACTGGATTTCACGGGTCTTCTAAGGTTTTGTGTGATTAAAAGAGTTGCAGCAGTGGTTTACAAATCACAGAAGTGGCTTCTGACTGGGAAGCCGTGTAGTGGGTTTCCTTAATTATTTCAATCACAGCTTGATTTGATTCCAGCACAAAGTAATTAAAGTAAACTAAGAAGGATTGGTATGTGTAGAGATAAGCCAAATCAATTGCCAGAATAAACATTGGCAATGTCTGCAAACCACAGATATGTAGGACTTAACATTTCTTTATGTTGAAACTTGACTTTTTTTAGGTTAAATTTTACCTTGTGACATTGCTGAGCTTATGGTCTGGTTAGATCCGACACAAATGTTTGGATGTCTTGCAAATTATCAGTGTTTGTTGCCACAAACCCGGGTGGAAATGTCCCGCCATCTCATTCAAGTATGGTCCGCGGAAACACAGCTGGAAACCCATGCTCTGTGAACAACAATCATTCTTGTTCAATTCATCTCACAAAGCAGCATCAACTTTGGCTGTTTGACAAAATGCTATCCCCTACAAAATTATCTCAATGATTCTAGGATTTATTTATTTTTTCCAAAGTTTCCTCCTTCAGGTTCTCATATTGCAGAAAACCAAAATATCAGCAAGTCCTTTTTTCCCCCCAATATCGTGCAGCCTTACCTGAGTGGAAAATTGTCTTCAGTTCACCAAAAACAAGAGTAGCTAAATATGTTGAGATGAGTTGAAACTTTGCGTTTTATAATGTTGCAAGTGAATATTTCTTTCGGTTAATTTTACATTGTGAGAACACTGTGCTTTAGGTCGGGTTAGGTCTGGCACAAACATATGGTCGTCTTGCAAAAATTGGAAATGTCCAAAGATCTAAAAAAAAAAAAACAACTAAAAAAACCACCTGGTTTTGTTGCCACATGCACAAACACAAAAATATCGACAGCTGTTGCCTGATACATTGTTGGAAAGGTTCTAATGTCTGGTTAAAAATGCTTGAACTG
Organism: Sparus aurata; assembly: GCF_900880675.1. Lineage (NCBI taxonomy): Eukaryota > Metazoa > Chordata > Actinopteri > Spariformes > Sparidae > Sparus > Sparus aurata. The sequence continues at coordinate 30,489,516 of NC_044199.1, read as the reverse complement.
AGACTTGAAATGTCCTGACATCTCGTCGATATGTTGAACATATCCATAGTTTGCAGATACATAAACTGCGAGCTCTTATTCGGGCGACTGGGCTGAGAATTAATTCAATAGCACTTCAATTTAATTCCATTAGATTTAATAGGCCTACACAGTCGAACCAAATTATTTCAGGCAACATAAAAATCCATTTCTTGTCTGATTAATAAGCTCAGTTATTTCCAATTTACAACAGAGAGACAAAACCAATTCTCTAAATGACTTTTTGTGGATGTCCAACTACCTGACGTTGAAGGTCAGATAGTAAACCAACAGCCGGCTAACAAGAGTAAACAATTAAATCTTCTTTGAATGAGTTCATGTGTGTTTAAAGGACACGGCATCACAAACAGAGAGAAAACACATGCAAACACACTCTTCTGATATTCAGTATATAATACAAGTGAATAGCTACTTGAATGACCTCTCTCTTTCTCCCCATGTTTACTTAAAGAGCAGGTGCTGCTCTAGCGGCAGGTTTACTGTGTCGACTGCTCCGTCTCTCTGAGGCCTGGATAACATTTATCAGACTGGCTCTCTTGTGAAAATAAGCTGCCTTGAGCAAATTAGCTTTCCTTCAGGCTAATTCACTCAATGAGAAATTGTGGTCCCTACACACAATAAAGAGCAGCTGGAAACCTTCAGGAGAAATGTATGCAATGAAGTAATTTATTTAACAGTTTCTTGCATTAATTGGTACTTTTTACATCCCCATCAACCCCCCACTATAAAACAATTGGTGTACTTTTACTAGCTAAAAAAGAGCAATTTCTAGAATATAGCAGAAACTGACAACCGCTTCTCTTTTTATTAGCTGTCCTTGGTTCAAGCCAGCTATAGTGTTAGCTAATTAGCTCAAGGCTCATTTAGGAGTGGAGCCAGTGGCCAGAGAGTTTGTCTGGACCGGGACCTGGGATCATAGAGGGAGTAACCAACTGGATCTGGTAGAACAACGGAGATCAGTTTGACAATAGAGGAGTATGGAGGCGATTTACAGCTGCTTTGACCATGACTTCAACAGGTGACAACTGCGTTTTTACACAGTGGATTGGGGATTTATTTTGACCAAAGCAGGCGTGATCATGATATACAAACCAAGACTCTAGTTTAGTTTATTTCTAGACCGAATCATTAACTATCTGTTAACGAGGCATCGAACTCGTCTCAATTTAGTAAAACAGAATTCTTTTTCTGCTAATAAAGAAAAATCAAAGTGACATTTCATGAGTTTTATTTGCTAATTTATTATGCTAACAGCTGGCAAAGTATATCTGCTAGCTTTTGGATAATCGCTTCCTGCCGATATAAGACAGAATGGGCTGAAGCTAGCTGGTTAGTAGGCTAACTGCAGAAGACATCTCTGATCATAACTTACAAATTCCCAAATTACACAGAGTGAGTGGAGAAGAGAGTTTAAAAGCTTGCACTGAAAGATCTAGAATATATTCAACCCGAGGAGGGAAATGGGAGTAGATACTGTTTTTCATCATTTCAACAGTAAAACACGACTCCTACAGGACATCGCGTTCCTCTGTGTCTGTTGACTGTTGTTTCCTAACACATGAGCCTAACAACCTGATAAACCAATTGTATGATGGGCTGTTTTTACATGATAATATATTATTAACAGGATCATGAATTATAAGAATTGTACGAGTATTAAAATCAACATCTTACAGGTTCAACATCTGCACACTTAAACAGAAGATTTTGGCCCTTTAGACAGAGTCTACGTATCTTAACTCGATCTCTGCAATTATCTCCAGGATCAATGACATTCGCAACAAAGAAAACAGACATGTTTTAAAGTGGCTCCGTATCATCCACAGGCTCGCTACGTTGACTGTAACACCACCAGTGTTTCAAACTGTTTATATGGCGCGTGTGATGGAGATGCCAGGTGCACATTTCAGTAATTGCCGTAAACACCAGATGCTGATCCGAGCACTATCAAATTACCAGAGGATATCATAGATGGCATGAGGCTGTGGGTGATTTCACTAACAGCTAGAGAATCCCTGACATGTTTATTATGGAGCTGATGAAAAACCTGCAACCCTCAGGTAATAATTTCCAATCAGCAGACCCTCCCAGGTGGATTAAGCAAATGAATAAATCTCTACCTTTTATTCTCATGAGCTGCTGTCAAGTTGTCCATCAGTGAGGCACCTGTGCGCCGTGATCACATCATGTGAGCTCATAAGCTCGAGCTGCCGACTGGGAAAAACATTCCTGACAAGCAAATACCATTGATTTCACAAAGGGGATTTTTTGGTCGGATCTGGTGTCTCCCAGCTGGAGTCATTTACTGCCGATGAGAGTCAAAACAGTCCACAGTGACTGTGATAGCTTCCGGCCATGATTGGGTTCAGTACTTAAAGTCATTATCAAAAAGTCATGAGAAAAAACCTGCTGAAAAATGGCCTGTAAAGAGATATATTGTAGTATTTCACACATTTTTAAACTGTTTCTTAACATTTCAAGATTTAATATGAAAATTATGATTATTATTAGGACGTTTACACGTTCAGATGTGAAATCTGAACTTAAATAAGCACCTACATCTGAACTTTGGACGTTTTCGATCCACTGGTCTAATAGAAGAAAAATATCAAAAATAAAAAATATCAGAATTGAGTAATAATGTGAAACAGCTGTAGATGTGTTGGAAGAGAAGCTTGCATGGAGGTGAGCAGGACTACAGCTTTCGATATTTAGGGCTACAAAAGATTGCACAAGCAAAACTTTACGTCGGCATTCATAACAAAACCTGGTGAGCAGGGAAAGAAAACATTTGTAATGCAGCAGCTGCTAACCCGATGATTTACTTTCCTTTCAGTGTCTGAAATTAGAAAGACTATTCACGGCACAATAGAAGAGAATTTGCTCACTGATTGGCGGAGCTGAATACAGGCTCTTACCAAAAATGCCCCCAGTGTGCCGGGAACACGCTCCTGCGACGCAGCTGCTAAGATCTCAGAGGGCTGACAGAAACTTATTTCAGGCTGCGGCGGGGATGAACCGCAGGCTGCGTATTTTTTCATCAGGTATGTCAGTGAACTGCCAAGACACAGGGATGACAAGAATCGTCTTCCTGAGAACGGCACTTATTTAGCCCACATTTTCCTGCCTGTAATCACGGCCCTCACCGGCTGAAAGCACAGGTGTTGTCAATTACACCCCGACTACCTGCTGTGCCCACAGAATATCTCATTTCAATCACATCGCCATTCATCATGAGTGCACAGTCGAGCTGGACATGATGCTTAAAATCAGGAGGGGAAAAACAAATCATAAAATGATCAGCAGCTGTAAAAAAGAAAAGAAAAAAAAAGCACCTCACTTCACTGTGATAAAGTTATTTTGTGTTCTTTTAATTACCTTCAAAAGCAGTGTGTTTCTTATGAAACTTTTGAAAGTTTTATCAGATTTGTACTGAGATGATAACACACAGACACAAGCCTAATCAAAGACTTCTTTTTAAAGCACAACTTCCAGGTTTGTGGAAATGGTACTCGAACGAGGACAAAAACATGAAAAGAAAACCAAGAATTAAAAAGTGTTCTGCCACTTGTGAGGGCTTGTGCATTGAAACTATGATAACTAAACTCTGGTGATTATGTCAACTTTTGTGGTGGCTGATACAAATAAATGCGAGGATTTGACACCTTCAGAAGATATGAAAAAGAGGAACCTCGATCAGAGAGAAAGAGGAGTGACACAAAATGATCATAGACGAGGGTGTCATTGTTCAGGAGCCTTCACACGACAGGAAAAAAAAAACACATCCTCAGCGTCAACCAAATAGTGACACACTTGCAAGACCTTGAGAAAACTCCTCAGATACATTTGTCACAATTGATCGTTCAGAAAACTGAAAAATAAAACTGCTCTGTCTGGGAGCGCTTGCTGTGCTGCAGGGGGACGTCCTGGGGTGGAAACTGAACAGTAAGTCGTGGAGACACTTTCGCATTGTAGGCAGCAACGTGACAAAAAAAAAAAAACATACTCAAGACCGGGCTGAAGGAACTGGAAATATCACTGCTGTTGGAAAAAGTAAAACTTTTGTTTAGCAATGAACTTCACAGGACAACTTATTCGGAACTCAGATTAATTTGGTGAAAAATGCCTTTTGAATCTTACGATCAGTGAAGCTTTAAAGACTAAAGGAATAGACACAATATAGGGCTTTACAACCACTTCAAAGGCCGGGAGTCACCACTTAAGCCAGTCTCTTGCTTACCATGCCAGCACATCTGAATGAATTATTCTTCGGCTCTTATTATTTCTGTTAAAAGAACTGAACAGCTTAATTGTGGAGATTCCAGCCAATCTATCCATGTTGAAGATGGCCAGTCTGACAAAAGGTTGAAACATTTATATCTTTTGTATCTCACTGAGTTTAAAAAAATGCCAGCTACCCCGTGGGACTTAATTTCAGATTTTCAAATTTTCATTTTAACATACCTAGTTACTGTAATATTACAACAAAATGTGCGTTTACATGACACTCGAGAAAAGAGAACTACTGGGTTTGTCCGACTATGATCAGATCTTTAAGATGCATGTATACACCTTAGTCTGACTCAAATCGGACCGGATCGGATTTCCCATAGTCGGATTAAAACACCTATTATTTGACTGATAGTCGCATTGCTCCTGCATGTATACGTTCCATCGGATCGGATCAGATTTTGCGTTCTGCGCAGGCTCGAGATTTTTTTCCCAGGGCTGTACGAAGTAGGAGGACTGCGGCATCTTTCCTCCGAAATAACCGCAAGCAAGAGCGCCATTGTGCATCTAGTTTGTGTAATTATCATACACTATATACAAATGTACAAAGATGTAGCTTCGTCTCGCTCTTCGTACGCCATCTTTCTCGAATGCCGAGGCAGAGTTTGCTGTTGCTGGTGACGTAAAGAGGTCAGCCGGAGGTGGCTCTGTTACCACTAGTTTAAATTGGTACAGCGCCACCTATCGCACCGTGGTATGACATGCTTCGGCCAATAATTAGATTTTCTCACCGGCACGTATACTCGGACAATTGCAGCTGTCTGATTGAGTTGCATAGTCGAACTATGGCTGTAATCAGACTAAACTGTGCATGTGAACATACTGAAAGATCCGTTGTTTCCTAGAAACACGTTATATTACTCAGTTACTGCTTATAGTTATGTTACTTTAGCACATTACGTTTGTAACTCATTACCCTGCACACTCATAATAACCAGGTTAAAAGATTGCACCACTGATTTCTGAGCCCTGGAATACAAAGCAAGTTCGACAGAGCCAGACTTTCTTTGTGCGTTCAACAAAATCTAAAAAGCCCGGTCATAACGATCTGGCTGGCACGAAAGATTTGTCACTACTGATGTTTAGGTCAAAATGAGGCCAAAGAACAGCAAACAGAAATTAGGCTATGAACACAACGTCAGTGTGGATGATAAAGGAAAAACCACATGATGGCTGGTTACACACCCAAATGTAAATAAACAAAATCCACCATATTTCAGGGTCTGGCAGTGTTTGAGTCTCGTTAAGCGGCTTTATGCTAAAATGAATGCAAAACTTCAGAAGTGTTTCTCGGAGCACTCTGGGGGTCGAGGTTGTTTTCTAGGGATTTGTTTACCTCGGGTTGCTGGTAAACTACAAAGCAGCAGGCAGGCCAGATCAGGCAGGTAATAATTTGATCAGCCGGAGCCCGAAGCAGCTGTTCTACATGATGGCTTTCCCCAGTGGCAAGACACAGCTCCTTCCTATTACTGGAGAGGGGGATTATAGAGAGCACATCAAACACACCAGCAGAGTGTTTGTGTGTGTTCCTGAGAGTCAGAGAGGAACCTGAGTGCTACTTCATCTGGCTTCTTTTGTGTACGTGTGGCTGTCTATATCTGTTTGTTGCGATGCTGCATGCAGACTGAATTCATCTCTCAGCTCTGGGTGGATACTAGGGATGTATATCGTTAGGATTTTATCGATACTGATACCCCTTATCAGTACTGATATTTACTGATACTCTTATCGATACTACAACATGTAATTTTGTGTAAAAAAAAAAAAAAACGAAGACTTTACAAGATGTCAAAAAATTCAACCTTCTTTTTATTACCACAAGGTAATAATAAAGCTTCAACAGAACAGAAGCTATTACAAATACTCCACAAGAGATAACCAGGACTTCTATTTCTGGCAGATGCCGGAGCACAATGCAGCAATTCAGAATTTAGCACTGAGCAGACAGGAAGTCAAGTACCGAAATAACAATATATCACCCGGGTACTTTTCAAAATAAAACACTCCGTGTTGACACCAGCACACAAATCTCAAAAAAGAGACAAACACAAGCTCTTCCACTACTCCTTCGGTCGGGAACACTTCCTGTTGTTGTTTTTATAACACAGACCTATAACTGCGGCCGCGAGTGATTATGAGATTATCGCGGAAACTCCTCGGCCTCGCGACGCCAGCTGTCTACCGTACTGCGGACTGAAAACGCAACCGATGGGGTTTACCAGACGGCGGAGCAAAACCGTATCGGAGCCGTAACGCAGCGGACAGTATCCAGTGGAAATTCGGGGAAAGCAACATCACCAACCACTTGGAGCGCGTGCATAGTATGAGGCTTAAGGAGTGCTGCGTGTTTGATTGCTATAACACAGTAAAGTTAGCAGCCCAGCTAACGCTAAAGACTGCAGCACCAAAGCAGCCGCACCCGGTTTCGTTTCTGCAAGGTCAAGTCATGGAGTTTGTTGCTGTTTATAGTCATTACGGTTGGGTAAATGTTTAGAAACCATCCATGTCAAAAAATGATAAAAAATAAAAAAAAAAGTTGTTTAAAAAAAAAAAAAATTACCGATAACGTACCGTAAATTACCGTAAAGTACGGTTTGTCCAGAATTTTAACGGTACCCAGGTACCGACCCAATTAGGAGCCAGTAGCAGTCCTCGGTATACATCCCTAATCATTACTGCTGATCAAATTATGGTTCATTTACCTTGAACGATGGACGTGAAGTGACTTGTTTGCTTTTATTCTGTTGAGTTTGATATATGGAAGCTTTTAGTTGCAGTAGTATTCTAAAAAAAACATGTTTCTTGCAACAACTCTGACACGTTGGCACTCTGTTCAGCATGACAAAAGTATTTTTTCATATTCTTTTGTGACAGTAATTTGGAACCAGTACACTTTGGATCACTATTCAACAGCATGATGCAATGTGGTGAACAAAATGAGCTAGTACCTTAGTAGTATACTTGCCAACCTTGGCACCTCAAAAATGAGAAATTTGAATCCCAAGCAGAGTTCTGGAGGTCTTACCCTGAAAAATGTGAGAGTCAAGGACTGTTTCCTACGGTGGCCCCGAGAGCTCACAGCACTGAAACTTAAGAAAGCACATGCAAAAAGACAAAACACAAGCAAATTAAGAAAACATCTTCATCAATTTGACAACACATGCGCAGCATTTAGAAAATGCGCTGCAAAGACCACAACGCAACACATTAGAAAATCTCTCTTATGACTGCTGCAAAGCACAATTTCATGTTAAGATTATGTCTGCCAGCGTGTTTGCAAAAAAGGTGTCTGTTGCTCCCGCTGTGCAATTGGCTCACAGCAAAGCTCTACAGCATCCTAATGCTAGATACGCTATAGACAGAGTCGCTTTGAAAACTTTCTCCATCCCTGCTGGAACTAGAGTATGCAACCAGGAAAATCTATATTGGCCAGATCCCTAAAGTTGTTATTGCATTTGTCGATAACGAGGGATATACAGGAAGTTATACTGAAGGGATAAAGGGAGTACTGGAAATGTATCACTAATTAAAACAGGCAATGTGAGGCTGGAAGCCCGATTCAGAGTTCCTTTGCCACGTATGGTTAATTTGATTTGCTATTCTGTCTTCGATTCAGTTATCGAGATATCAAACAGAAGACAAGTACTGATGGATTACTACTAAGAACATAAAGAATACAATTGAATTAACTAGTATTGTTGTGAAAATAATTATTAATGGTAAAGATTTCTTGGGGTTTCCCCAATCTTGTATGTAATGGTGTGTCGATTTGTTAATATATGTCCGGCCACATGTCACGGATATAATTTAATGTGTGTGCAGCATGGAAAACAAATGTGTTATTCAATGATAAATGCTGTGTAAAACATGTTACATCAAATAAATATAGAACACAATCTCATTTTAACTTGTAATTTTTTTATTCATAATGTAAAAATCATCGTATAAAATTTAAATATAAAAAGAAACAGCAGTTTATCAACAAAACATTCAGCACTATAAAATTAAGAATAAAAAAAAAAGAACAACAAACAGCCGGAACATTATCTCAGTCTGTCTCTATCACACAAACATGTACGTTAAATATAACAATTTACCATTGGTAGTAAGAAAAGAAACAAAGAAAAATCTAGAAATTACAGGTCTTTCCTTTCGCAAAACATTTGCGCAACTTGCAAGGAATTCAAAATACACATTACAGCATACATAAAATGACAAAAATATGAGAAAATATAAGAAATAAAGAAAATAAGTAAAAAATATATATAAAATAGAGTAAAATAGAAATCAAAAATTTAACCAAGAGGTATTCCAACTGCCTTCCAACCCAGAGTGTTACGACTCATAAAACTCATTGTCAAACGTGTCATCGACCTCTTTATACTCGGCAATGGCCCGGCGTATCATAGTGTTTGGGATAGCGGATAAAGGAACATTTAAACGGGCCATGGTTTTTAAAAAGGTGTTCCATCCTAAAGGTCTTGAAATGTCTGAAACATTATGCGCGGCAGTGACACTTTTTACCAAATCATAAATGTAAACCATGGACAGGACGGCTGTCAACGACAATCTCACCCTGATCTGTCCATGAGATCATTTTTTGATCGGGTTGCGGCTTCCAAAATGTGTTCGGCATTTTTCCTGCTTCTTTTAGGCATGTGTTTTAATACCTCTTCTACGATTAAATCTTTTTTTATCGTTGTCATCGATATGCGGCACAAGGTCTGCACTGCTCGATAGAGTCGAAAGGTTTTTTCCAGCGCATTCCGTTTCGTCAACACCAGGTAACTGTAGAATACCTGTATATTTTTTTGGCCTTTTCATAAACGTCGGTGTCCAGTAGTTTAAGGACATCAATCATGGCTTTATCCAATTCAGTTTGTGCCGTTTGTCTTATGGATCTGGTGTTCTGCTCATGCTGTTACGGTTGTTTTAAGGCATCCAACTGGTGCTGTGGTACCAGGAACATTTTCTGCGTATGTTCCATATCAGCCTCTGTTAAAAAGACTGGTTATAAAAAAAAAAAAAAGAAGAAAAAAAAAAATAATAATAAAAAAAAAGGTATAGCCGCTCCTAGTAAAGGCAATAAAAAAAAAATTAAAAAAAAACCCCTCCAGCCTGATTGATACTCTTTTTTAAAAGTCTGACTTTTTTGTCGGCTACTAATCTGATGATTGCTTTTTTTTTTTCCAACTGTTTGTACTGTTTATCAGTCAAAGTGATGTTGCCGCTTATCACATTGAGAGCCATTTCACACAGAGCGTTGATAAAGTCGGAGCTAGCGTTCACCACTATGACCCTTCGCGTACTCAGCGTTGATTTATAGCAACAGTTCCAACAGAGCCAAATTCCTCTGCATACGTAATGACATTGTTACCCCTTCTGTTTTTCAGAGATGTATACAGCCGGGCGGTCAGACAGTAAAACTGTTCTGATTCTTGAATAATCTGTTTGGAGTCACCAGGAAACATTTGTCTGCCTAATAAGGTGATCTGGTATGCATCTCTCGGGTTTTTAAACAAAACAAAGTAATTGGTGTTCAAACTCATAGTCCGACTAGCCTTGCCTTGAATAAACAGGTTTTGGACTAGATAGATACAACTCAGGTTCCTATGATGAACGTATGTGGTAAAAACATCCTGTACTTATAAATTATTGCTGGCATCATTCATTAAATCATCTATAATAAGTAGATATTTTTGCTCTTTGGTACCAATACATCACTCTTATCTGTAGTAGCCGATTATATAAAAGGTTGCCAACACGAGTATATGTATACAATATTATCAATATTGTGTGAAATGACTGTCGATGCTTTTTCAATAACATCACTGACAAAATATGTCTTCCCACAATTTGAAGGCCCACTCACCACCAGACTAAATGGATATTGTAGTCTGGCATCAAACCCTTGATCTGGTCTAATAGCCATAAGGCAGGGTAGTAAAATCACTCAACACCCTGCGTTTGTTGGAGACAACCTGTACCTTTTTCGTAACTGTCATTCTTGAGATGGAGCCGCTTTTTGCCTCTTTTAATGGTTTCAGAAAGAGTCAACACGTGTGCGTTTATATTCTGATTGGCGACAAAGGCTTGAACCAGACCCACCAGAGACTCGTGAGTGACCACCGCTGTATTTTTGGCGTTTAGTGTTACACCCCTCCATTTGACCATTGTTTTGCCGTGTGCTGTGTGATAGGCATAACACTTCAGGCCCCCCCCCCCCCCCCCCCCCCCCCACCCCCCGAGACAAATTTGGTGATATAATCTTCAGGCAGGCCACACACACACACACACACACACACACAACCATCATTCAACTCGTCAAATCGCCCAGGTATTCACCTAAGGGGGGTATCCATTCCCCCGGCTGCAAAGTAAAAACACTGTCAGTATCACAATACAGTACACGCCGATCCAGCTTATCCAACACCTCATAAAGCATGAGGCATGCATGGGCAGTGGTAATGGCTCCGATGAAGATATTCACATCTTTCCTTCCTGCTGCTTTGCTGTCAGCATGACACCACTGCACCATAGCCACATCATCCGATATGAAACAAAACTGCCGCACATCATATTGATCACCGAACATCAGTTGTGTACATCTGTGTGATCCTGTTATCAACTCACATGTTGGTAAATTATTCCTCACGCTGAATCTGCCCCACAATGAGTTCAGAAGAAGCTTGTTGCAACTCCTTACTGCCTTGTTGACAGATTGTCAGCGTCTAGCTGGATACCCTCCTTTTTGAAATGCTCATCAATGTATCTCTCCTTTTCCTCAAGTGTTTTGACATGTCCTGGATAGCCGGAGGCCTCCTGCTTACATTTTAGAAATGTATTGGCATATTCCCTGAACAATGTGTCTGTTTTGTTTGGGAAATGCCAAACCTCGTCAATGTGCACAATCTGGTATCCTTTTTCAACCGCTTTTTGAAGCACAAACGAGACCCACACACCTGACAGCTGCCTGTCTTTGTCACTAAAATCGCTGGTCTGATTCAGCTCCTCTGCGCATGTTCGGCATAATAGGAGCATGAGTTGTTTGTAAAACCAATGGGGAAGGACGGGATGGTATAAGCCTCTCGGGGGGAGCACATCACACTTCACACAGCCAAAATACTTATCAAGGGAATCAAAATCCCGATAGATAATCTACTGGTGACCTATCGGATACAGTTCTTGTGAGTTCACAGCCGGATACAAACTGGTGAAGTCGTATTATCTCACCTTCTCACCATCTGACACCTTATGGTACAACTTCATGGCATTGGTATGGCCTCCAAACAGAGCCTGTCGAGGATCCATGCGTTCTGGTTTCCTGTAACTCTGTAGAAACGTTTGGATGCTAGAGTCATCCTTTTTACGCTTGAGCCATTCGCACTCCCCATCAACTCAAACTCATGCCCATCCTTCAAATCGTTTACCTTTGATGTGACCTGGCCATAGAGCACCCCGTAAGTCTCTCTGGTCACAGGATTTAAACCAAATTGAGCGTAGCATTTTACACACACGATAAAAAACAGCTGGCAAATTCATAGCACTTTTTTGTGGCAAGATGGCCAACCACAACTGATCTTCACCATGGTTGAGTGCATGTTTTATCTCAATGTTTTCCGTGTGACTCAGGTATTCAAGCCACTGTATAGACACGTCTGAAAATTGTCACATCATAACCATAGTAGTACGGGTCTGATAGGGGCCTACATACTTCTCATTCCCTAAGGTGTTGAACATATGAGGGAATTAATCTTTCATCATGTCCTCAAAGCCCAACGCTGCTGGTAATTTTGGTAAGCGCATTAGGTAGAAAGCTGAAATAATCTATCCAGCGCTGTTTGTACGCTTTGTCATACATTAGAAAGACCCTACTGCCTCTCATTGACAGCTCGGGGGTTATTCATTGTTTGACCAAGTACTCCATCAGTATATAGTTGTCAAACTCTGACGCGTAATGTGCTATGAATGTATATTCATTAAATTTGGGTTTTTGACGGCAGTCCACAAATGTTTCCACACAATTTTGGCCGACTAAACAGAACATGTTTCTACCGTCAAGGTCTTTTTCACAGCAAAGATTTGCTTCATGCCGGCCATCGTGATACCGAGTCTCAAAATCAAATATTTTGTATTTTTTCGCAGTTCTTTCTTCTTCAAAGGTTGGATATAACACTGATGTAATGCCTTGACATCCATTATATCTTAGCCGCAGTGCCGGTACCTAAGAGGACGACATTTGTGTGTTTTGCCTTCTTTTCGTACCGCGTAGACACTACCATGTGCCTCACAGTACTTGCGCGTGTTGCACGGTATTTTGTTGTGCATTTTCTCCATCATTTTGTGTTGCTTGAAACAAAAGTGAGATTTGCATATGCGTTTGCAATCACATTTCTTGGTATTGGTCGGGTGCCTGTGACTTGTGTCTGTAAAACAGACATTGCATCCGAGTTTACATTTGTGACTCAAGACTGCTTTATATGTTTCATAACAATTACACAGGTATGCAGAACGAAAGAATCCTGATGGTTTTTCTATCAAATAATGATCATCATGTGTTTTGTAACACTCCAGATGTTTGCAGTCAGCTGTGTGGTGGAATATTATGATTTTTGCACTTATCTCTTTCTCAAATGCGGCGACTTTATCAAAGGACACAGCTCGTGAGATTGCCTATAATTTTCATTTGAGTGTTTTTGCATAAACCAATTGTTCATGCAATGTTTGTTGTTGTTTTTCTTGTTTTTTTTTTTAAACGTGCAGGACAGAGACTGAAGCACAAACTGTTGTCTCCAGTATTGTTAGGGTTGTACAGAAATCGTGTTTTCTCTGACAAAATCTTGTCATACGGTATTTTACCAATATTTTTACGATTTCCACCGCTTCTATTCTGCACCACTGTAACAATAAACTCTAATTTGTCATCAGACATGGACGTCATTACTCTGCAAAACTTGTGAAATTCTTTTTTCATCCAGAAAGAAATCTGCATTGTATTTATTGTCAAAGCTTAAAATAGCCTGCATGTCATTGGCAAGGGACGGGCCTCTCAATACCGCATTTAAAATACTACCCTAATGCACGGTCAATCACACCAGATAACCTCTCTCCAATTCTCATGGGGACCAACTCAGGGTTATCGAGACTAATGTCTCTGAAATCGAGATGCCGGCGCAGCTCGAATGCATTAAAATTAGGTATGTCGCAGACTTCGAGGGTCTCACATCTTCATTAGAGGAAACGGACCCCAACTCATGCTCAACCCCTGCATTCTGTTCTAACCCCCCATCTTCGGTACCGCCCCCTAACCGATTTATAGAACAAGACCCATCAACACTGAGGGGGTCTACAGTGCTCTGCAACATAGCTCTGTCAGACTGAACAACAGAACCAGTATCAGCACTGTCAGTGGTATCAAGTCCTGCGCCAACAAAACCAACACCAACACTATCATCAACTCAATAACAGCATCAGTGTCAGCATCAACAGTTATCAATCCCAGTGCTAAAAACGCTAACATCAACACCGTCGTCAATTATCCCAACAACATCTTTAACATTGACATCATTACCAGCAGTAGCAACAGCATCATTATCCTTAATATTGTCAATATCATCATCAGCACAAGCGGCAGCAACAACGCCATCATCAGTACGGGCAGCATTAGCAACAGTACGAGCAGTACGGCCTCGGGTGAAAGCAATACTCGTCACACGTCTCGTCAAGGCTTCGACTCGTTTAGTCCGAACTTTAGCCCACCTAGACATTGTGTCGACATCACCAGCAACATTCTTTCCATAAGGCAAGCCATTTTTTGTGCAAACTGTATATCTACCATGAACACCTTCACTGACAATAGGTACGGCTCTCTCATCAGAGTTCCATTCGTCGTGATTACCGCTGGTATCTAAAACAGTCCATGTCCCGTCTATAAGTTATTTTTTTTTAAGAAGTGGCATAATGATTACTAGTAAACGACACAGAGATGTGAACATTTAATTCAAAAGCCTCTTCACCAGCGTGTCGAGTAAAATGGAAATGGCACATGCCCAATGTTCCCTTAACAGCTGTCTCACATCTGCAGGGTCCTCTTTATGCTGAGCAGCAGAACTCCTTAGTTGTTGCACAATTTCAATTAACTTTTCATTTTGTTTTTTTAACAGGTTTTTATCCTCACTCGCAGATTTTTCAAAAGCTAGGTGGCATCGTTTTAATTCTGCAAATTCACTACATACTACGGCAGTCAGCTGGTCAACTCTATCGTCCACAGAGGCCTGCAGATTAGCTGATGTCTGTTAAGTTGTTCTACTAGACCTAGACCACTCATATCTAGATAGAATCCATAACTGCTAATTAGGACCCCCTGGTGTTGATGGCTGTATATCGGTTGTGGCCTGACTTTCTACTGTAGCAGATCCAGTGATATATCTGTTGATATACGATCAAAAGGTGTACTGGACCTACGGCTTACATAGGGAATAGCATTGTCAGACACGTCATTTTCTTTAACACCTGTTTGGGAAGAGGTGATCACATATCCAGTGGGTGGCTGGACCTCATCACTCAATGTTGTGTTTAGCTGCACGAGCATCTGCGCTGCCTCCTCCGCTTCTCTATGCTGGGCCACAAGATCGATCCCTGTTTCGGCCTCTTCTCTGGGGGGGAAGGGGCTGTGACTTCTGAGGAATGCCTAGCGGTTGCAATACACTGTTCAATACACCGTATCACAGGTTGGTGATAACACGATAAAGTTAGAAAAGAAGAAATAAATTGAAACAAATAAAATTAAATCAATAACAAAAATGATAACACGCTATGCCTGTTAATTTAGGATACTAGAAATAGTTGGTACATACCCTGCATCACTGCCAGTCTGGATGGTCTTCTTCCCGCGGCGTTTTTGGCGCGATAATGACTTTGTTCCAAAGGCTTTAGCCGGTCTTCTGAATTTTTTATGAGGGGGCTGGAAATCTATACACATCATCAAAAAAAAAAAAAAGTTTGTATGGCCGTAAACCCACCGACATATTGATAATTTCTATTCAAGTATAAAACAAAATACTGTTTCACCATCAAGGTCTTTTTGGTCCTCAATAGTTGTGTCTCCAAGCAGCTATCTGCTTATTAAGTTTTTTTCGCTCTGCCCCGAGGACTTCAACAGAACGTTGCGTCTCTCCCTGGAAAGCTATATTCAAAAGATAAAGAAATACATTTAAAACAAATTTAAAATAAAATAAATTATAACAAATGAAAAGACACCGTTTGAGTGACCCGCGAGCAGATGCAGATCAGCGCCATCTTGTAGAGATGATTCCACACCTCCAACAGACAGCTGCAGAAAAAAAAAGAAAATGAAAATGAGTTTTCACACATTAATACATTTTCCCTCTGTAAAAAATAGTAAAATAAACAAACATTAAACACTAACCTTGGTTGTTAGTACCCAAGTTTTCATCAACATCCAACACAGCAACCCCCCAAGTGACCTAACAAACAAAACCTTTAAAACGGTATGCATTAAAACAATTTCATTAGGAATAGTATAATGAAATAATAACTCACCATTCAGAGAATCCATAGGTACTACACAAACACAAAACACAAAACTCCTGAATCTGTCACACTCTCACATTGCTGCCTGGCCACATGCCTATTAAGATCACCCCTGATTCGTCTATGCCTGTTTAACCTAATGAAGATTTTTCTTCTTGATCCCCCATCAGATGCCAAAAAAGCGGTTTACCATATAGTCAAGACTCAATGTGTTAAGTAACTGAGACATGACTGAAAATAAAAATTACACACACCTAATACGACGCCTTTCTTTAACTTAAACAGTATGGGTTTGTTTCTTATGTTGAACAATGCCAAAGGAACACTAAGATAAGTTTAAGGGACAAAACCCAGTTGTTGAGGAAAACATGTTTTGGCTTAAAAGGTGTCATTTGTGGAGCATCGCCAGGATTCAGAGGTAGATCCAAAACTACAGGGGGCATGAGAGTAACAGACAACCGTCACTTTTTACACCAATTTCTTAAATAACAATGCAAAACATAGTTTTTGTTCACATTTCTTCAGTTTGTTGTCTAGTTTAGATTTAAACAGTTTAGCTAACATTCAGTCACATGGTCCTTTAAGTTTGCACTTACCGAGCTCCACTGGCAAAACACCTGTTGGCCGGTGAAGATGGCCTTTTAAGGGCCGCCCACAGGAAGTGGAAGAGACCAACAGGAGATTGAGAAGGGGGGGCTTTTATTCAGTTTCCTTTTAAAAAGGTTATTTTTGTTTAGCTTTGTTATCATTTTTTGAAAGAGAATTTGATCTGTAAATAATATATTTTGATAGTTTATGTTTAGGATATCGTAAAGTCAGATGATAAATGTTGTCTCGTTAATCAATATCCCCCTTTGGTCTGTTTAGTTGTGTTGGATTATGTTGCAGCTTTAGTGTCCTCACTGCTTAGCCAACCTCTTTTGAGTTTGGTACCCTCGTTGTTGAAGCTCTTTTTTTCAAGTATTAAGTTTCCTTCTTGGCATTTTGTTAGCACATTTCTTGAATTTTATTTTTGAACAATTTTTCATATTTACATCTTTGTCCTCTTGACTTTTTGCATGGTCACTGACACAGCTCATGGCCCAGTTTAGTGGTGAGCCAACGACTCTCGAGTTTGCCCAGATCTGGGACTTCAGATCACGGGGTTTCGGGTCCCCATGGCCCAGCTCAACTGGATTTGGCAGCCTGATGTGAGCGTGAACACGGCTGGACACCGAACTGGGACTGAACACAGCCTCCAAGACAAACTGAGGATGGTTTATAGTGGAGTCAGACATCAGCAGTGGGAGAAAACAGCCTGTAGAGCCAGAACATTTTCATATCAAAACTCTATGAAATGAGGATTTATGACCAAAGCAGAGGTGATTGTGGAAAGACAAACCAAGACAGTTTAGTTGAGTTTTATTTAGTTTATGTAAAGTTTGAATGAAGCGTGTTTTGCAGGTTGGTTAAGCTCATCTTAGTTCGGTAAAAGAGGGAAACTTTAATTCAGAAGTGGTATTTTCAGATACCTGTTTCCATCGCAACAAACATGGCTGAAAATGTCCAGTTGTGTTGTTGAGAATATCCGCTGGTTTCAGTTGAACTGTCTTAAACACTGTTCTCTGTCTTGACAACCGTGGAGCAACCTCCTCCACGTAATATGAGACGTATTGTAGAAATGTTGATATGACACTTAGTACACAAATCTAACAGGCCTCTCATATCATACCTGACGGTTCTGATGGTGTATGTTTTTATTTGCAGAAAATTTGAGCAATCCAAGTGAAAAATTACGCCGTCTACGTGTCGCTCCATGTGGTCCCAGAAGTTCAGTCGTTTCAAAAACAACAACAAAAGCTGTAATTCAGGGGAAAACGATCTATCTGCCGCCTTCTGCATCATAAAACAAAAATGGATGAGGCTCGACTTTCTTTCATTTCTGGCAGATGATCGCAATTTTTGCCCGCCTGCCTTCTTTGTACCTTTTCACATCCATGATTACTGTCGGGTATGCGCCGAGGCAAACATGTCTATTTGGAAACCAGAGAACTCAGGGGAGCTGAATTCAGTCTGTGCAGGTGAATTACGAGAGGAGGCTCTTCAGGCACCGACGGCCCTTTGAAGATCCACTTTTGAGTGCGCTCTCATCAGCGGGAATGCATTCACAGTTTGCAGGCATGAATCAATGCTCGCACACAGGCGTAACAAGGCTTTTAGTCTGGAGTGTCTCATGTACAGCCCGTGTGCTAGAATGGACTCAGAGGGAGCGTCTTCACAGGTCAAGTTTGATTTTACACCTTGAAACGACGAAGCTTTTTTCTGTCACGCATTGTACAGCATGTGTAGGCTGGAGAAACTGTTCCCGTTCCAACATCACAAATCCAGGTGTGTTACTGATTTTCTCGGTTTGATGTAGAAGAATTGACCTGCACAGAGCCTTGAGCTGTGATCGACCCCGTCAGCACATTCAGGATGAAGTGATGGTAAATGACGGACTTGCATTTCTAGAGAGCTTTTTCAGACTATGGACCACTCAAAGTGCTTTACATCACTTGTCACAATAACCTATTGGAACACATTCATACACTGACAGCAGAGGCTGCTCATCAGGAGCAGTATCTTCTGAAATGATACTGCGACATGTAGGCGGGGAGTTGAAACAGCGACCTTCAGATTCCACTCTACCTCCCGAGATACAGTGAGTTGGCGACTGTGAGGCAGTACTTATCACCCGACATCACTAACACTCCAGTGGCTGATGATCTTGTTAGAAACTTTTGGAAAACACTGGCAGTTCATCAATAACAAGTGGTTTGGGAATGTTTGGCCATAGACCTGCAATGATCAATTGCAATCATACATCAGAGAGTACTCTAAAACCAATCAAGTCTCTCTTCAAGAGAACACTTAAAACTCTTGACAAAAAAACCTATACATCAGGGCATGTGAGCGGAGCGTGCGAAATATAGTCGGAGCGCAGAGCGGGTTTTAATCCAAAGGCCAGAGCGATGGTTCCGTTTCGCTCCAGTTCCGTTCCGATACCGCTCTCCACGAGTCTAGGGCATGCACAAGTCCACACAGACTCGCGTGTGCCTTCAAGGAGGTCATTCGTTGAGAAATGGAGTTTGTAAAATATTTCGAAAAGTAAACAGACAGGTCATATAGGTGCAACGTCAGGAATTGCTCCCTCTATTAAATTTGAGCGAGCGTGGAGCGATTTCACCGGAGCTGAATGAAGTTTTAGGTGAGCGGACAGCGGTCTTTGAGCGGAGCTGTCTGGTACAACTTTGAGCGACGCCGCTCTGCTCCGCTCACATGCTCTGCTATACATTACCATTATTATAAAATTATTTATAAGTACAAAATCTTGGACTTTGATAGCTACCAGTTGTTTTTGGATGTCTGCCTCATCTTTAAGGTTTTGAATGGACTAGCCCCTCCACTACTACAGGCCTTTATAAAGAAAAAACATTCCAGAGTAAACACCAGAGCACTGAGTAGAGGAGACTGTGATGTACAACGGCGCAGGACTAAATTTGGCCAAATGGTGGTATCCATCAGAGGAACACAGTCTTGGAACACACTGCCAGCTCATGTCCGAAACTGTGACAATTACACCACCTTTAAAAAGACCCTTAAACAGTGGTTGAAAACAAGCCAGACCTGCTCTCATGGGTAACCTCTTCGTCTTTTCTACCTTTTGTATGGATTTTAACCTTTATGTGAATCGGGATTTATTTTGTGTAAAATTTCTACATGTTATCTTTTTCTCTCTCCCTCTTTCCTTTTTTTTTTTTTTTTGGGTCATGGTGCATTGTTTGTATGTTTTGTAATACCTGCCTTAGGACGACAGATGAAATTTAGCAGTTATGCTAACTCTGGCATATTTACATATTTTTGATGCTCTTTGATATGTTAATTAATATGCATTGTCCTAATCAAATAAATAAATGAATAAAAAAAATTCAACTATTGTGAGAGCAAAAAAACAAACACAAAACAAAGTCAAAGTTCTCTGATTCCAGCATCATGTGATTATGTTCTGGTGTGTTTCCTCCTCTATGACAGTAAACTGAATATCTTTTGCATTGTGGACATTTTGTTTTGGGTTGTCATCTTGGGATTCAGGAAAATATAGGTAACTTTTTCACCATTTTCTGATATTTTAAAGGTCAAATAACTGATCAGTTAGTCCAGAAACCAATCAACAGATTACCGGAGTGCTGAAATTAAAAGTTAGTTGCAGCTCTGTCTCGCATATCATGTGCCGTAAGAGTCAAATGGTTTTGTCTTTTAGATTTTTAGTATTTTTGTGCCTTTTAAGATTTGTTCTCCACAGTTTCCTCCATTGTTGTGAAATGTCTGGCGTCTCATTTTTTATTTTCCCTTGTTGGTAAAAACCTAATAATCAGCTGAGTGAACATCAGAGAAACATAATACCAAAAGAGGGTATGGATCACTTTATTTTAAAAAGACAGGGAAGGATAATGTTTTCGTTTTGTCACAGATTCAAAACGCCAGTCTTAACACATCCTGAAACTTGGAGTTGAAAATGAAAGTTAACGTGTGTGTGTATGGAGACGTTTGTGACCACGTGGAAAGTAACAATACAAAAAATTATATGTTTAAAAATGAATTACACCAGAGTCATTCAACATTTTTAGTGAGACTGTGAGTGTGATGACAGCGAAGAAATTAGCTTCTGCCTGTGATGTTACTCAAATTACGTTTGACTGATAAGCATCCATTTACATGGAAGTCATCATCAAACCATTAAGCTAATCGTTATTGATTGACACTCGACTAATCTACTTTGGCATTGCTTCCATTTATTTTGTTTTTGTCTGAAGGAGAAGTTGAAGCTCCACCAGGTCTGCCTGCAACATCTGCCCCGCTCAAAGCTCCACTGTGACACAACATGAAAATGAATGTAAGCCACCGGGTTCGAGGCTTTTATCCAAAACGCCTCATAGTAGCGTCACTGCACTCATTTGTAGCTTTGGTGGTCACAGTGCATGAACGGGCATGAGATGCAGGCCGAGTCTGAGGAGGTGATTTTCTGCCTCCTTTGGTGTCGAGGATTTGTCTGGAAAGCAGAATTTGATGCTCTCTCACTTGATGATTCCTCCCACGTTGCATACTGAAGGAGGCTGCTGCACACTCACTTCAACGGTAGATAATTTGTCAGACATGAGTAACTTTAAATAATTCATGTTTTCATGTCACGCAGTGGGATAATTTGACATTTTCCACAGGAATCACATTTTCAGACAGCCTGAATGCGTCGCTGCATCTTGCCTCTCGTCTTCAGCCTCTATCTACTATCCCCTCCTCTGTGCTCCAATGACATCGAGAGGACGGCGAGAGGAGCTTGTTGAGGAATCCAACATTTTCCCATTTCAGCGTGAGACAATCCACAGGGTTAATAAGCGTTGCAAGGTGCTGCTGGCGAAAGAGAAGGGGAATCGATAACTCGATAGAAGGTGGTCAAGACAAAACAAGGTGTCCAGCTGCTCTGGTGCAGTTGAAGTGATTGAATCTGATGTGTTTTATTACAAGTGCTGGTGTGCTGCTCTGTGAGGCCTCAGGGCCTTTCACCCCGACGCCCTGCAAGACAAATGCTATCTATCCTCGAGCGCTGATAGGCTGCTCTAACCTGCACCTGGAATCTCCCCAGGGCTTCCTCTGCCTTCAGGTTGGAGTCAAATTTACTCTCTTTCTGTTAGCAGCACTGTTCTTCTATTATTTAAGAGGAAAAAGAGATGGTAATATTTTATTTAGCCGTATAAAAAGACTATAAATAAGCGCGTATTATGTTGAATAATGGTCTGCATCTTCTAAAGATGGCAGATTTCCAATGCTTGAGTGAAGTTTTTAACTCGAGTGTGCCCACTATAAATTTTAATCATGACTCAGTAACAGCCATCCGCTCCCATCTTTTAAACTACCGATGCCTGAGATGAGCAGTTAGAATACCAGGTGGGCTGTAACTGGATTCGACCGGGGCAGGTAGACAATAAATTCAATCGCTTTTGCAGGCCGCATGTCCATTCGTAAACATATTTCAGGTTTTGTTTTGTTGTTTCCTAAAGGTGTAACTTTCACCCTGTTGCAATTCTGGTCAGGTTGATTCTTCATGTTTTCCACTGAGATGGAAGAATCGTGTCAAAACAATGTAATTCATGCTGCTGCTGAGGCCGGCCTCCACCTCTCCATCACCACTCAGTCTTCACATGATTCACCTGCTTCATCATTTCATCACCACCACCAGTGCCTGGACTCCTTCCACCAGCACTCGTGGAAGCTAGGTTTGCGCTGATTTGCTTCTCCATCATCGGTTTTACCTCCAAGTGCCCAAGGGTGACGTCTCGGGACCAGAGCCGACCCGTGATGACCCCCCATCTCCCCCTCAAACAAGTACTGGACTCATGCCTGTGCAGGAAACCAGAGAGAAAGGCGTTTCTAAAAAGTCTGTGTGTGTTCAGCTCTCTACATAGTTTCTCTCTGCATCCGTGTTTCTACTTTGAGACGTGTGCTTTCATTTTAACTTTCAGCTGTTATGGGCGTCGCGTTAAGTTTCTGCTGGTGCTAACCAACACGGCCTGTTTCCATGCCAACTCACCCTCACCCAGTTCATTAACTTGCAAATTTCCAGAACCTGGTGGAAAAACAGGCTCAATTGGTATCACACAGGTAGAAAACTGCACAGAACTACATTAATACTACACAGAACTACAATTATACCACACAGAACTACAGTAATACTGCACAGAACTACATTAATACCAGACCAAACTACATTAATACTACACAGAACTACAATTATACCACACAGAACTACAATTTTACCTCACAGAACTACAATTATACCTCACAGAACTACAGTAATACTGCACAGAACTACATTAATACCAGACCAAACTACATTAATACCACACAGAACTACAATAATACTGCACAGAACTACATTAATACCTCACAGAACTACAATTATACCAGACAGAACTACAGTAATGCTGCACAGAACTACATTAATACCACACAGAACTACAATTATACCTCACAGAACTACATTACTACTGCACAGAACTACAATTATACCGGACAGAACTACAGTAATACTGCACAGAACTGCATTAATGTTACAGAGAACTACATTAATACTGCACAGAACTACAATTATACCAGACAGAACTATAATACTATGCAGAACTACATTGATACTGCACAGAACTACATGAATACTGCACAGAACTACATGAATACTGCACAGAACTACAATAATACTGCACAGAACTACATTGATACTGCACAGAACTACATTGATACTGCACAGAACTACATTATTACTGCACAGAACTACATTAATACTACACAGAACTACATTAATACTACACAGAACTACATTAATACTGCACAGAACTACATTGATACTGCACAGAACTACATTATTACTGCACAGAACTACATTAATACTACACAGAACTACATTAATACTACACAGAACTACATTAATACTACACAGAACTACATTGATACTGCACAGAATTACATTGATACTGCACAGAACTACATTGATACTGCACAGAACTACATTATTACTGCACAGAACTACATTGATACTACACAGAACTACATTAATACTACACAGAACTACATTAATACTGCACAGAATTACATTGATACTGCACAGAACTACATTGATACTGCACAGAATTACATTAATACTGCACAGAACTACATTAATACTGCCATAACTACATTAATATTGCACAGAACTTTAGAATAAACAACTGGGTGATATGAAAAAGCTTTCTAGCTGAATCTGCAGAGCTTTGTAGTCGCATGTATCCACAGGAGCGTCGTGTGACGTGAGGGCACGCACTGCTTCCCAGCTTTACACGCCTGACCAACACACACGACGACGACCACACACAAACTTGCTGGCTGCACCTGATTGGACGAACACCACTCATGGGTTGCTAAAATATAATTGCTCTTTTCAGGACAGCTGGACACAGGATAACTTTCAAAATGTTCATTGTCAAAAGTAAGAAAACTACAATTAAATTTGATTTCATGTGTCATTTCTGATGACATGCCATCACTATCGGTACTGAACTTACTGCAACGTGAATCTGAACATTTCAAACAATCCAACTGATGATAGGAAGGAAGTATATTTTTTCCCTCATTACTCTCAGTAAATGTAAAACAACGGACAGGAAACAAACACAGAAACAATGTTTTGTCTTGATTCTTCTTCTTTTGTCGAGCCTGGCAGCTCCTAACAGGAACACTCAAGTCCTTTGGCAATAGATCCATCGCTGCAGCACAGTGTTTTTTAATAAGCTTGGACTTTATGAATCACACCATCAGATGCATTTATGAAATGCCAATTGTATTCTCACAGATGGATGGATAGGTTTAATTTTTCTGCCTCGGCAGCGGAGTGCAGGCTTGGATCTGCAGCTTCGGGGTAATCGCTCAGTCTGGCTGCTGACAGGCACAGACAGATCCTTTGATTTTCACCCCGTTTCATTTCCCCCTGTTCATTTTCCAATTAACCAATCCCAGGTCCACCTGCACTGTGGGACAACGGTTGTAAATTATTTCTCCTCTCTGTCCAATATATCACAGCAAATGAGCGCTGAGAGAGTAGATGGAAAACCTCCAGCTGTTAACAACAAACTGATCAAGTGGAACACAACGTCTCTCGAGCATCTTATCACGTCTCACCTTTACACAAGTACACTGTGGTCAATGAAATATTAACCGCCAGTGAATGTAAAACGACATCAGGTGACAGCAGAGCATCAGTGATTCACATCAGGCCAAATGTTGATCCATAAAAAATGATGAATGAAGGGCAGATTAGAGACATTTTTATCAGCGAGGACAGCTTGAAGGCAGCTACTGACTGATGAAGTTTAATGCTGCCTTTGAAAAATAAGAAACTAATTAGTGATGAGATGTGACCTTCTCTGCTCTGTGAACCCAAATACAAAACTCACATTTTTTACTAGATTAGAATCTCTTTTCTGTCATTAAAAACTCTCTTCTTTAACGTCTCTGCTTTATGTTTTTGTTGTTATTGAACTCACATTTCAATTAACTTTGAATTGTCCAACCTACATCCTGTAACTGTAACAGTTTCCATTCAAAGGTTGCACACGTTCGATTCAAGTTAGTTCCTGTAACTTTATGCAAATGTTCCAGAAGATCTGAGGAGATTTCAGAATTAATGGGGCGCAGGTAACTCTGACACATCATGGCAGCTCATTTGTCTCTTCTGCTCTTCCAAGTCTTATATTTATGAGGCTCTCTGGTGGATTGAAGGCCTGAAATGAAGAGTGGCAGCATGACATGAAGCCTTTTGAAACCTCCTACTGCAAGAGTTCAGAATAAACGTTGATATGTTGAAACTTAACTTTCTTTAGTTTCAGTTTAACGTTGCAACAACACTGCACGTGCTCTGTTTAGGATTAGGAAAAGATCATATTTTGGCTTTAAATGTCTGGTTCTGTCGCCACAAACAGCTGAAAAATGTCTCGACTGCTCGTTTAAAAACAAAATGTTGAAAATGCCGTGTTGAACAGTGGTGTCTCGCTTTTCTTTTTCCAAAACCTCCACCGCTTAGCTTAGCAATTAGCCCACATACATGTAATGTGAACCTACTCATATTGATATATGACACACATATACATATATAAATGTATTTACATCTAATTGTAGAAATGTTGATATGTGACATGTACACATTTGAATGCATGCATGGTTTGCAGAAAAAGTAAAATGCCAACGATTTACTGTGGCCACAGGGCTGAAAACTACCTGACATCAAGTGGTAGAGTACACGAGACACGCGGCTATAAACACGTAGCCAGCGAGACCATTATACAGTGTGCAGGGCATGTGCTCCTCTCCTCCACATCAGTTCTTAGTGGTCTTAAAAAGTGGTCTTCTAAAAACTTTGTTTTTCCTTATAATTGCACATGATGTCCGGCTGCACACAGGCGAGCTCCGTTGGCGCACCGTGCTGTGCCCAAACAGGCATTTCCATGGCGTTTTGGAAGCCAAAGATGTTTTCTCACTTTTTCTGGAGACCAGGATTTACTTTTGTGATGTCACAATCATCTCGTTATACACAGGTGTTGAACTGAAGTGAGCAAATTGAACAATCCTTCCTCAGCAGAGGAATACGATTTAATATGAATTTCATGTATTATTGTTGTAAGGTAACTAGCTAAAAGTTGTGAAATTCCTAGTTAGCATGAATAAACTTGGTTCCAAATTACGGTATAATTGATCCTAAATAGCAATCTGGACACAGAGAAACCCGTGTAGATAAATGAGACCCACCAGCACCTGGTCCAGGAGCTTCGTCCGGATGATGGTCGGCTCAAAAGGAAAGTCGGGAGCTTTTCTGCTCCGAGTTAACATTTTCTCAGCTCGAGGTGTTCAGAGTGTTCCGACAAAAACACAAGGTGCAAAAAAGCTTACTGCCGATAGAAAACAACAACCTTTTAACTTGTCATAAAAGTAGATATAAGACAAAAAAATGAATACAAGAATTCACACATATTGTTCATCATGTACGTTGACATAAACTGTTTGTTTATGCATATTTTTAAGTCATTAAAGTTGTTTTTACATCATTAAATGTTATTTCAAATCATCTTAATTTGCATTTGTCCATTCCCCTTCAAATCCTTGAGATCCATGTGTTGCTACCTGTGTATATCTTTGAGAAAAGCTTTGTGTCAAGTAGATTTACCCACTTTACTCTTCACTGACTTCACTGATGTGAGCGTCAATTTATCTTGATCTAGTCAATTATCTCCTGAATTTTAAAGATGGATCCAGGAACATACAGTCCGTCAACACTGGCTCTCTCCGTGCGTGTGGATGTATGTAGCCGTCGCAGCAGCCATCTGTCGAGCAGCCTGCGAGGTGAGATGATGGAGGAAGAGCGTCAGAGAGGCTTCTAATGAGGCAGAAAAACAGTGACGGAGCAGAGGTCGTGTGGAATGACCCCGAGGAAGGACACATACAGCGACCTCCATCTGGACGCCATCGCTCTGGCTGCAGCCGCTCACCTGGAAAGCTCCATCTGGTGGTGGAGAGAGCTGTGGCTGGACTCCACCTGTGTGCAGTGACACTGAGGACAGGAACATGGTACACGTCAGTACGCGAACGCTTCGGGAAAACGTGAGATTGATTTCAAGTGTCGGTTGGTTCACTTCAAGGTCGACCAGTTTGACGTAGCTCAACATGTCCACATGCATCGACATGTTTAATGCATTTCTTTTTCTTGTGGTCGCTCTTTCTTCATTTCAGACAATCACACATTATCAGGAATGGAAAAAGGGTCTCTGCTTTCGGTGTGTGTGTGTGTGTTTTGTTGATGTCAAGTGGGTGTTTACACTTCAAATGCAGTTGGTCTTTGTATAAACAGACGACTTGACACGCAGTTTAAGCGGAGGTATTCCTGCAGACTACTGTATACTGCAGATAAACACCTGATGCTATCACCAACACAGTGCTGTGTTTGCGCGTCCCTTCATTTCCTGTGCCGCTGCTCTCAGCTTTTATCTGACCAGCGACATTATTTAAAACGAGCTATAAACAAGCGCGGCGTCATTACCGGCGGCGGTCTGGCTCCTCCGGCACGTCCCCCCCTGGTCTGAGAGGCAGATTATGTTGTTGACACAAACAATGTGAAGATTACGTTCAACACAGGCACCAGGAGGGCTTCTGGCTTACATGAGCAGTCGGGGTGAATCTGGGTTCACCCGGAGCGGAGTTTAGTTCTAACAGACTGATGCAAGCGGTAATATCCAGCCTACGTCTGACCTACATATACTGTACATACACAAGAAATAATGGAGAAACAGAAACGGGTGGGAGTTTGGGGTGTGCTATCTCATCCTCCAGCCGCTGTTTATGAGATGGCGGTGCAGTCTCCTTCCATCAGCGGCGAATCAGCGAGGAGAAGACTGCAGCGGAACGAGCAGGCTTGAGGCGGTGTTTCTACATTTACAAGCGTGAAACCACCGGATATTTTTAAAAGACTTGTCGGGACATTTTCTGGCCGTGTTTGTGGTGACAGAGCCAGGCATTTCACGCCAAAGGATGAACTGCTCCTGACCCCAAGTACACGGTTTTTCTGCCTAACCCTGACGAGAGCGTAAGCACAGTCACAAATGTGTCACGAATTGAATTGAAAACTGAATCGTGAAAGTTAATAGTTTCAACATGTCCGTTGTTCGACCGATACACTGCCAAAAACGAATCCAAATACCAAAACGAGTGAAAACGTAGATTGCCAGTGACTTCCAAAATGTACAAATACGTTGTTACAGTACTTCAGTAGATTTTTCAGGCATCCGTACTGCATCACAAGACTGTTACACTCTTAGTGTCTCATATCTGCAGATACCCTGCAGCCCTCTGCCTTGATTTTCTTATTTTCTCACTATATTGCTGTTCGGGATGTTTTGCCAACCCTAAATGTGTCTATTTGTCATCCTGGAAATGAGACTCAATAATAACTTTGATAAGTCTTTGTGGTGCATTTAAGAACAGCTCAGACAAAATCCATCTGAACACAAGTTTATAATTTTGGATAATAATAATAATATGACGTTAGGTTCAGTAACTATAATGCTAAATATCACTATTCATTCAGCTCCTCTCTAAAGAGAATTTCAGAAAGATCTTGAACAGATTTATGATATTGCTGCTTTTACTTTGAAAATCCTTCAGCTGTTGAGCGCTGAGAGGAACCACTGAAAAACAAGCTGAATCTGACAAATGAAAGATCTTATTTATGATCCTGCACAGGATTGGAGGACGGAAACATCTTGTCAAGAGAGCACCATTCTTTCACTAAATAACCTACGATGGAAGGATGGGCTGGATGAGTGAGTCAGGCTGAGGACAAAAATGAACATCACCGCATATAAAAAGAGACGGAGTTAGCAGGATGACAACAGGTGGCTTTACACTCGAAATTTAAAATGTACGTCAGGGATTGATTAACAGATACTGAATCAGCTCCTCATGAAACACCGAAAGAGATACATATCAACACGCAAATTAACACATACATCACTGGGACAAACAGTCAAGATGTTTTCTGTACACAAAGAAAGAAAAGCCTCTAAGTATAACATTTTCCCAAATTTACAAGAAGACCCAAATTATCAAGCATTCGTCAAGCAGTGGTAGCATTTCGCCAAGTTTTACATTGGATGTAATTAAAAAACTCACAAAACTGAACAAGTTTTTTTATGGGAGTCTGGGGATTATCTAAACTCATGTCAAAGAAGAAGCCTACATCGGTTACTTTTTGTTCAATTTGACATGTTTACCATCAAGAAAACGGTCCTTAAATTGAGTGTAAATGTTGAATCAGTTGAAAGTGTGTTCAACCAGCTGCTAAATGTTGGCAGGTAAGACACACTTTAGAGCTGACGCTTTTTACAAGATAACAAACAACCAACTGTCTTGCATTTAATGCTGACTTCACAAGAAGACTCAAACAATTAAGTATTTGTCAGCGACAGCGGTTCATAAAGTTTATGAAGCTTCACATAATGCAACAACTCAAAACATTGAGTGATTTTATAAGGGAGTCCAGTTACGGTCGCGGTCTGTTGTTACGGTTTACTGTACAATTTGACACGTTTACCATCAATATAATGCTGTCTTCTTTCATAAATTGCAAATAGTGAAATCACTGGAAATAAGTTCAAACAGCTGCTAAATGTTGGCAGGTAAGACAGAGCGATGCTGCCACAAACTTCCACTTTTTACAAGGAAAGAAACAATCTGATGTGTTGCCTTTAATGCCAAATCTACAAGAAGAACTAAATAGTTCATCGGTTTTTGTAGACAGCACTTCACTTAGATTGTAAAGTTTCTCCTGGCTACAACTCACAAAATAGAGCTCTTTATAAAGGGAGTCTGGCGATTTTCTCCACACAAAAGAAAGTTGCCAGTATTGGTTATTGTTTACTGTATTTAAATATGACGTTAGACGACATAGATATGAAGTTTACATCAATAAAATGTTGTCTTTTGCAGGTAAGACACACTTTAGACAAACTGACTCTTTTTACGAGGACAGAAACGACTTTCACGAGTTCACTGTAACCATTTCACGAAATTATTTGTAAGCCTCTCCTCGATCCACAACTCTCAAAATTGTGCGATTTGTTAAGGGAGTCTGGGGTTATCCAGTCTGCCTTTTCTGTCGTGTGACCACCTCTGAATGTGGCGATCTGATTTCAAATGCACCCTCCACGTGTCTTCTGGGTGTTCACAGCTGTACTCAGAGGCTGTTCATAACTGGTATTAACATCCCTCCTGAGCGATCTGATCTCAAGCGGAGAGCTCCGAGGCTCGCAGG
Organism: Sparus aurata; assembly: GCF_900880675.1. Taxonomy (NCBI): domain Eukaryota; kingdom Metazoa; phylum Chordata; class Actinopteri; order Spariformes; family Sparidae; genus Sparus; species Sparus aurata. The sequence goes on along the minus strand of NC_044199.1, from coordinate 30,459,236 downwards.
TATAACTTGAAAATAACTAGAATCATTCTGCGAGTCTGCCAAATTCATAGACCACCAAGCAATAATATCTTCTACAAAATATAATGTCAGCACAAACCAGCTGTCTGTTACAGTGGAAACTACACCAGTCATTTCCTCTGACAGGTTCTTTCAGGGTAATATAAATTCAGTGGCCATCAATTCTGTCTGGATCACTTACAATATTTTTTACCGCTTTAACAAAATGGTATCAGTCCAATTCTCTACCTTGGCTGGAGACCAGCTGCCTTGCTGTTGCAGCATGCCTGCCAGTGAGGTTTCAAAGTGAATTTTGCTGGAGCAAATGTTTATCATTTGGACGGGCCGAGTGTCAAAAACGCAATTTGCAACATCAAAAGAATATTTCAACAGAGGGAAATCATTCTGTTCTTCGCCCTCCCGTTAAAGATTATGCTGAGTGTCTGGCACAGATCTCACAGATAAATTAAAGGCTTACATCAAGAAGAGGCTAACACACACGCAGAGCCGAATAATAACACAGGCAAGTGAGTCAATCGTCACTGGGGAATAGCGGCATCCTCCTGGTGCAAAGTGTCATGCTCGATTCATAAGGACCAGCTCCAGTCAAGCCGCATCAATATTCATATTTGTATATTTCATGTCAAGCTTTCCACAATACTTCTAATGTCATATTCAGATTACATTTATTTGAGCTGTTAACTCGCAGAGACCACTGCGCGAGATGGTGTTTCAACATTTATCAAGTGTGACACCACTCGATGTTTTAAACAAGACGTTGGGACAATTTCCAGCAGTCTTTGTGGCAACAAAAGCAGATATTTTTTTCATATTCGACAACCAAGTGAGACAACTACATGCTTAAGAACGCTGTTTGAGGCGCGTTTCGACATTTGCGAGCGTGAAACAACTGAACATTTTAGATGAGTCGTCCTGACCCATTCCAGGCATCTTATTGCACAAAAAGAAGATATTTTTCATGCTGGACAGCCAGGTGAGACAGCTAAAAGATGTGAGGCTACTGTTTGCGATGGTGTTTTAGCATTTGTAAGTACAAAACCACTGGATATTTTAGATGAGACTTTGGGACATTCTACAGGAGACTGTGTCTGTGGAGACTGAAAGAGGTATTACATGATGTTTTACGGAACCCAGTAAAGTGTTTGTGCCTAAACCTAACCAGACCATAAGCACACTTTGCATAATTTAACATAAACATAATATAAAGAAGCAAAGTTTCAGCATATCTGATGTTTGCATGAACGAACATGGCTTACAAATCCAAATTTCACTCTCTTTTAGACTCTGGTTTGGTCCCCACCGACTCCATCTCCGCCGTTATGCACATTAGCAGAACTTCCTGCTGCTGGAACTGGAACTGCACGTTCACGTGTTGATGGAATACTCAGGAAAAAAATAAATTGTGACCGGGAACATTTTTGTGAACGCCCCTACTAGTCAGAACAACAACTCAGAAGATTATGGTGTTGTTTCTAAGTTGATGCCGTATGACGCTGAAAGATGCCGTTCGAATGTAAACATTGGGTTGATGGTAAGAAACTTAAACCAAAGTCATGTTATTTTTGTCAAGTTTTTGGCTCACATCTAATTTGTAATATGGAATTTTAGGTTGTAACCATTAAAAGCTAGGAGCGATAAAAAGCAAAACAACTTCTTCTTGTTAGCGTCCATGTTGTTCCCACATTCTGACTTGATGCACATGAACACGTTAACATCGGAAATATGACTTCCCAGCGTGAGTCACACAGCAGATGTACCGTCACACAAAGATCATTTGGTAGAAGAGGCCAACAAGCTCCATGAAGCTGCTGATGGAGATAATTCCTGTGTTTTTGTATTAAAACTAAAGTTTAATTTACAACAGCAAACTACACAGCTTAATTTTATTCATGTCTCTAAAAAAAGGTTGTATTGTTTGCAGTCCAGTGAATTTCAATCAGACTGGTGGTATTTGTGGATTCATTTCGAGAAGAGTTTTTCTGTTTTTGTAGATTATCTCTTCGAATTTTAATATATTTATTACGTTCGATCTTGCAGTCAAACTAACATAATCCTGAACATTTTGTTGAGCGCAGCGGTAGAGCAGGAATCACATCAACACTTTGTGCTGAGGAGACATGTTGTTAAGAACAGGATGACCTTGACTTTTTACTTTTTGCCCACAAAAAAACATATTCTGACTCGACGGTAAATATGTTTCCCTCGCTTCTCTAAATATACAATTCTCTTGCTGGGAAAGTTTCAACCGTCACCAATCTTCACCTCGTCGCTGGAAAATCAATTTCAGGCCCATCACAGGGGGATCTGCCGGACAGAAAATTGCCCAATCTTTGCGAAGGCATTTGCAGTAAATGCAGTTATTGACTCGGTAGGATCCCATGTTTATTGTCAAGTGGAATTACTCTGTCCCCATACTGAATGCACCCGCAGCCATTAGGTCGTCTGTGCTGGACCGAACTGATGTCATTGGCTGGAGACAAATGGTCAGATTCCATTTTCAGCACGAGCGACGTCACTTTAATGGATACATCCAATTTCTTTCTGGCCTGGAATCCATTTGTTCACAAGTTGAGTGCATTCAAGGCTTTTAAATCTGAGGCTCACAGGCAGCGCTGCAGGCACCGGCTGTGCTCATAATAACAAATTAAAATTTCATTAGGAGAAGCTAATTTCAAGTGGAGAGAATTTCTTTGACAAGTTGGATGGTTTTGGGACATTAAATGGAAACAGGGCGAGCATATTAAAACGCCCGGCTGCTCGCACAAACCCTCACATGTCAATGTTACACTAATACAAGTGACATGTTTGTCCACGCACACACAAACAAATGCTGAAGTATCTGTGCTATGGTGTGATCCTTGTACAATAATAGAAAATAAAAATAGCTTTGGGTTTGTGGAAGGTTACTGCGATTCACTTTAACAGTGTCGTCAACACAAACGCATGAGCTAAGTTACTGTCTCAGCTCATATTTTCAGTCTAGATAAAGCAAATAACTCTGCAAAAACATTCCAGACAGGCACAGCTCCATTGTGTGCAACAAACAAGGGAGCAAAACACTGAAGTTCACATAACGACCTACAGTCTGCCTCTCTATGCAGGTGACGGCCATGGCCGCTGAATGATCAGCACTCACAAGGAAAAACAGTTGCTCCGCTGTCGACTTCCTGTGGGTTTTGTTTCTGGGGTCAGTCTGCCTACAACCAAACAACCAACCAATTATCACAGATACGCTTCAAAGGCCTTGGGTAGAAATTACAAAATTTCCCACCAAATATTGCAAGAGACGACATTATCGTTGCTTGTCACGCTCGATTGAGATGGACTCTGAGGTGCGGCTGCAAATTTGCACACGACGCCTCATTCAAATCTCTTGACTCGCCATTTTCTCCTGCTTTAAAAGTACATATTGCCAAGTTGGCCAGCTGGCGTTTTCTATAGAGACTAAGTCCTCCATGTCTGTATGTTAAAGCGCTGCATTCATGCCGCTCCATCAGGAAAAATTAACCTGCAGTGATCTCCGCTGCCATGACGGTTCTACATGAATTATCTTTCCAAAATAAAAGCTTTATGATGCTGTATCAGCTGTTCAATATTCAATATTGTGAAAAATATTGCATAACGTGACATTTGATGATATCTTATATCAGCCCAAGCCTACACTTCAATAAGGAATACATTGTGTTTAGCGCGACTTTGCCAGCTTTTGGCTCTTTGCTATTATATAAAGTATCACAAACAGGCAAAACTAGGAAATCCAACCTCTGTTAGTGGCTCATAAAGACATTTAAACGCATTTTGGGGATTGTCTGATTCAACAGTCCAAGGATGAAAAGTTTAATATGATGTAGGTGTGATAAAAATTGATCAAAATGGGCTTTCAGTTTGAAAAAATTAATTAGAAGGCAATAACAGGGAAAACGACCTCTACCAACATCCTTTAAACACAACACAGCTTTCCATTCGCCGGCAGCTGCACTTCCAGACACGTGTTAGCATGAAGAAGAGCAACTGACTGGTAAGAGGTTAACTCCAACAAGTTTGGAGACTTTTTAGAGATCCTTTATTAATTTGTTTGGGAAGAGGATTCACTCTGAATTTAATTTGAGAAAGAATGTATGTCTTTGGTAGATTTAAACTTGCCTAACCCAAACCTGCAATAATCCACCAGGATAAAGTCAAGCTGTTGTTAAGAAGTACCCCCTGTCTTATTTGAAAATGTAAATGATATAGGCCTACCTGTCAGGGCATAAAACCAATGATCTGTTGATCGTTACACATCCAGAAGACACAGTCTAACAATGACATAGCCCTGAAAAAATGTCATTGAATTGCACTGGACACCTACATTTTGTACACACCTCACCTCGTTGAAATGGATGAAGCACACAATCCTATTTTTTCACCTTTAATTGACACCGTGTGAAGAAGTGGAGCGTCCTCTCATCTCCCTCCTACCTGGTGACTGGTTCCACCGTCATCACTTTCAGCTGCACTCACACTCTGACAGCGTGATGCTCAACGTCACACGACTGAAAATCTCTGTAGCAATTTATAGAAATATCTGAGAGACACGGAGAAATGAAGCCGCCTGACAATCAAGAGGAGACTTTAAATCCAGGAACCATTTCTTCGTTCTAATCTCCGACCTCTCTGCATGAATCCTCCTCTACCTTGTGGTGGAGGTTTATTTATTTAAATTTTAAGGTGTTCTCTAGACCCTTTGTATCTTTTTACATATTCAGGTGGTTCTTGCATTTTTTTGTCTGTGTCTGCAGCATCAAGTCGGGTTGAATCACGGCTGAACTTGGAGTTTCAAAGATGCTTTGTGCGAGCTGCTCGGGGAACGGACTGTCGTGGACGGGTGCTGTCTAATCCTGCTGGGGTGGCATGGGTCGACAAGCTGTGGGCGGACTTGTGGGGTCCATGCCGGCTCAGGTGCGTGCTGTTGCTGGTCCTCTGAGCTGGTGATGTCGTGTTGGGGTATGAGCGTAGGGTGGAGGTGTTTCACAGGTGGTCTTTTATTATAGATGTATGTTTTTAACGTATTATTTACGCTAATTACACTTCTTCCCTTCCTGTTTTTCTGGCTTTGAACTGCTTTGGGTTTCTAAACCCAGTTCACCAGACAGCAACTTTGTTATTCAATGACGGTTTAAAACTATGACGATGACTTTTTCTTCTGGGTGGACTTCTCTAATGTGGTTCAGAGGCAGGCAGAGACTGTTGACATCATGTGACTTTGAGTAAAGCTCAGCAATCTCCATTAACACCAGGCATATGTTTTAAATCAAGCAAAGCCAATGCTACAACCATTGCTCTCTATTAAGACAATGTAATAAGTGCAAATACTTTCTAGAGCATGACATAAGCTAATAATGTCCAACGCATCCATCTAGTTTTGGGGGCGGTGCTGTTAGGAAGTGGGAAACATCAACATGAGCTGTAAATCAGTTCCTGGAAGCATCTCTGATGGCAACACCAAAATGATGAAGCATGATTCGAGCCTAAAAATTAATGATGTGTGGATATTAGACACAGCAAAGCTTGTTCACGGGTTATTTTATACATTTAGAGTCCTACTTTGCAAAAATGATCCCTGTGCCAAATCGAAATGTGTCTTTTAAATCAGTTTGTTTTTAAAATGTTGCCCAAAGATGTTGTGTTGGGGTATTGAAGAGATTAGCAGCTGACTGAACAACAGGTGAGAGTGAGCAATGACAGGTCAGGTGATCTGGGCCAACAGCATCTTTAAAATCATCACCTGAACCATCATCTTAGCTCGACTTTAACTTCCCTCGCTCTGTAACCGTGCAGATTGAAGCTCCCCTGCATGTGAACCAAAGGATTTGACCCGAATACGTCCGCCCAGCTCCCCCGTGACCTGAGCCTGCCGCTGCGACACCGCCACGGCCGCGAATTTCCATTAGCGTGTGACAGCGAGGCCGTTTATAGCAGCAAAGCCCTGTGGAGAAGCAGGTTAGCTGTAATTATTCAGCTGATAGGTTATGAGCAGAGCAGGCCTGTCACACCTCTCCTGACTCCCCCCGGACCGAAGGAATCAGGAGCCAGGAGAAGCGTTTGGATATTTGTCACAGCGGCAGCAGGCGTCTCCCCGGAGAAGCGGAGAAAGGGCGGCATTAGTGCTCAGGGATTACACACTCTCTATGGGCATTTAATTCAACTGCAGACTCAAAGGCCTGTGTGTGTGCGATAACCTTATCTCTCACCTCATTTATTTGACTAATATCTCGATTAAACTAGTCCACTCACACGCCGCTGAGCTGCTCCCAGCCTGTTTAGGAACCAGTGGCAGTTAACAGGATGAAAGCTGACTTTGAGGATGTAAAACTTTTTCTATTTTTTTTTGTTACATTTGACTTAATTTCACTTTTCAGGCTCAAATCTCTCGTTCAATTTCGGTCCGGTTTTCATATCTCGCATCTCACATTACCACGGGGAATTGGCTCCACCGCTGCTGGCTAATAGTTTAATACATGAACAGCCTGGTGATTTAAACATGAAACAGGTTGTCAGTTACGGTGCTCAGCAGCAGAGAAGTGGCTCTTAACATAAGAAAGGTAAAGTAAACTAAAAGCACAATCACTAACAGGCGGCAAAAGTCCACACATTCTTTTCTCCAGCAGATGTTCAGATACTCTTTTAAAAGTAGTACTGATTCAATTTCTTTATTCGAGTAAGAATAATACAGTAGTAGTACAGACTCTGGAATGTACTCAGAGTCAGAATATATTTCTAAAGGACGTTTGTGGTCAAAGCTAACTGATGCTCACGTCATAATAATATAATTCAAAGACAAGTAAGGTTAAAGGAAGAGCCAGCGGGATTTTGTCCCAGCTGTCCCTAAACGCACCACAAAGACAGTTGATTGTTGAGTCTCATTCCCTGGAAGTCAAATATATACATTTTGGGTTGGTAAAGCGTCCCGAGCAGCAACAAAGAGAGAAAATAAGAAACTCTGCAGGTCTGCAGGGTCTCTGCAGGTACGAGACACTAATACCTCTTTTCTCCCTATTCTAGTGTCCCTCTCTGTCTGTTTGTTTCGTCACACTACTTCTGCCGTACATGATGAGCACTGATAGGATGAAATCAGTTTTGTGATGATAGGAATAAAAAATAATCCATAATTCCCCTCAAATGCACTCAAAGTAAAGTAATGAGTCTGTTTTGAAAATGTGAGGAGAAGGTTCAGATATGTGTGTTCAGATGTTGAGAGGGAGAAGTCAAATGTTGTCAGAAAAATAAAGAATTTTCAGCTGATTTCTTTGTTAGAAACTACAGTTTTTTATACATTTGTCATTTTCAAATTATCGTTGAATTAAATGCCTTTTAATCTGGTCTGAGCGCTGGCCAAAACAACCCCCACATCAAAAATAAAGACAGACATGTGCATCTACACGTGGACCAGAGGCTAGCTAACTAAGCTAGCAGATGTTACAGCTAAGCTAAGGAGCTGCCGGTAATGATTCCATCTCGTCCATGAGTAGATGCAGGTTTCCTCATGTGCAGTGATATAGTTTGGTAGAAAGAAAATAGTTCCAACACGAAACTGCTCACAACTTGTCTTTAGTTACCGGGTCGTGAGCTCTGGAGAGACACGGTGCTGCTGAGATTTTATAACTTATTCCAAACATGTATGGTGACTGAACAGCTCTATAGGTAAGACGATAAGTATGTGGTTTTGACTCAGGGTTAACTCTCTCTTTAAGCCTGATAACTTGAAGGAGACCAAATATACATGGACAAAAAGTGTAGCAGCAGCACACGCATGTTGCAGTTCAACAATGCCTTTTCCAAAACTTACTTTAAAGTGCATTTTTGAGTAGAACACATTGTATTTTACATAAAGGCTGCTCTGCTTCACAGTGACTCTCCATCATTGGAAATCCATTTGCTTGTCCATCAAACTGAAGCACTTTCAGTCCATTTCCTGATGTAACCAGCGTAATTACCATCATTGTTCATAATGCATTATGCAGGGCCGGGACTAATTACACAGAATGTGTGCTGCTTTTGTCAGTTTTTATGAGCAGACCTGCACACATTTGTATTAATACTTAAAATGCATAAAATGTACGTTGGAAGGTAAAATACAGAACGTCACTCTCAGCAAAACAAAGTAATGTTTGTTTCCTGGCATACATTTTCTAGGAAATGTAGTCGCGCTATTCACATCTATCATCCATCGTAATTAAGTACAATACGTCCTAACTTCTTCAAAAGGCAATAGTTTGAAAGCTAGGTGGTTGTACAGCCGGAGCACACCGGGCTGAAGTGAGGTTTCCTATTAGTCTTGGTGAATTTAATATGAAAATGTTTTTTAATGCTCACAATGATGATGCAACACACTGGTGTTACACTGTAAGCAGGTGTAATGTTTAGTCAAACATGTTAACATGTTACGAATGACTTTAATTTTCAATTTTGACAACGCTGTGCTTAAGGTCTGGTTGGGTTTAGTCACAAAAAAACACTTGGCTAAGATTATAAAATCCTCATGTTTTGGCTTAAAGATAAATTATGCAAGATTTTTATTTTATTCTGCATAAAAATGTTTTAAAGCTACTAGATCTTTGTAGTATATTTTGTTGAGTTGTGTATTAACATTATCCCAAATGAGTGTTCACCATCTCACAGGGAGCTTTCACCTTTGCCAGAAAACTACTCTAAACACTCAAGTACGTTTAATATAAGATACCTTAAGAATTTTACTCGAGCGATATTCACGTGGGTAACTTTCACGCTAACCAATGTAATATTTTAACATGTTTTCTTCACTTTTACTCAAGTATGATTTGGGGGATTTTTACAACACTGCACCCGACAATGGAGGTCACCTCCACGGATCGCTGCTGGAGTCAGGCTGGTAAACAGGAGTGAAGATAAATCCACTTATTAGTCCCAGACGTTAAAAGTAATCACTGATCCAGAACCATTTACCAACAGGAGGAGAGCTAAGAGGAGAATTTGGGGTGTTTGTTCCTGCAGACGGTCTGGCTCTCCACCCTAATTTCCCCTTAAAGAGTCTTGGATGATACCGGTGATTCATGATATGTCAGTTTGCTCCCTGACAATTGTGGCGTTTTGAAAATGTTTGTGCTTGAAAATACTTCAGTTTCAAACCTTGAACTTTGTTGCAGATATAGTGCAGTGATGGGCTGGAGCGAATTCAGCCCTCCTCTCTCTGTTTGGTTCTTGCATTCCACAACAGTTCTTTCTCTTTTATCTGATCATTTTCGGTCTGGGCCTTTGGCTCCAGCTCCTGTATTTCTCAGGGCTGCAGGGCTGCTTTCTTTGCAGCTACAATTTAAAGTGTCCTACGTTTTTTTTTATTTTTCTCAGTGCTGCTTCTCCCTTTGAGGTCTGGAATTAAATCTTTTGAGCCATTCTGTCAAATTAAAAAGCCCAGACTATACTGCAAATCTGTCTGAGCCAGTCCAACTAAAACAAATTAACATGTGTTTGCTTTCACACGGCAATCAGAAGGAAAAACTGCCTCGCATATCGAGCGCGATGTGACTTTGCAAACAGACAAACGCGTCGCTGTAAATCAGAATGAGTAACACCGGGGCGCTTCTCACTTTTCTCCATTAGTCAGTTTTTGAATGAGTGCCCCTGGTCCACTCGTACCAAATCAAAAGGCCTCGACAACGACAGCTGCCCCGAGGGCTTCATGTGATTTGCGACGGTGCCATTTTCCCCCTGGCAGCGAATACAGAAAAACCATGACAGAGATTAAGCTACGATTCGTCTTTAGATTACAGTAATTAAACTGTCAGAGCTCACAGCAGTAATATTTCAAATATGGAAACATGCAATCCATCACTGCTGCATTATGAGATCTCTTTAAACATCTTTAGAGGTGACATCTGGAACAAAATAGGCTCCATTAAAAGGAGCAATTTGTTAGAAATGGACAGAATTTTATGAAAATGTTCAAAAATAAACATCATCAGCAGTGAGTGTGCAGAAACAGCGGTGTTGATGTCATGTCAAGGCCGTCTATGTACAATGTGCAGGGATGCTAACCATCTAGCCCCAGCTCAGTATACACGCATGGCCACTACAGCCAAATATAGCGACAGCAAAGAGAATAACAAAGCAGCAACTGTCTGTAACACTGCCCCCTAGAGTTTTGGAGCTACCTTCACATTCTGGGCATTTCTTTCAAATGAAACCTTTATAATACGAAGGTCTGTGTGTCCGACTGTGTGTGTAGCTTTCGGTGTCTTTGAATGAAATAAGTTGAATGACAGAAAAAGACATTTTTCATGTGAAGACACTCGGCTGCTGACGTTCCAAAACCAAAAAGTCACAAGTTTGACTCCAGTAAAGGCCATCGCACCGGTCATGTACTGTGCTCTCAATCCTGAGTTTAACTGACATGCGTTCATTCCTTACGTGTCTCTCAGCCAAATGTCTGGACTATAAATATCACAATATCCAAATAAAGCTCTGTGTGCCTCAGCGACATGCCAGCGGAGAGCAAAGAGCAGCCCGCAGGCAGCAGCTGGCACACATCTGCTTATGGACCACTTATAAATTATTAAGCAAAATGTCAGTCAGCCAGCTGTGGTTGCAGCTGGTGGGTCAGATTCGCTGGAGCAGCATCCACCATGTTGACACTGGCGGGATAAGTGTGTGTGTGACTGCGTGTGTCGGTACACAGAGGAGGGATACAGGTAAACGCCTGCGAGAGAAAACAAAACTAAGAAACAGGAAACAACAGATGCTATTCTCCATCAACATGAAGATCATCTGATGAGAAGCATTAGATACTTTAAGTGTGTGTGTGTGTAAATAGTTGTGGTCTAGTGTGTGTGTGTGTGTGTGTGTGTGTGTGTGTGTGTGTGTGTGTGTGTTCTCCTGTGGGCATATTGTTTTCACACCTTACAGGATGACTCATGCCGCCCCTCTCTCCAGACACAGATATGTACAGACACTAAGTGATTTTTTTCCGGATCCTTCTATAAACAGTAAATGCATCACTGTTTATGGTCGCTGATCATCACAATGATTCATTAGTTCATCCTCAGAGACAATTCAGGTGCACCTGACAGAGTACTGTCAACAACTGTTTATAAGACTTTTGCAGGAATGTTGCGCACGATGTATATTCGTACATGACTGCGCGTTGTCTACAAGAGGACGTTCTTACTGCAGCACCCAAACTTCACAAAGGAGGAGGACATGTTGGGGCTTTTACTCTGAAAGTCACAACTACAGACTCTTTAGCCGACGCTGAGCAGCGGCTCTTAACCCCCCATAACACTTTGCGGCAGTTGTTGCATATTGTACAATTAAGGTCTGATTGTGTTTGAGGAAGTAAAACTACTTGGTTTTGTGTACGGATGAGATGTATTGTGAATGAGCTCTGACTGTTGGTGTCAGGACAGGGACTTTTCTCTGCTGTCAGACCACAAAAAGTGGTAATACGAGTCACTTTAACTGTTTGAACAAAGGGCGGATGATGTTCAGCAAGACAGGGTATTTAGTGCGAGGCTGCCGGCTACTTATCCACCACAGCTGGCCGATCAGTAACTAAAGTAGACATCGAATTCAAACAGTTTCTCAGTCTGTGTGCTACATCCACTGCTTTGTAGAACAAATGAAAATCAGAGACTACAAATACAAATAGAAGATGCCTCCTCATCGGTTCAGGGTTGACTTTACTGTCTCTCCAGAGAAGCACAGACATAAAATTCGACTTTAATTGATATATTAACACGATTGCGACAACGATCATTTCTCGGACTTTACGTCTTGTGGAATTCACAGCGTCGACACACAACCCTGAACACACAGTTGTAAAATCGCTCATTATTGGCTTGTTGACTGACGCGACTGATCTCCAGCGGCGTGACACTCGCGGGCTGTCGGCAACAACGACGCGCGACGCAGACAGCTTCTTCAGCACGACCGACGGCTTCTTTAAGCACAGACAATTTCACACATGAAAGATTTACACCAGAGCAACGGGGAATCCATCCATCTGAAGCCTTTGAGGTGTAAAAGAGTAAAAAAAACAGAGAGCCAGTAAGCCTCAGAGGTACGGACGTGTGTCTGGGAATACAGATGGGAGCGGCCTCGGAGGCTTGGATGGTGAAATGAATGAGAATACAAGTTCAGCGAGCCTCCCGGGGAAGTATAAATACAAATCCTACAGCCTGTGGAGATACAGATGTAGAGGGGAAAAGAGCCTCCAGCCACACACACACACACACACACACACACACACACACACACACACACACACACACACACACACACACACACACACACACACACACACACACACTGAAATCCATCTCAGTGAAAAAAGAAACACTGGCGAGTACAAAAGAAACCGAATTATGTTTTTAATTGAAAATCTTGCTTACTGAGTAACAATGCTTCTTTTCATGTCTTAATCTTAATTTTATCACTATGGAGCCCTCACACACACACAAACACACACACACACACACTTCCTGTAACAATGTGAGAATAAAGAAAAGGCAGCGTTGCCCCGACAAGCGACTTCTTGCAGGATAGTGCAAATATTTTAATATCTGTCGGCTTGTTCAAACAATCTCCTAAAACTGCAGATTTTCTGCGGCACTGATGTGCGTCGATGCTGGAGCCGGGGTCGTGCTGTATTCTGATTCATGTCAGTCACATTTCCCCTCCAAGGACAGAGATTTAAGAAACAGCGACTGCGAAACACCGAACATCGCCACATTATTCATGTTCCAGGCGCAACCAAACAACTTCTGTTGTTGTTTAGAGGCCACCGATGTTAAGATTTGTTTGACACGCAAACACGCATGGAGACGTTCCACAGCTCCGAGGACTTTCGCACATACCTGTTACGTACACCCACAGAGGGACAAACATACTTCCCTTTGTGCAGCTCATTGCTCGCAGACAAAGCCAAAGCTCGGAGCTCTCCAGGTGGAGCAGAGTTCAGCGATTCCATCTGTTGCAGTATATTGTGGCTCCTGTGGAAAGTGTGTTCACATAATAGAGCGAAAGAGTGACAGACGGGGGCTGCTGAGAGATCGGCATACCTTTAATGCAACCACAGTGCGTGTGGGTTCCAAAACACAAGTGAGGCGATGGATGCGATCCATTTCATTTTGTAGGGATGTGAAATTCTGACTGCCAGAATAAATACTGACAATTTATGTTTCTGCAGATCACAAATACTTAGGCTCAGTTTTAATGTCCTGACAGTGCTGTCTATTAATATTTTTGTTTGTCTACTGAAGCCCGCTTTAATGGAAAGTCCAACTTTCTAGCGGCAAAATACTTATTTAAACTGCAACTACAACAGTGTTCCACAGGATTTTGAAACTTGGCTGAATTTTCTTCAGTTTAGCCATGAAAGCATCGGTGAGATCCAACACTGACAGTGGATGACCACGTCTGGCTCCAACTCGGCTCTCAAACTCATCCCAAAGAGGGTTGATATCTCGGTGGAGGCCAGTCAGGTTTCCTCCACATCAAACTGGGAAAAAACTTTTGATGAAACCGACTTTGTGCACAGCGGCATCAAGACGTTTAAACAGGATATTCCTACAAAGTTGGAGGCACACTGCATGATATAGCCTTAAGATCTCCTTTAACTTACAAGAATCCTCCCCAGTCTACAGACTTTTGTCCGTATATTTTGAATTTAACAGGCTCAATCATGATCAGAGACAGAGGAAGATTGTACGACTAAACGCAACATTTCCAGACCTCCATTTTCAGGCTTTTGAGTTGAAAAATTATCTCTCCATTTCTGAAAAGGATATATAACCTCCTGAGAAACTCATTACTTACTGCGGGTCTCAAACGCTTCTCCTAAAGCACAGCTGATAAAATCTCTCACCATCAGCGGCTCATGTCTGCGTGACTCGCGTCCGATGACTTTCACAATTGCTCAATCACGCAGTTGAGGCAGACTTTAGAGCAATTACTCTGCCGAAATATTTCATAAAAAAAGGGAACAAATTGACTATTTGTTTGACAATTTGGGCCGCAGCATGAGAAGCATGACAGGTTCCTGGAAAAACACCGGCACATTTAGTCCCTACTGCAGAGCACGAGATTGAATGTGAGGTAAAGACCACAGGACTGTAGCAGCCGTTGTTAACTGGAGGAGAACAAGATGCCTGAGCGTACGAAAAGTTAAAAAAAGTGACTGTTTCCATGAGGACAGAATCACTATTCAGAGCAGCTCAGAGCTGAACGTCCAGCTTTACAAACTGAGAGTCATTCAGCTCATCCAAATCATTTCCCCTCGAGGCTGTGAAGGTGAAATTAATTTCCACCAACATTCCACAGCTTTGTAGTCAGACAGTAAGTAAAGAGTAAACACAGGAGACAACACACTGGATAATTGGCACATCATAATTAAAGTCACGCTAGGCAGCCCTCGTAAATCCTGCAGAAATTCTGGTGTTGTGTTCCTGAACCATAACAGAAATATACGTCCAGCACAAGTGGTTATTTCTAATTTCTGTGACAGTTGTGACAGAAATTAGAAGAAAAGAAGAAACACACAACATTAATGGTGGATGAGGGCATGTGTAGGTTTCTGATGTGTACCATAATGACGCGTCTACAGATCTTTATATTCACGTTCACATCACATGTTTATTACCCCGCTGGTTCGACTGACAGTCTGCATTTCAACATTTGCGAGTGTGAAACTACTGGATACTGTTAAGGCCTCGGGTAAAAACCTGGAATTCAAAAGCAAAAAATAATGATTTCCTGTTGCTAACCGGGTGTTTTTGTGATTAAAAAGCACAACATAAAATATATGTGTTAACATAAAGAAACGTAAAGTTTGTTGTCTGTTGTTGCGACCGGGTTGGCTGCGGCTGATTTACTTCACATTTTTCATCGTTATCTCATAGTATATTCAATGCATAACAATAACAGTGCAGAAAACCTGATAGTGAACACAATAACAGCAGGAAGTTTGTGTAAAAAAAGTGATTTTTGGGCAGATTATTATCATCATGCTCATTAGGAGTTAGCAGATCACGGATATAGGCAGGAGCCAGACCATTCAAGGCTTTAAAAACAAGAAATAAAATCCTTAAATCAGTTCTTAAACTCACAGGTAACGTGTGAAGGGCAGCAACGACTGGTGTAATGTGGTCGCTTCTCTCTTTGTTAGTATTAAAAACCTGGCAGCAGCACAAAGTGTGTTGCAGCAGTCCAGTCTGAAAGAGATAAAAGCATGGATGACCTTTTCTAAGTCTGCAGAGGAGAGGAAAGACCTGATCTTGGTTAGCTGCTTCAGCTGTGCAAAGCAGGACTGTAACACTTCAGTCACCTGCGTATCAAAAGGACAGATCCGAGTCAAAGACAACACCAAGTTTGCAGGCTTTTGTCTGAACAATGTCAGATAGGGCACCAAGACCACAGGAGAGATTAACAACTGAGATTGCTCCCCAGGGGGTAGCATGTAAATAGCGAACGAGATCAAACCCAAAACCGATCCATAGGGACCACCATTAAATAAAAAGTTTGAATACAATATGAGATTGGCTTACGTAACCATGACTCCAGGGACGAGAGCTGCAGCCATTCTAAATATTTTCACATCTCCAGAGAAACCTGAATCAGACGGTGTACGGTTGTATTTTTCTGTTCGGGAGAACATATAGGTGTGAAGTGTAGTTTAATTTCTTGACATTTTGTGCTGTAACTTTGTTCATTTATGACACAAAAAGCTCTGAGTTTGTGAAACTTACTCTCCAGCGGCTGGTTAGCATGCTAACTTCAGTAGACATCCCTGCAGCCCAACACACAGACGTCTTTGACATCATGTCAACACTGTTGTTTCTTCACGCTTACAAGTTTTGAAGGCTTAAGTTTCCCCTCCAAAGTGAAGTTAAAGATAAAGTCAGGCAAACTTAAAGCTACTTCCACACAGGGTGAACGGGATAAACCCTTTGCACAGACATGTTAAAGACTTGTGAACTCGCTCTAATGAACCGGCAGTCTTTACCCTCTCTGTGAAGAATAATGATTTAAAGTCGACTCGCAGCGCAGAGCCGGCAGTGTTTCACCTGCGATGACTTCTCCGCTCTTTGGGAGTAAAAATAAAACATTCCTAAGAACCTGCAGTCGCCTCACTCTGGGCTTTTTTGCTTTTTTCTCCTATATTAAATCCTGCTGTTTTTTGCACTTCAAGACACTTTGTGAGCCTAGAAAAGAGCCCTTGTTGTTCTGCGGCGCTGTGTCAAACAGTCAGAGCTCGGGAAGACAACAGGAACACGGATGAGGAGCGCAACACAAGAAGTATTTTCACCGCCCAAATTTAGCTGTGGAGGATCGCTGTGATATGTAAATGGGGGCTCCGGTATGAATGTTTCATTCAGGCTTGGCTGAGGTGCGGTGTGCACAGCGAGGGCCAACAGAGCATGAAATATACATCATAACTTCTTGTGTGTGAATGTGTGGGTGCTTTAAGTTAATGAGTGCAGCGTGTATGTGTGCGTGTGTGCTACCGACTCACTGTCTGACAAATGTGACCCTGCACTGAGGTTATCACCAATGCAGACGAGCTCCCGCCTCTCCACAGAAGTGGAGATTTCTGGGCATCATGCAGATAAGAAGCTGCTACAGCTCAGATCACACAATGTACAGCCGACTAATAAAAGTCTAGATAGAGTCAGAGAGAGTTCAGTTCTATCGCATGAATAATACACAAGTAGAAATAACATTCATGAACTGTGCACTGGCAAACAGGCTCCACTGGTAATGAGACCCACGGATTATAGTTTTTATAAAGAAGCAGTAATCCATATTTTTAAACGTGAAACAATGTGAACAGGGGTCACTGGTGGAGGTTTATCATCTGCTCCATCAGCTCCTCTCTGCTTTACAGAGCCTTTATAATACGATCCAGCTCGTCGTTTAGCTGGTAAAGGTTGATCGCTGTTGGTCCAACACTTTGACTCCCGAGCTGAGATAAAGATCTTTTCTTACAAGTGAGACCTGAGTATAGAATAACAAACATGTGGAAGTAAAAATGTTAATGAAAATGGTAACATGAACAGTAAAGACAGAAATATTATGAGCAAATGGAAGATTGTCCCCAGACTCCCTTAAGAAATCGCTCGACTTTGTGAGTTTGAGTTCGGAGAAACTTTATAAACTTTGTGAAACACTGTCGACACACATTATTAACTTGTCAGGCCCTCTTGTAAATTCAGCAAATGTTGTTCATCACTGGAAAATTTGTACACAAAAACAATGATCATGTACGTGTGTGTGTGTGCGCGCATTGTTTTTGTATGTAGGCCGTCACAGCTCACGTGGACACTTATCTTTTCTTAACATCGTGTATGTTGCCCGTGTAAAGCACTTCAGGACTTTTCTGTGTGAAAAGCACTTTACAAATGAACTCTATTTATTTAACTTCGACTGATTCCCACTCAGTTTTGCTGAAGTTGACCTCCTGACGTTTGAGACCTCTGACGTTTTCCTCTGGAACCTTCATAAAAGGTCACATTTGTGTTTTTTTAGTCAAATATCTCGACAACTATTGGATGGTTTCCCATGAAGTGAGGTAAACATATTCTCGCCTCCCTCAGTATGAATTGATATAGCTTTACTGACCGCTCAGCTTTTCCTCTGGAATCATCATCAGATAAATGTTCCAGCTTGATGAAAACTTTGGTTTATGAACAAAAATCTGCAAAAAAAATATCCAGATTCAACTGTATTTAGCAAATGTGTCTTATTAACAAACTAAAATGCTAAACTGGATGGCGAACAAGGTTACACATTACAAGTTCAGCACTGATTATCTGATAATGTGAGGGTGTACAGATCCAGTCTGAAGCCTCCTGACCTGCTCACAGATTCATCGGAGCTCCATAATATCCAACATGTCTGATATTTATTTAAAATCTGGATGATTATATCAGGACTTTCTGAGCTGGACAGCAACAACCACTGAGAGAGGAAACTCTGAGACTTGTAAAACAGGTTATAACAACAAGTTGTTGCACCACACTTATCTCCATTTTGTTTGTAAAGTAACATGTTTTAAGAACAGAAAAGTGACAAAAAGGCATTAAAATAAACAGACAACCAGCTAAAAAATGAGTCCTCAAATCTTTGTTTCAAATGACAGTAGATAGAATTCTATTTCACACTCTTCACACATGGCTTGGTCGTGGGTAAAACAGAAGGCTTTTGCTTGTTCGTTTAATTCAAACCACTGCACAATGCCACTGAGGGCTCATTTATTATTTCAAGTTTGTGGATTTTCACCAGAAATGAACTGCTGAGGGAGAGGTACGCTTACAACAACGCGCTCTCATACTGGAGCGCAGGTGTTAGAATACTAAACCTTTTCATGACACGTTCTAATAATTACAGAAGTAATAAGAATAAATGAATAATACAGCGGCACTGCCCTCCAATCAAGTCACGGAGGCAGCTCAGCGAATGAGCTAATCAATCGAACAGTCACTGGTTTTGAGCATAAAGGACATTTTTCATTCAAGCTGCCTTTCGGTTAATTATCGTCAGAAGAAAATACTCTTTTTAGACTTCACCCTTTGAGATTTTTGCTCCCACTGTGACATTATTATGTTCTCCCCCAGAACATCATGTTAGCGTGGGACACAAACAAGGCGCCTCGCTGCGCCAAGTTTTCAGTCTTCAGGCGAGCAGCAGCTACCAAATCTGCACCGGCATGTAATCTCACAGCTGCCATTCAGCGGCTAACAACCTCTGCAAGTTACTTTACTGTGAGCGAGCACATCATGTACACACACACACACACACACACACACACACACACTGGCTGTCGCTCAGCAGCAGTGCAGTGTGTCCTTGGTGTCCTGATGAGAAGCTGTTCAGGCAGAAGCTCCCACTGCACCCTGAGCTGAGGTCCATTATGTGGTTCAGCACCGAAGAACTCGTCGCACCAGGCAGAGCCACAGTGAAGCAGATGGGTTAATTGGTTCTGTTCTATTCAGAGTGCTTACAGTCTTTAGCAGTTTGAAAACCAGACCAGAGGCTGGACTCACAAAACATCCTGCGGCTAAAAGCAGCTCTGAACAGGCAGAGTCGGGACAGACTCCTAAATGTCTGTCCTCGGCTGTCATTCAGCACTGAAATGCTTTGGGAAGTTAGTCCAGAGAACTCGCTGCTCACCATCAGTCAGATGCTGCAGGAAACAAAGACATCACCACGTCATCACGTGTTTCGTAAAATACGCGTTTTGTTAAATAATTCATGGTTGAAAAGGCCTCTTTCAGTTCACCATTGTTCTTTGTCTCACTAAACAAGTAAACGTGTGGTTTCAACCTCCGTCCTGGACACGAGCCCGTCACTCGACGCCAGTTTTGCTAGTATTATACTGAACTTACCTGTTTAATACAATAATATTATATTTAATATTAATAATGATTTCAGCATAGGATGAAATATAGCGTGAAATATTCAGCATGAAATATAAAAGATCATTGAAACGCAGCAGCCTAATAAAAAAGCAGCCAGGAAGTTTGTTTGGCACCTGTTGAGACCAAACAGACGTCATCTCGCTATCCGTCACGATGTTGCCATTTTGATGGATTCTGCACATGGCTCTCCACACTGTGGAGTTAAATGAGCCGCCCGAATTTTTCATTAATAATGATAATTTCCGCCACACACAGCCTCTGTAATTTTCCGCACAGGAGGAAGAAAAAGAACGGAGGAACAAAGTGAAAGTTCTTCCCGTGTTAGCCATCAAATAAGCAACCGTTGAAACGGATGATTGTTGGCGTGACAACCTTCGAGTTGCACGGTGACCGGAAGCCGTATTATAAACCTTCAAGCCTCCAGAATCAAAAGTATGAAAAGTATCCTCAGACCGAACAGGGCCTAAGAACAACATCCTGTTCGGCTTTTACAAATCACAGACGAACCTCTGGACTCTCAATGAATCTAGCCGAGGCCGTGTCCTCCGAAGTAACTTGTCCATTAACATTTCACCTCATGTATCAGTCATTTAGACTAAATAAACTCTGCTGCGCTGAGGACTCTCCTCATCCATCATACTCCAAAAAATATATTAGCTTATGTTTTTGACTTTTGCCTCAGTATGAATTATTCAATGAGCCATTCATTATCCTGACTGGACCTGGACGTAGAGGACGAGTCGTATCTGCGACTCAACCTCTTCTCTTCTCTCTGAGCAGTTGGTAAAGCTCTCAGAATAATTGAATTGTGGTTTTAGAGAGTTGGTGTTCCGTTTCCATCTCACTGTATTAAAGCACAGAGACAACGGCACATCTGCCATGACGGATTCAATCACAGGTTGGGTCTCAGTTTGCCGTCAAAAGCGATCATTGTAATCTTTAATCTAATCAAAAATCTACGATCAAGAAGTTTGTGCTCCTGTCCCGTTTGTCCTGAAGGACTTTTGAAGAACTTTTTACAGTGAGACAATCAGATTTTGGAAGTAATGTCTTCTGTTCATGTCGGTGGCCGGGCTGTGAGTTTGTGTAGTTATATATTTGGACAAGTGTGCTGCTTGTAATCCTGCTTGCATACCTGTCAACATTAGGCTGTGAGCCTTTATTGGGAGTATGGGCTGTTTGCACACGCTCGCCTCGCATCCCTCACAGAAACTGAGAAACGTTCATGTGATTGTTATGACTGTAACCAGAAAAAGCCTAATTGCAGCTCTGAACATGGCATTACATTGATTTTCTAGTCAAAGTGTTGTTTCTAAGACGACACATCAGTTTACTTGGAAGATATTTGTGTATGGTTTCTTAGCTCGGAAGACAGCTGATTGTTTCGGCACAGGCTCATTAGCCTAATTGCACGAGTTTAAAGGGAGAATCTAAAAGTTTGACTAAAAGTTGACTTCAAACTAAAATGTGACGTCAATGAACAAGCGTTTGCATCTTAAGACGAGAGGCCTGGACATATGAGAGTTTTCTTTCCCGTGTGAATAATTTGCACATCAGTATTCTTATTCGAATTGATGGTTTTGTCGTGAGTACTTGCACACAGAACGTGAATATGTTATGTGAATTTCCTTTCAGGACAATTTTTCTGAGCTTTCGCACCGCAAAGGAAGGCATCAACCAATCATGTTGCAGGAAACAGATGTCACATCACAACTCATGAGAATGGAGGACCTGTTTGTTTGTCATCACCCTGTAATATATGACAAAGGTGACTTGGGATGGGCGACCTCGATTGCTAAATGGGATTAACTGACGGGGACCTGAAGCTGATATCCATCTTAGCTCGCGTCAAATCCACCAGACTGTATTGATAAAAACAGTCATTTTACATCGCAGAATTTGGGAGCTGATCTGCTGCTGCCTTGATCAGTTAGTGTGTTTGTAACGTTGGTGTTTGAACATATTAATACATCATCACAGACCAGACTGGAGCTCTGCGGGCTGGAAAGGTTTTTTTTTTCCTCATCAGTCCTTGTCTACTGTAAGTTTCTATTTAATCTGATAATATGCCCGTGTTGCAAAATCGCTAGTTGGAGCATGTTATTGTTCATTTGCGTCGCTGTGAATAGTTCTGAAGTGACGAATTAGTATTTTGTATATTCCTGTCATTTATCCGTCACGTCCCTGCAGTGTAAAGGCCTTAAGTTCAGCTCACCGTTTGTGTTCAGTAACTGCACTCTTCATGCACACTGTGAATGAGGACGTGTTGGATAACTGATGGCAAATTCTTCTTTCCCTCTAAACTGTCCACCACCTCATATGTATTTTAAAAAAAAGAAAACGTCACCAAAAAGAGCTCATTTGATAAAGGTGACATAAAACAGAAATCATCATTTAAGCATAGTTTTTACTCTAATTTAGAAACATTTTCATGTTGAACTCCCTGTTGAGACTCATTATGACAACCGTGTATAAAACTCTGAAAACGGGAATCCAGACGGACATATTTGGGTTTTGAGGAGGAGCTGGATAAACAGGACTGTCATCACCAATCACAAATAAGAGTAGTTAACAATATTTTACAGAGAACAGGACTTCGGAAACATGTAATCAGTTCAAAATGTTTTGTTTTTTTTCATAAAATCATAAAGTCATGAGGATTCAGGCGGATTAAAACACAGTGTGTTTTCTGAGCTGCTACAGAAGCTAGAAGGCCTGAAATCTGTCAATCTTTCTTCATCCTCTCGCACCACACCTGTCCCTCCTTCTGTCATGAACAACCTCCACATATTCAAAACCCAACACCCCATCAGTCAACGTGATTCACTTTGCTACGGCACTGAGAATATTTATATACAGACAGACGGATGGGTGCACATGCCGTGCTGACATTTGAGGTTATTCGGCAATAAGGAGGCCGCAGCAATATGTCAGAAAACACAAATAAAATGAAATTGTCACCACGCTGTCTCCTCCTGTTCCCCGTCTCTCTCTCTCTCTCTCTCTCTTTCTGCAGCACCTTCAGCCAGACAGACGGAAAATGAAAATCTTTGCGACTCAAATTGGATTTGCACTGATGAAGGTCATTTCGCTGCGAACGAAGAGCAGAATAATTCACAAAATAAGGATCGATTCTGATTTTTCTGTAGCTCATTCCTTCCTGCTTCAGTCTCTCGTGTTGCTGCCTCACCAGGCGGATGATGTTTACTGTACTGTGTTTCTCTGAACAACCCGACAATGTTTGACAAGCGCTCTACATGTTCAGATGACGGCGCGTCGCCTCGGGGATCACAAATGCGAGTATCTGACATAGTCTTTGGCATTTAAATTGAAGTGAAATGACATGAAACCTTTTAATGGGGATTATATTTTTATATTTTTTTACTGTATCTGGAGATGTTTCTGTGTTGTGTGACTTTTTCCACAAAGTTGTGAGGGGTCAGTTTTCTGAAGTCGCTGCTTTCAGCCGTGGATCATATTTGTAAATGGAGACGACTAAATGTCAGTGGACAGCTACAGGATTATTTACTGGCATTTAATCTGACTTTTTAATGACATTAACAGAAAAGATTCACTCGAAAATAATATTTACTTTGGGGAAAGGAAAATGTGTGTCATTCAACCCATTAATGATTGCTGAAAAAAGCCACAAACGCCCAAAATTTGTGGTAGAAACTGTCAAAGAAAGATAAGATTAACATTCATTTTAAATAACTTGTTTACACTGGGTCAATTGGAACTGAATCAAACACGAATACACATCCTCATAACAAAGCGACTGAACAGGTCGATTGTCCCTGTCACAAATATCACTGTCGCTGAAACAATATGACAGTCGCAGCGTAACAGCAACAGGAATAATGGACCTTTGTCGTACAGTCGCAGTTTGGTTAAGTTTAGAAAAACATTGAGGTCTGCGTTAAAAACAACAACAACAACAACAACAACAACTAGGCCTATTTTATTTCCTGTTTTGCGCTATGTTAGATCAACTTATACGCAGATGATGTCATTTTTTCCACAGCCATTAAACTGTGACGTCAGTATTTACTTCTGAATGAAAAGTTTAAGTAAAAAAAGTTGTCTATTGCCAATTTAACTGTGTACATTTCTAAAAAAAGAAACACCCACGTAAAATTCTTAGAAAGTCAAAAGGATGGAGAGAGTTTTATATTTACAGTTTAGAGCCTAAAGGCCTCTGAGCAATGTTGCAAGAAGTCCATAAAAGTCATACTCGAGCCCAAGAGGGTAAAACTTTGAGCAACATTCCCTTTTACCAGACTGCTGACAAGTGACTCATGTTCAATATATCTGATATAAAAAAAAAAAACAGTTTTGATGTTCTGACGTCTGTGTGTTATGTTGTATCCCGGTTTAAAGCTCCTGTGTGAGGTGTAAACACTTCCCTGGTGCACAGAGCTCGCAGTCTGCATAGCTAGCTGCACAGCTAACCAAGCTAACTAGCTAAGGGCAGCTACAGTTAGCAGCTTGTGATCACTCTGGTGATATGTTGCCCTTTTTATAGTATTCAAACGGTGGCCAGTTCTTAACTTACTGCATCTTCTTTCATCTTTTTTTTATCTTAGCGATAACGTACATTAGAAAAAGTAAAAAGCGCAATAATTTCCTCCAAATTGTAGTTGGGTGGAAGTAAAAATGAAATGTGGTTAGTTACAATTCATCAGCGCCTCTGAGTCAGATCTGTGATTTTGGTGCATAAAAGTAAATACAATTATATTTGACTTAAAACTATGTTGAATTCAATAAAAACACAATTAATGACTCAACATCTCCTTTCATTAAATTAGTGTCAGTTTCATTTAACAAAAGGCTTTTTTGTTCATCTGGGACATGTTTCCTCGGCACCAGTGAGCCAGACTGGTAATTTTTTCTTCAAACTAAATATTCCACGGCTGCCCTCGTGAACTCCATTATAAAGCCCCCTCGTCCCCCCTCTGGGCCACCCTGTGATGATTCCAAGCCGCTTTTCTTTTTTTATCCAAATGCCATTAAAAAAGGGCAGTTGTGGGAGCATCTAGGCGGATGATACAGGCCGGCCTGGGAGGGATTTCAAAAAAAGGCCCCACTTCCCTTCCTCCCATTCTCTCTCCATCTCCGTCTCCCTTTCATCCTCGGGGATTTAGTTCATCCACACCAGCGCTGGCACTGAATACACAAAACACAACACAGCTCACAGGGTAAATAGTTACTGAGGCAGCAATAAGAAATAACACAGATCTGCTCAGTCTGTGAAATTATATAGAAAAGCAGCATTCGATGCGTGGCTTTCAAAACTGGGATGGGGTGAAGAAGAGGAGGAGACAGATAAAGGAGAACAGCAGGGGGGAGAAGACGAAAAGGTGAGATATAAAAGGGGAGGATGTTGTGTTAAAAATACACTGCGAACAGGAGGAGAGAGGAAGAGGAGGGAAAAGAGCCGACAGTCGGTTTATTTAGTGCTACTGCTGGAGCGTGAAATGCAAAACAAATTCCTCCACACGCAGACGGTAAAGTATTATGTTGAAGAAGAAGACGGGAGGTTGAGCAGATCATTCCTGTGAGATCTCCTGGCCTCTGTGCTCCACCTCCTCCACCCAAAACACACCCACCATCTCCACAAATAACGAACAGGATTTTCTTTTTCTTGCTCTGCTCAGCAGCCTTATCAGCTGGCACCAGCAGAAATCTCTCAATGTGGATACAGAGCCTTTATTTATGTAACACTTTATAAAACATTAAGGATCTAAATCCAGTGAAGACACGATGTGAATGAAGATAAATCAAGACAAGAGAGATTAAGTGCAAGGATTTCATTTTGAACTGTGCGCTTTAGGGAGATGTTAAAGTTGGCCTGATTTATGTCGTTATGTTTATGCTGAGAATTAATGTGAAGCTGTGAATGTATTGGACTGCCCTCAGGTTTGTCTGGCAGGCTGCACCGGGCCTGAGG
The DNA here is from genome assembly GCF_900880675.1 of Sparus aurata. NCBI lineage: Eukaryota > Metazoa > Chordata > Actinopteri > Spariformes > Sparidae > Sparus > Sparus aurata. The sequence continues at coordinate 30,433,841 of NC_044199.1, read as the reverse complement.
AGCACAGACGCTTGAGGGTTTCTCCGCACCTTTCCTATGTCGATACTTGCTCCGGGCACAGTTATCTACCCCGACCTCTTGAGGGAGCAGTTGTCTGACGTCGCACAACAATGGCGGCACCCATTGGAAAGGGGAGGATTTGTATTTGGAATAGAGTTGGTCTATGTTTATGACCTGACTTTCATATCAACAATTTCCAGCATATTTGACCAGAAAGGGTTTTGTGGACGACCGAGGGTAGATATTCCACTCAGGGGCGGTTCTAGGGGGGGGGCAACAGGGGCCAGTGCCCCCGTAACTCTGAGTCTGGATCCCCCTGTGGCCCCCCTGACAGGAGTCTGCATTAATAATACAATGACAGATTTCTTGCAATAATTTTGTTCTGAAGGGAAAGGCAGAAATAAAGTGTCTCAGCAGTTTACTACCCAATCAATATTGTTGAAATTGTAAACACTGCTTTGCCTGAATGAGGGCTTTATCCTTTTTTCCGGGTTGTATGTGCCCCCTAACAAATAAAGCCGGCCCCAACCTGGCCCCCCTATTAAAACTGGTCTAGAACCGCCACTGATTCCACTTCAGTGTTGTGGGGAATAATAAACAGTGGCGACCAATCCAGGTGTTTTCAAGGAGACCTCAGGACATTTACAGCGGGTTTTGTGGCGAACGAAACAGGGAGCTATTTTAAGCGAAACACTGTTTTTTCTCAGCAAACCAAGCATTTTTTGTGCTAAGACCTAACCTTTTGTGACAAGAGAAAAATTACAGCTTTCTTTAAAGCCAGCTCTTGCAGAAATATCTACTATCGGCTAGCCAGCGCCACCAGCAGCACACTCACAGACACTCCACAGACAGGTGTGTATGGAACAAACCACTGTGATGCAAATGGAAGAGGGGGAACCAATCTTTAGAAACTTAAAAACACATTGTTTTGCATCTTTTTTTTTTACATACACTTTCATGTTTTCTCTGATAAAGGTTATTGAGGAGGACAAATCTTTCTTTTTCCCAGAAAGGGTTAGCCCTATCCCTCACCACCCCGTGATTTCCGCCTATGGTGGTGACAAACCGTTGCCAATATGCTGGATATGGATGACTGCAGTGATTTACCACTCACTGCCGGCCCTGCCAGTGTTGAGGCATTTTTCTTTATTTCCAGGTTTAACCAAACCTAGAATGTGTGCAGACAGACAGGTTCATAGAGAGACAGACAGGTAGCCTGTTCAAGCTTTGGAAACCACAGGATGTGTTTATTAGAGCCTGCAGCAGCCATAAATACTGGATTTCTTTGTTTTATCTGTCAGGTAATTTAATTTATTGATGATTGTGGGGAGATTTTCTTTTTTTTCAAATTCCCCCAAAGAACCCTTCTAGAATAACTCACCCCTCCTCACTTTAAATGTCTTGTATTTTTATTAGAAGCCTGTGTTAAGGGTGGGAGAAGAAAGGAGTAATATTAAATATTGTCTGTATTCAGAACAGACACACTATGAGCCTTTTTATTAAATGAGAAGGACGCCGTGTCAGACTGTCTGGTTCACCCCCCTTCACACGTCCCTGCAGGCATGTGGTCTGTAAATAAAAAAAAAAAGTTTTAGAGCTCTGCTTTGGATAATCAAATCCCTTTTGTTTATTCATTTTCCAAATATAATTTCCAGCTAAAAGAGGCGTATATCCATGAAATATGCATGATCCCTCCGAAAGTAGGAAGAGAGAAAGAAAACAAACACAAAGACATTGTGTGGTGGAGAAACACAAGCACAAGTGCACCCTTCAGATTCTGCTGGTAACCTTGGAAATGAGAAATAAGGAAAAGGATGTTAATGAGTCGAGTGAAGTATCTAAATTTACCAGACTTTTCCCTTTCCTTGTCCTTTCTTGAACCACCTGCATCTAAATATTCCTCCCTCATCTGCTTTATATTCTCTTAAAAGATGAGATAGTATTCTTTATTTTAAAGCTCACGACTTTTACCTTGTATTTCAGGAGCACTCTTGGGTAAATTATTGGACTTTTATGAACTGGATGCTATTTGTGAGCTTGCACGTCACCACAAGCTGACAAAAAACTATTACTTATATCAAAATCAACAGTAGAATCATACCGTTTCAGCTTTTGATTTCTCTCTGCAGATCATTTTCAGTGGGATGCTGCAGTACCACCCTCTGCTGTTCAGTTTTCACGAGCTATTAAACAGTTCGCTGACTACCTCTGACGCCAAATTAAACAGCGAGATACTTCAACTGAGAGAGAGAGAGAGAATGGGAGGCAGCGGCGTCCCCAGGTAGGGGCCGCAGCACCCCTGATGCAGCTGTGATCTGTATCCTGATAAACCTTTCTTCAATCAGTGGCCTATAAAAATGCTGGAGTGTATCAGAGTCGCACAGACAGAATTGGGAGACGCCGCGCTGCTGCTGTGAGGCTCACTTTACCGTGAAACCGAAGAGGCATTCACAGGAGGAGGGTACGTCTGCGAGACTCATCACAATGTGCTCACAAACGGTAAAAGCATGCAGATGTGGGTTTTGAGCATAGATCACAGAGAATGCTTAAATTGAACATACCATCAAAGCAAAACTAAAGCCGTTCCTGCATATCAAATGTGTTCCCACTTAGAATATAGATGTTGAGGAACCAGAATTCATCACTGCGTTTAAAGATGAAAACAAGACGGGGGGGGGGAAAAAGCACGCTAGTGATGCATTTACACATTTTTTTTTGTCATCAGCAGGAGAGAAGCAACATATGTGCCTCCCCCAACACCCATGTCTCTCCTGGTCCTCCGGGTGGTCTACTGGCTGACACATTCGCTGTTTTATCATCACATCTGCCGGCCTGGCTCTACTTGGTTTGACTCGGCACGGCAGGGATTTGCATTTCCACCACAAATGGGCTACCAGCTTAAAGATGCATCTTAAACTAAACGACACGCTTGTCTCATTTCCTGCGGTACTATCAAAGAATAACTGCTAAAAAAGTGGCTCAGCTAATTCAGTTACAAACAAGTTTCATTTACTATAACTTCTTCACAATAAAAGCCCCCCGTTATTAAGTAATTTAAAAGCTTTTATTATGAAGCAGCATCACAGGAAATGTTGTGGCTTGGCCCTGCTCCGGAGAGGGTCCATTGCTGGAGTGATTGCAATATGAAAAAGACAACCATGTTTCAAGTACTGTCACGGTTTTGGGTTTCAGTTTCCTGCTTTATTTTGTAGGTTTTAGCCTCAAGTGTCCTGTTTTGTGTTACACTTCCTGTCTTTGTCTTTTTACTCTTACCTCCTTTCCTCTTCACCTGGGTTTTCTTTGTTAGTCTCAATGTATTCAAGTCAGTGTTTCTCCTCACCGCTGCATGTTCATTTCTGTTCCTCAGACCTGTTTTGAGCCTGTTGTCTCCCTAGTTTTAGCCCACTGGTTTATTTCGTTTTCACTCTCTTGGATTCCTGTTTTGCTGTCGGCCTTTTGTTTTTGTGGATTCCAACTTTGTTTTACCCAAGCTCGCCTTCAGCTTTTCGACCCACCTGTCTTTCTGTCTACATTAAGGTCCTCAGCTTTTACTAAATCTATGTTACCATCCTGTCTGTCCTCGACAAAAAAAGTTTGCCATGTTCTCGAGCATCCTGCTTCCAACAGCCCAGCCTTCAGCCACCGCGTTGGATGGATACCAAGTCCGCATCAAGGCACCGCAAAATCTGCACGGACAAGATTACAGGAAGAGCAACAGGAAAATCCTCTAGCCTGTCCAGCTTCAGGAAATCTGTGACACGACTGGCAGATTTTTGAATATTTTTGCTGGTTGTCCTGCTTCAGTCCATGACATGTGGGTGCAAAGAAATGTGGGATATCTACCTGCATGTTGCAATGTGCCACTCACCCTCATTACCCAATAATGGAAGCCATGGGGGCGCAGAATGGAGATCAACGTCGCCAGAGCCAGATACATTGAAGAGAGGGGCCTTCAGCATGATGAAAGGATGGTGGGGAATCCTCTTCATGGCCCTGGAAGCTTAATGTCATCACAGCGAGTGCAGTGCTCCACATCTGCACCACTGCTGGGTGAAGACATCCAGTGCCACCACCACCTCCTGTGGAAGAGGATGAACATGGAGGTCAGGATTACAGGGACAGACTGGGAGTGACAGTGTCAGCCCCACATAAGGATCTTTATTCCATTCATTAAGCAGCTCATGAGTTTTTGTATTTGAATTATTTCAATTAACACACCAGGAATGTGAAGGTTTCCTTTCCTTTTGAGGGGATGAGGCTTCAGCAGCAGTCTAGACATGGTGCCTCGAGTATGGCATCAAACCACAGCCTGTTGCTTCACCTCTGTGCATTCCTGTGCCAGCTGGGGGAACTTATCAACTCATATTGAAACAGAATTTTACTGAAAGGGAAGTGAAACAAGTCATTTCGCGGAGGATGTGACGCTAAATATTATAAAAATAAGCATATGGGAAGGTTCTTAATTGCATCATGTGACGTTATTACACGGTTTGCTCACCACAAAGTTTATTTAAAGCTCGTCGGCAGTTAGTCAGCGTTACACGCTCAAACAGCTCATTCTTCTTGCTTGCATGTGTTAATTATTTTTGGTTTACACACCGGTTGTTCCCATTTAGCTACGAACCCCTTTGCAACTGTTCATGAAACACACCGACTGCTCTCGATGCTGTGTCGCTCTGGATATTCCAACAGCGCTCCAACTTACGAATGTCCAGTCAGCGCCAGAGTTCGCTGGTGTTCGGACTCACTTTTTTAGGTAGCACCCTACGTGGAAAGGCTCTCCTTGAAGGCGTTGCAGCTGGTTGTATACATACAAGGTCACGGAGGCAGTCAGAGGTCAGTTCTGGCCACGCTGCATACTTCCCCACAACTGTACACCTTGCCGTTGCTGTCTAAAATGGGCGTGCTTGTCACTGGTCTGTTTGGGAAGATTACAAAAGTTGTCAGACTTAGCGCCTGCAAATCCAACATCAGAAAGATGAGGGCGGGGTGAGGCGGATTCCAACAATCTGACAAGCACTTCTTCAGGATTACCCACACCTTCATAATGCGTGTGCAGAAATAGTAGCACCGTTTCCATTCAAATACGAGCCTTCTTATTCATCCGGTTAAAGTAAATCTCCGGAGGCAGAAACACAACACACATCCGATTGCCGAAAGTGAAGGGGGAGAGTGATGTGTTTGTGACAGCAGGGTGTTAACACTGTCACATCATTCCTGACTGGGCAGCGCTGATTCACCCTCTGACATTCAGTGATGGAATAAAATGGTCGAGCAAAGAGGGAGTGTGTGTGTGTGTGTGTGTGTGTGTGTGTGTGTGTGTGTGTGTGTGTGTGTGTGTGTGTGTGTGTGTGTGTGTGTGTCTCAGGCAGACAGACAGGCCTGAGAGGGAGATAATTACCATCTATAGATTCCCTTCAGACTCCTCAGAGAGACAGACGCAGACTAAAAGAAAGAGACGGGCATAAATTGAAATAGATAAAAGAATTAAAAATGAGGGAAGTGAGGAAGAAGAATAAGTGATCAGGGCAGGGAGAGAGACATCAGTGCTAAGCGCCGAGGTGGTAAGTTTCATTACCCGTTATTAAAAGAGCCACATATTATCCAGGTCAGGGCAGCAGAGAGCCCTACACAGCCAGGCTGAGAGTCCTCTGGGTGCTTTTAAATTTAAATGGGCTGCTCGCAGGTGGCAGGAGATGGAGGGGAAGAGGAATCAAAGGCGATGAGGGCGAAGGCGTACGAGAGTCAGATTACTAATGTCAGGAAACGAGGGAGAAGAGTGACGGCTGAGGTCAGGCAAGAACAGATGATTGACAGCTGCTAATGCTGTTTGTTTGAGAGGCGGCGGGGAAACTTGGGGTGCCTGCTGGAGACCCAGATTGTTTCGAGTTTGTCAAGCTGTTATCACTAAGATGGGATGATAATTGGCTAAAAAAAAAAATTATTATTGAAATAAGACTCGTTTATATTTAAGTATGAGATCTGTGATGCAGGATTGTACCAGCATAGCTCTCCGTTTACTTGAGATGAGCTCAGGGAACTCATCGGAAAAGTGAGATGGTGGATACAAACGACTGAAATGAGGAGCTCAGATAGATTTGCATCGAAAGGAAGCAGTGCCAGCAGAAGGTAAACCTACAGCTGTGTAGGTGTGCATGCCTGCAATAGCTAGTTAACTCAATGTAGCGACATGGCAGAGAGGACAGCATTACCTTGTGGAAATATTCCCATCGTTTAGAATTTTTTTTGGGGGGGGGGGCGACTTTTTGGTAAGTTGTGCCTGGAGGATCAGTGCTTGTCAAAGTTTGATTAAATGTGACCGTGCCGTGACAATAAAACCATTTTAACCATTTAAAAGAGAGTACCTTGGAGTCTTCTTGTGATTTTTAAATCTGTATTTCTGGTTCGAAAGGAAAAAAATTAATAAATTGTAATCATTGTGAGCTAAATGTCAACAGGTTTTTGGATTATCCAAAATACTGCAGTGCAACCTCCTCAAAAAGGTGGTTGAACAGAAGGACAGAGGTTGTGTTCATTTATCTGAGCATGCACAGCTGCCTTGTACACAGCTTAATAGGAAATAGTGGCTGTTTTGGAATACAGACAACAACCATAACATTTTGTGCACGTAAACGTAGTCAGTGTTACTCAAAATCAATCATATCGAAAATGCTGCAGCCAAAGTAATAAGCAAATATATAAAGTGAAGAAACACCTTGTCATAATGGCCAGAAGTTAAATTTGGATGGTTAATATTATTTAGGATATCTTCATCTATTAAAATAAAATAAATTCTGATTATTCAGCCTCTTTTAAACACTATATTGATCCTGCATCTTGAAAAGCACTGATAGCTCTGTTAGTTAGGAGACAAGTTTGCAACAGTTTGAATATAAGTGCATACAGTCTCCATAGTGTAATTTTTGTTGCAACCATATATTCCCATCCAGGCTGCAGTGGAGTGACATTTAGGGGGACAAGGAAACTAAATTCTGGCGACACGTGTTTTGGCGCTTTGACAACGCTGCTGCTGTCCAAGATTCAGTAGTGTGTAGCCATCTGCTCACGCTGCAAAGTGACCTGAACCCAGTGGATGTTGGATGAAAACCAACGCAGCACACGGATACGACTGACAGGCTTTTAGAGGCAGAAAACACAGATTCTCAGTGAGAATTTGCAAAACGTTCCCCCGCCCTGTCGTTTAATGGCTGTTGCTTTTATTAATCGTTAAGAAGGAGCGAAAGCTTTACCTGCGTTGTCTAGGATTCTGAAACACATTTGCAGAAAGAGCAGAACCATTAAAAAAAAAAAAAAAAAAAACTTAAAAGAAGAAGCCATAATTGAGGTCAATAAAAACAAAGGTGGTAGACTGATTTAATGGTCTGACCGCCCCACACATTCACAGCATAAATGTTGTTCCATTAGAGAGAAATTATCTTCCTTTTTTTCTGTGGAAAATAGCAACTTTTAATGACTCATTTCGGGCATAATTTAAAAAGATTTAGTTTAGAAAAAAGCAGATTTCCTTGAATAGAAACAAGAATCTGAATACATGTGTATTGCAGCCGATAAGCTGTGTTTATTTATGACCACAGAGCTGCAATCAGAGCATTGATTCATGCTGCTGCCGGAGAGCAAACTGAGGAACAGGAGGAAGGTAAATTACAAGATACCGTGTGTGTGGGGTCTCATTTGGATATACCTGGGATAAGCAACAGTCTGAAGATATTCTGTGTAGCGTATTAGTGGCTCGGGGTTGTTTTTGAATCAGAAGAGCATTTTTTTTTATTCACAGGGAGGCAGTTTTCAAATCTTAAACTTTAAAATCCTGACTGTTTATAAGGCTGTTTGAGACAAAAATGTTCATGAGTTCGTCGAAATTTGATAGCAGCCATTTTGTTTTCTTGTTTACTACTGCTTGACACAACATGAGAGGTGACTCAAGATGTCCAACATGGAAAATGTGAAAAGTTAACTGAAGAAGCTCTAAATGTGCCCTGCTCAGGATTCAACGACTTCAAAGATACACCAACTAAAAACTGGAAAAACAAAGCTTGTGGTGGCCGCAAGAGAGAAATGCAAGAAAAGACTGGACTGGTGTCAGTCGTCGTCCCGGAAACCAGCGCAAACATACAGTGGAAGGTTTTATATTAGCTAACGGCGCCTGGTGGTAATGATGCCTAACGAGCTGATCCGCCCACCAGCTGCAGACACTTAACAAAGACTGAACTTTTCTAACAAAGCCACACTTTAAATAGAGAATTTCTCAACACCACAACTTTGCAGTTTGTCATTAAACTAAACAAGCACAAGACTGTGAAAGTGCTTAATTAGAAAGGGGCTGAAACAGATGAGCAAAAATCAGGGAGGTTGAAAACTGATATTTAGGGACGATATTCAAATATCGTCATGTCAAAAATTCAAACTGAGCTGAGTTTTTTTCACTTTCTGCTACTTTATACTCACCACACATTTATTTGAATGGGGATAAAAAAGCGGCAACATCCCGCAACCCTCACGGAAACAGCGGAAAAGAAAACGAAATGAAAAGCATTTATTCAAAACTTTTTTTGTTACAATGCAGATTTGGATTATTCGGTGTTTATAGGCTGTTGTATTTTCAGACGTTGTGCGAGAGGATGCTGCATCACAGCTGAGGTAGCCTGTTTTTAAAATCATCTTATCCGCAATCTGACAGAAAAAGCGCTGATACCGATAATCGGAGAATGACTGATAACTGCAGCTGTCGAGCAGATTGATTGTGACTTTCACCTTTTAAATACTTTTTCTGTGCCGAGTTGGAGGCCATGTTGGGCGAGATGATAGAAGTGATGGTAGCTCACTGAGGTTTTCACAAAACCAAATGGCATTTTTACCATTTATCTGTACAACAAACTGCAACTTTCTTGACTTGCAAAATGGTCATTCAAAATCACAAACATCATGTATGTAGTTCATGGCACAATTCAAAAATGTATTTGTCTTTAGCCATCCACTACAGTACAAACTCTAAACAAACGCTATTTTTGGACAAACAACCAATGCTGTCATGTTTTCTTGGGAGTTCAGTCTTTTATGGCCTCCACACAGGAGGCGTTTCAGCAGGGTTTTTAAATCATCTGTGTCGTGTGTTTGACGGTACGCTGAAGCTTCTGTCTTAACTGATCCAGCTGTCTATATTTGAACATGTCATTGCAGTGACGCTGTGTTGAATTCAGTGTGTCGGACACACACAGCGAGCGCCTCCTCTGTAGACACGATGTTAGCATCACAAAACAGAAGCTTTTATTCCCTCCACTTAGTCATTCTGTACACTGAGCGAGTCGGCGCTGTGGATTGTAGGATCACAGCACAATGGAGAAATAATTATCTCAATGGGAGGAGGCAATTAGAGAAACACTTTAAATACAAATGACACCACTGGCTGCACGGAAGGAATTATTAATAAGCCCGCCGCCTGGATCCAGACAATATCACACAAATCATGGCACACGTCCAAGATGGACTGGATTTGGAGTGGTTTATTTGTCCTCCCTGATTCAGCCCAGAGATCGAAATACGTCCTCCAGGCAGCAGGTCAGCGCTAACGGCGGCAGCTCTCTGAAAGACGCAGAGAAAGACTACTCCACCACGAAGCACGAGCGTCTGTGGAGTCTGGGAAAATTGGAGACGATATCTGGAAGATAAACCAGCGACAGACAGTCATCAGCAAGGAGGCACAGGGTTTTTACATGGTAATTCTTCCACCTTGTTTGAGTGTCATTGAAAAAAAAAAAAAAAAATCACATTTCAACTAATTACCTGCAGGGTTGTCTTGAAATTAGATTAATTGTAGCCAAACGAAACCATGATAACGATTATAACTGTGATATCTACATAAAGTCTGAAATAACCTTGTGCACTGTGACATTTGTCTCTTTGTTGGAAATGAATGACACTCAGAGTATGAGAGTGGGGAGGTGGAGAGAGTCTGTTATCAAAAGTGGACAAAAAGAAGAGATGCATTAGTGAATTTTGAAAAGGCAACCGAGTGAACTGGTGAACAAAAGATCCACAAGGCCAAACATCAGTGCTGCATTACTATTTGTGCAAGACTTTCGGTAGCACCTGCAGGTTTTACTAGTTTGTTTTCATTTAAACCTCTTTTTATACACCACTTTAGAGGGAGGAACAATATTTCAGGCACCTAATTCCTCCTCAAACTGGCCAAGATACCCGCTAACACCTGGCTTTTGTCTTTTAATGTGAAAGGGTACAATCCACAATTACTTATTACTGCTTATTAATAAATTACTATTATTTTTGCCCCTTTTCAGGTGTGATGCTATGACATGTCTTGAAGTTCTGGCCACTGGTTCTTTATGCTTTTCAATCTGTTACTGAAAAAAACCCAAAAACAAACGCAAGCTCATCTCCTGGCATTGGTAAAGGAGGAAATTGCCAAATTTTTAAGTGGATTTAACTGTTCGCTTCATAAATGTTGGCTGCCAGGGCCGGTTTCAACAAACCAGTTTCATTGGTTAATGCAGATCAAATGAACAAGTTTTTAAATGCATTATACTGTCAGCGTTACGATAAACACTCACCTGTCTCTTCGCTCATCTTGGTTCTCATGTGCGTGTGCTGCGGACATCAACGCATTTAAGATTGGAAAAGAGTAAGAAAGGAGGATCAAGCTGTAATGACATAAAGGACAAAGAAGGAGAGAGAGAGCTCTTTGTTCAGAGGTTTTTCACACAGCAGCAGAGAACAAACAGCACTGGGAATTTAAACTCCCAGAAAAGCTGTCGTAATCACTCAACGCTAATAACCAGGAAATGAAACTGGACACCACATTAACCCTGCGCTGCACTGGAACGCTCAGCTGCTCTCTGTCAAATTACCACATTAGGCCTTAATGGTCACGGAAACTGAAACCGTCCAACTACAGGAGGTCGAGTCAATATCACACACACCTCCAACACATCAGCTCATTGATAAGTGGACGACTTTATGAACCGTGACCAGCTTCTTCTCATCAGGAACACGGCCATTTAGGTTGACAATTGAAGCAGCTTCCTCTGACCCGTATCCACGTTTCTTGCTTGGCTGCGACCTCTAGTGGCCGGAGTAATTATCACGGCAGCAAAGGCAGAAATCAGGCAAACAAAGGATATCATTGGTCAAAAGTATATTTCCACAAGTGGATATCTGCTGATATCGATGTCCAGCAGCGTTGGTGAACACATAAAATCCTCATTCGTTATATTTTGTCCTCCATGTGACTTTATATCTGACTGGGAGCGTTGGAGGAGCTGATCGTCATGCCCGCCTGATGTTGTTGAATTGCTCTGATTGGGTTCATTTCATCATTTCTCCTTATTTGTTGTGCTTCCATGGTGGTTCAGTAAATCCTTTTCATTTGTCTATTTAGAAAGTTATTCATTGTTTATTTCTGACACTGCTGGGCTGTAAATCCAGAGACTTCACAGAGTGGTTTTTTTTTATTTTGAAAATTAATTGGATGCTCAGTGGCGACTTCCTGTCTGGCTCCGATGAAATAAACGGCCACATCCAGCAGGTGGTTGGGTTAGCTTAGCACAAAAACGGTGTAATCTGTACTAAACTAAATTAGTTTTTTTTTCTTTTTTTTAAATGGTAACAGTGATCCATGATGTTTTTAGTAAGTGTAAATGTTAGCGATAATTAAAGGTTGAATATGTAATATGCTTATTAAAAGCTATATTTTTTCAAAAATAATACATCCACGGGGCGTTTAGAGGGGCGCAGATTAAAAGTAATGCGTTTCCTTGAAAAATTATATTTAGTCTGAAATAAATAATTTAAGAAATTTTGACGGGTTCGACAATGACTTCCTGTTTACATCGTACCAGCCAAATAGCGGCCGGCATTGCGGGTTGCCAATTTCGCAACCTCGGCAAAGCTCGGCACAGCTAGGCTGACACTGGGTAAAATGGCGGAGTCTGCAAGCTCTTCAGAGCCCCAGCGAACGGTGCGTTATCTGTCCCAGCAGCTGAGCGACCGGAGAAGAGCAAAAACCAGAGTAAATATCGGTGAAGCATACGCTCGGTGGACTCAGGTAAAGGATTTCCACGGCATCAAAACACACGCGGAAATGGCGAACTTTCTCCTGGATCGGTAAGCTAACTCGCTTGCTAACTTAGCTAACGTTACCTGTCGGCCAAACTCCTCTGCTATACTTATTTTCATTATATCACGTTGATCCTAGATATGAGAATACTGATCGTGACCCATCGACCTCCACACCCAGTAAACGGAGGAAACGGAGGCGGCTCAATCCTCCTGCCCTGTCCAAACCTGGCAACCCGACCGCTGGAATTACCTTTTTGTTGTTGCGACTGCGATCTTGAGACACTAGATGGCGGCATTCAGCTCATATTCCATATTCCACCTTTAATCACTAAATACAGAAAAGGTTGGTAGTGTCTTTGAGCGCTTTAAAAAACTGTTTTTTCTGCAAACTTATCAGGACAGGACGGAGGCGTGGTTCAAAACCGCCGCAGTCATGCTCCGTCATGTTGTTATCAACGCTGAAACATGACATCATTCCACGATTCACACATTCAAAACACACAAAACTATCACAATATCAAATCTTTAAGAACTCACAAGCAGAGAGACGCCTGCCAACACAAGACCTTCCAATTATTATCCCGTTCTTCTGTGACAGATTGGCTTGTGCCATTTTAATTCCTTGTGACATTGTAAGAATGTCAGCAGGGATTAAAAATAAAGACGACGGCATGAAAGACATAAGTGGGTGTTTTTGTAAACAGAGGCCGTGTGCCAGCAGGCTGCTGCCCAGACTGAAGACAAGCATGGAGGAACACGCCATCAGTCAGGTTTCTGAAGTGACGTTTGTAAAGCTGCTGGTTTCATCTCGGATCGTTACAATTTGGACACGATTCCTCACAAGGGGGGGAATAAATCATGAATCTATAACACATACCAAATGACGCATGATAAAACCCTTGTCCTGTGACTGACAGACTGACAGATGAACTCTTGCGACCCGGCCCAGCAAACTTCCCCAAATTTGATCCCAACAGAGTCAGAGCTTCAGTTTGTGGGAGGAAACGAACTCCAACAAAGTCTGAATTTCTCCTTTTTTTTTCCCCACCCGAGGTGCTTTATCCCCACCTCGCTGCCTCTCCACTGATGAAATGCAATATTTGGCTTTTATAAATGACTGACTGAGCTTCTTATTGTAACTGACTTTCACACTTTTCTCACTAAACCTCCAGAAACTTAATCTAATTTTCCCTTCTGCAGAGCTGCACACACACACACACTCGCAGGCTTCTCTGGACTTTTTTATTTTTCCAGGAGCTCAGCTGAGAACAAAAAATCATGAGCCTGTCAGAAGTGTCCTCTGTCGAGTATTTTTGGACCAAATTGATATAATTTAGCACATCCATTCTTCAGCCAGAGAGCAGATACTCCACAGAACATGTGGCTGAAAATGACTTTGATTTGCCAGCTGAAAGGAGAATCCGAACCTCCACTCATGTCACTGCTGCTTTAATGTCGCCGAACAACCTCTTTCATCAGAAGTTTTCCGCTCACTCCATTGTTCGGGCATGAACGTGTGAATCTCAGACATATCTACACAAGGATACTCGGTGCTGTCATGACACCTGCTCCAGTGACACCAGGCTATTCTTCCCATTCCCTCTATCTGACGCTCCTACGTCCACGACAGACATTTTTTTGAGTCGAGAAGCCGCCCGGACAAGGCTAAGTTATTACCTACCTTGCTTTCTGCCGCGTCATCGGCACAGACAGCAGGGAACACTTCAAACAAGGTGACTTATTCGTCGAAATGAGAGTTCGTACTTCCGTCAGGCTACACAAATACTGGAACATGTAGTTTTCTTTCATACACATTTACCACAATTCTTAAACTACGGAAGAGGATTAGGGCCACACATGAATTTTTTTTGTAGTTCTGACTTTAAAGTCAGAATTCTGAGATTAAAGTCAGAATTCTGAGAAAAAAGTCAGAATTCTGAGATTAAAGTCAGAATTCTGAGAAAAAAGTCAGAATTCTGAGAAAAAAAGTCAGAATTCTGACTTTAATCTCAGAATTCTGACTTTTTTTCTCAGAATTCTGAGATTAAAGTCAGAATTCTGAGAAAAAGTCAGAATTCTGAGAATAAAGTCAGAAGTCTGCACATGTAAATTTTTTTTGAGTTCTGACTTTAATCTCAGAATTCTGAGAAAAAAAGTCAGAATTCTGACTTTAATCTCAGAATTCTGACTTTAATCTCAGAATTCTGAGAAAAAAGTCAGAATTCTGACTTTAATCTCAGAATTCTGAGAAAAAAGTCAGAATTCTGAGATTAAAGTCAGAATTCTGAGAAAAAAGTCAGAATTCTGACTTTAATCTCAGAATTCTGAGAAAAAAGTCAGAATTCTGACTTTAATCTCAGAATTCTGACTTTTTTCTCAGAATTCTGACTTTTTTCTCAGAATTCTGACTTTAAAGTCAGAACTAAAAAAAAAATTCACATGTGGCCCTAATCCTCTTCCGTATTAAACAATGGCTTGTGAACCACTGGAGGAAGAACGTGAGCTCCCTCTAGTGGTATATTGAGGAATCCTGGAACTATATTCTGAAAATAAAATAATATTAGAGAATCAAAATACTGAAATGTTTCGACTGTATCATATTTTGTATTTCGGTTACATACATGATATGAAGCAAATTCACACAAATTCCTCACAATCATTTACCAAAAAAGGAACTTTTGTACAATCCATAGAATAACCCGGAATATCTGCAACACCAAAGAAAGAGAGAAAATAAATAAATTAGACTTCATTATCTTCCACAGCCATTTTACATTTTAAGACTTTTTGAAAATCAGTATTTCCAATGGTTTTAAATACACAGTATGTAGAAATTTTAAAGTGATTTTGGAGTGACGATGGACTCTGATGGTAATATAGTACGTAGAGATAGAATAGAATAGTCTTTATTGTCATTGTACAGGAGAGTAGAATGAAATTGAGGATAAAATCGAACGTTCAACAACGACTACAAACGTGGCTCAAACAGAAACCAACAGCGAGACGCTGATGCCTTTCAGACAACTAGAATTTGGAAATTTCAAATGACCTACTGGGAAAACTGACATTGAAATGCCACTTAAAATAAAAGTCATGAGTCGTTTTTCTCTCCTATATTGATGCGTGCACTGCTGAGGGTTCACTCCTGTGTGTACACTTGAATAAAGAATTTTGTCACGTGCAGGCAAGTTTTTTTTATATTAAGATTTGCGTCACACACCTGGAGCACCTAGAGTTTAAAAATTCTGACTTCTGACCTTGAATGCAGCAGAACATTAGGAGAGTATTTTGAGCAGTTCTGTTCTAAGTGAAGTTGACAATGCAAAACCTTAAGAAATATGACTCGATGTCACTCATGATGGAGGTGTCTGGAGAGCCTTCACATTAAAAGTTTGACATCCAGGACACAGTGTCCCTCAACTTTGACTGCTTTTGGAGCATCAAACGTGTAAACGCATGTAATACCTCACAGCACCTTCTATATTGTATAGTGTAACTGTAATATCAAAATTATTATTTTTTAATTTGTGTTAAATGTAGTGTTTCACTGTTAAAAGAAAGTTGCCAAGCTCAGCAGCCGGACTCATGTTAGAAGCATTGTCGGTGACGAGAACCAGGGCGTGTTTCTCTATTCCCCACTCGCCTGCCATTGCTTTGAGAAACTCACACATATTTGCGCTTGTGTGGCATCATCCACAGCTCTCGTCTGAAGTACGTAGGACATAAGCTTCCATTAACTGCTGACATAATGAGCTGTAACGGTCACATATGAGACTGTAGCTCTGGATGTCCAGGCATCGCAGGTTATTGCTACCCTGTGAGCAGAGTTGAGGGGCACTTGCACGGAAAGGTTTGTCCCCTTGTAAAGATTTGGAATCGATTTAAGTGTGAAAAAGCTCCGGGATGGAATAACATATCTTGGCTCCAGACTGTGGAACATGTAGCGGAAGCCAGTAAGACCTACCTCTTCATGCAGAGTCCTGCGCCCGCTGCTCTCAATCCAAAACCTGCGCTTCCTTTTTACAATGCAGATAAACGCATTTCTGTCAAAGGTTATTTGTGTTTCAGAGATAAAGACAGGGAACACATATGTAGTAATAGCTGTTCAAACTATAGCTACTGTAGATCCTCCTGTTCAAACATCGGGAGGATTCAGCCCGTCCTCACCAGCGGCCAGGATTCTCATCCAGTCGCTCGTCAAATCCCTCCTCACACCGCTTCCATCCATCTGGTGTTCAACCTTCCCAAGTTCTCCCACAATGCTCCTCTTTTATCTACACTGTTCTCCCTGTTGGAGCTTTAAAAGTTCAAGACTCTGGTTCGACAAAATACTCCCATCAGCAGCGGTGGGAAAACACAAACATTAGCTGACATTTTCTCTCGTCTGCTCAGAGAAAAATGAAGCTGCATTTGGATGGAAACCTGCTTTAGTCTCAACAATTGTTCATACACGTTGTGCATTCGGAACGAGTCAGATTTGATGCTTAATCACTCAATTTATTCGACTCCAATTTCCTGCATGTTTACCCTCAAGCTTACAGAAAGTTCCAAATTAAAAAGTGAGTTCATTATCACCCAATACTGATTTATTATCCTACAGAAGCGCCAGAGGAGCAAACTAAGCACGGAAAATTGACATTGTTGAGTCACTGACTTTGACCGGCCCCCGGCTTACTGCCGATCACGAACCCTGAGCCATTATTCCTTCTCTTTTACATAAATGTCAGCCAGGCAGAATGAGATTCTCTCAGACCGGAGGATGAACTCTTAACCCGCCTGTTTATCTGAATATCAACAAGACAGAGGGCGCAGAGAAGGAGAGAAGGGAGGCGAGGTCTCTGAGAAAATAAGATGATTCCCCCGACAACTCTGACGAAACTTCAGAAAGACTTTTGAACGACTTTCACCGTCGGTTCGGTCAAAAGTTTAGGATTCAACACTGAGGTTTTGTAGCCGACGATTGCACTGACAGACATATCAGATGAAGCTCTGTCTTCTTAACACGAGGATTAACATGTCACATCATTGATTTTTTTGTGGTTCCCGGGATGATCTAAAGATGTTCCAACGCTCACTGTGAAGGTCTCTGCCAAGATTACTCTGTCCAGTTTCTGTTGTAATAGTTTCATGTTGAGTGTCGGAGGCTTCGTCAGCAGCGGAAGTGACTTTCATGTCTGACAGCAGGTTCAAACTGCTGAGCTGAAAGTCTCAAGTGGACAAACCAGGTTCTGTTCTGGTGTTGCATAAACCCCGCGTAACTACGCAGGAGCAAACTCCATTAGCTGTCTGATGTAGCTTATGTGGACACCTGAACATTACACGGACACGTACCTGTTGCTAAAACGATCTCGACCTTTCTGTTTTTAGGCTTTTCACCAGAGATGCACTGATCAAACGTGACAACGAGATAAGAAAGTAGAGAAAAGTAGCCAACTAGTGTAAAATAACACGATGCTGTGGGATGGTTTTCCTTGTGTCTTCCCCATTTAAGAAAAAAAATAAAATAAAATACAGATTAAGATTCTCAAATCGAAACGACAGAGAACCTGCTGATGGCTCATTTTCCGCCCTGAGATCGCGACGGACAGAGTTGTAAAGCGAGCGGCTACTCGATCAAAAGTAAATCTCCACCGCATTCAGAGGTTGCTGGGGTTCATCCATAATTCATTCGAGAAGATGCCGAACAGATTGAATTGTCACAACGAGAGAGGAATGAGCTTCTCTCTCTCTCTCTGAGCGTCCACAGCAGGACTGGACAGAGCGGAGAAACGAGGGGAAAAGATGCTAATACGTGTCAGGATCATGTTTGGGGAACAGCCTCGAGTCCCCGCGTCAGCAGATATTCAGCCTGGTTAAGCTCGCCGGGGAGGTTCCATCAGTGCGGCCGCGTTGCTGACGCTGAACTTTGACCTCTCTGTGGATGAGGGACGAGTGAGAAAAGAATCAGCTGCATGCATATTTGTTTTTTTTTTATTGTGTTTATTAGATTTAAGAACTTAATATCAACAGAATCCCTTTCACTCCTCAAATCGCTTGACTTCTCACCTAATATGCTCTCCCTCTCTCTAAATACTCCTCTATCCCTTTCCCAACAAAAGAAGTAATTTGCTTGGCACTCACTCTCGAAGGCTTTGGATTTAATTTATCCGTTGCTTTGGACAAAAGTTTCTTCCTACTGAATAAACCATCAGTTTTAAATCGTTATGCACCTCCGCACGACCTTACAGGGCAACAACGTATTGACACACACTGAAAAAATATGATGCAATGTATATTAGGACGATTCTGGTCTTTGTTTTGGACACAATGCATTCAATCTGACTAGACTTAGCCCAGTAGACAA
The DNA here is from genome assembly GCF_900880675.1 of Sparus aurata. NCBI lineage: Eukaryota > Metazoa > Chordata > Actinopteri > Spariformes > Sparidae > Sparus > Sparus aurata. The sequence goes on along the minus strand of NC_044199.1, from coordinate 30,415,405 downwards.
ACAAAGAAAGAATTGATCATTTCCCTAACTTAATATTCTTACTGGCATGAGCGGAGTCTGTGTGTTGAGGTCTTTGTCTGAATAATCAATTGAAAGAACCCACTGGGTGAATGCGCTGTCAGGATGATATAAACAGTTTTCACTGGCTCGCAAAAAGTTGACGTGAAAGTTGATAATACATGGGTATTTTTGGCAGGGCAGAGAGATGTTGAGAAAAAACAAAATGTACAAAATGTCGGTGAAGGTTTTCAGTCATCCAGGTGATGGTAATCAAAAGTGCTGTATCGTAGGAAACTGGACGTGTTTCAGGTTCTTGAAGACGTTTCACCTCTCACCCTTCTTCAGTTCCTGTATATTTCCCCTGAACCAAACCAAACTGTGACTGCAAGACAGCGCAGGTAACATCCCGAAAGTCAGAATGCCATTCTATGCAAACTAATTGTCAGCACGCTTTATTTTGAAAGTCTAGTTGGACTTCGGTGAGCTCATATTATAACACCGCTGTTTTTCATCCCCCTCTCTCTGTCCCTACTTAACTACATAATGCACTACATATCCCATGGATATTATCTATTTATTCATATCAATAAAACATATAAATGCATCCAGTACATCCCTCAAATAGGCACTCTGCAACTATCCTGTGTCGTTTCCTGTTTGCTTCCTGTGCAGTCTAAGCTAATATACACATCTAATATATATCATATGGGTGCACTTACCCTGTTTTTTTTTGTTTTCTAATTTCTTATTGGTGGTAGTGTTTTTAATGGGTATTTCCATTGTATTATTTTTCTATTTTGTCCTCTTGTCCTGTGTTTAATCTCTGTATCTATCACCCAACCGCTGCTGTAACAGGTGATTTGCCCTAGTGAGTGATCAATAACGTCACGTCTTATCTTAAAGCTTCACGTGCAAAACTGACGCAAGAGGGAGTCTTACAGTTTGAAGATTAATGGCTCTGACTAAACTGCTGCATTTGACGAGTTGGGAGTGAGAACGTGTTGCACAGATTGTGAAAAAACATATATAAATATCATAACTTATCATATATTGATCATGTGTTTCAGTTGCAGAAGTGATGTAACTTGAACAATGAGCCAAGGGAAGTTAAAAGCTTGAGGAACAGAATGTGGGAGAAACATTTCCTTTCACAATGTTGAGAAACAAATTCATGACCAAAAAAAGTCCCTGCATGCTTCTTCTCCTCTGGCTCTAATATGATGTTTCCTGTAAACATCTAATTAGATATTAACCTCCCACATAAAAGATATTTAACCTCGCGTAATTGGGGAAGTTGGGTATTGTGAAGCCGTAAACACTAACCGACCCTGAAGACCTTCTTTTTGTGTTGTCGGTTTCTGGTTTTAGTCGAAAATGCAGATGTACTGCTCGTAGCCAATTTCTTTTTTTTTTGGACACACCAATCAGTGTTCCTGGAGGTCAAGGTTCATGCTGGACACAACGAGTGTTTATTCAGCGTGTTGTTCGGCGCTTTAGGACCTGAAATGAGGTTTTTAGACGAAGAGAATATCTAATGACAGCGAGGTCAGAGGTCGAGTCCATTAAAATTTTAGCCACATAAAACTGGCCCGTCTTTCCTCCATAAAGGGCACATTCAGTCTGACATTTTTGTATCTCCTCACTCAGTCCATGCTGATAGTTTTGATTATGAAACCCCTCGAGGCTGATTTGTGATATTGAGCCGTGTAAATAAAATTGACTTGACGGATTTTAGTGACAAGAAAACGACCCGATAACTCAAATCTCAGCGGCAGTTACGTCCGAGAGAGGTGTTATAAAGGTGCGGTGCAAATAATTTGACTCACTTTATATGGCCCACAGCTGCCGTCACCTAACGTTATCAATTTACATATGTGTATGCACCATCTGTCTGCAGAGTTGCCCTTTCCAAATGCCACGAAAGGTCAGAAAGCAATAAGTCAAAGTGCCGGCGTGCCTGGCGAGAGCGTCGGAGTCTTGCACACTTTCTTAAGCATCATCTGTGCGTTTCGGCACAAAACGGTAAACAGAACACGGGGATTGATCTGGATTTAATCATTAAGTCGTTCGGTGGTTTTCTTGTCACTCTTTGATTTAAGAGCGCGGACCTGTGAGGCAACTTCGCGCCTCGACATTTTAATGCACAGCACTTTGAGCTATAAAGGGGTCGGCGGCGTTCAGACACATATTGATGCTCTCTGTTTGCTTTTTTATATATTTGAATCGATACTGGGCCGGTGTTTCTCTATGAGTGATGAAGCCGGCGGTCAGGTCATGATCGCTTCCTGTTGAGGCACTACAACTCAAACTGAAGGCCTGGCTGCTGGGAAGGAAAAGAAAAAGTTACTCCTGTGGAACCTAGAAACTCTGTGTACGCTGTATTTCCCATGAATCAGATTTAATGTGTTTGGGTACAGTTCTCACAATTGGAGTATTTTTTTCTTCATATATCGTGACTGTAGATTGAATCGGTGAGCGGCAGCACAGAAAGCATGTTTGCTCTCCTGTTTTCTCACTCTATTCAACTCAAGATGTCAGAGACGTCGTTTGGTTGTATCCATTGTGTGAAAACAGAACTGTCTTCTGCTACAGATGCTATGACAGAGTAAATCCAGCTCGTGATGGGCATATATTCGATATAATAAACTCTATATCTATAATCAGCAACAACAAATAAACCTGAAGTCACGGTCAAACAGAGGTTTACAGAAGAAATATGAAAATGTTATATTATTGCACGATGAAAGGAGTTCAGAGAAGGACTTTCGGTACCTGTATTACTTATTACCTCCTATGAGGTCATGTTTTCAGGTACTGATAACTCCAAACTCGGATGTAGGACGGTCTCAGCCCGGAACAGACCCCTTAAACTTAAAGAGACAGATCCAGGATCTTTTCTGCTGATTTCTGAGGGAATGAAGGAGGCTGACATCTGTGAGTGAGAACAATGTGATGCTGATGAAGGGGGCTGTTGGGGCCTTGGTGGAGGTATGCGCTCTACTAGGTGCCATTCTAGTGTCTAAAGGCATAACTGGAGGTGGCCTGCAGACGACAAGAGATTGTGGAGAGGAGTTTGCTCTATTGAAGATGGCTAAAAATATCAGATTGCACATAAGAAATGTTTGTAGCGCAGCCATTAGAGTAAAATATGCCACATCACTAAAAAGTATGTCCATCTAACAGCTGGCTGGTATCTGAGAGAGTATTAGAAGATACAAATCTAGATATAGCAGACTTAAATATGTTTTATTTGATACTGGATTATAGTTTGAATAAAAGTTAGAGGTATGCTCTCTATTGAGCGCCATTCTAGTTTGTGATTATACGTGAGAATGATTTTTTTTTTTATATAGGTGACAAAATGCTTCATATTTGTACTGCACAGACACGATGGTGGATAATTATACCGGAGAGCAGGGTTTGAATCCTGAGTAAGAGTAAGAAATTGGTTTTTTTGAGTGACATTCCCCACTCATCAGATACTGACGCCGACCCGACCTACAGTACCAAAGCGTCAACAGTTGAATATCCTTCTGTGGCTCCAGAGGGAGCTGTCGAAAATGTGTCAATGGTTCATGTGTTTGTGATAATTGTTGTTTTTTTTATTGTTTTGTGAAGCAAACAGCTCCACACTGTGTCTCCTCAACACTGAACATCACCTGTCAGATCGAGCAGACCTGCGCTCACAGGTAGATCAGCCTCAGACTGCGTCGCTGTCTCTCCACGGACGGCGTGTCATGGTGTCGAGACGGCTTATCAGGCCCCCACCCAGAAATGGTTTCCACACAGAGCGGACCTGTTTGTCCTTTCACGTTCCACAGTGTCAGAAAATGAGACAGTGGTGGAAATTTCCCATTCCCCTCCGTGACAGGCACGATAATTGGCTTTCAGTCACATTCAGTCTGCTGCAGAAGCAGGTGGTTTTTTTGAGGGTTGTAGTTTTCATAAAGTGCTGTGTCACATCTGCTGAAGAGGAGTCAAAAAACGTCATGTGTGGAAGACAATGTGACTGGATGGACTATAAATAATTTATAGAACCTTTTAAAACAGCCACAACCTGCTTTACAGTGACAATGAATCATAAAATAGACTATTAAAAACCATTAATAAAGCCCTGCTGGAGGATCTGAAGCAGCAATCGGGCTCACATCTATCTATCTATCTATCTATCTATCTATCTATCTCCAATCTTCTGGTGGAACACATGTGAACTTATTTTGGAAAAACGTAAAAGAAGAGAGACAAATAATTTAATGATCCAGCTTGAATTGTGTCATGAATCACACACACGATGTTTGTCAATATAAAATGTAATTTTCCAAGTCAATGAAGTCATAGTTAATTTATTATTCAAGTGATTATGTGAAAGCGCTCAGTAAACTACATCATCTCGCTCAACACATACAACACCAACACATGTGATTCACATGTAAAAAATTCAATTTCTTATGGTGAAATTTGCATTTGTGAAAAAAAGCAAATCACTGTGAAAGTGAATATTTTACGATTGGCTTATCGTTTTTACATGTTGAATTTTAAGCTCACATGAAAATGTGGGAAGAAAATGTGTGATGTTTCCACGCGTGGAAATTCTAATCTACAGGGGAAAAAAATGCCAATCACATTGTGAATGCATGCGATTCATGTGTAAAAATGTCAAATTCATGCGTAACTTTTCTTGTAGCATATTAAGATTTCAATTCAAATGTGAGGCTGTGATTTTTAAATATGAAAACGCCAATTTCACATGACATTTTCTTAAAGGAGAACTTCGGTAGATTTAAACATGCAGCTTCATTGCTCAAGCTACCCTTGACTTGCCAGTACCGAAGACGCGAACAAATTTGGTCCAGCCATTACAGAGCTCCATGAACGGAGACTTAGCATTGAACGCTAACAGCATGGGGTCAGAACTTTACACTGTGTTTTAAGCGTCTTAACATGCTCCGCATCTCACACCAAAAGCTATGCAACATCTGCAGACACCTTAGCACACAGCACTGTAGCGTGTATGACTCAAAATGAATAAAGAAGTAGTTAAAACAGTGTGTTTGTGCAAGGAGCTACTTACCTGTTTGTTGACATCCGTGTCTTCCGGTAGCTAGCCCAAACTAGTCGATCCGTCGAGCGTGCGCTTACTCCCTCACTGGCGGAGACGGAAACGTAATCCAGCATTTTCGTGTACATGTTCATAATGTACATGTCCATGTTACAGCCTGTCATGAGCCATGAGCCTTACAATAGCCTGTTAAGCCTGTTAAGTGCACACTCGATGGATATGCTAGTTTGGTCTAGCTACCGGAACACACGGATGTCAACAAACAGGTAAGTAGCTCCTTACACAAACACACTGTTTTAACTACTTTTTTATTCAGTTTGAGTCATACACGCTACAGTGCTGTGTGCTAAGGTGTCTGCTGATGTTGCATAACTTTTGGTGTGAGATGTGGAGCATGTTAAGACGCTTAAAACACAGTGCAAAGTTCTGACCCCATGCTGTTAGCGTTCAATGCTAAGTCTCCGTTCAAGGAGCTCTGTAATGGTTGGACCAAATGTGTTCGCGTCTTCGGTACTGGCAAGTCAAGGGTAGCTTGAGCAATGAAGCTGCATGTTTAAATCAACCGAAGTTCTCCTTTAAGGGACAGCACATACTTTTGGACAATCTTTCCTTGAATGCACTCAAAGTGTCGCAGACAACATTTACCATTTATTAATGATTATTATAAAGTGTTAACGTCCTGTGTTAAAGTGGATAGGTGTACATATATCGTCACTAAGAGTGTGTTTTCAGACAGTGGTGTGTTTAAAAAAATTAATAAATAAAAAGCTTTTTAAAAAGTTGTTTGGAGTACTTGACAACTTGCGCTGTAGTCTGAGTGTATCAATAAATGTTCCGAATAATTCTGCAGGCTCCTGTAATGAGATTAAAAATATATTTTATAATACAGTTGGCCAAGGCCTCTCATGTAGTCTGTTAACACAAAGCAGGGCAGAGTTTTGAGTGCAATGTTTTGCTTCCAACTGCACTAATAGCTTGATAGTTGTTGACCTCTCTAACATTTTGTCACCATATTGTGTAAATCGTCTTCTTTCATTACACAAATAAGTCTAGGTGCCAAATAAATACTGTGAAAGTATCAAACTCAATCCAAGGCGAGCTGCGTACAGCCTGTTCTCAGATACTGTGGCTTCAAACGATCCGTCAGGACTTCTGTAAGGTTGTGACATCACGATGATGAAGAACTGTGAGAACTGACCAATCAGAGCAGACTGGGCTTTTCAGGAGTGCAGGCCTTAAAGAGACAGGAGCGTTGAGGGTGAACAGAGGTGCTGCAGCAATGGACATTATGAACATTTTAGTTTTCTTATTTTTAAGATTAAAGAACATTAACATTTTCTTTCATTCTTCCTTCATTATTCTTACTTTATCTCTTCTGTTTGAGAGGCTGCTCATTCAAACCGTGATCACCTCCTCTCCGGATACGTTCCCGCGGACCTTTCTGTGCTCAGAACACTCTGATCCGCTCACTTGTCGCCTCCTGTGTTTTATTTTTTACGACTTTAATCATCTCTGTGACCGACGGCGCTAAAACACATTTTTTTACTAAATGTTGATCTGGTAATCATTTCATCTGACAACACACAAGCCGGGGTAGCTTTTAGCCCGCTGTGATTTATTCATGGCTGAAGTAATACTGCTCTTCAGTGTGGCCCATTTCCTCCGGTCTCATGGGATGTCATATAACGCTCAGCTTGTCACACCAGCTCAGAGAGAGAGGAGGCGCAGGGACAACTTTGAATACATTGAGAGACCACTTTACATGTTATTGGCTCTTAGAAGCATTTCCCTGATGATATAAACCTCTAAATTGCGAAGTGAAAAACCTGTTAATGTTTCTGCGCTCCATCATCTGCCACTTTTAAAGTCAATCAGTCAGCACACAATCAGTATTCTCGTCCACTCATGAGCCCTACGTGGCTGAGGAGAGACACCAGGCTGTTACGCTTCCTGTCAGAGATATCCATTAAAGAGTCTTTATTGGACCCGGGTCCATTACCAACAGAAAACGTAATCCAATTGTCTTTCCTCCTTTAATATTTTTTTATAGGGTCCTCTCTCTCTCTCTCTCTCTCTCTCTCCGTCTCTTCCTCTCTTCAGTATTACATCCTCGTCCTCGCTCGGCTATTAGGGGAGCATGATGAGGCAGGGAGTTTGCACATGAGAGCAAATACCACATTAGACAAAATGACAACAAACAAAGAGCATCATTAGTAAACCTGCATAAAAACAGACGCCTTCGCATTTAAGTGGGCTTTTAAAGAGCTCTCTCTCTGGATTTGCTGACTCGCTGCGTCCCAAATTAACTCTCACAACTCAGAATGTGGCCATCTAGACTGCCGAAACAGGTTTCTGGTTCCAGGCACAAGATGTTGGAACCTGTTGCAGTGATTTGTTCACATTCAACCACATGAGCAGCAGATGTTGGATGATGAAGCGTGGCATACCGGTTCATCCCAAAGGAGCGGGATGGGGTTGTTCTTCAACAACACACAGCGGAAAACATTTCTGTATGGATCTGGTGTTGTGCCCAGGGGTAAAGTCATGTTGAAATGGGAAAGGGCCTTCCAAATATGTTGAAACAATCTTGGAGGTACATCGAGGAGCAGAAGCACCAAGAACTAATGGCGACAAAGACGACAGCTGACGGCTAACTAGCTCATAAGATCTGTACCTGTGTGAGAGGAAATACCTCTCCATACCACCAGGTGGTGGTCAATATTTAAAAAGTAAAACCTGAAGATTCGTGACTGTTGAAATACTAACTATCGGGATAAACCAGCATCATTTTCGCACCAGTCATACTCATATAGCGACTTCTAATAGAGAATATGTCCGATAAAATGTTCCACATGACACTGGCAAAGAGGCAAAGCCAAAAAACAAAGTAAACCACACTAAATAGGTAAAATCATGGCGATACAGCGACAGGCTCAATCAGACTGATTTCCGCTGCAGATTCAACATGCAAAGTCAGCTACAAAAGCAACTGACAAGGGCTGACTAGTGCCGACACAGCGGGATGCATCGCAAAATCGAGGGCTACAGATGCTGACCGACGGCCTGGTGCGTCAGGGACCCATCGGCCTGCTGCAAATCAAGTATTTTTTCTTTGGCATGTTTTAATAGTGGGACCCTTAATGATGTGTTTTTGCTAATGATTTAATCAACTGCCACTTGGATCCTTACCACTTCTGAAAGAGTATGTCTTTAAACTCATATCAGCTGTTTTATTTTGAAGATTCTTACAATTTAAAAAAGGGAGACTCAACCAATTTCACGTACAAATTTCAGGGTAATTATTGTGGAAAGTGCCACTCAATCTAAAGAACCAGCTGTATAAGCTCTAGTCTATGAAAATAACCCTTACTATATTGTCACTTACTGTGTTTTTTTTATTGGTTGGCACTTGTAGGATCCAGTGTTTTTTTTTTTTTTTACTTGACTATTTCTATGCACAAAACAGTCAGGCTCATTCTCAGCTGCCTTCTTTTTCTGACACTCCCCAGCTATACAAAATTGCTGGAATCCCCCTTTAAACCTCAGTTACAGTTATAATGTTTGTGCTGTTGCCTCAATAGTTGAAAAAACAAAACACCTGAACAGGTACAGTGACAGTTTGTGAAGGAATTTCAGTGTCAGCCCTCGTGAGTTATATCCATTTGTTGACTTCTGTCTCCCCCTTGTGGTTAAAATAGGAATCACATCCTGGTGATGTCAACAGATATGTGCGAGTTCGTGTGGACTTGTGTTTATCAGAGGAAGATGAGCCAGTTCACTGAGGAGTCTTTAAGTTGTGAACATTTAACTGTAACATTAGGCTGCATATTAATACCGTCTCTGTCTCACCAGCCTGGCCCAGAGAGCCGATCTCACGGTAAAGCGTCTGTAAATGTGGATATCTCGTGCGTCCGTGTCCATTAAAGATTCATTCAACAAGACGTCGAGCTGATAAAAATCACTGTAACGTTTTCCTATTGGTCGATGATACAAATGTACTATTTATAGTTTCTGTTTTGTAGTTCAACTGAGGGCGACGCCACCTTTAACTCCTATTCATAGTACAAAACATGACACCGAGTGATGCAGGAAGAGCCGTTAGGATACTGATGTTTCTTACAGCCAATGGAGTGCCAATATTTATACGCTGGTACCGCCTTCCTGCGAAATTGGCCAATCGGCGTCCAGGACGGGAACTTCCGCCAAAGACACGGAGCATGTCCATTGTACGAGGTGTTCTGAAAGAGTGCCGCGATTGTTGAGGTGCAGGCTGTTAAATACGAGATTTCTCCAAAGTTGTGTCATCTGTTGTTGCCGGTTGTCGCCCTTTAACTCGGTATCGTATGAGTTTGTTGTCATATGCGAGTCTTGCTGAAACGTAGTGGTTTGTTGCGGGGACAAACGGCGGCGGTCTCACCATAGGAATTTGTTCGTTAGCGGCAGCTCAGCCACCTTGCGATTCTGCTAGCAGTGGAGCTAGCTGACGTTAGCAGCAGCTGTTTTGCGGTGTGAATCTACCGGAGGTCGGTATGAATATGTCTGTTAACAGAGGTTGTCACGTTTCGAAGTAAGTCGCCGGTGCCGGGATAAAACATCCAGGGCTGTTAGCTCGCGAACTAGCCACTTAGCCGTGCTAGCTAACGCTACCGGATTGCCTTTCACAAAAGGGCAACGCGTGAACAAGAGACTTCTTAGCTAACATAACGCTGGCTTTTTGCTGATTATTTTATTGTTTTGATCGCCACGCAAAGAGCACCACAGTCGTACAGAATGAATGGGTTCAGCACAGAGGAAGACAGCCACGATGGACCGCCTGCTCCGCCGTTTTACGGGCAGAGCTGCTGTCTGATCGAGGACGGAGAGCGCTGCGGCCGGTCAGCTGGAAACGCCTCCTTCAGCAAGAGGATCCAGAAGAGCATATCGCAGAAGAAACTCAAACTGGACATCGACAAGAGCGTAAGTAACATAACAAGACAATCGTGCTTTGTTTTGACACAGAAATCTGTGACTGTGAGTGGAAGATGATCGCTGAAAGTTAGCTTGGGGAAACTTCAGACTCCACAGCTGTCAGCTAGCTAACGCGAGTTAGCTTGACGGCGTCAGTTAACACGAATAAACAAAAGAGCACATAAAGATCTTCATCTTGTTGTTGGTGTTACATAAGCTGTGATTTGAAGGTGTTGTCTGAAACTGAATCTGTTCGCAGTCGGTTTAAATCCCCGGCTAACGTTAGCTGTGTTAGCTAGCTACACGGACGACGTGCAGGACAACATCAACTTCCAGCAACAGTTTCCTCCAACACGCCTCCGCCGCTGCTGCTCTTCATAAAATGGCTGTTGCCAGGGAAGCTAACCATGTTTTTTTTTTTTTTTTTTTTAAACACCAGCAATCTCAAAGGGGCCTCATTTAAAACTACCAGCAGTTAAACGTTGGTCGAAATACTTCAGATTACACACACGTTAGCTTAAAGTTAACACAACGCCGCCCTGGAACTATTTTCCTCGTGGTGATTTTTCCGAGTTTCCTCCTCATTTCTGCCCCCACTGTCACTGTTTTTAAATTGAAGATGTGTTAACTTTCACTGTCAGGCCAACACGTGTTGTGTGCCTTACAAGAACATAACGACAGAAACTTGTTGAATTAGACAACTGGGACAGAGACATTTAAGTTAACCATCCAAAGGCCTCAGACCCCCAAGGCCCTCAGAAGTCACGAGATTCCCTCTGGGTGATCATTTGAATTATAATAAGGTTATATAGGACTCATAAATCTTAAGTACTCAAAATTAGTGAGTGATGTTGGGATATCACTTTATTCTTATTTTTGGAGCCCGACTGCTACTTTATTTTTGGAGCCAGTGCAGATAGGGGTAATGGGAAGTTAAAGATTCCAATATCGATATATTGACTGATTATATAAACCAATTTTATCGCAATCATCGTGCAAATGTTGTCAGACACTTATAACAAAACATTCTATCATAAAATGCCATTCATTAAAAAAAAAATATTGTAACAACACTAATGCATCAGAGATCAATAATGCAGGTGAACAAATGTACACTGTTAATAACCAGCAGGTTTCATAACACGCTGAACTGCTGCAACCTTAGTTACAGTATTAGTGCTTAAGCTTGTTTTAATTCCCTTTTCTTAAACAGTCCATCATACAAATGTACACATCCAACCAGAGAACACATTCAGAATATTATGAAAGACGGGCTAACCGACATCAAAACACCCAAATGTAGATTTAATACCTCTATTTATTTTTCGCGTTGTGTTTTCTGGACAGTATTCGCCTTTTAATTAACTCACCACACAGACTCAGCAGAGCTGGGGGCAGGGTTGTGTTCCCGCTGTGTGTAATCTGCTGTGTGCTGTGTACCTGATGAGTACTTAAAGGCAGCAGGATGCGTACACAATGCACAAAGAGTTGGAAGAACCAGGGGGTCTGTCGTTAGGGGTCTTCTGCTAAACTCTGCCCCGGGGCCCCCCGACATCCAAACAACCAAATGTAGATTTAATGTCTTTATTTATGTTCCATGTTGCGTAAGACAGCAGAGTCTTCCCTGAATGGATGGATGTTTAATGAAAGTCTGCTTTGAGATTCATAGAAAGCTTTGTGACTTGCCGCTGAAGCAGTACAGCCGGAGGAGTGAGCTCAGCTGTCTTCAGTGTGTGCTCTGCTGCGACTCGTGTCGACTCACATGTTCTTGTTGTGATTTAGAGGAATGAATGCACACGAGTTCACAGGAGGACAGAATTAATCCAAGTTGTTGACTATAGACTACCTGTAAATAGGGCAGGGAATCGATTCTCAATACTATTTTTTTATCGGGTTAGGGTTTGCATCGTTTATAAAAAACCCTGAGGTCCTGTGTGTAACCACTTCGACTACACACTTCCTGTTTTAAGATGCAGCTCTGCCAGTTGTTTATTAGTTTATCTTGTTACAGTTCATGTTGAGCTGCGTATGTAAAGACAACATTTAACACTGCTGTGTTTGATTATACATCTGAATTTTAACATTCCTGAAGTTTGTTCAAGGAAGAAAACACATTTTGGCATCAGTACTAAAATGCTGTTATTATATCAAGACCAGTATTTCAGAACATACTTGTTTGTGAAGCTGCAAAGAATTATGGATTAGTTACCAAATATGATCAGTATTTTGATACTTGATTTATTAATCTGTTTGTTATTTTTAAAAGAAAAGTACAAATTCTCTTAGTCCAGTTTCTTAAATGTGAATATGACAAACTGACTATCTTTTGTGGGCAAAACATTTATACACCTAACAACTAATCCATTACTGTAGAAATTAATCGACAATGAAGATTTAATACTCATTCACTATTTTATAGGTACGGCACTTATACATCTGCGACTTCCACAAGAACTTCATCCAGAGCGTCCGCAACAAGAGGAAGAGGAAGACCAGCGACGATGGAGGAGAGTCCCCTGATCATGATGTGGAGGTGCCGGAGGTAATGTCGACCGAAATGTTTAACACATACATTTTAATTAAGCACAACAGATTATTTTCTGCAAAGGAACAAAAGTAAACATAGTGACGGAAAATGGGGCGCCTTCAAACATCAACTCATGGTGGAATTGCTGTTTGAACGTGCTTACATAACCGTCATTACTAATACTGGAAAATATTTTATTTTTCTTGTAAAACGAGCAATAATAATGATGTTTGTCCTCTACTTAGTTGTGCTTTTTAGTGTTTATGGCTGCGATGACCCAGTTTCTCCACAGAGGAGTCCTCTGAGAGTCTGCAGCAAATCATTGAAATGTTTTCAAGATGGATGAAAAGTTGCATATATCAAAATTCACTGACTGACTGCGTTCTTGTGTCTGTTGTGTGTTCAGGTCGATCTTTTCCAGCTGCAGGTGAACACGTTGAGACGCTACAAGCGACACTACAAGCTGCAGACCAGACCCGGACTCAACAAGGCCCAGCTGGCAGAGGTAACAACTGAATCAATGTGGAGACGCTGTCCACTACGTGATGGATGTCTCGTACTTTGTACTGTGCATGTTGCGCTGTCCTGCCATTTTGTTCAGCAGTGAAACTCGGAAACCTAACCATATGTCAGAATTACTTTTTTTTTTTGGCACACTGCCTGGTCCTCAAAGAGCACCTGTTGTTCAGGTAGAGCTCTTTGATGGCCCACTGACAGTCCGGGATGGGTTTGTTAAATGTCGAGCCCGAAACGTATAAGTTGTATACATCTTAATTTACCAGCATTTATGGATGTTAAAAGCATTGTTTTGACCGAAAGGATAAGAGGAGAACAAAATATACGTAGAAAGATCAACACAACTTAACTTGCTGCTACTTCTGGATTGTTGTTTGAATGGATGCAGTGCCACATTAGAGTAATCGTCGGTTGTTGTTTATCAAGCCAAAAGTTCCAGAAGCTTGCTGGTTTTTGCTCCGCTGAAATAAGGATTTGGTGGATTTTTCCTCTATACTATCATGAATATTTTGTGTGTGAGTGTTGGACTGTTGGTTGGACACTTGAAGAAGTCACCTTGGAGTGTGATGGAAGTTTTTGCAATCAGACAATTTACATGCTATGAGATTTTAAACATGATTATAAATCTTAAAAGACAATGGACATTTTGCCTTGTATCAAAAGAAAATCATCGTCATGCTATCATGAAACATCATTTTGGTTGTTTATAGCACAAACGATCACATTTAACGTGATGAAGTCACTTGAAAATGCTTGAAGGGATATTCCAGTGTAAGTTTAATCCATGGTCTAACACACCATGAAGCTGTGCTAGACTCCCCCTCGAGAGATAAAGTTTGCAGACAGCTAGCTAACGTAGTTTTAGCATCCTCAGAAACGACCGAGTGCAGTAGAGTCCCGCAGTAATGATAATTATTGAACTGCGGGACTCGGTAATCGACTCACAGGGCTTCCCCACAACAAGGAGGCTTCTTGGGTGGTGAGATTTGTTTATCTATTCCGACAAATACGGCAACTATATCAAATGTTTGATGCCTCGAAATATGTGCTGGGACCCTGTTTCTAATGTTACTGAGGTTTGGTGCTGTTCTGAGCATTATTTGTGGCTTCTTGATGGCGGTATTATATTTGGATCCATTTACTGCAGTGTATTGTTGTCATGGGGTTTTTTTCTGAGGATGCTAAAACTAGGTTAGCTAGCGGTCTGCAAACTTTATCTCTCGAGAGGGAGTCTAACACAGTTTCACGGTGTGTTAGACCATGGATTAAATTTACACCGGAATATCCCTTTAAAGTGTGTAAATCTAATTTTGCATACTTTTGCTGTTTAAGGCTTCATGTTCCTCTGAACAGAAGCTTTCAGTCCTGTTGTGTGATTAGCTGTTAGCTCTATTAGCTAAACACACCACAGGTCTCTGCGGCACACTGGCTGCTGTCAGCTAACTAGCAATGTTGCATTATCAGGCAGGATAAAAAAGTGTGTGACCTGTTCATGGTGAGTCTATAGAGTCCTTTCGGATTTGAACGTGTCATATTTTTTTTGTAGGTCTCGTGCTGAGGCTGTGATGGTAACCATGGCAACAGCATGAGACGTTGTTACTCATGCTGCAGCATGTTGTAATGCATACAGTTCAGTCGGGCATTTGCTAACAGATGTACAAAAATCAATGTCATAAAAAATTGTAGCCACTGTGGTGACCATCGGTTTATAAAAACTTCATCAGTCCTTTTTAGAGCAACAGAAACTTACTTTGACAACTTTTCAAATAGAAAAATTGAATCTGTGGTAATTTTTTCTTGGATTCCTCTTTTTAAGGATTTCTTTGGATTTAATAACCCGTCTAGTTCATATTGTGTAACACTGAAGGCTGCCCTCATTAAGCCTCTTTCTTCTCAACTCTCAGCTCCATAATACTCATTTACTGTGATATACGTAGTGTCACAGGTCCTATGCCTCAGTAATTGGTCACGGGGAGATTGTTAGACTAATTTGCCAAATTGACAGGTGGACTTGATGCAGCTGGCTCAGCCCAAGTCCTGACAAATACCCCCAGTATGTGGCGGCAGGGCGGGGTCGGATGTGACTCGGCTGTCGAGCAGTAGGACTGACCGAACGAATGAATGAATGAATGAAACTGGGCTGTAAGTTGAATGTTTCCCCCCGGCTGTAAGTCAGGTTCAGGCGCTCTTATTAATGAGCCTCTCACATCATTAATAAAGCACCAGTCAACAGCCAAAACCAGTTACAGCTGTTCCAGTTCAGCCCCGTTCAGGAGGACCAGAGGCTGCAGAGCACAGAGAGGAAAACACAGATCCTCTGAATCCAAACAACCAGTAGCCGGGCTTCAGTGCCGTCTTTATGTCTCCTGCTGGAGGATTCTCAGTTGTTGGTGTATGTTTGTTCAGGGCAGATTCTGATAAATGATATTTGGAATCAATATACATTTCCAGTAAAAAATTAAAATAATTGATAATTTGATATATAGTTTTCAATCATTTTCCAGGTTAAAAAAGTCAAAACATTATCTGGTTCCAGCATCTTAAACATGACGATATGCTGCTTTTCTTTGTTATTTCAGGCAGTAACTGAAGGGTCTTTACGTTTTGTACTGTTGGTTGGACAAAATAAGCCATTTGGAGATGTCCTATCAGGCTCTGGGAAATTGTGATCAGCACTGGCAATCGAACACAAAAAACATGGATTCTGATAATGTGACGTGCTCAATATCAGGTCTGATCCGATCCCTAGATTTTAGCCGCTTTTTAAGAACTTGTCAAATGTTGAAGCAGAAAGAATCCGCCAACTTGTCCAAACAGTTTTTTATGTGGCATTTTCCTTTGATGGTACTTATGTTGAGATTGTGGAAGTATCGCTCTATAATCTCTCCACAGGCTAAATTGATGTTTGATGAAACTTAACCAGAGTGCAACTTTCACCCCTGGCCATCTGTAAGCACCTGTGGCCCCAGTGTTCGCTGTGTGTCCTGCACCATTGAAACTGGTCGGTTCTTGACAGCAGCTTTTCGACAGTGAGAGAAATCACAGTGCTCGGCTGTCCAGCTGAGTGAATAAGTGCACGAGACGAGAATGAGAAAAAGCACCTTGAGTCTGTAGCTGTAGTATCCATGATTCTTACCTGTTTTTGCATATTCTTGATTAGAGAACTCCTGAGTCTCTTACATCCTCTTTTTTGAATGATGATTACAAACTAGAGAACACAGGAACTAGTTGGCTGTTGCATGTTCTTCAGTGCAGCCTTTTTGGTTGAGATGCGGACGACATGAGGTGAGGCAACAGTCGGTCTTGGACGCTGCTAGTTCTTTGTGTGGGCCTGAAGACGTGTTGTATCAGGCTACAAAGTTACAAATGCCATGGAAACTCCTCGTGTGTTCACCATCTTCTGCGCCAAGCTAACCAATGTTGTGAAGCTATCGACGATGTGCTGAGAATACCGATTTCTAAAATTGATCCCCATTTCCTTAAAACACCTGTCAATTCCTGAATGCTATGCAGATCTGTATGAGATATGCACACTGAGATTTCCTTCTAAATTCTTGTCCTTCCTCTTCCTGCAGACGGTGAGTCGTCACTTCAGGAACATCCCGGTGAACGAGAAGGAGACGCTGACCTACTTTATTTACATGGTGAAGAGCAGCAAGAGTCGCTTGGACCAGAAAGGCGACGGCGGCAAACCGCTGGACTAAACTCCCCGACATCAACCACTGCAGCTCCAACAGTCATCAACAACCACAGTGACGAAACCTGGACACTGCAAGCGGCAACAACCGGCAACCAGCTCCTGCTCCCCTGTCACCGTCCCACTCCTCTGAGACACAGACTCTTTGTTGTCCTCTGAGGAAAAATGGAGGAGAACCGAGGGCGGGATGAGTTCGCTTTTGCTCATTCTGTCCTCTTTAAACGTCGCCACGATGGTTGATTCTCCTCCGGTTCACCCCCCTTCTTCCTCTGCTCCGCTAAAGCCCGGTTCCTAAAGACTGTCGAGGACCAGGACTCAGTCTGCAGGGTTTCACGTCGTCATGCTGTAACGTAACCTGTCAATATGTACAAAAGAACAGCGTCCGATCTTACGTAACTTGGTTGAATGCAATGTACGATTATAGCTGCCTTAAGAGTGAAAAACAAAACACTCTCTGGTAATTTGGGGTATTTTTTTTTGTTTTGTTTGCCGATTTGACTGTTAACACGTTCACCACGAGGAATGCTTGTGCCAAACAGGAAGGAGTGCTGGGGCGGAATAAAGAGTTGGTTTTTTATTGCGAATGAATGAATCATCTGAAAAGGGCGCCAAACTCCTCAGGACTCAGGGTCAGTTTACTCCTTTAGTTGCACAAAATTCACATATAAACCTTAATTTTCAATAATGTCTAAAATAAACAAAAGGACGCTGATCTGAGTCCTGATCTTTAATCTCTTAGCCGCCCTTTTCCAACTAGAAGTGACGCGTTTATGGACGGATGGTGGTGAATGATGTAGCATCTGGTTGTGACTCACTCTTCACCTTCTTAAAAGCTGTTTTATGTACGTTTGAACACACCGACCCAATCGCCAGAGTGAACGTTGGCAAGGTACGTTTCTGCAAAACCACATATGAGTTAAAACTTTACATTTCTTATGCTCTGATCAGGTTCAGGCTCACAAGTATATCCCCTGAACTGGTATTGAAATTAAAATGATAAACTAGGTTCCTAGGTTAGGTTGAAGGACATGGTATGGCTTCTGATACCTGTTTTATTCATCACAGTCGTGGCTGGAAATATTCCCACGGTCTCCTAAAAATATCTCGTCGTGTCACGTGTCGAATGGCCGCGGTCCCCCCGCAAAAAAAACATCCAGTGGTTTCAAGCTTCAATGCTTAAAACTGTTGGAAGGCCAACTGCGTGCAAATGCTAGCGCCACCTTTTGATTATGTCAACTGTTCAATCCAGTGGTTTCACGCTTACAAATGTTGAAACACGAGACTTGAACTGGGGCCAACAACTCCCACACTGTCCGCTCTGCTTCCCTGCATGGAAGTCGCCTGAACGTAGCGTGACGCGCTGTGTGGAAATTCAATTAATTGAAATTGTATGCGAGGTTTGCAGAAATGTTAACTGCCAACATTTCATCTCCGGCGACTGGTCCGAAACACACACTGATTTATTTCCTCTGCGTCGCAGGTGGTGGGGGTTGATTTATTTTGTTTTCCCTTTCATTTTTTTCTCTTTAGTTCAGCCTTAAGTTGTATAAAGTTGTGTCCGTCAGCGTATTTGATTTTTTGATTTATCCACCTTGAAGTGGAGCGTGTGTTTGAGCGTGTGTGATAGGAATGTCAGAGTAATTATTAGCGTCTTTTTTAATATTTAAGAGCAGTGTCGATAGAGGACGACGTCTCAAATGTTGATTGACTCAACAGAAAACAAATTCAATGTTTTTTTTTGTTTGTTTTTTTACACGCCCTCCCTCGACATCAGCCTGAACACAAGCTCAGTAGAAGTTGTCTGAGATCTTAAAAACATTCTTTTTTTTTTTTTCCACTAGAGCTGCAACTGATTAATTGATTTGTTGTTCGTTCTACAAAATGCCCCAAATAGGGAAATCTGGTTTCCAAAGCACAAGATAACATCCTCCAAATGTCTTGTTTTATCCACAACCCAAAAATATTCAGTTAAGTCAAGAGAGAGGAACGACACCAGACAATAGACACACATGTGGTTATTAAACACTTGTGAACAAGATGTGACACGAGGACAGGATATTTTACAGTTTAGCAACTTTAAACTTTCACATTGATCACCTCAAGCATCTTTTTCTGCATTGTAATCTCTAAAAAGCAAAGTTTTAATACCGGTCAGCTTTGGAAAACGTATACGCTGACGTCTGTGACAAGCCAATAACGCTGGGGAATATCGACTGTAATGACAATGTAGGTGATTATTTCAATAACTGACAACTAATCAGTTAATCGTTCCAGCTCTTTTTCCCCCCCCCCCATTTTTATTCATATTTGAAATAATCTTGTGAAATCATGTACATCCCTAAAATGTCTCAACAATCCAGCACAAATCTAATTGGGCACCTCAAGTGGTTTCACACATTTTGTAATTTAACGTGGTGACTCTGCACTCTGACAAATTGTCTTTGTGATTGTTAATCGACATTACAAGTCATCGAGTAATTGCTTAGTCAGGTCATCATCATTTGTTGGATTGGGTCACAGCTGGGATCACTGACGTCTTCTGGTCACTTGCCATCACAGCTGAACAGAAAACATTTAATATGAAGAATCCAAAACTGCTGAAAAGTGAATACACACAGTTCTTAATGCACTGCTGCAGGTCAAAGACGACTTCTTCAGCTCCACTTCTGTCTTGTTGATTTTACAGATCGGATCGTCACACTCTGTATTTAAGTTTGTCCACCACACTGAGTTTGTCTTCTTCTGACAGGGTTATTTTTTTTAATTATTTTGCTGTCTTTTTTTTTTTTTAGTGTCTGTTATACTTTCAGTTTTGCTTGTAGGTTTCTTAGTGTCATGTAGATAAACAACGGACTTTATTAACACATAGGCCAGGCCACATTAACCTAATTGTTGTATTAGAAGAAAAAAAAAAAACATATTTAAATATGGCTGCTTATTGCTCCTAATGATGATGATAATATTAATAATAAATGTATTGTACAGAAAGAACCAGCAGTCTCCTCTCTGTTCATTCACAGGTTGTTTGCAGCTGATTTAACACTGAATTTATCGACATATATGATCATGATCGTAAGTTTTGAAGTTAAGGTTGGAGAGAACGAGTAAAAAAATGCAGCCAGGTTGGATTTGTCTTTCTACGTCGAGGATGCCTGAACTTTTTCAACACCCGTTGTGTCGTAATAACGAGGATCCCAAGTTCCTTTAATTGACTGACGTGTCCACCATTTCCAGAATATGAACGATAATTGATAACAATGGATCCGATATCATTTAAAGAGCATTTTTACCTCCCACAAAATAAAGGAACAGTGGGTGAAGAATCTAGCTGGAAGAATTATTTTCAGTATGAATTTTTTTTTTTTACGTTAAGTCTGTAAAAAATCGGAAGAACAGTCCAAACTCCACATTTACCAAAGAAAAGCAGCAAATTCTCACATTTAAGAAGCTGAAACCAGAAAATGTTTGCTTGAAAATGAGTTAAACGATTAATTGATTATCAAAATAGTTTGCAATGTATGCCTTTTAAATCAACTAATCACTGCAGCTCCAGTGATTGCTAGTTTCTTCAGGCTGTGTTGTGTCAGTAACAGCGTTCGACCGCTAGGTGTCAGCGTCGCCTCTCCTTTTAATGTAGGTGCACTTTGAAACATCCCTGACCTCTAAACAGAATCAAATCAACATGAAGATACAACATGAATGAATGAATGTTGCTGTTAACATCTAAGATTATAAAAGTTGTTTACACAGTCTGCAGCAGTGATCACTGCGGAACATCTTCGAGCCATTTGGAGAGAGAGTTTTGTAATTATTAGATGCATTGAATACAATATTACATGCATGCAGAGGAGGATTCGACGCGATGTTAGAGATAAAACATTGTGTAAAAGTTTTCTGACCTGAACAGGGTATTAATTCTCAGAATAGAAAACACATCCAGGAGAGCAGGGACACATAAATAACAGCTCTGACACTGGTTATAAGTTATAATTCAATTTCAATTGTTTAAATTAATATTAGAACTGGTACGATTAAAGAGAGTGAGAAATTCAGATGTATAATCTAACAATTAATAGTAATAATAATTAAAGTGGAATAAAAAAAAAATATAAAAATTGTGACCGTGGAGTACTTATGATGAAAACTGTATTCTGGGATTTAGTTAAATTAATTTAGAATTACCTCCTATTTTTAATAATTATGAAATGATGTGATTGATTTTCTAATAAACTCATTTTTTTCAGGTGACACCAATAAAAGCAAAAAAGTAAAAAAAAAAAACAAAAAAAAAAAGGGTTGTAAAAAGTACCGAAAAGTTAAGTAACAGTAAAGATATTGTGTTAAAATATCACTTTGGTGAATAATACTCCAGTAAAAGTCTGAAAGTATCTGATATTAAATGCATTAAGGCATCAAAGGTACATGTAAAAGTAAATTATACATGTATTCAAAAAGGATTTCAGGATTTTTCTGATTATCAACTAAGTTTATTTTTGTTTTTCTAAAAATATCTGATCATCAATAAAATAAATTAATTACAAAATGCACTTCTTCGGCTCTGATGCAACACGTAATCTGAAAAGTAACCAAAGTTATCAAATAAAAAGCGAAACGTGAGAAAAAGTCAAATATTGGCCTCCAGTGTGTAGTATTAAACTGTAGTACAAGCAAAACGTATAAGAAACTAGTGCAAGTACCTCAAAGTTGTACTTTTGTACTACTTGAGTAAATGTATATAGTAACACTCCATCAGTGGTATTAAAGAATTTCAACATATTTGTGTGTAGAGCTGCAAAGAGTAACCAATACATTAATCCACGTATTTTGATAATTATTGATTTAGTTATATTTTTAAAAAGATGGCAAATAAAGAACAAATACCTCAAAACTGCGCCACAGTTGAGTAAATGTACACAGTTACATCTCATCACTGTAAATGAAACATCAGCTGGTTTTTGGGACGTTTAATTCCCCATCAGAGAAAAAACACACGTTACATGAGACAAGGAGAAGAAGAAGAAGAAGAAGAAGAAGAAGAAGAAGAAGAAGAAAACAAAGCACCGTCACTTCAGCTGCAGTGTCATAAAATAATCCATTTATTTACGGAACTTTAATATAACTTCACATCCATCCACATGTCGCACAACAATAAACCTTTAATGTTTGAATGCTTTTGAGTGTTTTTCTTTTACACGTCGGAGAGAAGCTGTGCGTCATCGTTCAGTCTGTGCTCGTCTTCTCAGAGGACAGTGAGGTAGATTCAGTCGGTTCAATCACTTTCTACACAGGAGACGACAGCCGCAGTACAGGAACACTGGTGGGATAATAATGTGCTAATTACATGTCTGTACTGAGCCGAATTCAGCGGGATGACACAGAATAAGTTGCTCATGAAAGACCGTTTGTTTTCGGGCTCTGGGTGTTTTATATTTTTATTTTTCAATTTTATTTCCGTCTTGCGTTAAAGTAGTCTGGCTGAAATCCGAATCCAGTTGCCAGAAAACGCATGCAGGTCAATGCCTTGATTTAGGAATATTTCAGAATAAAACACACTTTTGTTTTGTTTAAGATGCAGGTGTGATGTCTTTCAGGCCAGAATATATATCACAATTAATGCTCACATAATTTAATTTCACAGCGGAATTAAACCAATTCTTTAATAGTTCAGATAATTTACACGGATCATTAACACTCAGATGTTCTTCTGTGCCGCCGTTAAGTATCCGAGAAACACAAATCCAGCCGCTGCATCCCGTTTATCTCATCTAAAAATCAAAAACATGTAAAAAATAAATTCCCTTTTCTTTTTCTTTTTTTGCCATGGCGTTCCTGTCAGATCACAACATGCACTCTTCTTCTCATTTGTTTATAATTTATTTATTTCTTCCTGCGGAAACAACCAACTCTCCGCCAGATAAAACACTATTCTTTTTTTTTTTTACTTTTTTTTTTTTTTTTTTGTTTAAGGCAGACAGATGTTTTATGACACCGTGGCAACATCTGGTCTACAGTACTGGAGGGGTGGGAACATCAAAAAAAAGAAAGAAAGAAAAAAAAAAAAAAAAAAGCAGAAATACCACAAATAACACACCGACAGTCAGGAGAGAGGAGGAGAGCAACATCACTGTCCATCCATTTGTTTTTGTGTCCGTGTTGTCCTTGAATTCGCTCCGTTTTGCCTGCGCACAGCGGTGTGTTCACGTTCAGACAGTCAGTGGTTTTTTTATCTGATTTCAATCCAGAGTCTGGGAGGAGGAGGTGGAGGAAGAGGAGGAAGAGGAAGAGGAGGAGGAGGAGGAGGGTCACTGGTTGAGCTCCAGAGCCCAGACCTGCTGCGGCCAGCCGGTCCGGCCCTTCACCTTCTTCTCGGCTCCTAACGAGTCCTGCAGGCCGTCAGTCTGCAACACCAAAACACCAAAACAACACATTATCACCAGCAGACACACAGAGCTCCACCTGAGAGCCGCTCTCAACATGAATATCTCTACAGGACGTATTAATATCACGCTAATAACTCCTCCGAGAGCCTCGGCGCCCTGTGGAGTCGAGTTTGGTGCATTTAACTGTGAAATAAACACGTAAATTAACAATATGTGATGCAAATAATAGACAAATGACGATCAAATTTAGTCCAAACTTCAGCAGATCTTAAAAATATTGAAATAATACGTGTTGTTGTTAAGGGGGGTTCAGTGACGCAATCACCGCCGTGACATCACGGGCTTTCATTAACCAAAATAATGAACTAAATTGGGAACAAAACAGGCTTTTACGTCAATTAATATGGTGTTAAATAATGATACACATTTAAAAATAAACAACTAAATTGTTATTTGACTTTGAATTTTAGTTGGTTTGAATTGGCGACCTGCGTTACATATGAGAGGAAATGCTGTTTTAAAGGCTAACTACATTTATTTGCAACTATTCTGGTGCAGCAACACATAAATAAACGTATATTTTAACACATACTGCGTTGTCTTTTTTTATTGTATTTCATTTTCTAGATTGTTAGTCTCTTGTAGTATTCTACTGTTTACTACCTTTAATTCGGCTGTAATGTTGTTTACTAAATGTTTGTTTACTGAGTGTGAGTTTTATATGTGTCTTCTAATTTCGTTGTATTCTGCGCCATGGCGTTAAAACCCTTTTCCTTTCTGTTCATGAAGATATAACTGCCATTATGTGGTTGGAGGTGTTTTAAAAAAGGGGCCGTTTTATTTCCACGTTACAGTCAGAGGGACAGTGTTGGTGAAAGTTAACATACGTTGAGTAAAAGTAAAGATATGGTGGTGAAATGTTACTTTGGTGAAAGTGAAAGTCACTCAAAGTGATTGAGTAAAAGTCTTAAAGTATCTGACATTAAATGTAATGTATCAAAAGTACTTAGCAGTAAGTTAATAATATATTTTAACATGTGTGTATACACTTCTTACTCTGGAGTCAGTGTTCTGTTTAACTTGATTGCCTATAAATTAAATTAAATTATGTTCAAGTAAAATTTGCTGTAAAACAAAACAGAAAAAGATCGCTCTTATCATAACTAATTATAAAATAAATGTAGTGGAGTAAAAAGTGGTATACAGTACAGTACAATAAAAAAAAATTGAGTTAATCAATAAGTACAAGTACCTCAAAATTGTACTCCAGTCAGTAAATGTACGTAAGTTATATTCAGTTATAGTTATATATAAAGGTCTAAATCTACCAACAGGTTATTACAGTTAAATAATAAATGATGGTTGAGGTGCAGTGTTGACTCTAATGGATCATAACGCACAAAAACATAAATATTAATATAAAATGCTGCACTTTTATTCTGCTGTCAAGTTAGATTATTGGCTAAAAATAAAATTTTATATTAATTTAATTGGGACTTTTATAAATTATTCAGAAAACTGACGACAGAATATCATAAAATCATGTTAACTAGATTTAGTTTTAAATTTTGGGGCTAAAACAGAAAAATAAAACCTCAACAATAACAATAAAGCCCCCAACATGTAAAGTTAATAAACTAACTCTACCGAGCTACTGAAGTGCTCTTGTTGGAGTTTATTTGGATAAAAAAAAAAAGAAGTTTCCTCGACTTACCGGCTCTCGTTTTCTTTTCAGATCCCGGTTCTCAAATTTCTTAATCTCGGCCTTAAAGCCCTCCGTCTCCCCGGAGTCTTTGGCCAGGACGTCCATCAGGTAGGCGATGTAACTGGTCGCCAGGCGTAAAGTTTTAATTTTAGACAGTTTCGTGTCCGCGGGCACGTTGGGGATACACTCCCTCAGCTCGGCGAAAGCTGTGTTGATGCTCTCCGTCCGTCGGCGCTCCTTCTTCGGCCCCGACGTCCTCCTCTTCCCCATCCCGGCCTGGAGCCCCTCAAGTCGGGCGTCGTGCGTCGCTACGGGCGCTCCGAGCTCCGCGGCCGGGTACGGCGCCTGGATCTGGAAGTCCGGGGGCACCTCCCCGTGGTTCACCACCCAGCTCTGGAAGTAGGGCGCGTCCTGGTGACACCGCTGCACGAACGGGAAGGGTTCGTGCATCAGGTGGTGGTGATGCTGGTAGCCCCCGATGAGGTTCATGTTGGGCGGGATGACGAATGTGCTCGCTGCCGTGTTGTCCGTCGCCCTCGGCCTCTCTCTGCTGCTGCCCCACAACGGTCTCTGCTCGTGGATCGACAGCCAACAGAACTCATTCAAGACCTAAACATGTATCCTCCCCAGTCAAGCCAAACAAAACCACCAACTTTTTACATCGTCGCCATTCTGAGATCGACTTCAGCCGAGGTGAAACAGGCCGTGAAAAACGTTTATAATTCCAAGGAGCGAGTCTCGGCGCTGTTGGGCTCCACTCGTGCCTCTTCCTCTCCTGGAGACTCTGCTCTGATTTGCCCAAGAAATTTGACCCCGATGAAGGTGTGAGGCCCCCAGGTTTATATGACTTGGATGTCAGCGTGGAGAGGAGGCAGCCAATAGAGGAAAGCGCCCAGGATGGGAGGAGTGTCTGGAGAGGTTTGGAATAACATGCGCTATGGTGCCATAATCTCACGGCGCTACATACGGAGCCAATATCTGCTTGTTGGAGTTGGTTACTGACAACACAATCGTGCACATATGACGGAAAAACTCGTATATATTCAGTAAAAAATATATTTTTTGGCAGTTTTTTGTACTCTTTTTTTGTTTGTTTGTTTTGGGGAGATTTTACGCACAGAATTTACGCACCGCCTCTTTGGCAAAGGCTGTTAATGAGGTGTGAGTTTTGTAATTCAGTGGTGAATATAATTACTTGTGTTACTTAATTTGTCAGCTCATGTATGAAATCAAGCTTTGTGAAGACAGCAGGGATTAACATCAGGAATTGCACTGGCTTTTTTTTGTTTTTGTTTTTTTTTTGTGGGGTGCGCACATGGATTTTAAGATGTGTTTGCTAAACACTCAAAGACACCTTTAATATGAAAGTGCGCATATTGAGATTTGTTCTCCTGCTTTTGAAACAAACTTAACATGTTTTAGATAAAGTGTCTAATTTAGTATGCTTTTATTTTTTTTAAGGATGAACAAATAAGGGAAAGGGGAACGTTTGTTAAAATTGAAAACATGACAGTTTATCAAATTAAACTTCCATCCTGCTTCAATGTGGTGCGTCATGCTTTAAATATACTCTGGAAATATGGAATTATTTCACTGTTTTTCTTTCCAGCTGATGCTTGTCAAGATGTTCTAAGATTTTTCATATTTTCTGAAACGCGTAACGCACATTATCAGAGTCTCCCCTTCCAGTGAAAACAGCAGGTACACGTCAGAGCGCTCTGGAAAGTGTAAATGAAGCCTGATGAATTATTTCGGGACACACAGTCCGCGGCCTGTTGTCATCATACCTCAGCAGTATAAGGCAAAGAAAAGAAGAGGAAAAAAAAAAAAAAAGGCCCGCATGCAGCGCCTTTATCTGCGCCTTTATTCCCCACAGCTCCTCACACACTAAACATATCATCTTATCTCCATCGCCTAAAAACATTATCCCATTACATTACATGACCTTGACGCTATTTAGAAACCATTTACGGGCCGCGTCTTATCTAAATACAGCCATAAATCAGGAGGTGTCACCTCGCTGCACGGTTACATGTATTCCATAAAAAGCTCTGCTGGCCTGTTCTCTGTTTACAGGACGGCGGTGTGCGGCACATCTCACCGTCCAGCCGCGTTACAATAAATAACCATCAGTCACAACTTTATGTCCCGCATGTGCACCAGTCTGCACGGGAAATACGCACGAGATATTCACCTTTGCGCACAGTTCTTCTTGCTTCCCTGGAGACGACATATTTCTGTAAAACAGCGATGTAGTTACTGGTATTGTTTTGTTTTTTTTTTCTTTTCTTGATGCTTGTGACATTATTTTAATATTTCCATTATTTTCTCTTATCTCCAATTACTACCAAAACGCCAAATACTGCCTATGACACGGCTATATTTGAAGTATACAAGCACACAGCCATAAATTGCATAAACCAATTAGCATTTGTTCGACATGTTCTTCTCTACAAGCCTGCAGTTGTGAGTTTCTTTTGCAGATTCAGATTTATCAGTAAAAAAAAAACAAAAAAAAAACCAAACACACACACATATTTTTGGATAAACATTAAGAGGAGAGAGGGAGAAAACTTCTGGACCTGCAGTCGGAAGCAGGGCCGTAGCCAGGATCTTAGACATACTGAGGTCCTGCCCCCCCCCCACCGTCACCCATCCATCCAGAACCTTTTAAAGACTGTAATATAACTCTGTGCGTTTCTCTGCACTGATAATCACTTAGGAAATAATATGCTGCAGCAAATAGATTAATATTCGACACAAATTCCCACAGAAGAAGAAGAAGAAGAAGAAGAAGAGTAACACATTTGGCCAATTTTGACTTCAATGTATTGAACTTATTTCCTTGCTAAAACTAATTCATTGACTTTATAAAAACCGTCATTAATATATGGTAAATCAATAATTCATTAGTTAAGTAATTTAACTGTTAGGAAACAATGACATGCTTCATGAATCAATTGCAAAGATTAAAACATCAGTTGCAACTCATCCAGATAATGTTTATAAATGAACTACACAGACATTTACCAACTTCCTCATAAACAATTGGCAATAAAAAGTTTATTAAGCATTTATATCTATTAACTAAAATGTTTATTAACATACATTGGCAATTTTTTATTATATATAATTGTTTATTTTAATGATAAGACAAGATATTATGTATGTATATATGTGTATATATATGTGTGCATAAATCTTGATAAAGATATCTAGACCCAGAAAAAATAAATACGGAGGACATGTCCTCAGTGGTAGCTGCGGCCCTGGTTGGAAGTATTACTCGACCCGCTGTTAACCACTGAACAATGTAATAAACTGCATATCTTGTTGATGATTTCAAGAAAAAAAAAATAAAAAAAAATAACAAGACAGAAATGATGGAGCACGTGTTCGCCCAGCTACAACTAAAAGTGTCCACCTTGAACACGAGATGGACACCTTGGTGAGGCATCAATTTGATTTGATCTTTTTTTTAAATTTTGTTTAATTCTATTTTTTTGTTTTTATGTGTAGTCACTGCAGGTATAAATGTAGTGTGTTATTTCATCTATATGGCAACTGAAGCTCAATCTCAAGGTGATTTATTTTATGTTATTTACTTTTAATGTAAATCAATGGCGATAAAATAAAAAAAAACAAACAAAAAAAAAAGAGGTCATGATTAAAACAAGTATGTTACTCTGTGTGGAGAGTGGTGGGGACACGAGGGTCAGACGAATGAGATATGATGTAAATATATACAATATGATGAATAACGTCATATAAAATTATCTTTAAGGCAGTGCAATGTGGGATCACAAGATGTCAGAGTCGATAATTGGAGCAGGGGAACAAATTGCATTACAGCAGTGCAAAATTAATTTAATCCAACTTTTTTTGGCGCGAGCTGTTCGGAACAAATTGCGCTTTCAAAGTTGCCCTATGCAACGTTGTTTTTTACGGGCCTGTAAACAGAGACAGAACTCTTGGTACAAGATTAGCCAGCATTAGTTTTCGATGTATTTCAAGACCACATGGTGACGTTTGTATTTGTGAACACTGGAGCAAAACAGGCTTGTATTTGAAGTTATTGTGGGTTGGGAAAAATAAAAAAGCTGCAGTTCAGGAAAATAGCAATATGTCAACAAAACTCTCCCTAAAAACCTTTTCAAAATAAATGGGGGACCAATCAGCATTTTCAAACAGTGGAGGGGAGACACCTCAGGATTGCAGCAGTTCCTCCATCTGCAGCAGCTGCAACCATCAAACGCTGCTTTCACTTTAATGCATCATTAATTTCACAGGGAGGGAACCATATGCAATAATGAGCACAGCACAGAGCGTGACTTCAGTAACAAGGCAGGACTGCAGGGTTGTGTAAATATTGGAACAGCCTTTATTTGTGTAGCATTTTTTAGAATAAAGTGCTTCACAGGATCAATACTTGTGCTCTTAGTTAACAATCGTCCACCGCAGCACAACGGGGTGTTTTCATGTGAAGCCCCTCGAGTAAAAATGCAGCAATAAGTTCTTTCTTTTAGTCCGGTGCCATGTTGTTAAAGATGTTAGATATCAGAGCGGCTTAGGAAAGAACAGCGTAAAAGATTTATAATGACATTTGGAATGACGTCATCACTTTAGCTGGTCCTTTTTGATGTGGAGATAAATTGTGGTGATGTATTTTTGGATTTTAGTGTTGTTTAGTTTTTTATGATGAATGCCTGGTGTTTCTTTGTGTTTCCTTTGTCTTGTAACATCTTGGGACCATGTTGGGAATAAACACACTCTATCCTTTGGATTTATTTAGATGTTTACTTGACTGGAACTGTGTCCGGCCTCTTAGCTATACCGGAGTTAAGCTAATTTACATGTGTAGTCCCTGGTAAGGATATGGACAAGAGGCTCTGTCAAGAAAACAACATTTCATTTCATACAGTTATAGACAATATATTTAATAACTACACAACAACATCAGCAAACTCAACAACTACAATAAGATTTCAAAAATTAAATGAAGCGATCATGGGTACAACATCAGGATGATTTCATCTCATATTATAATTTTTTTGTCTTTATCTGTCTAATGAAAACATAGACAAAAACAATCATCCGTCACTTTATCAATTACATGAGGAGAGACAAAACACAGGACGATGCAGTAACATAAAAAAGAAAAAGATCCAACCAAGATGAAGACAAAGAAGTTCTTAGTAAAGATTTGTTGCAACTTTTCAAATGACTGAAAATGTAAATACAAAATAATAAGTAAAGATCTGAAAACCTCAAGGCTGCATGCAGTATTACCACATCCATAGAGGGACTTACAGTGTCCCTTTATTGCCAAATACCTCTGGTTCTGCTGAACTTATTGTGTCTTTTTCCTTTTGTACCACTTAGATATCGAGTGATGAGAACCAGAGGTCTGTTAGTAAGGTCTGATCAACTTTACAGGAGAGAAAAAAACTGAAAAATAACACTGTTGTGCAGACTTTGGCACTAATTCAATCTTTAATATTCAAACTCCATAAACACTTGGGTGAGGATATACTTAATAAACAGTATTTTAGCAGTTGTGGAGAACAAAGACATTTGTGATGTACGCAAGTGCACTTCAGTTCCGATTGTTTTGTTTTAGGTATTTTGGTTTTGGATCAATAACTGGATATATTTAACATTTGCCCTTTTGGCAGTAGAGATAGCAAATACAGAACATTTATTTGACATATATATAACTCATATTTTACTCTTATGCCCCTGGTTCCAACCACTAAATACAATATTCCTGTAATACTCTTTAATAATCAGATTTTTACAAGCTGGGTACCTAAAACCTCTGTAATCCCACAGCTGAATTTAAATACGTTTTGGTATTCTAATAAAAAGGAGACAACAACAGAAGATTTGTTAACGTGATTGCGACTTTTTAAATGTTATTTTTGTGAATTGACGCATCTTTAAAATGTCACAAAAAGATGCTCAAACGTGAGCAAGCGCTGGTCTGTCTGTATGTTTAGCACCGTCTACTGCAGCTCCAAGTGACGGCCGGGTTAATAACAAGTCCAAACACAAACGGGTTTAATTCATCACGAGTGGCTGCATAAAACAATAATATTACTGGTATTATTTACATATTTTCCTGCAGGCTGGTGAGGGCACATCCTCCTCTCTGTCCGGTTTGCCACTCACATGTTGTCAGCATGAAAAACACCAGAAAGAAAACCTGACACTGTTGATTAAGACGTCCACTACACAGAGATGAAATACAACCCTGGTCACATCCCCCTCTTACTCTTTCTCTCCGTCACTTTCTCCTCCACTTCTGCTCCTTCTCTCTCCATTCTTTCTCTTCCTTTAACCAGAACCGTTCCTCTTTTTGATCTCCTTCTTTTTTCTCTCTCCTTGCTATCGCTGGAGGTGCTGAAAGACCTGGGCAGCAGTAATAGTCTCTTCATAGTTTGCTTTCAACCCCAATCGCCTGCAGTCATCTCTCTCTCTCTCTCTCCCCTCTCGCTGCTCTGCCAGGGGAAACATCCAAAATAGGTCATAGGGAGCCATCTTGGCCGTGTTATGAATTCTCCTCATAATTGTTTGTGTCATCATGTAGATTTTTCAATAGACACTGCTTCCCTCCTCTTCAGAGTGCTTACCCTCGACTCTACATTTCCAAACAAATATTCGCCCTGATTCAAAGCCGAGCGCGCTCAGCACGGAAGACGCTGCCGAGCACGCTCAGCCCCGACTGTTTATCATACAGGGGCTCCTACAGTATATATATCCACCTCTGGTGTGCATTGACTGCGACACGCAAAGCTGATTAAACCCACTGGGTTAAATTAGACATGCCTGCTCCGCCTCATTCTGGGAAATGTGGGCAAACTGGGTCATGACATGGCCCGGTGCCTGATGGGAGACTTAACCCCACTCAGTGTCCTCAAGTGGAGCAAAATAATTCAATTTCAAGGGAACAGCTCAGCAAAAACTGACCATTTCGTCATTTTCTCCTCACCCCCTTTGCTGACTGAAAGTCAGGTGAAGTGTCGGACACAAAACATTTCTGGAGCTTCACAGCAAAACAGCATTGCAGAATTTTCCTAAACAACTGAGGGAGATGGGGACTTGTTTTAAAATGGGTAGCAGCATCCGCTTGGTAATGTCGCATTTTTTCAGGCTTCTTCTCTGTTGATTAGTGGCTGTACTATCACCTGGGATTGTGACCTGTACTTTCCCCAGTAAACACACCAACCTCTTCGACTGTTGCAGTCCCTCCTGACCGGCCGGCTGCTGCTCTTCTTGGGTTATACTCCTACTCCAGAGTCGCTCTTCACTGCCGTGTCTCTTGGCTAAAGGCTAAAGTCTGAAGGGTGGGCTACTCCTCCACTCCGTGAGATACCCCCCCCCAAAAAACACAAAATGACTCCATGCAGCACGTCTGGCGTAATCCAAGTCTCCAGAAGCCCCTAGATCGCACATTCATTTGAAAAGGCATTACTAATACAGTGCCATGGTGGTTTTGTTGCCAAGTGTGTCTCTTGGCAACCTGTTAGCCATGTTCACTGTGAGATTAAATGAGCTATGGGCTGAAATCAGTTAGTACACAGACATTGTGTTTTACAGGAAGAAGGGAGGCACAGATTTTGTAATGAACATTTGAAGACATTGATTTTTGAAGTTTTTTTTTTTTTTTAAACACATTGTTAATTAGGTGTAGAGCATGGCCATGGATGTGATGTTAAATGGTTAAATGTCTTGGATTTTGAAGAAAAACAGACGTATTTAGGTGGCTGATATCAATAACGGTGAGTACGACTTGAATTGGATTTGGATCCGAAATTTCAATTTGCACAATGTGGATTTAAATATGTTTTCATAGAAGTGGAATCTATTTTCACCCGCTAACATCTGAGGAGAGAAACCTGTAATTACCACCAGTGTGCAGCTAAGATAATGGATATTCTAACGGTTTTAACATATCTTTCATAGTTTGAGAAGTATATCCAAATGGATATGACGGATTTTGGTTCAGATCCAGACATGTGGGGAGAGAAAACCACAGTTACCCTCAGCAGCTTTTTTTCCAAACTTTGTAAATGATAGTTATGAGTGGTTTAAATATAGAGTTTGATATTGGATCAGGCTTTTGATTGGATTAAAGGAGACTGTTGGGCTGTTCCTTCAGGTTGATTTAAGCTAAATTTTTGTTTTCTTTCTACAAATCAGGCTCTGAATCTGAGATGATTCATCTTCAGCTACGACTTGAGTCTAAAGACGAGTCAGTTTATTTCTTTGTAAGTTGGAAGCTTTACCAGATCATTTACTTTTACTGCTGTCACTTCACAACAGTTTTAGTTTCCAGTTATCTCTCACTTTCTGTCCGGACACAGAAAATTCTCCACCACATCAGAAGCTGCTTTCTTCTCTTCTTCCATATTTTATCCCTGTTGATAAGTGGTCGTCGTCTCCACGAACGTCTGCTCTCTGGTCTCTCTGGTCATCTGCCTGTCAAAGCTCCACAAACCGTCGTCTAACTGCAGCAATTCCGCCCGTCCTCAGCCAATAAAGATAAGAGCAGGACGGCTGGAATGTGGAGCCGAGAGGTGGCAGAGACGTAAACTGACATAAAGTCCGACACTTTCTGCAACAACCTTTAAAACTGTTTTTGTTTATCTGATCATTTGGACACTGGGTTTAATGATCAGGAACTTTTTTACGTAAATTTAATGTCAGCTGTTTAGACACGGCACTAATTCAAACTGTCCGTGACAGTTTTTTTTACACTCGCTGGTAGTTTGACAGCTCTTTGGAAAAAAAATGCGTTCTGCTTTTACTTTTCAGCAGCAGCAGTAATTTGTTTGGTGAAAATAAAATTGTAACTTAAATGTCATCAGCAGGAAATGAAAGAGAAAAAAGAGGTCACAGTGTTTAAATCACAGGTGTTTTTGTTTTTTTTTTTTACACTGAAATCTATAGTAATAGTAGCCTATAGTACTGTGATTCTGCAAAGCAAATTACAAAAAAAAGTTGTTCAGAAAATCGCAGTAATCAAGTCACCACAGTAAAAATCATAATGATAATAACTATGCAGAGTATTAAAATCAGTAGTAACTGATGATATACTGTAGAAAAAGTGCAGAGTAGCATTCAGTGAAAGGGGGACGAGTCAAGATTAAACAAAAAATCTGTTAATATTAAGAGTACAAAATGTCAGAGGGCAAAAGGTGACGTCCGCATATCGCTTATTTTTTCTATTGCATAAAATCAGAAAGATATTCAATTTCTATTAAACTGAGAGAAGACTGCTGTTGCTCGATGTCGATTTACTTAAATTGCTTTAATTAATACAAAGATCACGACTGAGTCAAGATCACGATCGGTGATACGCAGGAAAAAAAATCATGGAACAATGACAGCATAAAAACTTTTCCCCATGAACGGCTCTGTGGTCAATTTAGCAATAATAGGTGATATTCACCATGTGGTTACACTTCCAAAATAAAGCTTGCTGACCCTAAGTTCAGATACTATGATTAACACTTAACACAGGTTTAAGAAAAGACTCTGGGTCAAAATAACTACTACTACTTACATAAAGCATCTTAAGTGACGTAATGGCCAAAGTCCAGTGTGACTCATCAGTACGCCCCCACCACGCTTCAAGAAGTGATGCTAGAGGGGTAACTACAGCCTCAAACTTAAGCTTGATTTATGCTTCCTGCATTGAATCTATGCCGTACCTACGGCGCAGGCTGTCCGTAGCTGCATGCTCTTCGCCGTAGCCTTACTGCACGTCAGTTAAAAGGTAATTCGGCATCTACAAGCCTCTGTCGATGTTGATCCTGTCTTTATTCTTACACTGGTCAGAAATATCTAACCCAGCCTCCCCCCTCCACACACACACACACACACACACACACACACACACACACACACACAGTTGGGTCCTGGTCTCTGGACCACCGGCAGGCCGGGCTCTAATGATTTCACAGCAGCAGATTTAACAGAGGGTGGCTGCTCTGTGTCAGACGAGCCCAGAGGCTTTAGAGCGGCTGACAGTCAAAACATCGACATAAAGGTTTGACCCTGAGAAATCCAGAGGTGGAGACGGTTCAGGGACCCACTTCTCTAAAAGCATTTTAACACGAGAGGCTGCAACACTCCACTCAGTGTTTCACAGAGTGAGTAATAAGTGTTAAAACGCTGAAAGGGAAGAACTTCCATAAGTTAGGGTCGGACTTGTTGTTGATGTATCTGTTTTGCTATTCTTTTACCATCCAAGCTCCTCATTTTCATCTTAATTTATCTTAACCATGCCATAGAAATGTTTTTTTTTGCTTTGACGAATTATTACAAAGTGAATGTTACTTCCACAATGTAGCTGTCACAGAATTATGACACCGTCAGAGTTTAGGTCGGTTCCGTGTAAACGTATGCTGTCTGCCACCGGCACGAAGTCTCCCAGGAAAACGCAGGCAGCCTGGCACCATTTCTATCTGCCTTCACGTCTCTATAAAAGTCTAAATGAACGACTACAGTCATGTTTCTTTTTCCTGTGTCCCGGGATAATCAATACATTGCAACACGGCAGTAGCTGCCACTGAGGGCACTGATGTCCTCTGTGGCTCTTTCTGGAAATGTGGGTATTTTAGAAACCTGGAGGGAGTTTGCATACACTGAGGGGTGTTTTACAGAATGATTCTGGCGTTTTTTTCGACACAATGCATTAAATCTGACGAGATTTAGCTCAGTAGATAAACAAATAAGGGAACATTTCCCCATCTTGATATTCTTGCTGGCATGAGCAGAGTTGGTGTGTTTAGGTCTTTGTCTGAATAATGATAATAAAAAACACTGTTTTATCTGTGAATGCATTGTCACAATGATATAAGCATTTTTTTCTGTTGTTTGGAGAAGACATGACTTTTTGCAGGGCAGAGACATGTCGGGGAATAAAATGTACAAACAAATAAAACTAGACAATTAACGGAATAAATACTAACAATAATAATGATAATTTAAAAAAATATCCAAATATTTGAAGAAGTGAGACTTAATTTATGGTTTCTGGCCACATTGTTCAGGAGGATGGTGGCATCAGTATTTGTAAAATCCAGTCCACAGCCCTGACTGCAAGACAATAATCTGATAATACATCACAATATCTTTCTGACTGGAGTCAGTTCCACAGAATCTGACACTAACTGAGATTTTATGTCTAATAAAGGGCAGAGAGTTTTATAACTCGACTGCAACTTGTCAACGTCCACATAATAAAATGATAAAATGTTTAAAGTAAGGATACAGCTGAAGTTTACACCATGAGGTGTCATGAAGTCGAGACTGGTGAGTCAAATTGTCAGGCAAATATTGATGTGTGGCACCAGTTGATTGGTAATCGAGGGGCAAAAGAAAGTGAAATGATATATTGCCGTATTGATATTTTGTCCCACCTGAAGATGGTGGTAGTTTCTACTTTGATGAGAACAGGAGCAATCCAATTTTAATAATTATTAATATTTTCTACAGTTGGAACTCAAGGCAGATTGTCTTTGATCTTTGGATAAATGCGTGCATCACATTTGTTCGTTAATATGAACGTTTGCAGTGAAGATGTAGTTTTAACTCTTTCACCCGTTTTGTCAACTAGTGTGTTGAAGAAGTGAGCAGAACGTTGTTTAACATACAGAGAATCCAGACTATACAGCTGTGACGTGTGGTACCAACTCCTGCTGTGCAACCAAACGCTCTTTAATCCCAGGAAGCAGAATTTTAAATTCTAGTAGAGATACTAAAGCTCGCAAAGATACCATATGTGGGACTGAGGGAAACAAATCATTGAGAATATGATCTAATATCACATTTGTTCAGATGTAAACACGGTGCTGTGAGTTGAAATGCTGTCTGCAGTGTAAATATCATATTGTTATTTGTTTTTCTCTTACAATTTTGAAATAAAGTGGATTAAATTAAGGACACTGAGTGGAAAGTTAAGATATTATCACCAGTTTAGCGTCCTTGCACACATTAATATAATAAAGTGTGCTTCCTAAATGTTGGTCAACTTATCAATCCTTTAATTATGTAATATGAAAAAGAGGAAATTCATCTGTGTGAAGGTTTTTTTTTTTTGTATAGAAACACTCTGGAGGTCATTGTGCTCGGTAACATAATTGCCCCACCGGCTCTTAATGGCGGAGGCAGCTAGTTAAAGTCCCTGCTTGTCCATTCATACTCGGCTCTCTCTCCACCTCGCTCTCCTGCTCATTAAAACGGTGAATGGGCCACAGATGTGGAGTCGCCCCCATTAGTTTTACCTGGAAGGAGCATTGGGAGAGGTGCAGTTAGGAAGCGGAGTTAAACACCAGGGCGAGGGCTTCGTTTCCCCGCCGGGGCCACCCAGGATTCAAAATGTTTTCACTGCCCGGTGCTGTGAGGAGACGTGTCCGTCCACTGACTGATGTTACCTGCTACAGGTAGAGAGAGACAGGAAGCCCAGGGTGTCCTCAAAGACAGGAGGAAGGCAAATCTGCTTTGCTCTGTTTCAATCTCTGGCTGACAAACAGAGCATATTACACCTGGTTCTGCTCACAGGATCAATATGAAGACCATCCTCTCAAGTCTTAATCTCCAGCAAAGGTTAACATTGTTTTAACAGAGTTTTGGAAACAGAGACGCAAACCCTTAAATTATTGGATGATGACAATGTAAATCTTTCCTCGAAGTTTCTTCACTGTAAGGTAGAGGAGGGTGGCCCTCTGGCCACGTGCCTTGCTCAGTCTCTGGGTCAGTATCTAATGGTTTGGGCCACCGTTTAACAATTAAAATAAATCTTAATGCAACGTCATTAAATGTTTTGGGCCGTGGTGTGCTCTCCACTTTCTGGCAACAGTTTGAAGAAGACCCTTTCCTGTTTGAACATGTTTTGACAAGCGTAAGTCTGTAAAGTTCAACTCAATATTCGCAATGATGAGCAGATTTTATTTTGCATGCAAACAGTCTTCATGACAACAAAATAAATCAGTAATTTTTTTTTTGCTGCTTTATTAAAACGTAGTGTTTTCGGTATGTGATGTATATGATCTATATTTATTGATGTACACTAACTAATTATAAATAAATAACTAAAATGATTATCAGGGGCCTTGGCGTTTTTTGGGGGCGAGTCTGAGCAGCCGGACAGACGAGCGAGTTTAGCAGCTAAAGAGCCGGATGATTTTTCTACGATGCTGATGAACACCGGACCTTCATTTGCAGGCATGACTGTGTTCTGATGCATGATGCAAAATTAATTAATGAAGGTTTAGCATTTGCAAGCACTGTCACGTAATCTGGTCTTTAACCATAAAATCAGAGAGGGTTACAGTGACGTGTCGCTGTCCCGAGTGCAGCAGAAGCAGCAGTTTGTCTCCGCTGTGTTCCCTCCTATCTGTAAAGGCCCTAAAATAGCCCCTCAGCTCAGGCCTCATGATGGTGTCGGATCAGCCTGTGGAATGCAGCGACAAGCTCTCAGACTCAGATTGGATGCTTATCACGGCTACGTGAGCTCTGATTGGATGCTTATCATAACCATATCCTGTTGTTGGCTGATGGAATGACCTTTACACTATCAGCGTGGGATGCCATCGCAGGGCGAGGCGGCAGCGAGCGGACTTTCCCCTGGTACTTTTTCACACCTTTAGGCTCCTTCTGTGGGCCTGTGAGCCACAAAGATAATGTATTAGTGAGTTACAGGCTCTGTAGCTGAGAGGAGACACCTTTTAAGGAAAATGTAGGTTAAATTATAATTGGGGAAGTTCTGATATTTGTGGGTTCAGACTACTTACTGTGTATGTGTGCCGCTGCCAGAAATGTGGAGTATTGGCTGACTGAAAATGTAACCTGTGTTTAGTTTAATTTATAAAAAAACTGAGAGAAGTTAAATAGCTACCCTAGTCGACAACATAAAATGTATTAATTTCACAGTAATGGCTTTAGATTGTTTTTAATTCTGCCCATGTGACCATCAATAAGGCAGATTTTATTTCTCAGTGGAAAATGCAATATTTTAAGACGTGTTCCTGTAAAAATAGAAAATGTTGCGTTCTCTGGAGAAAAATGACCCGATCCTTGTATAGATTGGTTCCTGATGAACCTCGCTTTCATTGTGGTGATCTTTCTGCCACCGGGCTGGATTTTTCCTGGTAAAACGAAGGACAAATTACGGCACAAAGAAATCCTGTCTGCAATTGCATAACCAAAACAGAAAGAGGCATTTTTCAGTGGAACGACTGACATAACTGTGTAAAAGAAAAAATAACAACAAAGGAGACTGATAGGAACCGAGGTAAAACAAGAGAGAACGGACAGGCATTCACTGGATGGTGAGCGATCCGGTGTTGTGTCAAAGTCTGTTCCCCCGTTGACACGTGTTTCCTCTTCCCACCGGGACTTGAGACGCCTCAAAACCGGCATTCAGTAAGTAACAAAACCTACCGACCTGCTTACTCATGAACAACTTGTTTTTTATAGGACTGAGATCAGGGTTTCTAGATCAAACTGAGATTCTTGTGCTTGCTTTTTGCTTTGGATAGTAGCCAGGCTGCTAACGGTAGCCATGTTTTTAACAGCGGCGCCAACAGCAACACCACGCGAAAATGTTAGGTTATAAATATTCATTTCCCAAAAGAAATATTAACAAATCAAATGTATCTGATAATAAATTTTCCACTGAGAATGAAAGAAATGTCCAAATTTTATTTTATTTATTAATTAAGTGACATGAACCAGCTCGGTCACCACAATTAAATTCCAGCATCATCATCATTTCTACAGTAACTTTCACATTACATGTATATGAGCTGTGGAGGGGTTGACGATGGCGTGACAGCTAAACGAGAAGGCGTTTCAACATTAGCACACGAGAAACTTACTGGATATTTCTAATGAGATGTCGGGGTTGTTTTCCAGCCATGCTTATAGCGACGAAACCAGGTTTATTAAGCCAAAACATGAAACCTCAGATGAGTCTGAACTTTACTTTTCTGCATCATCAGGTAGAATTTTCTATTTCTCCTTTGTCACAGCGCTGTGCTTTTGTTCAGGTTAGGTTAAGGCACACAAACTACTCGGTTAGGGTTAGGAAAATATCACGTTTCAGCTTAAAATACTTGTTTTGGTTGCTGCAAACACGGCTGGAGATGTCCTGAGGTCTCCCTAAAAACATCCAATGATGTCACTCTTATAAATGCTAGATTCAAACCATAGTCAACAGCTTGGCAGCCTTGTCGCCTCATCCACTAGCATTTAGCTAAAAGAAAATCTGGATTTATTGTTCTCCATAAACTAATCTTCCATACGTGGACATATGACTGGTTTATGTGGCATCCTTTTGTTTTGACCTTCTGTTTATTCCTTAAAAGCTTTTTATGCTGCCACACATGTAGAGGAGGATTTTTCCAAAGAACTTGTTGAGGTTCTGAATGTTTTACTCTGATAATCTCACATATAAACTGTCACTGATTACTGTTAAGATACTTTAAAGATAATGATAACTACTCTAAATTACGCCTAAGACAGAGATGACTGCTGAATTCTTGGGTGTAATTTCGAGGCCGGAACATAAATCTGACCATGAGTGGTTTGTGGCTGGCCAGGTCAGTCGTCCTGTGGGAAAAGAGAGATGAGAGGCTCAGGGTCAATCTGGGCTAAGCCCTGCTGGTGCCAGCGGACCCCCCGGTTCCCCCGACAGACCCTGCGACAGTGCTGACATCATACCCGGGTCAAATACTGTCGATGAAAAGTTAAAGAAAAGGACTTAATGGTTGTTTCAGCTTGATGGGGGTCGCATGAGCATGAATGACGTAAGGTAGGCTGTCAAATTATGGATGTCATTTTCTTAACGATATAAATATTTCGAAACAGTTCAAACGCTGGAAATGTTTCTGCCACTCCTGGATATGTCGCAACTTTATGTTTCTTTAGGTTAAATTTACAGTATTATGTTTTGACAACACTGTGCTTGCGGTCTGGTTAGGTTTTGGCACAAAAAACACTTGGATAAGGGGATGAAAAATTCAGTCCCGGAGCTGATGTAAAACCAGGGGGAGGTTTGGTCCAACAGAAAAGATTGCTGGAGCTTCACAGCAAAACATCATTGCAGCATTTTCCAATTAAGTAGAGTAGCAGGGGACTTGTTTAAAATGCGAAAGGACAACCAAAACATATTGGCATCACACAGCTTGTTCGACATGATCCAGGACTCTGGAAGCCCCAAGATCCCAATTTGATTTGAAAATATGTTATTTACAGGGAAATATTCACTAAAGTGTTTGAAGGGGTGCACGAGCTTGTTGACCGTGTAAATAACGTCTTATTGGATCAATGTGGGATCTAAGGGCTCGTAGAGACTTGGATTACACTCGGTGAGCTGGTGTTGTTTTTTTACGTTTTAAAAGAAGTTTCCAGCTACTTCTGTTGTTTTCGGAGAACACTGCAATGCCGTTTTGCTGTGAAGCTTCAGAAATGTTTTGTGCACTATGAAAGGTCACCTGACTGTCCATCGGCACAGGGTGATTTGATAATTATTGATTTTTAATTTCTAGGTGACCTTGTCCGACATAAAATACCTGATTCTGTCCCCACAAACGCCGCTGGGACAGCGGTGGCGTTATTACAGACAACAATGCTGCCAAATGGTCGACCGCCGTTAAAGTCACACCAGTGCATATTTGTAAGGACACCTTTGAGATATTTCCAGACGTTTTTGTCACATCAAAAGTCAGTGTTTTTATAAGGAGACCTGCAGACATTCCTAAAAAGCTTCTGTGGTGACCAAAACGGGGTATTTTTGACAGGCAGTCAAACCACTGGCATCAGTTACCGTGGCCACGAAAAGAGGTATTTTAAGCCAAACCGTAATCTTTTTCTAACCCTAACCAAGTGTTTATTTGCAACTAAACCCAAGTAGAAGACATGTACAGCGAAGACGCAACATAAAATTGAAAAAGTAATCTTGCAACATGTAATAGTTTACAGTTTGAACTTATCTGTGGTTTTGCAGAAACAAGCCGAGCTAACATTTATTCCGGCGTTTGGGTTGGCTGATTTTGTCCAACCCTTGTTCTAAATTATTCACGTGTTTACTTTGTTTCAGACCTCATGTGACGACCCCTAACGAGATTTGAAAGAACTGGTACTTTGTGTTCGTCTCATTAATGCTGAGGAACCCGTTTGCAGACCAGAGCTGATGGCGTCGACCCGAACACGACTAATAACAACAGAACTTAACAGAGCTGAGTCTAGTAAAACTGAGTGCAGGTTTTGGGAGCTCGGCTCAGGCGCGGTGCAGCACCATTTTCCCATTCCCCGGCTTTTCCATGTCGACTTCGCTCTGCAGCCTCGCTCCTGAGGAAAAACAGACGCCTCCTCTGCCGCCGCCCTCCTTCTCCTCCTCCCCCTCCTCATCCTCTGCCGGCTTTCTTCTCCTACCCCCCCCCTTTTGCCCCTTGGGCTTTTTTTATGGCAGGGCTTCTAACACATGACCTCTGCCGTGCATTAGACTGCATGTACACGTCCATACACAACAAAATAAACAAGAACAGTGTGTGATAAAGTAGGAGAATGAGCTTTTGAATGTGAGCATTGTTACTCAATTCTCCCCGTGAGGCGAAACTCAAATCTCTGGCAGTTTTCAGCAGCGTTTTGATTTATCCCCTTCAAAACACATTTGTACTGTAATCCAATCAAACAGCAGCCTCAGAGAGTCAGAAATCATCTTTGCCTCGTGGAGATTTTCGTCCGCCTCTCTTCTTATTCCGCCTCGTCTGGTCGATCGCTCCTGCGAACTGTCCGGCTCGCCACCGGGTTATGCAGGATGACAAGCTGTAATTTGGTGTACACATTTACCTCATTTGCATGAGAAGCATTTGTGCTGCCTGCCACCGAGCTGAACGAATTAGGCCAGCGGTTATTCGCAGCCTAAATAACGGAGGCTAAATTATGAGCGATGCTGGGAAGTGAGGGAGCTCCTCATTACGACAGAGCAGGTTTTTGTTAAGTTTCCGGCCTCCAGTGTCTATTTGTGCATGACTTGCAGGTGCGTGACGTCAGTGTTGTGTTGAGATGAGGCTGCCATTTTGACTCCAAAAACAGCGAACAACCGACAAGCAGAGCGAGCGTCGCCCAACTGGCAGAAGTGATGCCTCCCTTTGACTTTAAACATCATCCCGATCTGCTGCTTTCTGAAAGAAATCCCAAAACGGAGAAGAGACTTCCAAAATCATCGGCGCTGCTGACACTGTTTCCCTATGAACCTCACTATCACGATACACAATTTTGCCTGCCACCTGCCGCGCATTCACCCCGGCAAAGGAAGATTAACTGATGATCCACCTAAAGACTAAATGTTTGAATGAACTCACGTTTTGTTCTGTGTTGTTGTTATTTTTGACTCTA
This sequence comes from Sparus aurata, assembly GCF_900880675.1. NCBI lineage: Eukaryota > Metazoa > Chordata > Actinopteri > Spariformes > Sparidae > Sparus > Sparus aurata. The sequence goes on along the minus strand of NC_044199.1, from coordinate 30,372,163 downwards.
TCATGTTTCACGGTTATCGTGAATACCACAATATTGCGACACTCCTAGTTGGATCACAGCACAACTGAATCACACTGCTGTGCAAAGACTCAAATGGTTAAATATATGAGATTTGAACATTAATACTGCAACAAACCAACCAATGACTGGAGGGGCGAGAACAAAACCTTTGTGGTGGTTTATAATTTAAGCAACTGCAGGATGGGTCATATCAAGTCAATTTTAATCACAAACATATCACAAATTCGCCTCAAAGCATTTCAGGGCTGATGCCTTTTATTAAAAATCAAGGAGATTTAAAACAGATATTTGGGGGCCGATGTTCATGTACAGTAAAAATGTAAATCTTTGCGTCAAAATTTAGACCAACCAGTGTTGAAAACAAGCAGAATTTACTCAAATGCCGTAATCAGGTACAAAAAGTAGGCACATCTTTAAATTAGCTGATTTCATCTGCAATCTGACAGAAAAGTCACAGATGCCGATGATCAGAATATGCTGAACATCTGCCCTGAAAATCCGCCTACACCTACTTCGCAGTCTGTACAACAGATGAGACACAGGAAAAAAAAAAAAAAAAAAAAAAAAAAAAACTTGAAGGGAAACAAAACCGCAGCAGATTTCTCAGACTGTAGACCAATAAAGCTAATCTCCTAAGTAACAGATTAGTTTACGTTCAGGGACGTGCTTTAGTGTTATACAACTTACAGTTTAGCATATTGATTTACAAGTGATGGCTGAGGATGCTGAAAATACATTTGATCACCTTTAATGTTCTAATTTCTAGAAAAGATGCACACATGTATCATTAGAGGAATTTATTTTGAAGGGGTTAAAGACAGGACGGTCCTGACAAAAGGCTACAAGTGCCACTACCGCTAAATATCAATATAACGTTTTATATTTGCAGATTACCTTTTAACGTAGATATTTAGAGTTGGAAAAAAAATGTAACTGCCTTTGCTTAGTCGCTAATTGTTTGTTATATTCAGGTTATAAAGTTAAAATATTAAACGGACAGATGTTCAACAGATGTAACAGTGAGTGTGAACAGGGCCTTCAGGAAAAACAGAGCATTTCTCTCTGAGTTTACAAACCGTTGCTGCTACTCTCCTGATGTCAGGTGTTCTGCTCGTCAAGACAGAAATCAGGCAGCAAATTTCCCCCAAACAAAGGAAGATTAAAACAAAGCGGAAACAGCACTTCTGGATGTGTTTGAGTCCGGTACAAACAACTTCTGTGTGGCGTAATTTTATTGTTTTGAATTATAATATAGGCCCGATGTGACTCCGGTCCGTTCCCTAACCGAATTCTCTAGTTGAATTTCTCCAGACCTCCGTGAGCCCGAGAGGACAGAGGACTGCACGCGAGATCACATCGAGTCATTTCCCCCGTCCTGACGATCGTCACAGCCAAACACACAACATGTGACAGGTAGTTTATTCTCCACTCGGGTGGTAAAGTTTTCAATGAAACAGCAGCGGAGGGCACCTGCTGACAGCGACTGAGGCTCCAGTCGAGCCCAGAGTGACGGTGGCATCGAGAGTTTACAGCTTTTATCATCCTGGAAGTAGTTTTTACTTCTAGCGGGTCAAAACGTAGACTGCAAACCACTTAAATAATTAGGTACCAGCTCTATATTTTATGATGCTTGACCTTTAAAATGAAACATATATAATGAAGTTTGCAGACTCGGATATTGAATCTTAGATAAAATCCTCTGCCGGGGGAAACACACGAGACGCAGCAATATGATGAATACTGGAGTCTTGACATTTCTGAACCTCAAACATGCGAACGCCTGGTTCACTTTAAAATACAAACTCAACTTTGCCCCTGTCAGTTTGTCTTGTTTAACTTTCTTAACATTCCATACTTGAGTCATTTTCTCTTTCTGGGTTTCTGTGACAATGAAGAGAGTAATAAGCAAAATAAATCCAACCAGAGGACACTTACGAGACCACGATGATCGAAAACAGCAGCAAAAAGTGCAAAAGTTGTATCACCTAATTTCATTTGGATTTATTTAATATTTCAAAGTTGTAATAGTCACAATAAAAGTAAAAGAGATCTTGCTAAAATATTACTTTGGTTAGGGTGACAGTAACTCATACCAACTTGAGTTAAAGTTTCTGATATTCGTTGTGATTAATATTAAAAGTACAACTAAAAGTAAAATATACATACAGTATATTTACATGTGCTACTATGAGCCAGGTTGGTTATTGCATCTGATATTCAGCATCTTTCTAATTTTCAGAATCAGTGTGATTGTCTTTCTTTCTTTCATTCTTTCTTGTTTGTTTGTTTGTATACAAATAATACAAATTAATACACACAGGAGCAACAAAAGACGTGATGGAAAGGTGTAAAAACCCTGCACTCTCCAGTGCAAAACCACACAAGTCTAATTAAAAAGAGAAAAATAAATAATTAAAAGGATCGGAAAGAAAGAAGAAATAAAAAGCAAAAGAAATAATCTGTACGATATCAGATATACATATGAACAAGCAGCCAGAGTTGGTGGGCTGCTTACAAAAATAATTCATGAGGAAAACATTTGACAGCCTTCGTAAATTAAACCAAACTGTAACTGAGACGTTCGACTGAGTCTATAGTTTTTTCGGGTGGAATCAATATGAAATGAACGACAGCAGGAACATTGTTCATGACAGACTCTGTACTCGACTGAGCTGATAAACAGAACAAAGGTTCAGATGATTGAGTTTTATATACGCAGATGATTCTTAATGCTCGTTATGGAAAAATACAACTACATAAGTAAGAAGGTGTTTAGTGAGACGAGTTACAATAATGTATAATCTGCAACTAGTAACTGAACTGATCATATAAATGTGGTGGAGCTGAAGTATAAACTAGCAGAAAACGTACAGTAACTAAAAAATTGTACTTGCTGCACTGCGGTATTTGAGTGATTGTATGTAATTGCATTCCACGTGTAAACTGACTATTACTTATATATGTGACTGTATTGAAGATCAGTTACCTAAAAAAAGACTGTACATTGTAATAAATATAAAAGTGTGTATGCTGACAGAGGTCACGTCCTCCTGTAATCAGGGTTTAATGAAACAAAGAGGAGTTTACATTTCACATTCAGTAGCTGCAACCTTCGGTCACGCAGACAAATGATGTGTCATTCCTTGAACCTGCGCGGTGAAGGTGATGTTTCATCTCAGCGTGAGCTGCAGGATCGCCTTATAGATTATTTGATATGATCGAGGACAATTTGACTGCTGTCTGTTTTCAGTCTGCTGCTTGTTCCTTTTTAATTAAAGTTTTTTTTTTTATCGTTTGTTGTAACTTTTTTTATTGTCTTATTTTAATGTTGTTTGTGTCTTTATATGCTGCTGTCCTGCTGGGACGTCGTGAACAGAATGAGACATTCCTGGTTACATGAAAACAATAACATGTTGTGGGTTTTTGATGCTGAATCTTTTGTAGCCTAGCTTAAGACTTAATGTCAGAATATTTGACTATATGTGATCGTGGGGAAAGTATGTATTTACTCTCACACAAAACAATGAAAACAAAAGTAGCGAGCAGTTTTGGGATGCTGTGAAGCAGCGCAGGACCCGACGAGGTCGTGTTTTAAGGTTTGATTCGTGTTTGGTTTGGTCCATCTTCACTCTCTGACTCTCTCCTGGGAATTGTAGCGACAGGCGACTGATTGAAAGGCACCGCTACCTCGATTACACATTTTTGGGGTTTGATCATCACTTAAAACATTTGGGTACACAACTCAGCAAAACATATAACAGAGGTCTACTTGTTTTTTTTTGTTTTTTTTGACAGAAATGTTACATATCATGTGTTTCAATCAATAAATGAAGGGGGAAATGCTGTTTTTCATTTCTGAGCGATGTTGGAAGCAGATCTTATGAGTGAGGTAATACATCTTTTTATCTTTTTTTTTCCAGCTCTGAAATGTAATCAGTTAACATGTTTGAGAAAACGATTAAAGACAGTTTTTTACTCTGTAAACGTGGAAGAAGCCCAGAGTTTGCTTTGGGTTGTTTGGTTTAGGATTAAGCTTAAGTCGCTGTTTCTCAAACATTCTTGTGCAGACATAACTCTGATCTGTGCGCGACGTCAGCTCGTATATTTCTCTTCTGTCTGTCAGACCTCATTTTAAGTTACATCTCTAAATTTGAAGCCACTTATGATGCCAGTCCTGTATCTTCTCAGGAGGGGGACGCAGATTATTGGTGAATTTCTGCTCTTGTGTGCTTCAAAACACGATTCGCCGATTTCAGAAAACTGATGGATGTGGAAGCGGTAATCTGTGCTGCTACCAGGCATCATGCTGTCGATATTTCTCCTCATGCTTTGCCTTATTTCGCTCCGGATTATGATGTAGTCTCTCAGCTAACAGGGACCTCTTCTCTCTGAAAGATGCGTGTGTGTGCAGACGTGAAAGCGAGTGTTTGCATGTGAAAGTGTCTCCTCCTTAAGCCTCCTCCTACGTTATATATCGTTTATTTGTGAGGAGGATTACAGCATTTCGGAGCCTATAATCCATTCTCGGTTCTAAACACGCCCACCCTCCTCCTGTCGCCATGCAGGGCCCGAACTCTGAACCTGCGGGCTTCCCTTCGCCCGTTCCCACCACCCCCACCTCCAAACACCTCGACCGCCCCCGCCAGGCTGCGGTGGAGATAGGGCGCGTTGTTTTACGGCGCGATCCGTCTTGTATGTCTCAGCCAAATCCTATTTTTACGGCTTGCTTATACATTCCTGCAGCAAATGGTTTACATACCGAGGCAGGGAGCCGTCCTAAATCAGCTGGCAGCTCCGTGCAGCTGGGACAAGGTGGAAACCTTGTCATCAGCCCGCTTCACCGGGCGATTAATGAACCTCAAATTAAGATAATAACATCTCGGTCTGACCCGGGGCAGCGGATTACATCACTTCCACGGAAATTCAATTTTGACTCTTGTCGCTCTCAGTCAGTATTTACCCACCTTGTATTTTTCTCGCAGATTTATTTGGAGAGGGGGCCCGTGCCCATTCATGAAACTGGTGGTGTGTTTTCTCATTCTCGTAGGGTCCTTCAGTGCCGGTCAAACACCGCTGAGTGAAGCTGGAGAGGTTGTATAATGAGCAGAGGAGTTAGAGGGTGATGACTCTGCCATTCAGAGCCCCGAGCACAATCTGCGCCAGTGTTTGAGGCGAAGGCCCTCGAGTGCAGCCACACAAATCCTCTGTTACCTCCTCTGTTTTAAAACCTTGTTTCATTCATGTTAGCAGCTCATAAATGGCCGCCCACCGCCTCAGCAAAAACAAGCTGGGGCCCTTCGGTTTCATAACATGCAATCTGCTGCGGGGCCCCCGATCCTCCCTCTGGATATTTTTTAATAGAGGAGGTTATAGTTTGATAGGAGGTGATGCTGAGGGCAGCTGTTTCTTCATGTGATGTCACACACTGACGAGAAAATAGTCTGTCAGCAAACTCAAAACTAATTCTCATAAACTTGCGTAAGTTATCATAATGTGACAGCGCGCTTTTTAGTTTATTGGTAGTGCAACACAAAAGTACATGGGTCAGCAGGTAAAAGGGGTTTAATGGTCACAGGCTCAGGGGCCAAAGCCTAAATCCAGAGTCTAACAGCGAGGGGACAGATTTAACATTTCTAGCTTCAGAGTGAAAGATCTCAGAAACGGAGCCTAAAAGATATCTTCTCAAAAGATTAAGGATGAGACAAAAATAATGACTATGATAATGTCGTGTCACTTTCATAATGAGGCCATGTTAACACAGACTTAAGTGTTGCTTTCGCTGACGGCTCCGGGAAAAAATGTGGCCCAATTATTGCTGCAATCTAATAAAACATCCTCCTTCAAGGAGCTGCACTGGTCACTCAAATACATGCAAGTGCACATTCCTGTTAGATTACATGCACGGCGTATTTCTACTGTTTACCTCATGACCGTTCTAACCACAGACAGAATAGTTGCCGCTGCGATAACTTTCCAGGGAGTATTACTAGCCGTGGTGCAGTGTTGGTGTTTGATAATCCTTCAGATTCGTGATTTCTTTTATTTAATTTTCCTTAAAAAACACAGCCCCACCAACGCAGCTTTTGTATTCTCATCCTGTACTCATGTCATATCATAAAAACGTAGGAACACTCATCCACTTAGCCTCTCAGTTAATGGTGGCGTTAGTAAAGTATTCAAACAAAAGCGCTCAGAACGATATAGCTCTGTAGTTTGTTCGCTCAGTTCAACACTCACTTGGCTTTTTTTGTCTAATACATCCAAAAAGACAAGTCATGAATGTGCCTCAGTTTTAAAGGGCTACCCAACGTGGCTGTTAATACTTACTGCTGTAGCTGTGTGCTTGTGCTAAGGTTAGCCGCTAAATGAGTATGTTACTGCTGCCGTGGCTGCAGCAGCTGTGCTAACTGCTACTGAACCATATCCAACTACCTCCTGGGTAACTCATATGTTAGAAAACGCAGCTGTCAAGCTAGTACTTTTTGCATTGGGAAATTCTGGCGGCATTTTGTCTGCCATTCTTGGGCCGCTAGCTCACTAAAAAGATTTAGTAACACATCCGCCTGGTTCTGTGGAAGACTGCGGTCGTGTGCAATGAGTGCAGAGTGTAAAAGAGCACAGGCAGGCGGGTGCAGTCTTTTTTTACAAAGGCTGAAAGAGACAACTGGATGGACATATTAGAGGCCTGCAGCAGCCACTGACACTGGAGTGACGGTTAGAGATTGTCCATAAATATAACCCCCCAAAAAAATCCTTCAAGAATAACAACCCTAACTTTAATATTCTGAGTCTTATCAGTCGTCTCTGACAGCCCTGATGCTGTCAACAAACTGAATATAATCTAATATCAGCACTAACGCAATCAATTTAGCTAATCAACGTGGGCCAACACACTGTTTGTATCTGGTTTCACTTGCCAGACTGCCGCAATCATGTAACATGATTAAAAAAAAAAACTAATTTGATGAGAACACAAGGCCATCTTATCATCTTAAAAATCCATGGGAATACTGTATTCATGCTCCAAAGTCTGATTTTTCTCATGACATAAAAAAAAATGCTTGTTTACATCCTGCACCTGCAACTCTCAAGCTAAAAGCTAGCGCCTTTGTCACCTTTCTCTTTATTGATGTCGCCTTAATTTCCTTTGTGGTGTAAAATGTGTGTGATAGAACGAAGATATTAAATCCCTTTACACCTTTTTTAAAATCAACAGCGAGTAAATGACAAACGTTGATCAGAGTGTTGACGTTTAACTTGCAACTTTGCATTTTTCGTCAAGCTAACAGCAATTAGCAGCACAGTAAAGCACATGTACTTGTGAGTCAGTGCACAAATAAGCCACAAATTGTCTGTAGACAGATTCCTGACTGTAATGCCGGCAAAAAATGAGACACATAATAAAAAGCTTTTTATGGAATTTGCCAATTCCGACTAAGCAATTTATAAACCTTTTGTATAAACGTTTTTGGTGTGTAGTCTGTAATTTTCCCACGAGCTGCAAAGATTAAAAGTGCAAATCACTCCATTCACAGCAGAATAAGATACTATAGATCATATTGCACAGTTTATAGTGCTGTCAAAGTATTACTCAGTTTTTTAATCCTCCCTCTCACTCCCGAAACTCCCCTCTGCTGTGGTTTTCCTCAATGACGTAAAAAGAAAAATAAGTCCTACAGTTTACGTCTCAGCTTTTTTTCCCCTCCTTCTCTGCACCCTCGTCTTACCTCCAGAGGAATTACTTTTTCTTGCATGTGGGAGCAAAAGAAAAAAAAAAGTTCTTAAAAGTCTTATGAGTGAAAAGGATGTTACCTCATTAAAGACGCGGCCATAAATCTGTCTCCCTCTTCAGCAGCACCGTTCCACATCTGGCCGTTCACTCCAGCCACTCATTGTTGCTCATACTCGCTGAGCCCTGGATGGGATTTATGGTCCATTCTGCTTGTGTCACATGTTGTTTAGTCCTGCTTTCCTATCAGCGATCTCATGCTGGTACCGTCCAGTCTGATGTTTGGGATGGCAGCCAAAGCGTAACGCTCTCTGCATCAAGATAGTCTGAGGCTGTCACTTGTGAAGTTGCTAACTGCTGCTGTCTTGGGTGATTCTCCGCCGGAGATAAGCAGGAAGCAACCTGGATGAATAACGTTCAAATGAAAAATATAAATCAGATTCTCTTTGAAGGCAGCTTGTATTTATGTGAAAATCGCAACACGGCGTGAGTCACGTTTTCAGCGTTTTTTCATTCAAGCCAAACCAAAATGTATTCATGATGTTTAGGTAATAATATAACTCCTTTATTTTATCATTTATTGATGTATCAGCACATTTTTAAGATCACTATTTCTGGTTTGTATGCACCTAGACATATTTCTGTGAGCGCCCTACAGAAAGTGATGGTACTGTACAAAAATAAACAAAACATATAAATGGACACAAATAAAAAACATGATCTTGTCGGAGATAATAAACAACTTTATTTAAACGCTTCCAAAGGTTTTGAGCTCGGTTTCTGTTCTTCTTCCTCTTTTTTTTTTTTTTTTTTTAATTATATTCCTTGACCTTAGTACACTTCAAACTACTTTAAGCACATGTTGGATCATCTAATTATGTCAGGAACCACAGTTTCCACAACGAGCCCGGTTTCTGTCATCTATACCATATTGACATTCCTACGATAGGTGTCGCATCACATTCATGCTACATTCATATGAGCTGGAGTGGATGGTGGTGGTGTCAACCCAGAAACCACTGTTCAAAACTCATTTCATCACTTGTAAGCGTGAAACCACTAGATATTTCCAAGGAGACATGAGACGTTGAGCACTTCTAAGCCTTCCACGTGGCCTACAACAGCCAAAGAGTGATTTCATAGGAAACCAACTCTTAGTTCTATCCCCTCCCTCCCCAGCCTCCAGATGATTGACACATCATGTAGCCAATGGGACAAATCCATAAAGATATTTTAATGGGTTATAAAGCCCCAAGCTTGGAAATAATAAAAGTTTATGTCATTGTATGCAACCTGCTCTTTGCATAGGCTGTTTTTCAACCAAAGCACTTGTTTTTGACTATTTTATATGCACAAAATTCATGTTAAAAAATAACTATAATTAAAAATGATGAGGTCACAAAATGGCTTTTTTTTTTTGTCAGATGTCTGGATATTTCCTCAGACAAACAAGTGTTCATTTTCAGTGATATTATTATCTAATTTGAACTTGGACAACGTACAACGGACCCATTGTGTTTTCCAGTTAATAGGGGCATTTACAGGTCACATGCAGGCTCATTTTTACATTAAACGTTCCGGCAAGAAAAGTAAATTTCAATGACCGAAGCATTCTGACAACTGGAGGTAAAAACAAATCTGACCTTTAAAAAGAGCCCAAAATGATGCCTGTAAAATTTTCAACAGCAGCTTTGAATTCACTTCAGGCTGGACTGTGATAACACAGCACATTTTTGTGCTTCACAGAACCCACGTTTTGGATTATAAAAAGATAAATAAATTAAAAACAATATGTGGCTGGGCCTGTCTTCAGAAGGACAACGACAGCATCATCATTATAATGCCTTAAAACAACCTGTTCATGGTTTCTTTTTTAACCACAATCGTTTCCTTACCGTAACCACATCTTGACCCAAACTAAAATGTTTTCTAATTTTAGCATCCCAAACCCATTTCCCTAACCCTAACCAAACCTTAGCCATAGCATCGTCACCTCGTTAAACAGATTTATTTTCCTCCAGCAGTGATTTGTTACTTTGTTTGAAGTTTTGCAGTGAGGGTCATCCAATCAGAAAACACCGGTGGTGTATAAATTACCTGGAAGTCATACTTGAGTAAAAGTAAATATGTTACCTTAGTAAAAGAATGAATGGTGATTGATTAAGATATATTAGATTAGATATATTTAAGTGCCAAGAGAAAAATTAAAGTATAAATGCATTTTCCTGAATGTATATACTTTATAGTATGGGTCAACTGATTCATCAACTATCAGATCCGGTATTTAGCATTTTTCTAAATATTAGAATTGGTGTTTTTTTATAATTTCATTACTGATATAATACTTTAATAATAAAAAATACATTACTTATGCTTTGATGCATTATGTAATCTGCACAGTAACTTGTAGCTAAAGTTATCACATGCATGTAGTGAAGCATGGAGTATGGAGTAGCAGAAAAAGGAAACAGTCGAGCACAGCATCAGTCCCTGGAAATTATACTAAAGTAGAGTAACTGAGTAGAAAAAACACTTCTATGAGTCACAGATGTCATCATTTGTTTTGGAGGAGTTTGGGGAATTTACAATATTTATGAAATGATAGATGAAAAAAGAGTTAAACTGTTTTTGTAGGTTCTCTTTTAGTTTCCTTGAATTGTTGACTTGATGTGATCTTGTGTTGTTGTTGTTCTCGTACCAAACCCGGGAAGACTAGTGACCATTTTCTGAAAGCTGACGTTCATCTGGAAAAAGAAAACAAAAAAACAATGAAAATGTATTTTATTCCAATAAGTTCGAATTTCTCTCTCTGCGGTGCATTATGTCATAAACAGACCGAATTAAACTGTCACATAAGTAAACAAACATTTCCCAAACCACCTCTAAACAAACCATCCTCTGACTTACATTACCACAAAAATAATACAACTTTCTAAGTTTATAAAAACCTAAAATGACACAAACCACAGTGACTGTGTTCTCCTGGTTTGAAATAAGTCTTTACCTTTTGATTTTTTTCTCTCTGGCTACTTCATAACCAAACGTGGATGATCCCTGCGGGCATCCACTCCCTGCTCCCACGGTCTCTCACAGCCAATAGATCAGTGTAAAAGCAAACCTGTGACGTCGGGTCATGATATACTGTGACTTGACTTTAAGTGTGTGTACAGGTCGGAATCTCTCTGTACGTGCAGACAGAAGCACTGAGGTTGTAGGCCGACACACAATGCCAGACGCTTCCAATTACATCCCAGTATCTGTCAGGGGGCCTCCGAGCTTTGGCCTTTATGAAAACAACGAGCGGCGCAAGAGCACGCGAGGCCGCTGCCGTCTGGACGGCACGGATCTGCCTGGGCTGCAGCTCTCAACACCCGCACAGGAGCTTCTTCTGCCAAGATTACAGACGCAAAGTCGTACAAATGGTCTGGAATCTTTACGTTTTAATTTGTGGATGATTGTCTCTTTTTTTTCTTATTTCTTCCTGTTGTTTGTGTGCCGTCAAAAGCCCCATCCACACAGAGTTTTTCCCCAGATAATCAATTCAAAACCCAACAATGAGGTGTTGCATTAAAAAGATGATTTGTACAGACGGCCACAGCGACCACTGAGGACACTGAGGTCATGTCCTCTGTAACGTCTCTGGCTTTTGGGGGGTTTTAATGACCTGAGGGGGAATTTATCTCCGTTGACTCTTAGAGGTCAAAATGAAAACTAATTGAAAAATAAAGTGATTTTGTTTTTTCTCCACTGTGTTCTTGTCATTGCTCAGAGGTGGGTGGGACGTAACAAAGCACAAATACTTTGTTACTGTACCTAAGTATATTTTTCAGGTATCTGTACTGTACTTGAGAATTAATTTTGACTTTCTCAAAACGTTTTGACTTTCTCCTCCTTTCATTTTCAACACAGACTCGTTACATTAGCTGAACGCGTTTGAGGGGAATAAGCTATTATTTTTATTATGCATCTTTGCTCGTCGCCCTCCCAAAATTGGCGCCCATCATGCGCGGCAGACGTAGCGAGACCAATTCATGTAAAAGACGTTAGAAGACGGAAACAGACAGAGAGGGAGACTGGCACGGGGAGAAAAGGCGCGTTAATGTCTCGTATCTGCAGAGACCCTGCAGCCCTCTGCCTGGATTTCCTTATTTTCTCACTTTGTTGCTGCTCGGGACGCTTTACCAACCTAACGTGTTGCCAGGGAGCTAAAATTTGCAGAATATGTAATTTAACAGTTAAATGTTTACATAGCATGGTGAAAAAAAGTCAAGATTTTTGAGGACTCTTGACATTTAACAGGCAATGTCTGTTTTCACCCCTGACCCACAAATCCCCAAAGAATTAAACTTTAAAAGCTTTACTGAGAGCAGTTTCACATATTGTCTTTGTATCAGGACGCAGGAACAAAGAAGCTCTGATAGGAGCAGCTGCAGCTGATTTTTCTGAAGAATTGACTCCTCAAACTGAAAAATCTAAAGGGAAATCAAGACTAATTGTGATTTTCATCAGTGTGACTGAACAGTTCTTAATTTTAAATCTCGAGGTTATTGAGCTAGTTTTCTCAAGTCCAGTCACAGAGACAGAAGACGTAAAACGAGACGATATTTTTGAGTTGAAATGATTATTTATAGTGCATTGTGTATCTGCAAGAAACACAACATGGACCAGATGCTGTAGTCTCCTCAGAACTGTCACCTCAAACTAACAAAACAGATCAAAAATACAAAAAGAACAATCAAGCATGTGTTCAGAAATGAGCAAAGGGTTTTTTAGTTCTCTTGTTTTAGTGAAATGTTCACATTTATTTTGTGTTCTTCCTCCTGATTGGATGCTCATCCTCATGCAGGCACCGTCCTCCCCCTCCATCGCCAGAGGGAAACATAAACTCATTCATCTTGATGATCACAAAAAACAAGAGCGATCCATCTCGCTGGAGATGAATGGGCTTCTGCAGGGCTGGAAACGTAATAAAAGCGGCTCACTAATGGTGTATAGTTGTATTAGGACCTGCTTATAAAAGCCATGAGGCCGTTGTGAGACAGGCAGGGAAATACAGCATCATTACAGCTCAGCACAGACGTGGATCGGCCTCTGATAACATTAAAGCAAAGCTTCCTTTGTGTGGCGGCGGTCTGCTCTCCACCACTGTAACTGGTTTTGGCGTGAGCCAGACGAGCAGCAGCTTTGAAGCTGCAGCGCGTCGCAGCGGTCGAGCCTCAGCTGATGGCGGTGCAGCTGACAGGATGAGTGTGGCCTGTTTGAACTGGAGGTGCTGCTTACTGTGTGATGTGATTAAAGCCGCATCCAGAGAGGAGCTTAGTCCTCTAACATCGTGAGCTGAAGAGGCTCTGCTGCAGGTGATTAAACAAACAAAGTGTCATGTTGGCAACCAGAAACCAAGAGCACGAATATTAGATGGATGGAAAATTGTAAGGTAGATCCTCATAGTGGAAAAAACCTTAAAGTAAAACACCAAAAAGTCACAACATCAGATCAGGAAGCCAAATCAGTCAAATTCATCTTCAACTTTGTTAATTGTGTTTTTTTTTGCTTCCTTTTGTTGTCAAATTTATCACCCTGAAAATAAGAGTGTAGGGAGCAGAAGAGAGTCTGTGAGCGTAACTGCACAAATGTGTACGAAAAGAACAATTATACTTAAATTAATCTTTCCGTTTTATGGCGGATGGCAACTAGCATTATGGTGCATCAACACCACCTAGTTTGACAAGTGAGAATGAGAGTTGGTTGGATCTAAGCATACGGCCTGGTTGGGTGGCCATTATAGAACATCTCAGTAAAGGAACAGTTCATCTAATGAGCTACTAATCTAAAAGAGTTAGGCCCAATCCCGATACAACCTTGTCCCCAACCCCTCCATTTGTACACTCACCTCTAGGTGTAGGGTGTCCCGACTGTTGTCAGGATAGAGGGGTATGGTGTGTATGGATAGATTACAAAAAAGCGTGGAACAACCGCGACTGGTGTGTCTCAGTAGCAAACTGTCTAGCTAGACTAATGTACCATAGCTGATTTGTGCATTACAGCCACACATTTTCAAATATTTCAATATCACCTTCCCTCCTAAGATGTCATATGAGGCCTGAAATGCAACTAAGGTCCAGTAGTGAAGTTGCTGCACTCTGCGCCGCTCCCGTAATATCAGTGCAGATGGGCAGGGCGGGAGCATGGGCGGATAAAGTTAGCTTATAAAGCACCGCTAATGTTAGCGGCCGGTAACAAGGCAGTGCTCTTTTTTTGTTTGATGGCTTGATTGAGAGCATGAATTTCTGAATGAATTGTGAGCAACCATGTTTTATTTATTTTTTTATTTTTTTCTCTATTACCAGGATTGCCACAGTAACATAACAGAAATTACATGAGGGGAAGAAGCCATGTTGGAAATGTCTGATTGTCATGTAACGACGGGTTGTCCCATTGTTAACAAGTAGTAGGGATAAAACTCAGAAATGGGATTTGGTCTTATTGTGCAACCCGTCTGAAACTACGATTCAGATTTTATCTTAACAAGGGTGTAAATAATGCCTTTTCATAACAATTTGGGATCTTCCGGATACGTTGTTTATCCTGGACGAGCTGTACGGAGACACTGTATCTTTTTTTCCAGTTGTTTTTTTACATTTTTTTTACAGGAGGACAATGCTGGAACACTGTCCTGCTGTGAAGCTCCAGAAATATTTTGTGGACTGTCAAACTTCATCCGACTTTTCATCAACACGTGGGGGGGACGTAATGATTGAATTAAAACATTTTTTTTTTTTTTTGGTTAACCGCTCCTTTAATTTCCTTCCAAGACATAACTGGCGACCCTCACACAAACACGGATTTGATCGTTACTAAAGTTCCTTCCTTGCTCTGAGACGATATCTAATAAAGACGAAGACAGCACATCCTGCTCTGATAGTGAAAGTGTTTCCACTGTCTGTCTGTGTAGCGCTCCCTCGGACATCTGAGGACACGCTGACAGTTATGGCGTTCGGCTCTTTATCCACAGCAGTGAGTAAAAGCTCCGTCTGCTGCGACCGACCGTAAACTCTTTATCAGCAGCCGCTTTGGACATTCCTCTTCTCTGTGTTGTTCGCTGTGTTTTGTTTATTTGAAACGGAGTCGTAAAAGATGTTCTGAACCTGGTCCCGGTGCGGGGTCAGACCGCTGCCGAGGCTTTGATGAACAACTGTAACTGCAGAGGACCCCTACACCACCACCAGCACCACCTACGCCCCCCATCCTCGTCCATATACAACCCCTCAACCAGCCAAAATCTAAATGGGGGGCTTTGATGTGGCTGGATGGTGCCTGTTGTTATTGTTTGTATCAGGGCTTATCACTCCCTAACCCCCACCTCCACCTCCACCTCTACCTCTACCTCCACCTTACCACCTACCTGCACCACAACCCCCCCCCCCCCCACAAACACACACACGTCTCTTGATGCGTCATAAAAATGATCTTATATCCTTGTGCCTGTTATTCAAAAATACCCTTTTCTTTCCCTCCTCTTTTCTTTCTTTCTTTCTTTCTTTCTCTTTTCTTGTCTTCTCCTCTGCTCTCCTCAGTACAGCCAGGCTCTCCCTGATAAGAATGATGGATGGGGCAGAACTCTGGCTCCAGCCAAGCCCGGCAGCTTCCTGGGAGCTGAGAGATACAGAGGGGGAGGTGGGGAGGAGTGTGTCGGGTCGGGGGGGGGGGTTAGGGGGTGGAAGGGGGTTGCTTGCTTACCCTGTGACTGCAAAATCAAACAATACTACACAAGTCGTGTCCCTCCGCTTCCTCGTGATCACTGAAGGCAGTTTGACGACTTTAGTTTGTGAGTTTTATCCAGAGGGAAGTTTCTAAATCCACAGAGGATCCAGGAATCTTTATTTTAGAAGCTATTAAATCCCCTGCTTTGCAGTGTTTTGACACAGTTATTGTAAAAAACATACATCAAGCACATTCATCACTCTCAACTGACTCGAAACTATCTTGGTAAAAATATAACACATTCTAATTGTGGTTAGTTTCAACAGCTTTGGCGTCGAACACTAACTTACAGCTTCACTATACAATAGATGCTGGCATGAACTTAAACCTGGCTGCTTAATGACTCAAATGTAATTCTGCAGACTGGTTTAAATCATTACATTTTACGGAATGAGAGGATTTAGTATTTTGATTTTTCGTTTTTGTATTTACTAGCATTAAATTAGATAGCCAGAACAAATGTAGGGATAGTGCTTTTCTGCAAAAGCAACAAAACGTTCAAACATTTCGCTGCTTGTCACAACGCTGTGCACAAAAACCACTTGGTCAGGGTTTGGAAAACATCATGTTTTGGCTAAAAATACCTGGTTTGGTCGCCATGAACTCGACTACTAATTGTCCAGATGTATCCTGAAAACTAGCCAGCAGTTTGTCACACTCACAAAAGGTGCTGTGACGCCGCCTCCATCCCCTCCACATCCCAATACGAAAGTTAGGTCATAATGATGCAATGTGAACGTGATATGACACATTTTGTACAAATGTCAATTTATGTTTTAATTGGAATATAGCTGAATAATAGGACTCTCCATCATTGTAAAATTATGGCTTTATTTTCAAAATCTCAATTGTTTTTGCTATACAGCAGCCATGCCACTGCTCTACTCTTCTATGTCTCTTTGAATAACCCGCTATCATTTAAGACGTCTCTTTGTTCTCCCGTCAAATGTCAAATCCACACAGGCAACACATGAGGAATACGTTTCAGTAGGAAGCTTCTGAAGTAATGCCAGGGAACATTTTATTGATTAACATTCTCTCGAGCTGCGTATTCATCTGACTATTTCTTAAATCCAATTATAACTTCCTGTCCGCCGTATTAAGTGACGGCCCGAAATGTGCAAACAGACAAAATATTTCCAAATGTATCTTCTGTTTTTTGTTTCTGATTAATTCAGATGTCAAAAATGTGTCATGTTCTGTTTACTGTGACCTACAGAAGCACTATCAGGTCACATCCCTTGTTTGTGGAAAATTAGTGGAGCACATAAAGAGCCCCAGCTCTATCTCCTACTGTAACCGTGGCGTGTAACCTCCCGGCCACACAGCCGCGATTACGTTAATGATTTGTTTGGCTTTCAGGAGGACAGAGGGGAGAAAAGCCAAGCAAATATATTGTTAAATAAAAAAGGCCTAATCCGTGTTTACATCCCAAGCTCAGACAGGCATTTGCTGTCATAATGAATCAGACGAGATAATGTTTCCCACAATTTTTTTTAACCAAATTCTCTGCAGCTCTATCTGCGCCGCCGGGATTAAGGGTGCACCAAAAGATGCATTGACCTGCTGTCTATCTCGGCACGATCAGAAACATCGACGAGGCTGGCAGCCTCAAACAAAGTCTGTTTTGGAGACTGTGTGTGCTGGGACTTCAATTCCCTCCACGCACACCTGATGCACGCGCAGATACAGCCAAGGGACAACTATTATTTCCCAGAATTCCCCCATAAGGTGTGCGCTCGCAGCTCATGGTGATGATTTAAGGGTGTTTATCCCCGCTCGCTTAAACATTTACTTTTCAGCACAAGGTGAAGCTGAGAAGAAGAATGTCTCTCTGCGGGGTTCAACGCCATCTCTCCTCCAACCTCCTCCACGCCGCTGACGTTTACAAGACACGCAGCGTCCAACGCGACGGCACCTAAGGAATCATGGGATACATATTTGGAGCGTCTGATGGCGTGAGTATGTTTTGTAAGGTCACCCACGGAAGTACATCGCGTTTCGGTGTGATTGCTCCATCGCGTCTGGGAGGCGTCACCATTTTTCATCGCAACACATTGTTTTGATCCAGTTCCTGTTTTTAATGACCTATAATCCTTTACTGTAAAACGGCTGGACGGAGATCCAAAGACCCCTGCTGGGTGACTTATTATCAGTTTATGCTCCAGGACGGAGAATAAATAAATGAACATTTCTCTGCACGCCCTGAACCTTCACCTTTGTATCTTCTCCGTTGCAGATTCTTTACTCCTTCTCGGACGTTTTATTGCTTCTTTCGTCTCTATTTTAAATGTTCTCACTTCACTCCCCCTTTATGTATGTCTCACCCCTCCTTCCCCACTCCACCTCCTGTGTTAAGCCTTGATAATATGCAACACCTTGAGCTTTTTAACAGGCAGCAGTTTCAAGAGAAATTAGACCAGAGACGCTGCTGGATGTTAAGTGCCGAGGTGTGTTTCTGGGTGAGGGGACACCCGGCTTTCTTCGACTCCATTTAGAATCAGGACGTGGGGGTCGCTGGTGGGGAGGGGGGGTCTTAAGTAGGGCCAGATCAGGGTCAAAAAACTGTAATTAAGCCTCAGTGATTGTTTTCAAGCACTTGGAGGATCTGACGTTTTGGTTTAATGGAGTAAAGTTTGAAGCATTTGAAGGCACAGAAAGCTCAAATAATTCCTGTTTTTTAAGTCATGTAATGAGTGTATGAGGAGGATGTGTGTGTGTGTGTGTGTGTGTGTGTTAGTGTGTGTGTGTGTGTGTGTGTGTGTGTGTTTGGAGGGTGGGGGTTTAGCTGAAACACATTACGACATGTGGAGGAAAAAGGTCGAGCATGATTAGTGACCGCCTTAATGGTATAATCGCCTCTATTTCAGTGTTCCTGGACAGAATGAGGGTGTGTGTGTGTGTGTGTGTGTCTGTGTGTGTGTGTGTGTGTGTGTGTGTGTCCTGGGGGGAATGCATACAAGGACCATACAAGGATCAACCACTAACTATATTTCATCCATATATTATATAAATGTTTATTATGTATGTAAATCAAAGGATCTTTTCTGTAAGACAACACATTTGTGTTCAACCAAGAGATGCCTCTGCTGCCCTGGTAAAGGTAGACTGGTTATAGTTATTCATTTTATTATAATCATTGTGAAGAAATAATACTTTAAGATGGTCCCGAGTTCAGCTTACTGACAGTTATGGTGAGTAAATGGAAAAATAGCAGCAGCTGTCACAGTAGCATGTTCGCAATGATGTCGTTTAGCCATTAACTGAATATAATATGGACTGAAGCCGATGCTAAAGTGCCTTCAACCTGGAGTGTTTCTCTTGGCCAACAGGGGGCGAAAAGCGGTCCAATTGAATGTAAGCTTATGAGAAAATGACCTTAATTCTCACTTGATAGTAAAAAAAAATAGTTTCCTAATGAGTCCATGGTCTCAATCATTAGTTTTGAAAATCATGGTCCATTCTATAAATCTCAGGACTTGTTTTTAATCATAAAAGAACAACCGGAAAGAAACAGCCACATTCCAAGTCTCCAGAAGGCTGTGAGATGCAACATTTATTTTCATAATATGCTATTTGCACCCCTTTCTAAGATGTAATCGAAACCAAAATAGCTGCTAACCTACAAATGTTAGCATGCACCCCTTTCTGAAGAAAAAGGGAGCCTGACCTCGCTTCATAAAATACATCTTTTCAAATCAATTTAAGACTAGGATTATGCTGGACGAGCTGTATGAAGCCATTTTGTCCTTTTTTCAGCCTTTTTTCACATTTTAAAACCAACTTTCATCTTCTTGAGTCGTTTAGGAGAACAACGCAACACTGTTTTGCTGTGAAGCTCCAGAAATGATTTGTTGACTATGAAAAATGGGTGACTAGATTGCATATAACTTCACTTTTTTTATAAAACATGCAGTAAAAGACATCCGAGTGACGCGTTTCTGTCTGACTCTGCTTCCCAGATGTACAGACTGGAGAAGCATTATGTTTACAGTTAGCAGTTAATGATGTTAAGAGTGGTTCGGACAATCAGACTGCAGTCCTGTCTAAGTGCATCTTGAGGGCAGATTCAGCCATATTGGTAAGATTGATCTCATTACACTGCAATCAAAAGGACAATACTGGATCCATAATTGACGAACTGATATATTACTCCAACCCCTCCTCCTCCTCTGTCAGTGTCAGTCTGTGTGTATGTGTGTGTGGGTGTGTGTGTGTGTGTGTGTGTGTGTGTGTGTGTGTGTGAACAGTGACAGACATGGCGTCCGCTGACAGCCCGGCTCGGCCTTATCTGCCCTGCAGGAGTGACGTTAGAGAACCAGGAGGGGGGAGGAGGGATGACAGATAGAGGTAGAGAGAGTGTGTGTGTGTGTGTGTCTGTGTGTGTGTGTGTGTGTGTGTGTCTGTGTGTGTTTGTGTGTGTTTGTCTTTTCGACACACACTTGTTCCTCACTTTTATTTCTCCTCTCTTGATGCCCGACCACCTTCTGACTCTGCGACCATTGACACAGCTCTACATTACTGTTTGTTGAATGTGATGTCGGTGGTCTCGTGTTGCCGCTTGCTTGAAAAACAATGTCAACTTAATGTCCTAAAAACAAATTGCTGATGAAACATGCCAATCGTTTGACCTCTAGTCAGGACAAGTATAATGTACTATGATGAAATGTCCCTAAAGTATCAAAGTAAAACGCGTCCCTCTGAAGACAACGCTACCGTTCAACAGACATTTGTGGTCAAAGCTAACTGAAGCTCACGTAATATTAATATAATTCAAGGACTATTAAAATTAAAGGTAGAATCAGTAGGATTTGTCCCAGCTCTTCCTAAACGCACCTCAAAGATAGTTGATCGCTGAGTTTCATACCCAGGATGTCAAATAGCCATATTTTGGGTTGGTAAAGCGTCCTGAGATGCAACAAAGTGTGAAAATAAGAAAATCCAGGCAGAGGGCTGCAGATACGAGACACTAACACGCCTTTTTCTCCCCATTCCTCCCTCTCTGTCTGTTTCCTTCTTCCTAAGTCTTTTACATAATCTGTCTCGCTACATCTGCTGTGACAGGTTGAAACCAGTCTCGTGATGTTGGGAAGATTGCGTGAAATCACGCAAAACAAACAGTAATTGATACTCCCCTCGAATGCATTCGCACTCCGCTAACAAGCCTGTTTTGAAAATGTGAGGAGAAGAAAGTTCAGAAATGTGTGCTCAGATGTAGAGAGGAAAAGTTTGTACTTTGTTATTCTAATCTCTGCCTTCAGGCGGCAGATCTATTGTAATGGAAATGCAAATTCCTGCCGTGCTGGGCGGACGTGCCGAGTCAGTGCATGTGTATGAACGAGCCCTGTGAAGGTCCCATGTTCAGCACTACGGAGCACATTTTGCGCAGTTCAATCCTTAACTTGAGTGGTTAGGTCTCCGATGGGATTTCCAGAATGCATATTTAACAGATTCAGCCTGTCTGACTTCATATCGAATCGTTTGCTCACTCGCAGTCAGGACCTTGTGTTTCCTTCTGTCTGCACTGTATTTCACGCTGGCACTGAACGTTGGTCGGTGACATCGTGCATATTGTGAAGCATGAATGTAATTCCAACGATTTTTATCATCGGTTTTGTTTATTTACTTTTTTGCGGGAGTTCAAATGTGTCCTGTATTTTGTTTTTCTAAACCGAGAACATTTCTAAACATTTTTCCAGTGAGATCCGGCTGGTTGGACGCAGGCAGCAAGGAAACCAATTACAACAAAAACACATAAACACACATGAAGGTCCTCGCCTCCTGTTTATCTGTTGCTTTCTCGTCGGTAGAACAATATTACTCTTCAAACGAAAGAGAAAGAACGTTTTTCCCGTTTGTGGGAAGAGAAGCGGGAAGACGGCAAGACAAGGAGAGTGAAGAGATGGTGGAGAGGCTGAATGGGACAAGGGTTAGAGGAGGTGATTTGAGACGGAGAGATGACAAGGGGTGGCGGAGGAGGAGGAGGAGGAGTGAAGATGAGGTAAGAGAGTCGTGGGAAAGACATAAGAGAGAGTAAAGAGGAAGAGTGATGAGAGACGGAGAGAAACTTTACCAATCTGTACATGTGCAGATGTGATGTCTATGAGCCTCAACAGGTGAGCAGGTGGAATGACGATAACAACGTCTTACCGTCCTCATCCCTTCAAGAGCAAGACATGAACATTCATGTTCAGATGACGCTCAGCAACAACATTTTTAAAGGTGTAATGTGTGCGAATCAGCCACCTGCCGAAGCTCACTCCAAACATTAACGAAGGGGGAGAGAGTCAGACATCAACAGCGTGGAAAGGCAGGTGAAATAATCATTTGTTTTGATCATAAAGCTAAGGACATTATCATAAACCCCAGCGGTGCTATGAGTGCTGGTTCGAAACAGGTTAGTCGGCACAGATTACCTTGTAATCTAAAAGGTTTACAGATCCGGTTTGAAACCTTCTGAACTGCTCACAGACCCATCGAAGCCACCACAACAATATCAAACACGTTCGATATTTATGTTATGCAATCTGGTTTATTACATCGGTACTTTCAGAGCTGGACCACAACAACCAATAAGGGAGGCATGCCGGAGCAGCTGACTCTGACATTCTTGCCCAACTAGCCTACTACTGTTGACAGAAACTTAAAATCTCACCTCCTGTTTCTCTCTGAAGAATCAAAAAACCTGAGTAGAAGTCCGTCTTCCCACTAATCCAGCCTCGTTTACCCTCCTGTCTTTGTTTTTCTCACCCCGGGACATTACTACATCAAGTTGTTGCACCACGCTAATCTCCATTTTGTTTATGTCTGCTTCCCCATGACATCACAGGAGCCGGTGCAATGCTCCCTCTGGTGTGATAACTTATCTGCAGTGTAGTGATGCACTATTATTTTAAAAATCTTGCCATGTGTATGTTTAAGATTAGAAAACCTGTGGAATTTCTCTTTATGTCTGACATAAAATTGTTTAGGAAAATCAGGTGGTGTGAGCCCAGCTTCAGACTAAAGCAAGTCGTGCACCAATTTGCACCAAATTCGACATTGTACTTTTTTACCCTCCGTTCTCAGCAACAAAATGTAAAGTGGATCGGATGAACTGTTCTTGAGATATGCGAATAACATACAGACTGACATACAGAGATTCTTTGATTTACAGTTAGATGTTAGCATGCTGGTGAACATGGTAAATCAGCATTTTAGCAATGAGACCTGGATACAGTGTGGAAGCACTGTCCCGTTCATTCCTGTGAA
Source organism: Sparus aurata (assembly GCF_900880675.1). Classification (NCBI taxonomy): domain Eukaryota; kingdom Metazoa; phylum Chordata; class Actinopteri; order Spariformes; family Sparidae; genus Sparus; species Sparus aurata. The sequence continues at coordinate 30,349,401 of NC_044199.1, read as the reverse complement.
AGCTGCTCTCGTTTTGAAGCCAAAAAAAGCTCGACTTCCCCGGAGATAAAATGACCTGGATCCTCCGCCAACAGACCACCTGACTTCTGATTCAGTGAGTGGTTAAACTAAATACGGATGACATGATTTAATCATGTGGCTCACCTCGTCTGAGCAGATCTCATACTCATTTCGTGGGAGTTGTGCCACTCAAAAAGATTTCAAAATGTAAGCTTATGAGAAAAACTCAAATGTGACGTGGTAATTATGCGGTTTGGCCACTATGAAAGTTGGCGTCAAAGCCTGGCAGCTCATCCTGGGAGCTTGCTAAGTACAGCCTCACAGTGCTGCTTATTGAATTCATTTATGTTCTTTTTTTTCTTTTTGTTCTTTTACTGAGCTGCTTCATGCTTCAAATTTCTCCGCATTTTATCACCGTCATGGATTAGATCCACGATGATACAGTGTGCTTGTTTTGAGGAAATGATTAGAAACGAAGGAGGGAGATGTCTGAAAAGAAAGAGTTGTGAAAGAATAAGAAAAAACAGGGAGTCAAGAGAAGCTCCGAAAGAGATAAATCAGCAGCAACGCAACACTGCTGTCGTGGCTCAGAGCCATTTTCAAGCAAACATCTCCGGTAATGGATGTATTAATCATCTTCCAATGCAGATATGTGGATCGGGCAATCACAGAGGAGACAGATTTTAAAAGAATTTGAAAAAGGTAGAAAGTGAAATAAACTCTTGGAACACAGTAGCTTCATGTCAAGCGGAGCTTATTAAAGCTTGTAGAGGAAGTGTGTTCGTATCAAGAGTTGAACTCGAGTGCAAACCGCAGAGCGCAGCAGCCACTTGTTTCTGTTTATTTCAGCTTCGTGCTGCTTGTCTGATGGGACGGACATCAAAGACGAGACCGACGTCTGAGACGGATTGTTTTTGGTTTTTCTATCATTTTTCCTGTTTTCTTTTTCATTTTTTTTTCTTCGCTCCCTATCTCCGCAACTCAGGGGAACATGGAAGCCGTGTGACCCCGGATAATTTATCAAGACTTTTTTTTTTTTTTTTTCTCTCTCTCTAGTTTAAGTAAATGACTGGTATGTGGAGAGACTGCGGAGCCCCCCTCACGGGCTATTAGGCCTCCCTCCACCTCCCCCTGTGGAGAGAGGAAGATAAGGGAAAATTGAAAATGAAGAGGAAAGAGAAGGAGAGAGAGAGATCACTGTTTCTCTACTTCACTATCTCTCCCTCTCTCCCTCCTTTGAGCTTGATTAGCCGCCAAGCTTAAGAGGCTTGTTATCAACCTTGGAGACGATGGAAGTTCATCGGCCACAGGACTTGACTGATGGAGACGGGGATGGAGGCTTTTTCTGAGCGTGTGTGTGTGTGTGGAGGAAGTGGCGTATATCTTTTTGAGTGATGTGGAGTCACGGTAGAATGTGGTCAGTTCATTCGTATCCGGGGCCGCGGGGACTCCAACATGTCTGCTGGCTGGTTCTCATTCAGTCGCATGACTCGTCTAAGTGCTGCAAACAAACCGGTTCTTTGCTGAATGTCAGACGCGTCCCAAATCTTCTTTTTAGGGCATAAGAAAAGTCTCTACCTTTGGGCTACACTTGAATTCTCCCTCAGAGATCAGTTAGGTGGTATTTTATCTTATCTCATCCGTAGGAGGGAAGAAAAGCCATCCACTCTAAAATGAGAGGTCCAGACAACAAGCCCTTTTTACAAAAAGTTCCCTCCACTTCCACCACTTTCTATTAAGTTAATTTGGACACCAACAGTGACGAAGACTGACTGTCAAGTCGTCTAACATCAACAGTGTGGGTTTTACCTTTCTTCTTTCATTATTCTTCTTCTGCGCTTAGATCAACAGGTAATAAGAGTTTCTATCATCAACATGCTCCACTGCCAACAAGTGCCAAATAGTGCCACCAGTGCAGGGCACACTACAACAACTCAGTCCACAGACGTGTCTCAAGGCCACCAATTCAACCAATTTTACACATCGAGCACTAGTGCATATATGTAAAAAAGTTGTATAAAGCCTCTGTCACTGTGGGAGATCTAGTGCCGTTTTTTGATCACATCTGCTGGCCGGGCTCGACTTGGTTGGACCCGGTTTTGCATTTCCACAACGACTGTGCGACCTGTTTGAAGGTTTGTCTTAAAACAATGACGGGCTTATCCCAACTATTGAAAATCACTAAGCTAACAAAATGGCTCCACTAATTCATGTTTCATTTACTTTAACTTCTTCACAATAAAAGCCCCCTGATATTTCGTCATTTAAAAGCTTGTATTATGAAGCAGCATCACAGGAAACTGTGTTTTCAGCAACCCTAACTAAACATGACTCCTAAAACAGCTGAAAGTGAACATGATGGAACGGTAAAACACAGCAGATGTTTGGAACAGGACACGAGAAACTACAGAGATTCAGTTAGAGGATACGAAAGTACTGATAGCTGAACACAATGAGTCCTCTCATTCATGTTTCCTGCACAGACACAAGTTGAGTATCGATTTTAGGGGGACAGGGGTGCTTGTTACGGGTTGGCCATTAAATGTGTATGCATGAAACCGTTAGATATTATTGATAAAACGCCGGGACACTTTAAAGCTGTGTTTGTGGCGACAAAACCAGCTATGTTTTTCTTCACCCTGACCAGTGTTGCCAGATATGGTGAGAGAAACAAGCAAGCGGGCCTATGAAAACAAGCCCAAAACAAGCGACTTCTCCATTCGTGGTAAAAAAAAAAATAAATAAATAAAAAAAAAGAGAGCGATTATTACACTTTGCACATACACAAATATCAACCTGAATCCAGAAATATCATCGTATTTATTACTATTTTTAGATGTTATGACCCGTTTTTTTTTTTAGTTCCAGGACTTCAAATCAATGTGACATGCAATACAATAGGAAGAGGGACACTTTAACAACAAGCCCTAAAACCCGCAACCCGCGACTACCAATATTTATAAGTGACTCTACAGAAAAACAAGCCCAAAGTCGCTTATAATAAGCAGACTTGGCAACTGTGACCCTGACCAAATGGTGTACCTATCCAAACCTAACCTGACCGTAAGCATGCTGTTTTAACAAGATAAAACTAAACCTACCCTGGAACATAAAGATGCATAAAAACAAACGTTGAAGGAACTAATTACTTACTTCCTTATTGGCCATATGTGAGCAGATTGTAACATGACATGAAAAATGAGACCTTCCTGGTCTCTTAGTTGTCTACACAAGCCTGTGGACGATGTTTAATTCAGCTGGACTGTGTATTTCTTTGTGAAGGACTCAGCTCCAATTTTCTGCGACATTCCAAAGGATGTGACTTTTCTCAAGGGCCTCGTCTCATACCAGAGCTAGCAGTAGCTAAGGTTAATTAAGAGTCCGCCAACGTAAACTAACAACCGTCTTTCCAACAATCCATTGTTTGCTGAAACGTACAATGCCAACATTTAAGACGAGGAAGAAAAAAGTCAGGAAAAAAAAAAGACAATATCTGCGTCTGCTGCATCGAGTCAGACCTTTTTTTTTTCTTTTTTTTTTTTACTGTCCAGCATAAGTGAAATACTCCCAAGACTGGATCCAAGGGCTTCTTGACTGTGTAAATGAAGCTGCACTGAAGTGAGTGACTACAGGTTTCATATAGTCAGTGATATTTAGCACTGCAAACTCCACTCAGATAGTTCCTGCTCCACTGGAAAGCACTTCTCCCAGAGGGGGGACTTTTCTGGCACCAAGAACTATGACTGATGAACAAATTTCAGACCCAGGTTCCTCTGGTTTAAGGAGAGTAAATGCAAGTAAGATACTTCTTGAAATGGTTCCAGGGACAAATTCCTGTGGTGGAAACAAGCTATTAGTGCATTGTGTCTTTGTTTTGAATCTCCTCCATCGCCTGGGTGAGGATAAGAGGCCAGTTCAGGATTCAACACCAGGAGTGAGCGACTTCTCACACAGGGCCAGCTTAAGTTCTCCTCCACGGGTATTACATGGCACTTAAATATCATAAAAATAACCCACAAGGAACCGTTACTTTTTATCCTCACCTCAAACTGATCCAGAAACTGATTCTGGTAGATATTTTAGGGAGAGGTGGTACTGTACTGTACTTCAGTAGATGTTTCAGGTATCTGTACTTTCCTTGAGTATTCATTTTTCGACTTTTCCTCCCTAGAATTGAACATACATATCTGAACTTTCTCCTCCTTACGTTTTCAAAACAGGCTCGTTACTTTAGTTTGAATACATTTGAGGGGAACTATGCATTGTTTTAATTTTAAGTCATTGACTGCCGCCTTCCCAACATCGCATGACTGATTTCAATAAATCACTGCACATCACGCACGGCAGACGTAGCGAGACAAAACGGCGTAAAAGACATAAGAATACAAAAACAGACAGAGAGGGAGACTGGAATGGGGAGAAAAGGCATGTTAGTGTCTCGCATCTGCAGATACGCTGCAGCCCTGCAGATTTTTGTATTTTCTGACTTTGCTCTGGATGTTTTACCCCTCTAAAATGTGGCTATTAGTCCTGAAAATAAGTTTCAACAATCAACTATCTTTGTGGTGCGTTTAGGAACAGCTGGGACAAAACCCTACTGATTCTACCTTTAAGTTTAGTAGTCTTTGATTTATATTAATATGACGTGAGCTTCAGTTAGCTTTGACCAGACATGGCCTGTATAAATGTCCTACAGAGGGAGACTTTATAATTTGATACTTTGAGTAAAGTTGCGGCGCCTGTAATTTGTTACTTTTACTTGAGTAAATAAGTTGAATAGAACTTTTATTTTTACCAGAGTCTTTTTTTAGTATCTGTACTTTGACTTGAGTGGGGCATCCATCCACTTCAAGTTTGGACTGAATCTCACAACATATTGTAGTTAAACCATTTATTGTTTTCAATTACTGTGAATCAGCCACACAAAGGAGTTTGTCAAGTAAACAGGTCCTCTTTTGGCGACACAAAGTCTAGAAGAAAATCAATCAAAACCATCAGGATGGCCTATCTTGGACTGGAAACGGTCTCAAACAAATGCGCCAGAATGAGAACAAACTGCAGTTTGATCTGCTTTCAATCACTGGATATGGACTAAATGTCCAATGTAACAACATCTTTGATGCTCTCTTATCAATTCATGACCACAAATGTGCTTAAATAGAAAACACTTTTTTTTTTTTTTTTTCCATTTTCTATTACGAGTACGTCCTTGCAGTCCAATCAGAAGCGGTATCAGTTGCAGTTCATGACATGATGAACATTGTCTCTCAGCGTTTCTCTCGTCTCCGTCTGAGTCCTCGTCGGCTCTGGATGAGGCCTCAGAGGGCGACAGGACCGTGTAAACATTCCCAGCCCTCAGAATCTGTCTGTCTGCCGGGGGTGATGCATCTGTCCGGCCCGTTTGTTTACTGGCCGAAGAATGTTAAGAATATATGCTTCAGTCCGTGTGTATGTGTGTGTGTGTGTGTGATTTTTTTTTTGTCCATGTGACTTAAAATAGAGAGTGTACGGAGGCCAGGGGGGACACATGGGTGGGGCGGGGTCACGAGTTTTGTTTCCTTTTGTATCGTCTTAATGTTGTAACGATCCAGTGTGGATCTGGTGAATATTGCACCGTGTTTAGTCTACCGATCACCACGGTGACAAAGAGTCTAGGTTTGGGGGTGTGGAGGTGGAGGTGCAGGCACAGGGTGGGGGTGGAGGTCAGGGTAGTTAGCGGTGTTGCGGGTCAAAGAGGGCTGCACTGCAAAAAAACATAAATATATATCCACATATGGATATAAAAATACACTCAATAATCTGCACCAGAGACAAATTCTCCTGTAATTATGACTTTGTAGGTTTTACTTTATTACTTATGACGTCTCTGCCCGCAGGAAGTGAGGAATTTCAAATTAAGAGGGAAAACGACAACAAACCCTTTTTCTTAAATAGCAGTGGCCGAGCGCTGTCTGCACACAGAAATGCCAAGTAACACAGACATGAGTGTATCGTGTGGAGTGTAATGAGAAGATATTGGAAGATTTCTGGATACTGGTGTTCAGATTTTTCTGGTGAGGCTCTGAAGTCGTACATGTCTTAACATCTTCAGCCAGTTCCAGTAAAGAAAGTGATCTTGGAAGCTTCAATCAGAAGTGTGAACTCAGTGTTTTCACCTGAGCTGCAACAATTAGCTGATTAAAAGAACATTTGTTGCCAACTTTTTTTTTTTTTTTTTTTTTTTTTCATTTTTCAGGCAAATAAAGTCAAACATTCAGTGGCTCCACCTTTTTAAAGGTGAGGATTTGCTGCTATTCTGTGTCATTTATGACAGAATATGATGATATTTTTTTTTGTTTTGTTTTGGACTGTTGGTTGGAAAAAACTGGTGAAATCAAGACATCACTTTGGCTCTGGGAAATTGTGATGAGCTCCCCACCCCCCCCCCTTTTTTTTTTATATATTTAATAGACTAAACCAATCATTCCTAAACTTAAAAATAACACCTGAAAATGAGAAATCAGCTGTGGTCCACCCAAACTGAACCTGAATCACATCTGTCTGACCAACACAGGAGATGAAGATGATGACATTTGTAAATTTGTAAATGTAAATATTTAATCATAAATGTTTAATGGCATTTATTACAAACTTCAAATTAAAATTGTTTTATTTATTTATTGTAAATGACTTCACACAGCCCACACTTTGGGAATCAGCGGACGAAACACTTAATCAATCATTATAACAATCTACAATTTAATAAATAGTGGAAATGAATTAAATAATTGTTAGTTGCAGTTCTAGTTTTTATGTTTGGCTCCCTGCCTTGTTGCCTCCTGTACACACAGGTGACACAATACATGTTCCAGACGACTGTTACACACTGTTACCGCTGATTAACAGGTGGGAATAACACACTTTAAAAAAGGCAGTGAAGAAGAAGACCGAAGCTGCAAGCTAATAAACATTGCCTGTGTTCCAATGCCCATACTACCAAAAGATATAACAAGTGTCAATCGGCCTACCACTAGTTTGTCAAAAGCAGTATTATATGCTAAATTTACCAGCATCTCTGACTGCACTCAGTGGCATTTTGCAGTTTGCAAGCCAACATGGTTCTCTGGACTATTGTGGCCCACAATCCTCTGTGCTGCAGAAGATGTGTCACATGACTGAGCTGCTGAGAGAGCACAGGCAGATGACAACGCATTCAAGTGTAAGTACTACAGATTTCTGGCAACTCGTGTGTGTATAAATAACATGTTGATCTACTATTGCTGTACAAAGCTAAGTGGAGGATGAAAGTTTAAGGCAAAATGTTGTGATGAAGTAAAGTAAAATAAACTGTTTTTAAGGGAAGCTGCAGAACCTGCCAAGAGTAGAAAAGAAAAAAAAAAGTGATGTGATTTGGAAAGCAACAACATATATAAACAATGCAGGTTTCCAAGGTTTTTTTTAAGTATCAACTTGGTAGATGTTTAATGATGAAGGAAATGTTTGGAAATTTTTGAGCCCCCCAAAAAAACCAGATGATAACTCAGATTTATCTCATACGAATACAAAAATTAGGATGGTAAACAAAAAAAGACAGCAACATTCAAAACACGTCAGGAATTATAGGATCAACGGACCAAAACACCTCTGATCGTGTTGTTTTTAAAATGAAAGTAATACGTGAGTATTTATTACTTCAGACTCAAATTATTTCATGTCAAACAGTTTTATAGAAACTCTAGGAGAAGTCACAAAGAAGTTTTAGAGACGTTTTTTGTGGACTCACATTTGCCTTAAAGGTTCCCCAGTATACTGTTACTCCGACTTGTTCCACCTCTTTTTAAAGCATTCTAACGAGCAAATGCACGGTATAAATATACTACTGTAAAACAATTAAAACAACAGTTAACCATATTTTAGAAGCTAATTAAGGAGTCACTTATGATACAATCTGGGTTTATTAAGACATTGAAACAAGATGAAAACGAACACACCCGCAACTTAAAGCACTAAGAGAGAAATATTTAAAAACGTTGCGTTTTGTGTTGAATGTTCACAAAAATATATTTTTAAGAGGATTTTTTGCACTGTTTCGTGAAAGTAGCCAACAGTGAATGCGACACACACACACACACACACACCCTCAGCTGCTCTGGACAGTTTAACCTCATGCTGGCTGTGAAAGGTAACTCCAGTGAGGCTGCTCTCTTACCGTAACACACATTAATTCTCAGCTGTCTGCAGATGTTGGAGTCACCGCGAGACGAAAATGTATTTACTGGATCTCTCGGGAAGTTTAAAAGCTTGAAATGTGTTTGATCGGCTACATTTGATTTGCACCGTGGTTATTCACACCAACTGTGGTGTGGTGGGAGAAAGGCGTCATCTGACAAGCTGAGGACAGTAGTTGAGATGTCAACATAGTTTTTTTTTAATAATCGGTATCAAACAATCACTTTACTATTAATAAATCACCACGATATTCTCCAAACTCTGAATTATATTTGATGTATTTATATAAAAACTAATCATTTTGGTGCTTGTTTTTTTCCCTTGAACCTTTGCAGATAAATCCTTTGACTGACGATCTTCCAGTTTTATACTGACTGACAGTAGCAGAATATTAGTTTTAGCTTGTCATGGGTAAAAAGATGAACATTTGCCACAGTCTTAGATGCTCATTGTGCTGATTTGATGACTCTTTCTCAAGAATCAGTTGAGGAGAGTTCACATTTTAAGACACAAAATAAAACTGCTCAGCTTATTCATTTTTATACAAATCAAACAACTACAAATAAAAAACTACAAATATATCTCAGTACACAAGGAACTGCTCTTATTGTTGACTTCATGGGCAGAAACAGATAATTAGATTTTTAAAATGTGCTTTCAGGCCAAATCAAGTCACTCTGTGACACTAAACAAGTGCGAAGGGTCGCTGTCCGACACAACAGAGGAGGAAAACGACGTCCACTCAGGAGTTATAGATCTTATTCACCCTTTCAATGAACCTTGAGATGCACTTAGAGGTTGTTTCCAGCAGCCGTATATCACGGCTAACAACACAGGAGATCCTCTTCAGAGGAGCCTGGCATGAGTTTAAGCCTCAGTGCTGCCCCCTAGTGGAAGACAGCTCGGATATAAACACATGAGAGGGGCCCCGTTTACAGGAAGTCCATCTAAATGTGTTGGATGAGAGGTTTAGAATCATTCAGAAATCTTGTTTTGTCTGGATTAACAGTCAAAAACCCCAAAAAATATTAAATTTACAATGAAATAAAACATTTTCAAATCTGAGAAGCTGGAATCATATAATGTTTGCATGATCAACGATTTAATCAAATGAATATCAGCTTTTTCTGCCATTTATTTTTAATATACTTATAAACTTGATAATGACTGTAGAACCATCAGCAAGTTAACATGGTTTATTTGGAAGAAAGAAGGAAAAATCAAACTAAGATAACAACTTCCCCTAAAGAAATGAATCCAGATCCTGCAGGAGAGTCCTCGGTGTAATGACACTGCTGTCCGGTGTGTTCGCCGCCTGTTCGAGCCTTCTGCTATCTGACTGACGAGGTTCAGTAATCAAAGAATTTGTTGACCCTCCCTCCCGTTCACTCACCTCTCCTCTGGTGCTCATCCTCCCATCCCTCTCTTTTCTCATTTGTCTGTATGTGTCGAACACAAATGCAGATACGTACGTACACACGACTGCACACGCACACACAGGCAACGTGACCAGAAACACAAATAAATGGGAAAATGTGTAGTGCCTGTGCATTTGACCACCACATTCTTTCCATTATCAGCCTACTCAGAAAATGCTGGCACGTGACTGTCATCCAAACCGAGTGTTTACATTCAGTAATGCAGTGAGGAGGAAACTTAAAATAGCCTATAGATTATGTTTTCTGTGTTGTATCAGCCAAATGGTTCATGTGGCATCTACTGTTTCTCCAAACGTTCTCCGCCAATGTTTACCAGCTGCGACAGCATCAGCTGGTGATGTTTTCACCTTGTGGGTGTCCGCGTGTTTGTCATCATGGCAACATGTGTTCCTGCAGACATGATTGTAACTACCACAGAAGCAATTCCAAGTATTTTGTCTGGTGTTTATAGGTCTGTGTGTCTGTGGACAGATTTTTTTCAGCGTGACAGCGCCACAACCATGTACCACGTTACAGTAATATGTTCATTTTACCGGTAACGGAGTAATTTAATGTGTAACTATTGATATTTCAGTAATTTATTACTACAGTTATGTCACGCAAGATGTTACAAACTGAGTTATTGACCGAAGTGAAGCCTTTATTGCCTTTTTTTAAAGAATCCATCCACACCAACATGACCATATTAATGTAGGCTGTGTGTTTAATATAGCCGAGCCTTTAAGTTCTTTGTTCAGTCTCTGATTGAAATGAGCCAAGTTTCGTAGCCAAATGACAAGGCCCAATCGTCCGTGCATACCTAAATATGCATTCTTGATTCACGTACGCCCATGCATCCCTTGTTTATTTTAAAGATTTAGGCTTTTAAATTGTTCTATAGAGGTTATTTGGGCATTTTGTTGAAGGTAACTAAAAAGGAGTGTAATAAGTAATACATTACTCTGCATAGACATCAATCCCGTAATGTAAGACATTACTTTAAAATGAAGGTTACCAGTAATATGTAATATATTGTATTTTGAAAGTAACATGCCCATCACTGGTCATGAAACTGTTCATGTGTGTCATTTGAGATAAAAATAAAGCCTAGATTAAAGATGGTCGTGGTCCAAGCAACAGCTGTGGAACATAACAAGCAAGGTAGGAAGCAGGAAAGGAGCCAAGCTGCAGATCAGTTTCGCACCATCTTGTCTGTTTGTTTGTGGACGGATTTCTGCCAGTGTGACAGTTTCACAACCATATTGTCCTTTGGGATCAAACTGCAGGTTCGGTGACTGGACGACTGTGGAGCCTCAGGTCTCGATGTTGCAGGGGATCGAGGCGGGTGCGATCCCGTCTGTAGTTTAGCTGGTGTTATCATCATATGGAGTGATCTGGCTTGTGATACGCCCTCCTGCTACTCAACTGTCCTGCTATATTAAATCATCTCAACAGTAATTATCAACGTAGCCCATTATGGTGTTGTGGTGCAGTGCTGGTTTCGGTCTCGACATCTGGTAAACAGTCAGCGGAGATGGAGGCGACAGAAGCACCAGAGACTGAGCTGTTTGTATCCCATCTCCTCCCAACACTCAAGATTTAGAGGCGATACTTCTCTGACCTTAACTGGGTATTTTGCTGAATAACCATCGCCTATCATGTTGACTATAAATTGTGAATGATTTTGGAAAATATTATATGTTTAATGTTTGATTTATCTGCTGAAAAATAATGTTTGTTCATGCGAAGTTAGACAACTAAAACGAGTTGGTTGCGGTCTTGGAAAGATTGCGGAGGAATGAAGATATCGTAGTGAGACTGCACTATGTGATCTTCAAAGCTGTTCACCTTTTTGTAATTTGAATGAACGGACTCTTAATGCTTTTCTCCAATATTCCAACATTTGAATGCAGATAGAAAACTTTTATGACAGGGTGTGAATGTTACGGTTTGGATGTCAAATTGTGAGGAAGTCGCAGTTGCGGCTGCGTACATGAATGTCAGGAATTTTTTGATCATTCTGGGACACGAAAACTCTCCATCGATTATTTTTGAGTTAACAGCTCATTAAACTAACCACAAGTCAGACACACACACACACACACACACACACCTCTGATTTTAATAGACACTAAGACACTTCAGATCAGGGGGGGATCAGATAATGCTTGCCCTGCATGCCCCTTTGCCCCTGATCTTTGCCTCCCCTACACCCACACACACACACACACACACACACACACACGCACACACTGCACCATCACCAACCTCCACCTATCCGTCTCTCACTATCAGCTGCTCCCTGCTGCCGTATGTTTTTCAGAGGTCAGAGCTGTTTGTTTGCCCGGAGGCCCGTCGTCTGATAGCCCGTGTCGGACTACGCCTGCCCCTCCCGCCCCATCTAAAGCTGAGCCGTTATCAGCCGACTCCCTGGCAACTCCAACCTTGTCTTTTAAAAGGAACACTTCCCCTGGAAATTATGGAGAGACTCGGGCAGATAGACACAGTCTCTATCTGTCACGGTGGAAACCTCGGCACAGACAGGATGACAGCTTCGGGGCAGATTCCACCTACTCCAGGTTCAAATGCATCTGCTGACCTCTGATTTAGGTCTCAGGCCCTGTCACACAGGATTCACTCATTATCCCTTTAAGTTGTCCACATATTTTCAAGAAGAAGTTGAGTTCCTTTTAAGGAGAAGAACAATTGTGCTTATTTTCAAGAGGAATTTAAATCCCTACACATCCAAAAGTTGACGTATTTTTGACTGCAGCAAGACTGAGTGTAGTTTAGAGTAAACTAGGTCCTCTTGTGGTGAGGTTGACTCGATGAGGTCTAACTGGGATAGAAATGGAGGGAAAATAGAAATCAGTTGCTCTCCTCCTCAATCAACTGCAAGTAAATGCGAGTACAGCCACGCTTGCTACTCAGCAGCCGTTCACATGGAAAGGTTTTCAATAGAAAAGAAAATAGTGAACTATTGTTGTTTGTCCACATGACGGCAGGGCTTTGGGGGCCTGAAACTGCAAACTTTTGAAACTGGGTTCTAAGGTGTAATCTCTTGAAAACACCAGCCCTACTGTCACCGTGTAAAGTGGAAATACGCTGTGAAAACGGCGATGTCACGGCCCACTTTGCACATGTGTGTTACGAGTAGGAGGACAACAATAACAATGGCGGAGTGTGTGTTTTGCGTTTGTGCGGAGACGCGTGATGTTATTCTGAGGTCAGTCATTACAAAGTCACACCACCAACAACTGGCCTTGCATGCATACTGCAGCGTTTTTAAGAGGGTTTTGCCGATCCATGTGCACAGGGATTCTCTTTCAGATGATCTCATCTGAACGCAGGCATTTTTTTAAACCCAACCGGTCTGACTACCGATGCTCGTTCCAAGTGCTTGTTCATGACGGAAGTCTTGTGTCTAGACTGGCTCGGGTTTAAAAGTGTCATGAGATGACTTTTGTTGTGAATTGGCGTTGCACAAATAAAGAGTGATAAAAAAGACAGATTTATCAAGACCGTTGTCATGTAAACGTGGCATCAGTGAGGCAGTGTGTAACCAGAGATGTGCTTTGAGCTAAATGCTAACATAATGACGATCCTGACATACTGATGAGGATGTTAACGCAACTGATTTACCATGCTGACATTTGCTAATATGCATTAAACACAAAGTACAGCTGAGGATGATGGGAATGTCATGTTTGATGGTTGAGTTGTGATGAGATGTCAAGGGATCAATTTAATAACATTCATCTTCCAATTCTTCCAGTGATATTTGAGATATTTCAGCCAGAGTTGCTGCTAACATGGTTTCTAAAAACCCAATCGCGGGAATAAATTATGCCAATTTCTGAAAACTAGAGGTACATTTGAAACTTAAATACCCACTTCTTCTTAATGTTTCAACTTGTTGTATCTTTATGTTCAATTTCCTATTTTATGTCATTTTTTTTTTTACAAACATGGCTGGGAAGCGTATTAAAAACGTCCAGTGGTTTCACTCCTACAGATGTTGAAACACAGTGTTATACAGTGATCTCAGACTCCCCCACTTTCCAACATGACAGCTCATATACGTGTAATGTGGACACGATATGACACACATCATATACATTTTGTTATAAGAAGTTATTTGAGTGCACAAAGAAAGAATGTCAACATTCTGGAACACAAACTGGAAACAACGCAAACTGGAAAAGTTTAACTGAGTCAAAAACACTAAAATGATATCAGCATGCCAGCAGCAGAAATGACTTTGTGCATTGTGTAATAAAGCGAAAGAGATCCAAATACGTAGGAGTATAAAAGATGAGGCTGTACAAAGTTGGAGCAAATCATACATTTTAAAATTAAAGAATAAAACAAAACACTAAGATGTTCTGAGGTCTGACAGTGGATAACAAAACAATAAAAACTTGCTCCAGTTGTGTTGAAATTATGCTTATTAATTCAATATTTTCAAATAATGGAAAAAACTGGAAGCAATCCCCTTTTGGCCTTTTTAAAAACCTCCCTCGCTGACTGGAAACGCAGCTGTCCGTTTGACCAGAGGAGAAAAAAAAGAAAAGAAGAAAAAGCTGTGATGAAATTACTCCCCCAACACTGGATCAAACCCAGCGGGGAGGGGGGTGCCGACCACCTGATTAAGCAACATGGAGGAAATGAGAGAAGCAAAGGGCTCCATTTTCTCCAGGAGAGAAGAAAGAATGGGCGGGGACGGACGAGGGGGTTGTAGGTGGGATAATCTGTGTACATATGTGTGTGCGGGGGGCGTCGGAGGGTGTGCGGGGTTAAAGTCACAGATTTTAAATCAGTTCTTTGGCCTTTAACGGGCGCAACAGAAGCCCAGTATGAGCGAGCAGAACAAAGAGGGCAGCAGTGGCCTCGACCAATTAACATTCCTGCAGCCTTTATGAGCCGCCTGGACCCGCCCCTTCACTCACACCTCGTAAAAGTCACAAACATCAATTCTTGCAAACCATAACTGTCATTATAATCCCATTAAAAACAACCCACTGAGCAATTTACAGTGAACACCAGGGCCAAGTGTGCCAGCAGAGGGGAGGGATCGCCTCAGCTGGAACGCCAAAACCGAACAAAAATGGGAACGTTTATTGGGAGTAATTTGACAAAATATGACATGATAGAGACTCCAAACTGAACAGAAACTCTCTTCTGCGCCATCCTCTTTTTAATTCAACAGGTCTTGAAAAACATCAGGCTGACCACACAGTACAGATGTTATTTAAAGCTGGTTGAATCAATTTAAAGCCACTAGAGGGCAGAAAAACACCAAAAACATGATGATAAAAGTCCAATAGTCTCTCCCCTGTAGCTCTGGTTTCATCTCTGCCAACTCATGACACAAATATCTGGCTTCTAAGCTGCTAAATGCTCCACATTTTTTACCAAAGAGTCACTAACTTTGTAGTTTTGGTGCTGAGCAGTTAGTGTTCAGTAGGTTTTCAGAAATGTTTTTCTGGCCTTTTATTCTGCATAGTACTATAAAAAGCAGCACATTTCAGTACACGTGCAACTCCTAACAACACAAATTAGTCGTTTCCTTCATCCAAGACTGACAAAATACTCAGTTAAACAAAAAAGGAACAGTTTGGTATCATATCAATACTGTCAAACTACTGAGGTCAAAGCATTTATGCATTCAAGTGTCTAAAAGGAAGAGATCTTTGTAACACATACATTTTTTGTTATTGTGTACTTACATATCCCAAATATTTCAAACAAATGCTACAGTGGCTACAACTTCAACACGTAAATCACCAGATGACGCGTCAGAGAGAGAGAAAGAAAGTCTGTGATCATTATGTAAGTTAACATTACTTATCATGGACAAGCATGACTTAAAAAAAAACATCAAAACATTATAGCCTGACTCATGTCAGATAGATTTTCTTCAACAGCGGCGCTTGTTTAACAATGAAGATGACAACTACACTAATCCCGCGCTACCCGCTCTTTTGTTATTGTTTCGATTGACAGAACTCTTAAGTAGAAATTACATACAGCGCATTTAAAGGTGAAATTTGTAATAAAAGTTCAGGGTGGCGGCCAACCTGTCCTACAATCCCAAAGCGTCATCATTTGACTTTTTTTTTCCATCATGCATAACATTTCATCAACAGTTTCTTGTCTTTTTCTGACAGAAAGGAGCCACCACACAGAGGGTGGACAAAATTATAAAACACCTTACAACACTGTCAATCAGATTGAACAGCACTGTAACATTCCATTTATCTTTTATGAAGTTTAAAGTTGTATCCTGTTATTTTGGGTTTAGAGTTGATTTAGACATGAGACATCTTATCCTTACTTCTTACTTCTTGTGTTTAACAGGGGACAAATTAACTGAAACATGGCACAAAAAAAGATAAAAAGGTTTAGCCAAAAATGAGGAAGTAAAAACATAAAAAATATTCATCCATCACTTATGTTTAACAGTAAATGTTGATTGTATCCTTACCTGTGGACATATTTCACATTTTTCTGAATGTTTCTTCACTGAAATGAATTGATTAAAAAGGTACCAATCGAACTTCTCAGTTTTCCCTATGATTAATAACATATTGCACAGTTGTTTTTCCTGGACACACTGTGTTATCACTAAATCAAAACACAGGAGTAGTTGATGATGCACTGTGACCCCACATGGCCTCAACCATGTCGGCTCATAATGACGTGTGTGGCTCCCTCTACTGGATGTTTTAGGCACTACGTGGTTATTTAAAGGATGCATTCTGCTATTTTCTGTGCAGGATGCACTTTGCTCTATATTTGCTTACTGATCAACGTATTCATGTCCTGTTGCCTTCTCTTAACTGTATACTGTATAAATATGTAAATATGCAGCACAATGTTTTCATTTAGCGCAGTTTTATTGACAAAAGATTGATAATTATTGAAAGCCAAAATGTTAAATGTGACAGACTTGAACAAAGAAAAAAAAAAAAATATATGTATATATATGTATATATATATATATATATATATATATATATATATGGAGAGAGAGAGAGAGAGAGAGATAAATAATTTTTTTTTGTTTTGTTTTGTTTTTTTGTCTGTCACATTTTTTTTCTTTTTTTAAAAAAAATCATTGATAACCATACTCTGTGTATGGCTCTGTGTATGGATACTACTACTACAGAACCAGAACTTTAAACAAAGAAAGAGAAAACTACAAGATGAGATCATTAATTAGCTAATACATGCTCATGCTACAGTTGCCTGTAAAGGAGAAAGTACATGGGATGAAATAATCTCAATAGATTATATTTACAGGCACAAATTCATGTTCAGTCAGTAACATGGGTACAAGCATTTTCTTTTAACCGCTATGCTTTGATATGAACATGTTGGTAACATCTGTAGCAGGTTGTGTTTGATAACGGTGACGAAGAGGTTATGTGGTCTTGGCCCCGACGAGAACGACTTGGTAGTTTCTTTTCTTCATCTCTCTGGACATCTGACACCAGGAACAGGATGTGCAGAAGGTCGAATACACACAGTCCCGACACATGGTGCCCTGAAGACACAATACAGTGATCAACAGGTGAACGATTATCAGTCTAGATTACACCGACACACCTTCATACTAGTCAAACATATCCTCGCCTCCTCTATGTGTCACTTATGTGTAAACTGCAATTACATGTAACCGGATTAACAGTTATCAATCTTTCTACACACCCACGAGCCAAAATGTCTTTTATTTTTTATCTACCTTTATTTCAACTTGGTCTTTAGAAACTATATGTCGAAGGTTTACAGATTACTTACTCTGATGCCGTAGCGCTGCCGCATGGAGACCCTCATGGACATTGTGATGGGAGGGATCAGGCCGCCAAATATTTCCAGCAGGGGGAGACAGAGGCACTCACCATAATCTCTGGTGGTTATACAGGCGAAACATGGACAGCACCAGAAAGCGAAACAACCTGAACCAGGAAAGACATAGCAACAGAAAAAGAGCACAGACAATGATACAAGACACACCTACAGACGCTCTGACGCAAATACACACATGACTTCCTAACAAACACATGAAGATATGAGAAGGTTTATTGATTGTCTTCCCATAATAACTATTATGGTTTCACGAAAGGGTAAAGAGTCGGGATTCCCTGTCTCTCTCTCTCTGACATCAGATTTAGTGGCATAATTTCCAGGGTTTTTTCATCTAACATGGTTTTAAATACGTAAATTAAAAATGTTGCTCAATACTTTGACATCTCTTTGGTGTTAAGATTTTAAAGATAAGAATCAAATCAACGAGGGAACGACTTGGTAGGATAACTGTATTTTTATGTATCTGGAAATAACAAAATAGTGTGTTTTTAATTTATTAGATATACTTCAGGAGAAACTACAGAAAAAAAATAGGACTTATTCTGAAAGTGAGAATACAGTGTCTTTTTGTTAATGTTTATGTAGCACTTTCTATAAAGGTCCTTGTAACAAGTGATAATAGGGATGTAAAGGTCCTTATTAGATTGTTGTAAACATTAATAAGAATGTAAGTGTTCATTATAGCATCATAAACATGTTTTTATGTTTTTAACATTTATAAGCACTTGCTAAACTTGCTAACAGTTTATAGACTGCTTAAGAAGTTGATAAGATTAAAATAGTCTAAAATATCACTTCACATTTACTGAGATTAACTAACTTGCCCGTTATGTCATTGTTAAACCTTTGCAAAGCGTTTCTTGTGATATTGTAAGATGCATTTATTAGCAGTTAAAGGGAGATTCTGCTATCTTTAGACCTTGAGACCTTTGGGTTAACTCCAAACTCCTTTCATGTTTCAAGCGTTGTCTTCCGGCAACAACTCACCTCTCGTGAGTTTCTGGTTATAAAAAGGATCTTCTTATTTAAACCCCCTGTTTGTAAGATAGTTGAATCTCCCAAATCATCAAATACTGACCGTTGGGAGGGCGGATTGTGGAATGAGACTCAAATCAACTTTGTTAAGAGAGGTTAGAGGTTTTACAAGAAAGTCCATCTGGAAACAAATTGTTTTTGCAATCTTGTCCAACTGGAATAACAACCTTCGACTGTACGTGGAAAAAACAAGCGAGGGAATGTGACAGTCATAATTGCCCCAAATAATTACGTTGTAGCTAGACTGATACAGAAACTATAGATGGGCATGAATAGTTAACACACTAAAACATATGTTCCAGGTAAAAAAGAAACATCACAGTTTTCCTTTAAAATGAATCAAATGCTTACACTGAGGAACGTCCTCACAGCAGTCACATATCCCTGATCCCCACTCATCAGAGTTTTGGGCCACCATCACAGGCCGAGGCTGCTGGACCACAAACGTGGACATGATGGCGTCTGAAGGAGGAACCAGGAAGCAGAAGTCATGTTAACCATATTTAATAAGGTCACGTGTGTGAGATAAAATCATACACAAAGGGCGACAAACGACGTCTTGGGAGTTGGTGACATCTCTGCGGGTACATACAAAATATTCCCTGGACTTTGTGGTTTCAGTGAGAACACCATAGTGAGATTTTGTGGTATTGGAACAGGGTTTGATGAATATTTGTTCTTTATAAAACACTGAAGATGCATCACAGAGCACACATTACTATCATTTGATGTGTTGTTTGAGATATTCCAGTTTACTGTTGCACCTTTCATGCATTTAGTATATGTGGGGGCAGCTGTGGTTAGGAAGTAGAGCAGGTTCACCAAAGGGTTCGATTCCCAGCTCGTGTCCTTGAGCCAGTGCTGCGCCTGATGATCACATAGCTCCCTGGAACAGCATCTCGCTTTCATCAGTGAGCACATACGTCAAATTGTAAAGTGCTTTGTATGAAGCACAAATAATTAGAGAGTGACAAAGCCATGAAGTTCACAGCAGGCACGAGTGACAGTGAATGTTCAAAAGCCAAACCTGAACGATCAGATTAGAAACAAGTTTGACTCTTGGTTTTGGGAAGCAATGACAAATGTCATCTTTCTACCTTCAAATCAGATAACACATACACACGTTTCATCCTGGAGGGAAATTTCAGTGTCTTTAAATTTGAAAGACCTGAACGCTGAAACACAGAATGTGAATGTCAATCCAACACTTTTCCTCAATTTCCAGAGGCCCTCTGAAAAAGCTGTGTTGTAAAAAGTACAAGTAAAAGTGAAAATATCTTATTGAAAAGTACGATGAAGAGAAGTGACACCATTTTATCAACAACCACACTGGAAATGTCCAAGAGCAAACTACAGTTTACGTATGTAGCTTCATCAGATTTACTCAGTATTACATTCCCAACATGTGTTTCCGTAAAAAAAATTGAAAAAAATAATTCTAACAAAGTTATACAGTTATTTAAAAATGAAATAGACAATTCCAGAGAAATATAGTTGATTATTGAGTCTCACTCCCAGGTTGACAAATATTTGCATTGCATTTGGACAGCAAACGGGCTGCGATGATCTGGGAATGAGACTCAGTAATCAAATATATTTCTCTGGAATTGTCGACTACAGCTGTGAATAAAGTTGTTTGAGAACAGAGATTTATTCTGTGCTTAACTGCCAAGAGGTGTTTTGGAAATCAAGCACATAACAAAAGATATGTAGCAACATGTGAAATGCGTAGTTTGCTCTTTTTAATGTATAAAATTGCTAAAATGGTGTAAAATGTATCCTGGTGTATGCTGGAATATTGTTTTTTTTGTTTTGTCTTTTGGTCCGCTGTAAAATATACTTATGTTTACATGTATGTGTTTACAGTCAACTGATTATCCGTCTGGCCCATGATCAGATATGATTTCCAGCATTTTTCTGGTTACTGTAATCAGTGTTTTTGTTTATCCAAAAAGTAATTATGTGAAAATGGGTTACTTTGGCACTGACGCGGCATGAAAAATGCAAAGTCACTAGTCACTTATGTTATTAAATAAAAGTAGTGGAGTAAAAAGTACAATATTCGCCTCCAAAATGTAGCGGAATGACAGTAAAAAAAGTAGCACCAAAAATCTCAAAAATGTTAAGTACATTCCATCTATCGAACAAAGAAGTAAAAGTGCAAGTGAATAATATACATCCATCCAAAATGACGGCCTAGTTTGAGTGATTAATGATTGACAGCTTAGTCTGCTCAGGACGTTCTCACCGTGGAATCAGTGTGACGTGTTCCCTCGCTGCCTATTTGAACTCTTCACACCCACATTTCACAAATTTTTTTTTAGTTTAGTGTGTTTATTTCGGTCTTGTAAGAAAAAAAACAAATACAATAGACAAATATAGAAGTATAAATACAAAACAAAACAAAACATAACAAAACAAAAACAAAATAAATCAAAAACAAAAACAAATCAAAACAAAAACACAACAAGCAATACAATACACTTTGACCGAAAAGGTGTAGGCTGAAGCATCAGCTTATTTTGCCTACCCTTCTTAAATTAACATTTTCCGTTTGCTCATTTTAAAAAATCTCAATCTCAACATATCAGAACGCTTGTGAAACACCAATTTTAGGTCATTTTAGCCATCAAGTCGTTAACTTGCAATATACATACTGTTTTACTTTAAAATATGGTTTCAGCCGATGAAGAACATGA
The DNA here is from genome assembly GCF_900880675.1 of Sparus aurata. Classification (NCBI taxonomy): domain Eukaryota; kingdom Metazoa; phylum Chordata; class Actinopteri; order Spariformes; family Sparidae; genus Sparus; species Sparus aurata. The sequence goes on along the minus strand of NC_044199.1, from coordinate 30,328,169 downwards.
TGTATTTATAATGATGAACGAAGTCCCCTTGAGAAAAGTACCAATTCTGTTGATGGCACTTAGTGTTAAGGCATTAACAACGTGCCTTACAATAATATATATATATATATATATATATATATATATATATAATCATTGAACGAAAGAGACATGATGATACAAATACTGAATATAGACTTGTTAAGGATAATAAAAGCAAATTCATATGTAGTATCTACATATTAAAACTGAAGTCTCTTCCTAAAGAACAGTTAATGTCTCACCTGTGTTTCTGTACAGTGAGGGAGCTTTGAGTTGGACGTCCTGTCACAGCTTCTGTCTGCACTGACGTGTCATTTCTCAGCATGTTCAGAAATACCTACAGACAACAGAACACCTGAAAGGCAAAACCAGACAAACCAGTCCATCCAGCCCTGCTATTATTTATTGCAACCTCAGAGGATCAAGGAAAAGAGGTTGGGCCATCACATGATCACCGGCGAAACCCATGTCATAATGAGTGAAAATAACGTGACATTGTTTCCCTGAAACACACATAAGTTAAAGAGGTGAACTTCCTGTTGCTTTATTTTGATAAGTGCTATTCAACATGCATCTAGGTCTCTCTGCTGACAATTTCATTGGTTTGTTTAACACTGTGATCAATTTTCTAAAACCTGACACACACATAACATACATACACATTATAATAAATCCAAATATCATTTGCAAAGCTGGACAATACTGATGACAGCCTATCCACAATTCCTTGTGCAATCAAGTAAGCAAGCTAACATAACCATACACTTAATCAGTGTGAGGCACCTATCTGTAACAGCACACTAGTCAGCTGACTATACATAATAACATCACATTTCTTTCTGTTAAATGTTGTATTTAATGTTTTGACTTACCTGATTTTGTTGTGTTATGGTGTATTGTTTAAAATATCCAGGGGTTTCACGATTACAAATGTTGAAAAAAAACTATCTCGAACAGTGGTCTCTCGCAACCAAACCGTCAGAATAAATGTAATGCAAAGTCAATTCAATCATGTCTGTGCTTATGGTCTGGTTAGGTTAAGGCATATGTCGTGGTCCGTCATCAAAATGACCCAGTGGTTTCACACTTACAAATACAGAAATGCAGACTCGAACTCCCTGTCTCTAACTCCACAACCTTCTGATGTGAAAGTCAGGTCAAAAACATGCAATGTGATGCATTGTGCCACAAATGCCGATATACTCTTGCACGTTAGCAGTTCACTTTGCTGTTGTTTGCAGAAAAGTAACTGCTAACATTTCATCCTGGAAACTAGGCTTTCTCTGGTTTTGCAGCTGTGAGCGTTGTGAGCACAGTTTGATTGGATCTTAATATGCCAGGTATCTCGTTTGGTGGAGCTGCCAGTTATAAGCACGGTGCACGGGAGCAAGGCATTTTACTGCCAGTGTCGTGCTCCCATGAGAGTTAATGGAATTTTAAAGAACCCAGTTGTACATGTTAGAGGGTCATGTGTAATACAAAGCGTTACATGTGTGGATCACACTACTCTGCCTCTGGTCAACAAGTCACGATACAGCGTCTGACTGGTTGACAGACTCAACCTACGGCGTAATGGGATCGCCAGTGGACAGCTGACAATCGTACTAACAACAATAACTGTTTTCCATATGGGAAATATAAATAATAAATAATCACAGAAGACATTCAGACCTTTTATGTTTTATCATTATGGATTCATGATATACAAACAGACCAAATCCTATTAGTAATGCTTTGTATTACTTTGTTGCTTGCTATAGAAGAACATGGTCACTAGTTAATATTTTGGGAATGTGAACTGAAATTGTGAACTATGAACGTGAACTAGTTCTTACTTATCTGTGTGAACTGAACTCTGAGGTGGCTTATGTGAAATGTACACTTGCGCAATGCTGCTGACCTAAATGTATGGACTACATTTACAGCTGGCTGACATCCAGTTATGAAGCGAGCAAGAACAGTTCCAGATGTGTTTCCTGGCGGCTCTGATCGTTTTCTGACCACATGTTTGCATTTACATATGATATCCAGATGCTCACGAGTACATGCATTGTGTAAAAGTGGGTCAAACTTTTTTTACTGCTTCTTGCACAGAGACCATTCTGTCCTCTCTTTCTATATGATTGTAGAGCATTAAAATGGCAGCTTTAAAAATACATATCTTGCTCTTTCATTCAGAGACACCAGCATGGATTTTTTTTTACAGGATCATTTTTGTGAAGAAGGAGCAGAGAAACGAGGAAATGTTTCTCTTTTCTATCTTTGACAAGTGGTCACAAACACTCTGTCAAGTTACAAGTAGGCTACAGCCCGACTGGGGCCGGTGCTGAAACCCTGACCCTGACCTACAATATATACATTAACACACATGTTTTACAATGACACGAAACACTTGTGATGTCTGATACAAGCATGTTGCAGCATTCTTATAGTTTAACAATAAATGTTATTGTCTAAAATGATTTAGGGATTTAAATAATTATAACTTGCCCCAAACAGCTTTTCTGCACAATGTTCTGGAAAAAAAGTGTTTATGAATCCCATCGGGTCTGTAATCACCTCAGGAACCTCCATCAGAGGGAAACACAAGGAGGGGGGGATTTGAACAGTTGTCTATTTCCGCTTTAAGTTTAGACAACTACAATGTAAAATGACTTGGTTAAGTGTAGTGAAAGACTGCCGACATGGTTAAAAGAAAGAGACACACTGCAATTTGCAAAATCAAAATCAAACACGCCTGACTGGTCGAACCACCCACCCTGACCTCGCTGAGAGATTAAAGCCGGCATAAATCATCACAATACGTTGGCCTGGTCAGGAACACATGAGCAAACAAGTGATACTGTATTCTATCTAGTAGGAACCGTCTCTTAATCTCTGAGCTTCTCTGTGACCCTCTTTTGGGTGAATTAAGCAATAATGGGATATCAAGGTCACGCAACTGAGAAATCACCGTCCTGGCTCACAAACTATTTGAATAACTGGATAAGTAAAAGTGATGCAACCAGCGTTTTGAAGATTGAAAGGTTTCCGTTTGTATTTGTTTAAAAAATGTGGGCCGGGATCATGAGTAAATAAACCTCTCCCATCCTTTATCCTTTGACCTTTTAATGTGGCACAACATCAACTGCACACACAACTCACAGTAAAGGCTATGGCTGTACTGCGAGTGAAGGAATAATGCGCAGGAACCTCTCCATGGATAGAACTCAGTCGAACAGAGCAACATAAAGGGAAGAAGTATATGAATAGGATGAATTTGTTGGTGGTTAGTTACCTCACCAACCATCATTCAGACCCTGTAAAATCCAAGGTAGTCTTTAGCTTGGCCTTTGTGTGTCTTTTCTGCCCACTACCAATAACACACAGTCAAACTGATGAAGAATATGATGGTAATGATGATTGGGTTGATAATGCAGCAGCAGCATTTGGTCCAGTCATGATATCTACACGCACAAACAATCACTAATAAGACAGGAGATCCACCTTCATTTAGGTTAAAAAAAGACAATGCCACAGTTTTTTACCTACTACTCAGGTTGACAAAAGTAGAAAAACCGAAATGCACATCATATATTATATATGCAGTGGTCTCAGACCACTTTCCCATAGGAGTTATACATAGTTATATTTGATATACTGATCCTACTAAGAATTGAGCACATTTTGTGCAGGCAGCCTCAGCTGCTAACTTAAAGGGTAGCTTGAGAACAACCACATTTATACAGGGACGGGCATCAGATTGTTCAATGCATTTTAGTACGATTAAGTTATTTAAAGCTCCTGTTTGTAAGATGGTAAAACTGACGCTTTGGGTTTCCCAACTCGTCAGATACTGACGCTTTCAGGTGGTGGCCGACCCGACCTACAATCCTAAAGCGTCAGTATCCAACGAGTTGGGAAACCCAAAGCATCAGTTTTACCATCTTACAAACAGGAGCTTTAACAAATGAGGTACATATCGGCACCATCGTTGTCATTACCCTGACTTTTTTAATTACTACGTACTTCCACTTACATAGAAGACGTCAGTTGAGTAGGTGGTCCTGAAGTGTGGCCCAGGATGCATTGCTGTTCCCAATGCTAGAATGTGGCTACATGTGGCGCAGAACACCTCTGAATGTGGTTCGATGAAAGGATCTCAAATATGTCCCTCAATGTGTCTTAGATGTGTTCCCACCTTTACTTAAGGCTGTCCACTTGTGATCAGATCACTCTGAACGGATGATAATACCAGGTGGGACCAGGGCCGATGGTTCACACATATATAACATACAAAATAAAGCTCAGTATTTTCATTAAACAACTGTGACTATTTTTTTTTTTTTATAAAACATTACTTCAGCAGAAATAGTGTATTTACTGTAGACTGGATTGTGGCTGGTGTACAGTATAATCAGGATTATATGGCTTTTAGTGATGCTGTCTGTGTTCCAGCAGCTTTCCCATTCCCTTTGACCCAGTTTGAAGACTACCATGAGCCAGCACATACCGAGCAAACGTGACCCTGCTGGGCTACGATCCAACTCCGTCTCTTTGTCGGGACTTTGTTCAAGAGAGTTCTGTGAACGGAGGGGGAGCAGCTAACCAACATGTGAACAACAGGTTTTATCCTTAAATAGTTGGAATAGCTGAAATCAGTTGGGGATCATAACTCCATACTCATGACTTGTATCCTAAAACTCAATAATCCTGAGCCCTGCCATTGTGCTGTAAAGGCTGGCTGTTGATTATTGTTGAATATGTGTCAACAGACACATGGTCCTGCTTTATCCACATCAGATAAACCTGCTGAACTCAGCAACTAAAGACCACGGAGCACATGTCTGTGCAGAGCAAACATCAAGCAAAGCAGGAGCCCTGCACAACATCCAGACCTTCAGTACGAAATCCCATGAAGTGTTTCCCGGAGGTGGTTGAGTTCAGCAACAAGCAAAATGAGTGCAGATAAAACAGGAAGCTTATGAGATACATTTTAATGACATGATTTATCTGGCGCCAACAGCAACCAGGTCCCGCTGGAAAAAAACGCTGCTTAAATTACACTCTAAATGCAGAGGAAACATTTTTAAGCACCTTAACTTAAAACCGCTCATATTGAGCGAATCTACAAAACCTTCACTGACAATGCATTTCATTTATTTTTCAAGAGTATTTGCTCATGCCAACCATGCTCTGTCTTGACTAAATGTTGACAAAAACTGACTTGAAGCATGAGGCAGGGCTGAATCATGTTTTCATTATGTTTGTCTTAAGTTAAGCTTTACTGCATCAGCTATCATTCAGGTATAGAGAAAAAAAAAAAACACTCTGGCTTGTATGAATTTCTTTCAAAAATCGCATCACCTTGGGCGGCGTTAAACCCAGGATGCAAAATAGTATTGCATACTAACATACTGCCTACTGCATACTCAATCAGTATATGCTGCACACTGCATACTACACGAAAGTTTAGGTATGTTATTACCAGACAGCCGTTCACACTTAAGTATACTGTAGCAACACTTCCTCTCTGCATCACAGGACTGTATTGATCACAACATCTATGTGCTAGCTACTGCTGAATGAAAACTGTTTGAAACAAATGTATATCAACATTATGTCGACCACTTAATGCAATATTACCCAAGTATTATTTTAAGACAAAGAAGAAAAGGTAAATACACAAAGCAAAGGCTCTTGTTTCTGGTTCACATTTGATTCAAAGTATAAAGAACCACGGAAAACCAAACTATTAAGGTTACAGATCGACGGAGAAAAGTTAGCAGCTGTCAGTGTGCTACAGAAAGAGAGAGAGAGAGAGAGGGAGAGGGAGAGAGAGAGCAAAAGAGAGGGGGGGGTGAGAGTTAGTGAGAGGGAGAGAGAGAACAAAGAGAGAAAAGCGAGGGAGGGTCAGACAGAGAGAGCAGTGGTGCAGCAGTCAGTCCTGAGAGGAGGAAGGGGAGAGAAGAGAGAAACGAGGATCTCGCACTGAAATCTGGTATTGCCTTCATCTACACCTACATGACAATTTATTGTGTATATTTACGTATATGTACGATATGATTGATAAATTACTTTGATAAATGTTAACATATGTATGCATGTGTGTCTAGATAAGATAGATATGAACAAACCCCTCTGATACTGCAGGAACTCTGGGATCTAAACTAGAATTTGAATGAAATATTTACAAAACTGTAAACCAAGTATATCATTTGAATTACTTTTTAGTAAGTCGTTTTTTTGGGGGGGAGAGGGGGTTCATCATTAGGCAAAGAATACTCAAAAGAATGAAAAAGCACTCAACTGCATGCAGTTAATTACAGCTCTGTTCATTTGTAAAGATTTTCTAATGACACAAAATGTGTTTTTGGATCTTCCAGCAGCTCCAGAGAACTCTGACTCCAAACCCAGAGAAGGACTAATCACACTTTGACCGCACTACTGAAACAACAGCTTCAGCAACCACTGGTTAGTTTAGCACACTGAAACAGGACTACACACATATGAAAAGATAATCTTTTTTCAGAATGATTTCTTTGAGATTTACGCCGTTTGCATTGGTCCAACTTATATCGGTCTTTAATAGGATCTCTGCCTCCCCCCAGAGGAAACTTGATGAAAACACAGGGACCGCCTCAACCAGTTAAAAGAGGCATTTTTGCAACCAGCTTTGAATCAGTACAGTTTTGGTAGTATATGCAAAATATCAATGTTAAACTTGATCGCCAGACTTGTTTGTTAGCAAACAAATTAGGACTGTCGCATCAATTGCAGATTGGTAGTCTGCATTTTTGAAGCGCACAGTCATCATGTCATCTAATCTAATGCTTTAAAAATATGATTTGCAGGTGTTTTAGTACCTCAAACCCAGTGCAGAAGCAGAAGTAGGATGTCAGCCACATCAGACCCTCTGGAGAAGCTGCAGAGCCAAACAGACTCTTTCCTCACTGCAGCCAGGCTTCTCCGAGGAGGATGGATCCAGGAGGGGAAGAAGATGGGTTCAATACCTGCTGCGATTTGCCTGAAGAACCCCAGCAGCAGTGGAGTTTCTGACGTCACCAAAGACAGAGAAACACGCTCTGAAAAGAAGGCAGATGAAGTGAAACAGACAAGTGACGGTGGATTCTTAGCTAACAGACAAAGAGAAAGACATGCGGGTCTCTACATTCACACAGGAAGTGTTCGTGTTTGGGTATCCAGCTGTCGCACCACATACAGGAAGTCCAGGAGGTTCAAGGCCCCGATACTACCAGTCATTTCTGAGGTTTAGGCTAGTTTTGTACTTCGCCTCGGTTATGATACGAGTCGCTAATTTTCTTGATTAATCAAATTGTTGTTTGGTCTGTGTTTCCAAAAGCCTAAAATGACATCCTCAAAAGTCTAGTTTTGTCCGATCCCAAAATTATTCAGTTTACTGTCACAGAGGTGGAAATTAACCAGGAAATGTTCACATTTAAGTGGATGGAATCAGAAAATGTTACGTTACTTTTTGAGATATATGTGATGATGCTGAGTTTGTTTATTAAACTGCAAATATGTAGACATTTGGTTGGTGTTCTGTTATAGTTAAAAATATACATGATGGGTGTGAAATCAAGACTGGACATAATGTTTGTTCTTTTTTTTTATGTCTGTCCACACAGTCAATTTAGTTTGTCATTGAGCCATTTCAATCACGCTACACACTTCTATCTGTTCGATATTTGCCATGAATTTGTTGGCATCAGTTAGCAGCAGCTGTTTGTGAACCGTCTTTTTCAAGTAGGCAAAGAACAAGTAACTGCAGAAAGTAATGGAGAAAGCTTTCTTTGAGGTTTTTTTTGTGTGTGTGTGTTTGATTTCATTCATTTTCCTGAATCTCACTAACAAATGCAATTCCTTACAATTCAACTGAGATAAATTGGTCAACTGGTTTGGTGTTAACATGTACATGACCACAGGGTAACTAAAACATAATGAACATTTACATTAAACGAGTAACTGTAAACCAGCGCCATCTTGTGGTTTGAACTTAAATTAAGCCTCAGTGGCAAAAGGCCTTAAAACTTTGGATATTATTAAAACTCCAACATATACTCAATCTCTATATTCCTTTCTAATCTAATATGAAATTGCTGAGTTATTAGCTAAATTAGCTAGCTAACGTTAGTTTACACGACAGCACACAACAGTACTTTCGTGGGGAATATAATTTTCCAGCTGACTACTATAAGTTAGCAACAACGTATACATTTCAGTAAGTACATCTTAAGTATTTGTTTCTACCAAAACATCAATTATCAATCAATAGTCAAAACGTTAATAAACAGTTAAAGCTAAAGTTAACTTGACAGTCTTACCTGCTCACTGACCTCCAGAGGATAAACAGCTAAATATGTCTCGAAAATGAGCTTAAATTATCTTATAATTTTATACTGATATCACCTTAAACAAGTAAAATGTATGTGACTCTTATTCAAAACAAACATAAAAATAAAGAAAAGCTTACCCTGCGAAAAACAACGTTTTAAACTAAGCTAACTGAAATCGCTGCTTCTCCGCTTTTAGCATTTCAGTAGATTCAAGTAACAGCAATTCGAACAGCGCCAGACTGCCATAGCTGTCCATATTGTGGTCAAAGAGAGTATTACATCCACACTGATGATCATTACAGTACAGACGAATGGATAAAGTTGTACTTTACACCGAGTTAAGTATGCAAAAAAGTGCAAAAAAGTGTCAAAATACGTTTTGAAAAACACATCTTGTTAGCTGGATCTTGACTTCTCTGGTTTTGTTATGAACGCATTTTGATGCATGCAACTTTTAAACCAAGCTATTGAAGCAGTTCAGCATTTAAAGTTGATAAATGCAGTTTTCTTGCAAGTTTCTGTTTGTGTCCACACAGCTGAATGTACTTTTGGATAAAACCCAACTAGAAGTGAGAGAAGTGATGGCATCTCCAGTACAGAGAATTCCAAGAATGAAAATGTGTTATTCACTGAAAACTGTCAATGTGATTAAATAATCAACCAAGTCCACATCTGGCAGGTTATCTGCTGCCAATAATTATGTTGGATATATTAGATTTTTTTTGACAATGTAAAGGTTCCTGCATGTTGTGTAGGAAAAAAATGCCTCATTGTTTATGATTTAACTAGTGCGTCTTTGTTCTAATGATTGCATTGCATTTTTAACTCCAGATAATAGGTCGTGATGACTACCAGGTATGACTTTAAATGTAATGAAGTAGCTTTTTAGTATTTTTTTTGTATACCTGTTTACATTTGTCATACTAAGAGCTGCTATCCATGTTTCGTTGTTTTTGAAACAATGACAGTAAATATTTAAACTATTGTTCCTTTTTTGTTTCAAGTATTGTGATTATTAGTAGCTGTATCTATGAATATATATCTATAATCAAAAACCCAAGAGGACACGTCTATTATAACACCTCATTTACTAAAGTCTACGTGACTGGTAAAAAGTCAGTCCTTCCTAAAAGACTAATGACTAACGTGGCAATTGAAATTGTAACAGACTGTGCCGCGTTAGAGGTAGTATGTCCCCTCTGGGTTGCCGTACGACTGCCGTAAAGCAGTGGATGGTGTCGACGCCGCTGCGGGTGACATGTGGAGGAAGTGGTTGAAGTCTGTGCCACGTTTCTAGGTTAGAAAACGTCGTTCGATTTAACATTTATAAAACAGATACAAATCTACAATACAATTAACAGAACACTTGCCTTCTTTCTCTTGTCTGATTATATATAATTTCAAATAGAATTCTACAAAATCATGGACAGCATCATGTAAAACATTTCCCTTAAGACTCTGACTGCATGGGAGCCATTGAACGCGTTTTGACTGATTTGCAGGAACACTTGAGTCAAGTCACTAACAAAAACAGCAAATAAAGAAACATGGCACACAAACTTAGTCGTTTGGGATAAGGACGGAAGTGAAGCTACAATATATAGACTCATTAGTAAAGCTGACAACGGGAACAGTCTCTTCAGAGTGAGTGGGTGGCTCTTAAAAGAGCCGTTGGTTTCAGATTCACTGGTCGGGATGAGGTTTAACCTCCGAAGCCGTACAGAGTGCGGCCCTGCCTCTTCAGAGCGTACACCACGTCCATGGCGGTCACGGTCTTTCTCTTGGCGTGCTCGGTGTAGGTCACGGCGTCACGGATGACGTTCTCCAGGAACACCTTGAGCACACCGCGGGTCTCCTCGTAGATCAGACCAGAGATACGCTTCACTCCACCGCGGCGAGCCAGACGGCGGATAGCGGGTTTTGTGATTCCCTGGATGTTATCACGGAGAACTTTACGGTGACGCTTGGCGCCTCCTTTACCGAGTCCTTTGCCTCCCTTTCCTCTTCCGCTCATGTTTGCTAGTATTCAACAAAGTCGAATGTACTGCTGGGCTGAAGGCACTCTGTATTTACAGCCTTTCTGCGGACGTAAAGGAAGAAGGAGGTTAGGTCTGGTGGGCGGGGCCAGACTCAACGGTCCTTCCTACCGTTTTTTCCTAACTGTCTTCATCAATCTGAACATTTCCACAAGTTAATTAAGTTGCAACACGTTTTAAATGTTGAACTCGTGATTTGAATGAGCCTAACAATACAAATAACATTAAGCACTATTTTTAACTTCATTATTAAGTATGTGTTCCTCTTGTAAACCTAACCCTAACCCTTATCATTATACCTGTGGTATTCTACATGAATCAAACATCAATCGACTGCACTTTATCACAGATTCAATCAGTATTCTTTTTCTTCACATTGATCTCACATTGTTTAACGCCCAATAACATACAAAAACGCAACAATTATAATGAGAAAGTCCAAAAAGTTGACAATAGTTGTCAGTTTGTTTGTCCTTTTTGTGACGCTCAAAAGTGTTTTATAGACTAAATCCATAAGATTTATTTGAATTCAGGGTTTAAATTTTCTTTAAGTTAAATTGAATGAGTTCCTTGTTATACTGTACAGCAAGATGTACAAAAAGGCTCATTCTATCATCAGAGGGGGGCTGTGGATCATTTATGAGGACTGAACTTGCCAAAATCATTTATCATATAAGGCACAGTCAATACATTCATGTCATTAAATGCAACAAAACAAGGAATTCGTTCAATGATATAATTTGATCCAAGTAGTTATTTTTACAAGATTATTTTTTTTCTATCTTTGTCTTAATTCAACTATTTATTTATTTTCCCATTTAATTATTTTAATGTATTACTGAAGTAGTTTCAGGTTTTTCCAGTTTCTTTTCCCAAAAATATTCCTGTTTCTGGACTTTTCTTTATTTCATCGCAATTTGGAAAATAATGAAAGCCTACTTTGTTTCTTTTTTTTGTGGTTCATGTCATTTACTTTATATGCATCTTTATGAAAAATGTCCACATTCAGCAGCATTACTCATCTGATTCATTTGACAGTTCACATACTTGCACTCAGTGACTCTTGTGCCTCTGTTGACTGTATTTCTTGGACTAAAGTATCCATATATTGTAACATAATAGTGGCTGAACATGTTTATAATGACATTGATAACCAGGATTCAACTCTTTCTGAAGATGTGTGTGGCTCTTAAAAGAGCCTTTTTGTTGGACGGTCGTTCAGACTGATGACAGCTTACTTCTTCTTAGGTGCTGCCTTCTTGGCTTTTGGCTTGGTGGTCTTTGCCTTTGTGACTGGTTTCTTGACTGCAGGCTTCTTAGCCACCTTCTTCACCGTCTTGGCCTTGGGGCTCTTGACTGCCTTCTTGGGGGCCTTGGCTGCTTTCTTGGGACTCCTGGCTGTGAGTTTCTTCACCTTCTTCGGGGATTTCTTGACAGGTGTCTTCTTGGCTGCCTTGGTCTTCTTAGCCACTGTGGTCTTCTTGGCAGCGGGTTTCTTGACTTTGAGAGCGGGTTTCTTTGCTGGCTTCTTGGTTTTGGAAGCAGCCGCCGTTTTGGCCAATTTGAAGGAGCCAGATGCACCGACTCCCTTGGTGCGGACCAGAGTGCCCTTTTCCACCAGACCCTTAACGGCAATCCTGATGCGGGCCGTGTTCTTATCCACGTCGTAACCTCCGGCTTTCAGATTCTTCTTCAGGGCGGCCAAAGACATACCACCGCGGTCTTTGGATGCGCCGACAGCGGATACGATGAGTTCCCTGAGGCCGGGGCCGGTCTTCGCTTTGGCCACACGCTTCTTCTTGGCTGCTTTTGCCGGAGCGGCGACTGGAGCTGGAGCGGCTTCTGCCATTTCTTTTATCGAGTGTTTAGTTTCAGTTTAAAACAAGACGAGAGCGTCTGATCTGGTGAAGAACTCTGAGCACAGGGCTGTACTTAAACACACCATGAGAACCGTGGAGAGTCAACCCTACCGCGGCTCCTCTGTGCAGTCGGAACTTCGTGCCACTTGTGTTTTCTCCTCATCAATAAAAGACTTTAAACTAAATGTGGGAGAGGTGCCGAAGGCCGACACTGGTGGAGCAGATAGCGGACTTGTGTCTCTTCATGTAGAAGTCATGTTAAGCTCTGATGGTCACTGCGTTTCGTTTGGGGAGCCTCCAAATCTCACACATTCGCCGTCGTGTCCAGCGCTGCTCGGCGACTTTTCCCTCTCATTTCTCCCCAAAAATGTCGTAAAATGCAACAGAGCTCCGTCAAAAGCTGTTTTCCAGCTGGCTCACATGTGTGTTTAGGGACTCGAGGTGAAAACAACTATCGGATGATCATCAGTTTTTCACAAAATGAAGTTATTCTGGTAGCAGTAAACACACTGATGATGGCCGAGCACAGACTTCCTATCAGAGCTGCTCACTGAGGGTGTGAACAATTCTGCTGCTGGGAACGAGATTCAATATCAATAAACTAGTCATAAGTCTAATAGTAATGAACATGTTGTCGGTTAAATAAATTCTGTCTGATACAGCACTGTGAATCTCTACACTGTTTTGTGAGCCATTATCATTGAAGGAAACAGAAAGTGAGGATCTGGCCCACATATACTATTTTGATTTTGACAGCAGCTTTGCTGATGGAGCTGATTCTGACAATAATATACACACATGAGTTCAATTTAATTAAATTGAACCTCTTCACTGTGTAACATTTAATAGGCTACATAATATGTATAGACTATACTTACATATGCTATACTTAACAGCTGCCCCATATCAGTATATTATACTACAACCAGTTTATGCATTTCTGTATTAGAGTAACTAAACAGAAATTATGTAATAATATTAATAATCTAAATATTTGCACATGATCAATTTTGCTGGGTAACCGAAGGAGCCTTGTCTTTGTAGCAGCAATTAGGAACTTCTATGGAGCTCAAGCAGAGCCAGAGGGTTCCTCAGCACCTCCATGCCAGCAAGCAGCAGGTACATCTTCTCTCCTGCAGGCTCACGAGCACAAAGGCCAGTGTTTGGTCAACCAATTGATCCAGCAGACTCCTCTTGTGCAATGTTCCACTTTTTATTTTCATTAGTTTTAGGCAGGTGGGGTGGGAATTTCAATGTGGAGTTATTTTTCATGTTTAAGAACTTTGTTTTACAGTAAACATGTTTGAGGTAAATGCTGCACCTGTTGCAGTTATTGACATAGAGGAGCCTCACTGTTTACTTTTCATTATCATTTTCTGTAGGTTTAACTCGCTTTGGTCAGCTTGAGATGTGTAATTTGAATATGAGAGAGGTTTTATTGATCCAGCCAATTAGTGTTTTCTTCTTAAAGTGTAACAGATTGAAGCATCCCCACGGATCGTCTTAAGGGGTTCAGAATCCCTCTATTGTAGTTTGATAAAATAGGGGGCCCAAAAAGCCTGGACATGGTCCTGACTACGACACTCTATTGTGAACTCAGGTTTTGTCATCATTCATTGTATAGTTTGTTGGTTTGGTTTAAGGTTTAAAACTCTTTGAAGCATGAATGGACATTTCACTTCTGGAACCCATGATCCCCCAAAAATAAAAAATTATATGTTGAGCTCTATAAAGCTCTTCTGCCATGAGCTGAAAGTAAAACACGAGTCCCCTCAGCCTGCTCAGGATGGCTGACCCGTCTATGGGCTGAGTGACCCATAGACATATATACATGTATATGTATGTATATATGTATATATACATGCATGTATATATGTCTATGGAGTGACCCCCCAACAAAGCGACGCGTTGAGTTCTACGTCGCGTCACGTCACGGATGCGCCGGAAACAGTTGTAACAGGAGAGAGAAAAAACAACAGCAGCATTGTGAGAGAAACTTCTGTAAAACGGGGGATACATTGTTTTGAGCGTCACAACCCCCGAAACGACTCGTTTCACTGTCATTATTTGAGCCATTCGGTCCAATAACATTTGGAAAGACTCGAAGAGCCGCTAGATAAAATTATGTTATCCTCCTTATAGTTAGCCGGGAGTTAAACCGGAAGTTAGCCGTCTCGTTAGGCGTTTTAAGTATTTTCACCGTCTATGATTTTCACAACCGGGAAGTCGGGTTTTTGGCTTCAAAACAGCGTCGGGCAACTTAAATGTGAAGAAATTGGGCTCAGTCTCCAACAGTATGTCCGGTAATTAAACGTAGTTAAAAGATCGCACCATAGACTCGAGTCTTATTTACGCGCCACCACCGGATGTTGATAATGCGTCATCACTTTGCGCGGCGGATGTTAGGGTTTTCACCTGGGTGTGTCGCTTATGACTGGTTAGTCCCTAAAATGCCCAATTTCTCTATTCTAACAAAAGAAAATATTTTATATGGTGTATCTATGAAAGAGTCGTCCCATGACCTGGCTATTAACAATTTCATCATTCTTGGTAAATTTGTATTCCCAAAAATAGATGCATGAAATCCAAACCTAATTTCTATGTTTTTCATAAAGAATTATGTCATTATTTTTCATCCTTAAAATATATTGAGAGGAAAAAAAAAAGCATTGAAACTTTGTAGCTTAGTAGAGGAGCTTAATCTTACTGAAAACCCCTAGCTCTTCCCCCTTTATTTATTTATTTTACTTCTACTTTTCCCTAATATTATTATTATCATTATTTTATTTATTTATTTATTTTTCTGAGATTTCTTCCTTTCTTTCGTCTTTCACAGTTGATGATATTGATTGATGATATTCTGAGGCTTGTCCATGTGCCTTGTTTATTCTGTACTGCAATGTGCTATGCCAAAATGTTGTGTACAATTATTATTCAATAAAATAAAAAAAAAGAACCTGGGTGTGTCACTTAGGCCGAGATTAGGTGATAAAAATTCGTGTCTCTTGCAGTCAGTTGACCCAGGAGTGAGAGCAGAGTGTAGAAATTCACATTGCACAAAAAAACCTGATCTCTGCTGGGGTAAAATACAGGTCAACCCATTTCTTGCCTCCTTTCATTGTCATATACAACATAAAACACAGAATTCATTTCTAAATTGTATAATTCACATACAGGCACTGCATGGCCTGGCTCTCCTGTGTACAAGACATCATTTCTGAGCCTTGGTTGTCAACTCTGGCAGTCTGATCTGGGCCTCCATTTGATTTCATTCTGTTCCATTCTTGACTAAATACCCTGCAGTTAAAGCATTTTACTTGTCTAATCGTGGCTTCATTAATTCAGACAGACTGCATGTTAACTTCGCTCTAGCCAGCATTACTATTGGTCTGTGGTGCACCCAACTTGCTCCCTTGAACAACAAAACTGAAAGCAACAAACCTATATCTGAGTGCGTTATTAAAGTACTTTAGAGCTTCAGTGAGAAACGCAGAAGCCTCTTGGATGAAAGATAAAATGTTGTCAAGAAACAGGTTCAGTTGCAGCGAGAGAACCTTCATCACCAACAAACCCAGTATTACACATCTGTTTCATGATTTCATTCCAAATCTAGAGGTGACTGTGCTTTAACAGTGGCCACGTGGAAACTTGGTGACAACCTTTTCCAGTCTATCAAATCTGACTAATCTGTATTTTTTTCTAAATGACTGCTGAAAATTTATTTCAAAAGGTGGACAGTGTACAGACTGACAGCAGTTAGGCGACAGAGGATGACAGGAAGTGAAGAAGGATGAGTCAGTTAAGTCGTTACTCACAGAGTAACTTTCTCTGTGTAGGATTGGTTACTTTGAAATGTTCTCTCCAATAGTTGATCAGCTTACAGCGCGGGAGTCTCTCAGTGCTGACGTCACTCCAGCGGTGTCTTTATAAAGCCGCCGTTTGCCGTCAGACAGCATCGATTCTTTATCTGTGAACACAGAGGAGACAGTTGAGCAACAATGGCAAGAACCAAGCAGACAGCCCGTAAATCCACCGGAGGTAAAGCTCCCAGGAAGCAGCTCGCCACCAAGGCTGCCCGTAAGAGCGCCCCGGCCACCGGCGGAGTGAAGAAGCCCCATCGTTACAGGCCCGGTACCGTGGCTCTCAGAGAGATCCGTCGCTACCAGAAGTCCACCGAGCTGCTCATCCGCAAGCTGCCCTTCCAGCGCCTGGTCAGGGAGATCGCCCAGGACTTCAAGACCGACCTGCGCTTCCAGAGCTCCGCCGTCATGGCTCTGCAGGAGTCCAGCGAGGCTTACCTGGTCGGCCTGTTCGAGGACACCAACCTGTGCGCCATCCACGCCAAGAGGGTCACCATCATGCCCAAAGACATCCAGCTGGCCCGCCGCATCCGTGGAGAGAGAGCTTAAACTGACCCCACATCTGTTTAACAACACAACGGCTCTTTTAAGAGCCACACACTTATACTGTGAGAGTAACATGTCCTGACATCAGGTCGCCATTTTAGTGAATTCAGATCAGTAATGGTGTTAAAATGGTAAAGCAAAAGACATAATACAGAAAAGGTCGCCGACTGATGCGGGGATATAAAAAAAATCTGTTTGCACATGAGTTTAATTAATCCACATTTTGTAGCCCGCGTAATAAGTGATACTGAGTTGGTCTTATGGCGGTATGAACTTTACACGGTGTCAACGATATAGTGGTTTAGTCATTACCCAGAATAACCGCCGTTCTTTGCAAACACGTGTCCTGACTGACTAGTTTATGCTCTTGTCAAAAGAGTAAACACCTGTAATTTAGTATGAAGTACTAATAATTTAATAATACTAGTAGTATAGTACTAATATAAATTAATTTTAATAATGTGTAAAATACATGGTGATAATAAGGAATTACGTCTTTAGTTTCAGTTGGGTGGTTCTTAAAAGAACCGTTGTGTTGGTTAAAGCCGGGTTTAGGCTTTTACTTGGACTTTGCGGCCTTCTCGGTCTTCTTGGGCAGCAGGACTGCCTGGATGTTGGGCAGCACGCCTCCCTGAGCGATGGTCACACCGCCGAGCAACTTGTTCAGCTCCTCGTCGTTGCGGACCGCCAGCTGCAGGTGACGGGGGATGATTCTGGTCTTCTTGTTGTCGCGGGCAGCGTTTCCAGCCAGCTCCAGGATCTCAGCGGTCAGATACTCCAGCACGGCCGCCAGATAGACGGGGGCGCCGGCACCGACACGCTGGGCGTAGTTGCCTTTCCTCAGGAGCCTGTGGACACGTCCGACTGGGAACTGAAGCCCGGCACGAGAAGAGCGAGTCTTCGCCTTTGCTCTTGCTTTTCCTCCTTTGCCGCGTCCAGACATTTTCTTATGTTGTTCTTTTTCAAAGATAGAAAGAGAATATGCCGCTTATTCGCCGAAACCGCCTTTATAAAGCAACCTAGCTGCTCTGTGATTGGCCACAGTGAGCGTTAATATGGTTGTCCAATCAGAAAAGAGCTAGTGTTAAGTTCCGGCATTAACTACATAGCTTCCGGTTTGGTTGCCTTTAATTTCAAAGTAAAATCTGGAAAGTGATTGTACCGGAAATTACTGTAATAAATTTCATCGAGTCTATATCAAGCTACATTACTATATTTAAGAAGTATTCAGTGAATGGTAATTCGCTCCGTGCACAAGATGGCGACCGCTGACGTTCCAACTTTTTTTTTTTTTTGAAACCGTACAAAATAAACAAATCTGGCACGTCTTTCATCGTACATACATTGCGCAAGTATATAGAAAATGCCAGGTGAACATCATCCAACATTAGTGCAAGTCAACTCACAATAAGAACATACACATTTGTGTTTCAATATAATACATTCAGAGCAATTGAAATAAAATTAAAACAAACATCTCAAAATAAATAATGAAAAATAAAATATATAAATAGAATAAACATTGATTTTTTAATTTCTTTAAATTTTTTTTCAAGGGGGATTCAAATTAGTCTTAACTATCTATTTCAGTGAGAAAATTCTTTAAGTTATATCATTTTTGTGCCTTAATTTCTGTTAGAAGTTTTAGAGATTTCATGTACAATTTAAATGTATTCATGAAGACAATACATTTGGGGGGTGACTTCATAACTCTATTCTTGTGGATGAAAAATTTGGCTAGACAAAGTATTAGATTGCAACAGAGTTCATCATTTTTGTTTTGTAAGATCAACCCAAAATTGATATCATCTCTAGAGATAGCAGCTGGAAACAATACAATTTTTTGTTTGATCCAATTGTGAATGTTAAACCAGAATGTTTGTATTATATCACATGAGAAGATGTGGTCCGTGGTTTCAATGTCATTTTCACAGAATGTGCATAAATTGTCATCGATATTAAAGCGTAGTCTAAATAATTCTTTAGAAGGATGAATGTTGTTCATAATGTTAAAGTGTGTTTCTTTCATTTTGGGGGGTATGGGAAATGTTAGGTACATTGTTCTTAGTTTATCAATTGATTTATTGTCGGGAAACAATGTTTCAGTGAGGCAGTTTCTTATATAATGATTGTTACATTTTTTGTCCAGGATTAAAATCCCCTGTATTGACAATGGGCCCAGTTGTGGTATTATAGGTTGGTGGGCCAATATATTTTTGGTTAGAAAAATAAATCCATGAGGAAGTGTTTTTTGTAATTTAATAAAGTCTGATTTGGGAGGGTTGAATTTATGTTTAGTGCAAAACTGTTGATAATCTAAGAGATTACCATTGGCATCCATTAAGTCAATCACAGTCCATATATTCCTCTCATACCAATCCTGATAATATGATGATTTATTTCGGTATAATACATATCTATTATTCCAAAGCATAGTAGTGTGGGGAGAGAAGTTATGCACATATAGCATTTTCCAATATAATAGAATTTGTTTATGAAACTCTGACAGTGATATAGGTAATTTATCGATGTTGAGGTCTGCCATACGAAGACATTTTAAACCTCCAATCTTATTGAATAGGGAATTTGGAACAGAGTACCAAAATGAGTTGCTATGTTTGATCCAAGATTTCAGCCAATTATTTTTTAAAGTTCCATTGAGGCAATCAAAATCAATAACTATTAAACCACCATCTTTAATTTCTTTAACCATATTGCTTTTTTCCGTATAGTGTGCCTTGTTTCCCCAAATAAAATTCAGATTAATTTGGTTAATAGATTTGATTAGTTTATTTGAAATGGCATTAGAGTAGACTGGGTACATGCACCTTGATAAACATTCCATCTTGGTTAGGTAAATTCGGCCGAGTATTGAGAGGTCTCTTTGGAGCCATGAGTTTAAATTGGCTTTACTCTCTTTTATTTTTTTTTTCTACATTCAAGTATTGACTTTGTTTTTGGTCTTTTGTAAGGTGTATTCCGAGGTATTTAATTTCTGACTTAATAGGGATGTTACAGATGTCTTTTAGGGGTTGTATCATGAATTGCAAATAATTCACATTTGTTTAAGTTCAAAGTTAACCCTGAAGCTTTGGAGAATTTTCGACTTTTTAGATTGTTATTGGGATTTGGTGTCTGTCTTGTACAAATAGTGTTGCGTCATCCGCAAGTTGGCTGATGACAATATTGGTGCCAAAGACATTTACATTTTTTATTTCATTACAATTTTTAATGTAAATTGCTAACATTTCTGTGACTAATATGAATAAATATGGTGAAATGGGACAACCTTGTGGAATTCCCACATTAACATAAAAACTGGGGGTGGCGCCACACGGTAGCATGACACAGCTGTTGATATTCTGATATAATCCACCAACTAAATTGCTGACGTTCCAACTTGAGTGTGTGGGCCAGTACTTCCGGTCAAAACTTCCGGTGATTTGACAGCGAGAGCGGGAGAGAGCGAGAGCGAGAGACAACAGCGACCGCGTTACATTAGCAGAAAGATCATTTTTAGCAGAAAGGTCATTTTTCACAATGAGTGTGTTTAAGACTCAAGAGAGGCGACTTGCCTTTCAGAGGGTGAGAGCCTCAGCACTTCATTGTTGTGTGCCGTTATGTACCGTTTCGTCACGTTACAACAAAGAAGTCAGCTTTCATGCATTCCCCGTTGACGGAGCGGTACGGGCTGAGTGGATGCAGAAGATCCGGAGGGATGACTTCAACCCGAACAAAAACACCCGGGTATGTAGTCGGCATTTTAAGCAGACTGATTTCAGTGTGACTGTCGGGGGGCTGAGGAGGCTGAAGAAGGGAACTGTACCAGTGTATTTTTCGTGGAACGGGTACGAACTACCTGCGCCCAGAACGAGCGTCTTGGAACGGCGCCCGCGGGCCGAGAGTCCCGCCCCAGAGTCAGACTCGGACTCAGAGATGGAGACTGAAATGGCTCCAGATCACGACTACTGTGTAGTCCCACAAACAGGAGCGAGGGCGAATGATTTGGCTGACGAGAACGAAGCCCTACGTCGCCAGATTACGGAGCTACAACAGCAGCAGGAAGTCCTCAAACTTCGCCAGCGTTTTGGCATAGAGCGCCTGTCTGCATCAGATGAGATTTGTGGCTTTTTGATGGCGGTTTCTTGTTGGAGGCATAGACTGCAGTGTATTGTTATCGTGCAGTCTTTTTATGAGGTTGCCAAAACTACGTCAATTAGCGGTCTGCTAACTTGATCTCTCGAGAGGGCTTCTTACACAGTTTCACGGTGTGTTAGACCATGGATTAAATTTACACCGGAACATCCCTTTAAGATATATCTTGGCTATTTTTGGCTCCCCTCCTGACATTGACCTCTCTGCTGAGGTGAGGCGGGCCCTGACTTTCTCAGCCTTGTTGGCTCGCCGGCTGATTCTGCTTGATTGGAAGCTCTCCATCATATAATTGCTGGGTTACAGAAGTTCCACCAAGATATTTCATGACACTTGTCACCCCTTCTTGGAGTTTGTTGGCTCTCCATACCTATCTGGATGCTGAGGAGGACTAAGCTCAGGTCTTTCTATCTCTATCTCCTCCTCTGCTCTCTATCCGTCTTTTTCTTTGTATGTGTGTGTGTTGTTTGTCCCAGCCTGGTGTGAGTGGGTAGGTGGGACTGGGTTCAGGGGATTTGTTGACATACTGTTGTAAATGTCTCTTTTCCCACACTGTTAGATACAACAATATGACATTGTGTTGGAAATTTCAATGAAACATTTTGAAAAAAAAAATAAAAATAAAGATATATCTTGCTTCTGAAAAAACATTCTTTGTCATTGTCATCATTACATTAGCTTTGGGTTTTTGCTGACTTGAAAGGAAAATAAAAACACACCAGAGATGACATTAGAACATGTAGAATTTAATATGTTAATATTGAACAACACTTATTCAGCGACGCAATATCAACAGCATCTGGGTGGATGACAAATCCTGATGGCCGGTAGCTGAAGTTTTTTATGTGGGCATATTCCTGAACAGCAACTGGCTCCAGTGCCAGCCCCCTCTTCATCAAGGCTGTCTGAACCCCACCTTTGCAGATGCGTTCTGCAAGGTTCTCTGCAGAGCTCTGACCTCGGACATGGCACACCTCCCGGAACCTGGAGGAGGCGGGCCTCATCTTCCTCAGGCTGTGCCAGTCTGCGCTGCCACTCTGTTCCCTTGTGGCCACCTCGATGGATCTTGCCATACCGAAAGTGATGTTAAGCGACATCAGATTTAGATGTTGTTGGAGAGTGCACACAAAGGAACATGTATTACAATTACATTAAGTCATTACAAAATAACTATAAAAAACACTAAAGAGAGGTGAGAGCAGGCTAACTGTTCAAGCACATAGTAGCGGTATGATTCATTAGGCTACCAGAACAACCAGAACAAATAAGCCTGCCTCCCTAATCTCTTAAAATATTTTATTGGTTTAATAATATAGTTAGAAAAACAGTGTTACTAAAGCCTTGACCAAGTTAGTATAGCCTAGACTGAGGGTACAAAATCAGCTCTTACCTCACTGATCAATGTTCCCACCTTGAATGGGCTTACTTAAACTTATGCTCCAAAGAACGGGAGCAGTAACAAACAGTTTTTGGGATTTCCATGAGAGTAAAGTTCAGGTTAAAGTAAAATAAACAGACTTAAGTTTTATTATTGTTATTCTACATCCACATCACCAAGTATAGCCACAAAAATACCCCAGAGTCTGACTTGAACTGGTTCAACACGTGTTCTCCCCTACTCTGAGGTCGTGAGGCTTCTCATGCTTCCTCATGGACCTATAACAAACAGCCCTGACCGTCACTCTCCCTGCAGGGTCTTTGTTTGACACTGTGGGAATTCAACATCATTCATGTAATGTTAGTTGATCAAACAACCTGATGCACTGACAAGGGTGGAAAATAATCTTGATCGCAGCCACTGGTGAGTGGGTGCGTGACTTGTCTGTAGTTTTCTGAACCAATCAGTGTTGCCACAATGACCTTGAAAAAGTAATCTGATTACTGCTTTTAGAAGTAACTAAGTTAGAATACAAGTTACTTTATTAGTTACGTTCAGCAGCTGCTGACAACACCCCTGCCTCAACATAATGATGACAGTGCATTTTTAATAGTAACGCCAAGTAAACATGTGTTTGTGTCACTGCGTAGTCTTACACGTGAGTGTTCTCATGCTGAAAAACGTGACTTGTCGCATGCATGACATCACTCCCCGAGACGCAAGAACAAAGCAAAAATATATATTTTTACTACGTAAAATTACAAAAATAATAGTAAGGCACAGTGACTTCAATAATTAACTTTAATCTGATTACTGGTTTATAAATATTAACGCGTTAGATTACTCGTTACTGAAACTACAAATCCGAATTTGACAGCCGTCCAGACGACAACGTTTTTTTTTCGAAAACACACACCTATTGCATCGTTTTGGCCGACCGTCCATACGGATCCTGAAAACGCACTTTTTTGAAAACGGGTCTCAGGGTGGAGAAATCCGAAAACGCAGCCCTCCCGTTTTCATGTGGACGGCGAATCCGCATACTTTCCAAAACGATTACGCCATCGCCCCACCCCGCGACGTCCCATAACACCAACAACAACAATGGCGGACTACATGGCCCGGCGCACAAGATGGCGTCTCTTAACTTCCGGGTTCTTCGGGGTGGGCATTACTGTTTCCGGTTGTAGTGGAGAAGCAGGAAGTACGATAGCCGATTGCAAAAATGAGTGTGTTTAAGATTAAGGAGAAGAGACTTACTTATCAACGCCAAGAGAAGAAAACGTCTTTACATTGTTGCGTGCCTCGGTGTGCTAATTCATCCAGATACAACTCCGAAATTAGTTTTCATCGTTTTCCAGTCGATCCTGAGGTACGGGCTCAGTGGCTCATTAAGATCCGTAGGGACAACTTCAGTCCCACCCAAAATACTCGCCTCTGTAGTCGGCATTTCCCGGCTGGTGACTTTGCTGTGACAGCTGGGGGACAGAGAAGAGTAAACAAAGGAGCTGTACCTTCCCTGTTTGCCTGGAACGATTACTCCATACCCACACCGAGGCTTAATGTTTGGGACCGCCGGCCGCGATGCCGTTCCCCGGGCATAGCATCGTCTCAACCTCTCTCTGACTCCGACTCCGAGATGGAAGTGCAGGTGGCGAATGAGCATGATTACTGCGTCACTCCGACGACCTCAGTAATGTCAGATGAGTTGGCAAGCGAGAACGAAGCTCTAAAGAAAAAGGCACAGGAGCTACAAAACCAGCTTGAAACTTTACAGCTCCAGTCTCGTTTTGGGCTGCAACGCCTTGCAGGATCAGACGAAGACATTCGTTTTTACACAAGGTTGGTCATTGTTTTTTGGATTAACATTAAATTAACCTGTGTGTCTGTGAGGGAGGTAGGGAGTGTGTGTGTGTGTGTGTGTGAGAGAGAGAGAGAGCGAGAGAGAGAGAGAGAGACTGTGTTTCTCAGTAATACATAGTTAACAACCATAATCTAAAAAAGTCTAAAGCGATTATCATTTCAATATTAGATTTGCGTCATACAAGCATTTCCAAGCCTTTTGGCGACTGGTGGAGCCTGCTGTCAAAACTAAGATGGTGCGGATCACCAGTGCACATGCTGCCTCTGCCAACAGCAATGAGCCAACTCAACTAAGAGCAACAGTAAGTTATGTAATTAGGGTCTCAAAAAACAAAAGAAATGAATGTCACGGTTAACACTAGACAGGTTAGATTGAATTGGCCTCTGCTTTATTAAATATAAAGATAATGACTGAGCTAAGATCTGTTCCACATACTTTAGTGATTGCACATTTTGTAAGTTGTTTGTACAAAAGTCTGCTAATTAACTTATATTACAGCTATATATGTACTGATTTCACTGTTTTCAATGAGTTTCTTTACTTCATATATAAAGACAAATAGGGTGTTATTATTTACCTTTAATGTCTCGACTGCCAAAGCCTGCAGTGTTCATCAGATGTGTTGCTGTAGCTTCCTGTCAGCTGATTTACTTGAGCAACACCTCTGATGAGGACTGCAGGCTTTGGCAGTTGAGTCATGTAGGGTAAAAAGTATCAACCTATTTGTCTTTTATATAAGAAGTCAATATAAGAAGTCAAGAACCTATAACTAGGGCTAATTTGTTATTTCTTCATTATTTGTTTATTTTCACAGAAACTTGCACCCATAGATGAACTGCTTCTGTTCCTGATGCACCTGTCTGTGGGCCTGCCTCTCAGGGATCTTGCCAACCGTTTTGGTATTCACCGCACCACAGTCAGCAGAATCATTGCTACCTGGACACACTTTCTGTACCATCTACTTGGTTCCATCCGCCTGTGGCTAACAGCAGAAGTCGTCAAAGCTCACTTACCACCAGAGTTTTCATCATTCCCTGACACACAAGTGGTGCTTGACTGTACAGAAATCTTTTGCCAAACTCCCTCCTCTCTCCTTTTGCAGAGTGAGGTGTTTTCAACATACACGTCACACACCACATTCAAGGCCATGATTGGTATTGCTCCACATGGTCCCATCACCTTTGTGTCTGCGTTGTATGCAGGTTCTATGAGCGACAGGGAGATTTTCAAGCTGTCTGGCATTGCCAAACTCCTCACAGCAGACATGGCCATTATGGTAGACAAGGGCTTTCTTGTGGACACCCTTGTTCCCTGCAAGGTTTACCGACCTGTCTTTCTGTCAAGGAACACCCAAATGTGTAGGGAGGATGTTCAGCAGACGCAGTCTATTGCCCACTTGAGAGTCCACGTTGAGCGGTGTATCCAAAGGGTTAAGGAGAACAAACTCTTTGATAAAGTCATACCGCTATCAGTGTGTGGAAGCATTGATCAGCTGTTCAGTGTGGCTTGCTTCCTGGTAAACTACCAGAATGGACCACTGGTGAAGGCATGGGCAGGTAAACATTGATTGTGACTCATGGAAGTTATAATCTAAAACATGAGCATGCTGTGTACAGTTTTGTCTTTATCACTAAACAGATAACATTAACATGTCATCTCAGATCTACTTTACAATTTGTAGAATGTTTTGGGCTTGTTAACAATGCTGACATGTAAATATGACAGTCAACTGTATATAGTCAATTCTACGTGTGTGTATAGATGGATAGATATACACATAGATATATAGATCGATATATTTCTGTTTTGGCATAAATGAGATTGTAAATTATTGTAAATTAATTCAAAGAGCTATTCAAAGACTATGTTTGTACTGTTAAAATACTTTACTATATGTATATATGCAGAGATAGATAGATAGATAGATAGATAGATAGATAGATAGATATTGATGGACGGATGGATAGAGATAGATATATCTATATATATTTATCTATATCTCTCTCTATATATATATATTCGTTTTGTTATTAATGAGATTGTAAATTATTGTAAATTAATTCAAAGAGCTTGAAGACTATGTTTGTACCATTAAAATACTCTACTGCATGTATATATGCATATATATAGATTGATGGATGGATAGAGATAGAGATACATATATCTATCTCTATATATATATATATATATATATATATTTGTTTTGTTACTAAAATAGATTGTAAATTATCGTAAATTAATTCAAAGAGCTTGAAGACTGTGCTGTTAAAATACTCTACTGGCTTATTCTGATGAAAAAAGTAAAATACTACAACCATTCTGTCTTTCAAGTCTTTAATTACACAGAAGTAAATGTATCAGGTGATGTTTAAAAATAGAAAAATACCTCAGGCCACATGAAAGATTTATGGTTCATTTACAGACATGTCTTTGTCGGTCATTACTCATCACACACCATGAATTACAGAAAAAAATTACCAGTTGTGGGACCAAAAACAATTCCTCTGGGTGGCTGTGACAGGCTGTACCAAGGTGCCCGATACATCAAAATAACATTTACACTGCAGAAAAACATGCATGTACAACATAGAACAGGTAAGTGGAAGACACCTCAAAAGTCAACCATTTCAATGTTGTATCAAGCTTTTTATTCTAGCATGACACAGTAAAATAAAAACCCTGTAAAATGGTCTAAATGGCTCATATGATTTAAGACTGAGGGTTTAACTTGCATATAACGTTTGTATATTTGAGAGGACACCAATGTGTTGAAATAGAGCTAACTTATTGTGGGAACTCAGTGTTTCCTCCAGTATTTTCCGAGACTGGCGCTGGCGGGCGGGGGGTGGGGGGTGTACAGTTTGGGTCATCATAATGTAATATTTTTACTTATGTCATAGGCTATTTAGGGAATGCTCTCACACAGCCATCATGAACGCATGGGCTTGGAATGAAGATTCATGTTGTAAAGAAATATTTTTATTATTTGTTTTAAGAGAGGAGTTATCCAACTCAGAGTCCTGCATGGGTGAAAAATATTGTACTGTGTCGGACACAGATGCGATCGGGTCGGACGCCTGGAGAGGCGGGTCGGGTTTTACGATTGCCATTTTCAGGGCGTCACTTATCATCAGTCATTATTAGCGACACAAATGATAAGCATTTATATTTCATATGAGCTCATTAATGCGTGAGTGCGCCCTCCCAGAACTCCCATTCCCACGCTGGCTTACTTTCACTTTTAAAAATTGCGTCCGTCCAATTTTCCTTCGGACGTTGGTATCAATTTATAGCGGGTTGGCTCGGGTACGGAATGTAATTTGTGCTACTGTCGGAAAACGGGTCGGATGTGGTTATATATATATGGCGGGTTCGGGCTGGTTTGCAAAATAAGACCCGTGCAGGACTCTGCTCTAATCCTCTAGCTAATTATCAAGCTAAATGTCCAACATGCTAGTTAACGTCAAATACTGCGGTGGAAGACGATGGTAAAATATTTCCTTTCTCCAACACTAGATTTATTTATGCCTGAATTTTTAAGGTGTGGCGGCTTTTATTTTGCCGTGGCGGTGCGCCACAGTCAATTACATGTAGAGGAAACCCTGGAACTGTTAGGGGCTAGAGTGTAAACTTTCACACATCAATTAGAGACAGGACAGCTGCTAACGTTAGCTTAAACTGTGAAAGTTTGACTTTAGATTTTCAAGCAACCTGCCATGTAAAAGTAAAAAAAGAAGTAATCTCCCTTCTCCCTAAGGACTGCAGCAACCTCGGCATCTTTGTAGATCCTCTGGACTACCATGTCCTCTTCTGCAAATACAACAAAGTCACACCACTCCATTCCTGTAATGAGGAGCTGGCCTTGGACCTGCCAGTAGTAGCTGTGCTGCTTTTTTAATTTCATCGTGTCGCTTTGCAGTCTCAAGTATGTACAGTCAACATAACTTTTGGCATTTGGGCATTTGATCTCCAGCAGGCCAAAGGGTGGATTTTCAGCTGGATCAAACACAACCCCATCAGGAGATGACCCTAACCAGGGAGCATCAGGGTGAATGACAAAGCCACAAGGCCAGTAACTGGTGCTCTTTGCGCAACAATACTCCCGAATGGCAACAGGCTCCAGTGCCAGGCCCCTCTTCATTGGTGCCGTTTGAGCCACACCCTTTTTAATTCGCTCAGCAAGGCGTTCTGCTGAGCTTTGACCACGGACATGGCATATCTCCCTGAAGCGGGAAGATGTGATCCTACTCCTCCTGACTCTATGCCACTCTACAGAGTCACTCTGCTCCCTTGTAGCAACCTCTATTTTCCTGGCCATTTCCAAATGAGTTTCTAGAGATTGCAGATGTAGCTGCTGCTGGAGGCTGCACACAAACTGACAGCTAGTAGGCTCCAACCTGTAACCATCTAGAGGTGGAGGTGGTGGTGGAGGGGCATCTGGGTGGAATAACACAGTCCGGCTCACAGGCACTGGGTGCTCGTAGGAGATGGGACTGCCTTCCTGAACTTTCCCAAATGCTGAGTCAACCAGTGGGACATCAGCACTGATTCCCATGGTGGTGACGAGTGGTGCGATGTCCGCTGAAAAGTCCTCATAAACCTCAGCCTATTTAAGGACATCAGGATCAGGCAGGTCCCCCCTCACTGCTTTGTAAAGTGTGCTCCTGTGTGGAATCACATTTCATAATTCAAATAAGAAAGAATTATTTTACACTGAAAGACAATAACAGTTTTGTATAACAGGTTATAAAGCAAGACATAATTACCTTACACCATTAGCAACAGTCCTCGGCTTTGGCTTGGTAGACATCACCACCATGTCACTGACCCGGCCTGGCTTCACACCCTATTAATAATAACATTTATTGAAATAGTCGTTAAAAAAACTATTGGGTCTCCTTCATAGTTTGTCTGGTGTAGGGTGTGATACTGACAGAGTATACAAATATAAAGTTGGCTTTTTTTACAAAAAAAATCTTGAAAAAAAAACATGAAAATCAATTCATTTACACAATTCAGCTCTGACTAAAAAAAATGTACTGCAAATTCACATAGCAAATCCTTGTTTAATGTGGTTTTATAGCACTCATCGACTTACCATAATTCTTGGCTTGTGCCAGCGTTGTTCCGTCTCTGTACAACTCAGGACTGGGGGAACAGCAGCAATGTTCAGCTGAGAGTAGTGTGCGGTCTGGTACAGCAGTGCAACATTATGGTTGCACAGTGCTGTTCCAGCCACACATGAACACTCTGCATCAGTCATCTGCACAGGGGAGGAGTCCTCAAGGACAATCTTGGGAAAAAAGCGTTATCATGTTAAGAGTCATAAAGCAGATATTAACACATCAGCTTAAATATTACACAGAAAAAGAGAAATGAGAAACTTGATCAGATTGTTTTGAGTAACTGTGGTAGTAGGCTCATCAAATTATCAATAACATCACAAAAAGAGAGTAGTATATTTCTCTTTTGTTTTTGGAACATTGCAATGTAAGGAAATTAAAATAGGTAAGTCTGAGATGTCTATAATGTTAGCGTCTTAATTTACTCAAACCTACGTTCAAATATAGTTTGTTCAACAGTACTGAACAGCATGCAGATAAATGAAACTTAACATACAAAGAACAGCCACCACAACCAGTTTCTGGGGGTTTCGTGAAGGCTAAATATTTGAATGCTACCCTTACGAGACAGGTGCCCATCTTATCTTACCTACTTCAGCCGTTAATGTTATAGAGTTCCAGAACCTATCCTAGCCACTTCAAATCCCCTGAAAAGGTTGGAGCAGAACTGACGAACAGCTGAACTATCTTCTATCTTCCTACTCTGAGGTTGTGAGGTTTCTCATGTTTCCTCATAGACCTGTGGCAGGTTGCTCGGACGCTCACTCTCCCTGTCCGTTGATCTTTATTTGATACTTGGGAAAATATCAAGTTATCATCAACAAACTTAAAACTGGGTCATAGTAGTCACATAGTTGTCAAAATAACCAACGTTAGATAGCACATTTAGCTGGTTAGCAAGCTAGCTAATCCTCAGTACTGTTTATGTTAGGTAACGTTAGCTATTAAGCTAGTAAATTAGCTTACCTTCGTAATTGTCAATGTACGTGGAAATGTACATTTTGAAGCCTTTCTCTCGCTTACTCCTTGGCGCTGATGTCGCAGCTTGAATGATGCGGTTAATATCGTTTATTGTTAAACTTGGAAGATCCTGGAGACAGCGCGTGTAGAAAGTCATGTTTCTATATTCTGGACACACTGGCCGGCGTTGGAAACCGGAAATGCATGTGCCCACCGTCCTCAAACCGGAAGTTGATAGATCGTCTCCTACGCAACTAGCCAAGCGCAGCAGCAGTTGGACCTCATTAACGGTCCACACGATTCTGGTTTCCTTGCACTAGCCATTTTCATCTTCTTCTTGTTGTGTTCGGTTTCTCCGTCTACTGTTTGTTTACTGTTCTGGAATATGAACGACAGCGTTTTCGGTCGTTTTCAGTGGATCCGTGTGGACGCAAATATTCTTAAAACGATGCCGAGGAAGACGGAGGAAAAAAAGATCGTTTTCGCCCGTGTGTACAGCCAGTGTCCGATAGCGATAGGTTATGTTTTCTCTGCGCCCGATATAATCATTTCTTCTGGTTCTGAGAAGTTACCGCTTTTTCAGGGTGCTGCGGGGTTTGTTTTTTTTTTTTTTTTGGTCGTATGCACCTCAACTAGAAAACGTTAAACGTTAAAAACAATGGATAATTCTACAAATCTAAAATCTCTACAGGACAACTGACCTAAATGTTAGCTACATAGTTACTGCTAGCTAGTTAGCGATACCACAATGTGGATGTGTTTTGCTATCAATTTCAAACATAACTTCATAGTTGTCAATAAAACTTGAAAGGTACATCTTGTACCCCTTTTCCCGTTTACTCCGGGGGGCAGAGCATCCCTTTCGGACGAGTCTGTGGGCATCCGATATGGTCAGCTTGGGCAGATCAGGTCAGGAAGTAAACCGGAAGTAGGGTCTTGCACCGAGCGAAATTCGCTACACTACTCAACATTAGTGATATGCAATTAAAGTGAAATTAAATTTGTTGATCAAAAATATTCAAGAAACACAAAACAAAAATTCTGATTTACCAGGGAATTAAAAAATCACATGTAACACTACGACATTCCTAACTCATTAAGTAATTTACTGTCTGGTAAGTACTCGTTAATTACATTTATTTACATGATATTTTGTATATTTCATAATCGTATTGTCCCAAACAGCCAACAGAGCCAGCTCTGGATAGTATCTGTAGACCACAATATCTGTATACCATTTCTGTGTGACATGTGATGTATTTTTACATGGCAGAAAACAATGTGTTCATATCTTCAGCATGTGGTAAACACAGACCTTATTTTAGACATTTAACTGAAATTGAATTAAAAAAAAAAATACATTGATTTGAAGAGGGTTTTGAAAGTGCATTATGAAATCACTGTTACAAAATATCACTGAGACTTTCCTGGAATACTTGTCCTTCTTATGTTTGAGTACATCCAAGCATACATGATTAATTGATATATAATAGAGAGAAACGAACGTCAGGCATAAAAGTTACTTAAAATCTTTATTTGAAACCAATAACTTTCATACCAACTGAATGTTGTTTGATCTGTTACATCACAGTGCATTTAAAACGTGTTTGTATGGCCAACAGAGATAGATAGAATTACTTTAATGATCCCAGACTGGGATATTATGTAATAATTATTTAAATATATCACTCCCAGAAATATATACACAGTAAAGTTTACAGAAATGTTGACTATTAAGCACAAGTGAGGGAGAGTGGACACAGCTGGACAGTTGAGCAGCTTCCAGTGGGCTACAGTTTCTAACTACACTGCGCCACTTCCAGCGAAATACGTTTGAGTCATACAATGAGTCAGCAGTTTTTATATGCTGCGCTTATCTCACAATATCAGGACGTCAATCACATCAAACATGTCGGACTGTAATTTTAACAGGGCAAATCTTAAAGGAAATTACTCTTTGAGGATTTGTTGTGTGTGGCCCTGAAAAGGACCTTTGTGTTGATGGTTTCAGAGGGTTTACTTGGAGCTGGTGTACTTGGTGACAGCCTTGGTGCCCTCAGACACGGCGTGCTTGGCCAGCTCCCCGGGCAGCAGCAGGCGGACGGCGGTCTGGATCTCCCTGGAGGTGATGGTGGAGCGCTTGTTGTAGTGAGCCAGACGGGAGGCTTCACCGGCGATGCGCTCGAAGATGTCGCTCACGAACGAGTTCATGATGCCCATAGCCTTGGAGGAGATCCCGGTGTCGGGGTGGACCTGCTTCAGGACCTTGTACACGTAGATAGCGTAGCTCTCCTTCCTCTTGGTCCTCCTCTTCTTGCCGGGTTTACTGACGCTCTTAGAAACGGCCTTCTTAGAGCCCTTCTTCGCTATCTTGACTGGTTCAGGCATTTTTGATTCTGCCGATTTCGTTTCCTTTGACGGGTGGTGCCTCTAGGATAGAGTAATGTATTTATATAAGCTCTATGCAAATGAGACTGTGCTAGTTCTCGTACAGTATTGGCTGAATATAAACGCGACTGAGCATGCGCCTCATGACTGCAAACTCACGTCGGACGGGCGCTTCCGGTTTGCTCAACGGGACCTTATTTCATAAAAAAAAAAAAAACTTTATACGGTAGTGAATCCAGAGAGGCAAATTATGTGTTGATCCTGTGTGAACAATGTCATGAATCACACATATGACGTAGTGGCGCCGTCTACAAACAAGTCAACGACTTTGTGGACAGATAATTAAATGTATTCATATAAGACGTTTGCCGAATAAATGAGAATGCCCTAATAGTTGAGGTTTTGTTACAGACCGCGGTTCAGAGTTGACAGGATTTCTCATATCTCGACATTTAACTACATTTAGTGATATTTTAAAGGGATTCTGGTATTTTGATGTTGTTTTTATTTACAGGCAGTTTTCTGGAAAAAGACGCACTTTAGGCAAAGAGGCAGATGCTGCGACAAACTGACACTTTCTTTGAGGAAAGAAACATCTTAATGTATTGCAATTAATGCTGAATTTACAACAAGACATTAGATATTTAGTATTTGTCGCAGGAAAGTTTTACAAAGTTTGTCAAGTTCCTCCTCATTTGTAAACTCTTAAAATGATGCGATTTGTTAAGGGAGTCTGGTAACACTGTGGTCACTGGTTCAATAGTTAAATGGCATTAGTGATATTGTCTCATTGAACGCTCACCAAACCCTATAATTAAACATTGTAGAGCTGCTCTTGTATATTAGCAGCTCACACAACTGACGAACTCTCCTTTCACATAACTGCAGTTGTCAATATGTACAGATTTATTGTGATTTAATATAATTTTAGTACATTTTCAATGCCGAGTTGGCGGCCATGTTGTTGTTGATAATTTGTGTTGATATTGTATTTCTTTACAGCCAGCTGAGACTTTATTATGTTTGAAGCCGACGACAAACATATGCATGATTCATGACACAAATCAAGCTGGATCGAAACATTATTTGTCTGTCTTTGTATAGTAACATACAAAGATTTATTATTTTTTTTTTTTTTTTCTGAAATAAGGTCTCACGAGGAAAAGTACCAACACCACACTGTAAAAATACTCTATTTTAAGCCGTTCTGCAATGAAAATGTTAACTTAATGTATCTTATATAGAATAAAAGTAACAAATACATAAAATAAGAAATATGAGATAAAACAAAATCAGGAAAATACTAAAAGTATTAACATACTCTTGACATACTCTGTAATGATATATAAGGAGGATTAACTGTTGAAGTTGTGGAACTATTTTGTCATTGTCAAATTCTATATTTCGTATATAAAATTCTGAATTTGTTAAGTAACAAGTAAAGCTGTCAGTGTAGTGTACATTATCCCCCTCTGACTTGTAGTACAGGGTCTCGGACAGTAGTAGGCGGTACACACACTTTTCGTCCGTTTGCGATAAACACAGCGAAGAAGAAGCTAATGACAACATGCTAAAACATCATGGCTAACACTTGAAGTTATCTTCACGCGTGCCAGCGGTTAAGCATTTCCACGCCATGCTGTTACGGTGAGTCATGTCCACTCAAAAACGGCCCCCAACCGATTCTCCCCCGTAAGCTTCTCTTTGTTTTTGTTTGAGATATATATTTCTTTCTGGCTAGCTGATGCTAATGGGTGTGGTCTACTCGGTAACGGTAGCAACGATAGGTCGGCATGATGTTGTTGCTAATGACTGCTAAAGGACTTAAGATATAAAGGATAAATATGTATAGAAATTAATGTGCTAGTTGAGTAACCGACGTTTGTAAAGGTTAGTAGGATAGTAACGTTAGCTGTCTATCCACAGATGACTCCACTCGCGTTTGCTAGTAGCTAAAGGTTCTAGCTTTAAATACCAAACTCCCTTTAGAAATCTGTAAATTTTAAGTTTACACGTCTAGACAAACATGAGAAGAACGGCTTAAATAATTTTCCACCATTAACGAGAGCCTCTCTTAAATTCGGCGTACACAGCAAGACTCAATTAGACTGATTTTCAGCTTAAATAATTTGTTTCCTTGTCATTTATTCTTACAATCCGTCCACTTAAATACATCACCAATTCTACTTCAATTCAGTGAGCATGTCAGTAGCATTTACAGGCTTTTCGTGCCACTTTGGGATCTGTGCTCAACACAATTTGAATGAACTGGTGTTTTTAATGGGAGCTTCCCACATGGACTACTTTTACTAGCCTGTTAATGTTTGGACACGTCTTCAGTTAAAACAGTAAATACTGAACATGGGTGCATCCTATTAATTTGGAAATTTGTGGTAGTAGCGTTATGATTGAGATCAGTACCATGTAAGTGTAATATCCCAACAACAATGATCTTTGCAGGGCAGTTGCTATGTCTTTACTTAGGTACAGCTTAGGGTTTAAGATGGGTTCAAATGTGTGCTGTCTGGAATAAAATCCTATTTCAATCTGTTAAAAAGATGTAGTTCAACCTTTCCCAGGCTGCTGTGTCCTGTAGAAGTCACCTTAATGCCACCAGAGGTCATAACAGAGTCAGATATGATTTTCAAGCATTCTGAATTATTCAAATTCACAGAGAAATTAAATATATCTTTGCCTGGCATAAATAATGTATGTTGACTGGTGCAGCTCTAACTCAATTTCTCTTCTCTGCAGCCTAATATGGATGGAGTGAACATCGTCGTTCTTGCTGTTGGAAGATGTCTGGACGCCTGCTGCCTGCTGCTCGACCTGGTCATCAGGACGTTCAGCTGGCTGTTTCGCGTCCTGTCCAGCATGTGTGCGTCCCTCCACAACACGCTGGTCGTGCTGAGCGGATCCACTCTGGTCGAATACTGGAACTTTGCCCTTTTCTCGTTCCTCACGGCCAGCGAGGCTGTCTCCAGTGCAGCCTGTGGAGCTGTGCACATTGTGGAGGGCTGGCTACAGACGCTGGGAGGAGTGTTTGAGAGTTTCAAGATGGTTGGGCACCTCTCCTGTCATGTCGCGTGGCGCATCAAGGATGTGCTGCACCGCGGGCTGATTTCAGGGAGCTGCTTCCTGCGTCAGACGTGCGAAGGCCTCTGCATCGCGCTCAGCCTCGTCCTCTACTTTGTCAACACGGTGGTCAACATCGTCCTCATCAGCATGCAGAACTGTCTGTCTGTGCTGGCGGGTGTCTGGGAGGTGGTGGCGGACCCCGTGCACAAAGTGGTGGAGCTGGCTCTGACTCTGCTCACCTTCCTCTACAGCTGTCTGGTCGGTGCCTCTGTGCTGCTGTGGACGCCCTGCCAGCTGCTTCTGGACTTCCTGGGAGGACTGGGACGTGTCTTCTTCACGGTTTTCATGGTGGACTCACACGGCCTGCTCATCACAGCGGTTATCGTCTCAGTGGCTGTGCTGTTATTGAACCCGAGGCTTCCTGTCCTCGCCAGACAGCTGAGTCTTTATTTGGTGAGCGCGCTGCCAAGAGCTCGTGGTGTGCAGAGGATCCAGGAACAAGCTGCAGCCAATCAGGAGGTCGACACCAGGACAGCACAGGAAGTGAGTACAACAAGGTTGCCGCACACAGATGCTTTAATCACTGAGACCA
This sequence comes from Sparus aurata, assembly GCF_900880675.1. Classification (NCBI taxonomy): domain Eukaryota; kingdom Metazoa; phylum Chordata; class Actinopteri; order Spariformes; family Sparidae; genus Sparus; species Sparus aurata. Next base: position 30,291,976 of record NC_044199.1, on the reverse strand, counting down.
ACCTGCCGTCAGCGAATGAGCCGAGCCTACCGGACTCTCAGCAGGACCGCAAGTCAGCGAGCAGCAGCAGGACGAGAATGTCCCGACCAAACTCCACCCTGACAGAGGGCAGCAGCCCCCCCACTGATGGCGATCTGCTCCGCCTGCTGAAGGAGCAGGAGGAGAGGAAGAAGTGTGTCATTTGTCAGGACTTGAGCAAGACGGTGCTTCTGCTGCCCTGCCGCCACCTCTGTCTCTGCCGGCACTGCGCCGACATCCTGACCCAACGCCGACACGCCCAGCAGCGCTGTTGTCCGCTCTGCAGGCAGCCGATCACACAGACCATGGACGTCTTTCTCTGACGGGTGATGGATCAGAGAACTACAAACTGCAGCACAAGACAAACAAAGGAGCTATAGTCACTTTTTTTGTAAATTCTGGGTGTTGAGCTTAAAGGAACAGGTCATTATGTCCTCACTGCTGATGGAATGTCCACAAAACATTTCTGTAGATGGGGAGTTGTGTTAAAGTGGCTCCATACAGCTCGTCCAGTCAAATCAAAATCTCCATCAGTCCCGAGATCCCAAATTGATTTGTTATTTACGCCCTTTTTAAGCCAAAATCTTCAATGATGATGTTAGGCTACAAGTATTGTGTACATGAACTCGCCTACATGTTGAGGGTGTTTACAACATCTCTTCAAATCAGTCTGGGATCTCGGGGCTTCTTGAGACTTGGATCACAACAAACGATCTGTGTGGAGCCATTTTTCTTTCTTCTTTTTTTGGGTTGTTTTTTATGCTTTAAAACAAGTCCCCAGTCGCTTCAGTTGTTTAGGAGAATGCTGCAGCGCTGTTTTACTGTGAACCTCCAGAAATGTTTTTTGCGGACTACAAAACTTCACCTGTCTTTCCATCAGCATGGGGATGAGGAGATAATGAATGAATGTAAATTTTTGGGTGAACAGTTCCTTTAAAAGCTTTTGAGCCGATTTGTGTCTGTAGAATCGAGTATCGCAAAGTGCCAACTACTGGTATGTTAATTTGTGTGTTTATGTTAATTTACTCTTTGGCCTAATATTTTGTAATCCAAGGCAGGAGACTTCTCTAGTTTAACAGTATTCGTGCGTCCTGCTTTTAACACTTGAAATGATAAAAAAAAATTATCTTATTTATGTTTGCCATCAACTTTAAAATGCCAAAACAAGGAGAAGCTCTTAAATGAAGTGTGGACGCTCATTTCATAACAGCTGAAGTGATTGGCTGCTGATTATTAACACTGGATCAATACAGCTGAGGATTTGTGCCAAATACTTTGCGACTGCTACGATTGTTTCTGTAAGTTTATCTAAGTTATTTATATTCTGAATATTTATTTATTAAAAGTTGTCAAATATGTGTAAAGAAGAATACCGGCTCCGTAAAAAGCTTGAGTTTAAACTTCATTCCTTTTTATTTATTCCTCACTTTGTTCTCATTCCCACACATTTATAAAATGTCCTTCATGTGAGCTTTCAAACTTCACCATTTCCATTCCAATAGTTTGAGAAAAAATCTCTGACTCAAGCGTTTTCTTGTATGAAGGTGAGCAATTTATAATCTACCCAAGTCACTGGAAGTCATGTCTTAGTATTTATTACATAATTGTCAATATACACACTGGCTGATTTCAAACTGAAACATTTCTTAATCTCCTTTTATTCAGCCTGTGTGGTGTTCTTTTCTTTTTATTGTACGTAAGTTTTTTTGTACTTTGTCTTTTTTCTTTTTTCTCTTCATGCTCCTGACTGAACTTAAATTATCATTATTATTATTATTATTATCATTATTATTATTACTATTATTATTAAATAGACAGCGGCAGGGACAATGAGGAAACAATGCCAACATGGACAAAACACAAGGCTTCATGTTTTTGAGCAGTGTTGAATTAAAGAAAAATAAAACACATTTGAAATTTAATGTTACTTGTTTTTATTTTATTTATTACATATCATGCACTGTGTACGGAAGGGGATCGGGGCCACTGTGAAAAAAATATAGGTGAATATTCTGAGAATGAAGACTCAGTCTTTTTCAGCAGATATTCATTCACACTACATTTTACTGATTACATCCCATTTTGAGTATTTTGGATTGGAAAACAATTTTATTTGTTAGAACAGATAAGTGAGATTGAATGCAACATATAAACCTATACACAGGGTTCGTACGGGTGCTTGAAATCCTTGAAAGTGCTTGAATTTCAATGTTGTGTTTTCAAGGTCTGAAAAGTGCTTGGATTTTAGTTTAAGTGCTTGAAAGTGCTTGACATTATAACTCTGTGTCTTTCACAAAATTGGGATCACACTGGATAATTAATTTCTGAAGTTTTTGCTGTTATGAAGTATAATTTTAGATGTTTAAAGCATAATATATTGTACATAATTGTGATAAAAAGTGAAGAAAAAAATCATAAGTATATATATTCCTTTAGATACGTATTTTACGCTAGCAATAAGGTGCTGGAAAATCTTAAAAATGACCCTTGAAAGTGCTTGAAAAGTGCTTGAATTTGACCTTGAAAAATTTGTACGAACCCTGTATACAACATAAATGACAATAAAGTAAATATTCAAATAAAACATTGACAGAACATAACAAAGAAGTAAGACAGATGAAGTTAATTCGTTGGGACATTAAGCAACAAAATAAAGTAACACACTTTGGTATTTAAATACACTTTAAATACACTTTAAATACCAAATTCCTACATAAAACCTGTGTTTACAAAGGACACAATATACTGTAGATTTTGTCTTGTGCAGTAGCAGGTTCTGTGTTTAGAAAATGTATTTCAATTCTGACTTTTTTTCTCACATCTCAAATACTTTTTTTCACAGTTTCCCTGATCCTCTTTCAGTGCATAATGTCAAAAATGAATTAAATAAAAAGAAATAACATGATTCAATTTAAAATGTATCTTATTTTCATCTTTTTTTGTGTTATATTTTTCATTTCAACACTGTTTAAAAAACATGAACCCCTGTGTTTTGTTGATTTTTTGTTTCCTCAAGTTTGTTTTTATAAATTATTGTCAAAAAAGCCAAATTATATTGAACACTATTCCAATTGTGAAAGCATTAAAAGGAGAAAACATCCAAGAGGGTCAATAGTTTTTGTAGATAATGTCTGTATGGTATAGACTTGACAACAATATTAAAAAAAAAAAAAAAAAGTCAAATCAGTGTTAGTGAGCTCTTCTGTCCACCTGAGAGAAGAAGTCTTAGATATTTTCATCAACTTGTACAAAAAAAGGAACTGAAATCTAAAGATTTGTGTTTATATTTGTGTTGTAGCTGCTTTTACAAACCTGCAATTCTTAAATAAAGAGAATTTAAAAAATCTGTCTTTAATGTTTTAATTGTTCTGGAAAATGAAAGATGGAGTTTTCCAGTCAGTGAGAGGCAGCAGATGGTTTCTGGTAGGTGTCTGAAGTGGAGACATCCTCACTCTGATTCTGAGAAGCTTTCAGAAAGACTCTTTTCAGCGTCCTCCTCCGTCATCATGATGACGCTCCTCACGGTTAGTTGAGTTTGTGACAAACAAGCTGTAACAGGAGCTCCGTCGGCAGGATTCAAATAAAACACTGAGTGATGGAGGTGGCTCAGGCTCATGGTGCCTGCGTGGTCCAGACTTTCATCACTGGGTGGCGTGGAAGAAGTGCTCAGATCTTGTACTTGTTCTATAAGTTGTAATATCACACTACAGATATGCTCAGTTATCATAGTACCTCTAAATTTGGACAAGCAGCCTTCTCCATAAGAGGTTGTCAACTCTGCAACACATTGGCAACTGATATAGAACTTATTTCAGATATGAAAATCTTTTACAACAAAGGTTAAGTGCTGGCTAAAACAAAACCAGTTAAACCATTGAAAGGTGTGTGTTTTATGTTTTACTTGTTAGAAGCCGAACTAAGGACAATGGATGGAAATTAGCAGCACATCAGTTACATGCTTTATATTGGACCTATGTCAAAACTGTATCGTCCCTAATGAATTAAATCAAAATAAATACGAGTTGTGCATTCAAAGCTTCACTTAAACCTGAAGGAGACAATTCTAGTCAAACGCTTTTTTGTTTCATTATGCACTTAAAGAAAAAAGTCAAAATACAATTTCGTGCAGCCGCCTCTTCCCAGCTTGTGTGGGGGGCTAAAAGAAAAATAACTTTCTTGTTACCAAAGCTGATTCTGAAGAACAGTCTCACCATTTCATCTACACAAGGCATTTTGTTGAGGCGGTCTAATGCGCTGATTGATGCAGCATCAAAAGGTCAACTTGAATTCTTGACATTTCAACTGTTTTCTTGAAAAAAATTAATCCTCTATTTTATTATTTTTTTTTTTTTTTGTCACCCCAATTTTCAGCATGCCTCTGGTGATTAGGTTGACCACATCTGGCTGTAATGAATCAACATGATTATTAATTAGAGTCATGTTTGGGGCACCTGATGATGAAAGTTTGCTCTCGACTATTTATTTTAGCAGCCCAGACTTTCCTGCTGTGAGGCAGAAGGCACCGCTGCGGAGTTACAGCTGTTCCAAAGTGCATTTCAACATTTATAAGAGTGAAATCCCTGGATATTTTCTAACAGTTTCCATTTCCAGCCACTTTTGTGGCAACAGAACCAGGAACGTGAAGCCAAAACTAACCCAGACTAATGGTTTTTGTGCCTAAACCTAAACAGAACTTTAGCATAGCAATGTAAAGGCATAAAATTAAAAGTTGAAGCGAATGAAAGGTTAAGTTTCAACACCTTTGATTTGTAGAAACAAACCTTGCTAACATTTATTCTTTATCGCAATTGATTTGTGTCACTAAAAGTCGTGTTTCTGCACAATATTTTCTCTATTTTAGCTGTTTTTGGTCTCCATCACCTCCTGAGGAAAATATCCGTCTGTTTAAATACTAAATGTTCCACTATGTTCAGTGGCTTGTCTCTAACTGTGTCTGTTTTCATGTAGCCTATTCCTTGAAAGTGTCCTGACAGATAAGCAAAGAGCTGAAACTCACGTTGAAGCTCTGTGAAGACAAGTTTCTTTATAGAGACAACTGTCACTGCCACACAGTAAACTGATCTCAGTACCTGTTGGTCTGCTGAGCTCATCAGCAGCAGCAGGAGCCCGATTGACGATCAATGTCCGCTACAAGGTGATCAGATCATGTCGGATCATTAGCCTCCGTGTGTTTTACTAAGTGATGCGACCGCTCAATCAGAAGTAACTGAATCACTTATTGTGTGCTGACTAAACCATTTATACACGCACACACACACACACACACACAGAGCGGTGGGCTTGTCCAGGTGGAGGTGATGGAGTATAAAAGCAGCGGAGGCCTTCTGTTCGTCCTCACACCAACCAGCCATCAGCTTATCAGCTCCTTCTCCTCGTCAACAGTCACCTCATCCATCTCCTCCTCCTCCGGCTCTATAGGTGAGTGTTTCTCCTCCTCTTCCTCCTCTTCTGACTCTACAGGTGGGTTCTTCTCCTCTTTCTCTTCTATTTTCTGAAATGATGAGCTGTCCTGCTCCTTCTTCTCCTCCTCTTCCTCGTTCTCTTGCTCATCTTTCTACACTTCCACTTCCTCACCCTTATCCTCCTGCTCCTCATCATCTGTCTGCTATCATCTCCTTCTCTGACAACTTTTACTTTTCTCCATCTACTTCTTCTTCTTCTCCTCCACGTTCTTCCTCAACTGCTCCTGTGTCTGTACTCTCCATCTCTTCCTCTTTTTGCTCCTTCATCGTCTTGTAACCTCCTTCCTTTCGCTTTCAATTGTCCTCCTCTTCTTTTATCCTCCGTACGCTCTCTGAGATGACTACAGTGCCCCTCGTTTTGAGTCCCTGCTTGAGTTTTCAGAATCAGAAACTCCTGAGATGATGTTTTAAAACAAAATGTTTGTTTGTGTGTTCAGTTCTCATCCAATATGGCGGCTCTGTGGCTCCAGTCTGTCTCTCTTCTGGTTTTACTGGTCGTATCATGGCAAGGCTCCCAGGCAGCTGCACCCCCACAGCACCTGTGCGGCTCTCACCTGGTCGACGCCCTTTACCTGGTCTGTGGGGACAGAGGCTTCTTCTACAACCCCAGGAGAGACGTCGACTCTCTGATGGGTGAGACCTCCGACTAAACACCTTCACACCATCAGTAAATACACAACAGATGCTCCGTATTAGTGTTAATGTAAATGTAGGGTGATGACTTCCTGTTTGTCCTGTCAGGTTTCCTCCCACCTAAAGCAGGCGGAGCTGCAGCGGCGGGCGGCGCTAATGACGTGGCAGAGTTCGCCTTCAAGGACCAGATGGAGATGATGGTGAAGCGAGGCATCGTGGAGGAGTGCTGCCACAAACCCTGCAACATCTTTGACTTGCAGAACTACTGCAACTGAACGGTGCTTAGCCTGGCCCTGGTTAGCCTAGCCAAGCTTAGCATTGCTTAGCTTCTTGGCTAACTTAGCCCGAACTGAGAGCTGAGAAAATGGATGAAATTATTTTTCCTAGAAAATAAAGTTTTGTGAATTAAGAGAAATCAAGTGTGTGTTTCTGTCATGACTTCAATCAATGGACCAAAGTCAAAATAAGGGCATATTGGTTGATTCATGAACCATAATTAAAGGTGCGATCAGCTGTAGTTTACTGCCGTCAAATAAAAAGTGAACTCAACATCATCAACAGCGACTCCAACATTAGAGCAACTGATGTATCTTGTTACAGCGCACTCAAACATATTCAGGGTGTTTTAAATAATAACTGGAAAAGGAAGAAAGATTTTGGTATCACAAGTGATGTTGAGAGCTTTTAGGCCTATTTCTTTTCATTTATTTATTTAATCAACACATGATAGGAGCACTTACACACTGAGGAAGGCAATCATCATCTTGGATTGAATATTTATGACAGTGTGATATTTCAGTTTTTCCTTTTCAATAAATTTGCAAAACAACACTGTACCCACCAAGCACAGTGATTTTCAAACAACAAAAACTGGATTAATCCTGACATAAAGGCCGTGCTACAATCTGCCCTCCTCACCATTCAGGTGACAAACGAGAAGATTAAGGCAAAGAAGGCCACAGGTCTAGATGGGATCAACTCCAGGCTCAAGTCCTGTACAAACCAGCTGTGCAGGATTGTGGAGTATATCTTTAACATGAGCCCGAAGCTGGGAAAAGTGCCAATGCTGTAGAAAACCTCCTGCGTGGTACTTTTACCCAAAGGACTTCAACAGCTGCAGACCAGTTGCTCTCACTTCAAACCTGATGAAGACCCTGAAGCGGCTTGTCCTTGTCCATCTCCAACTTGTGGGTCCTCTTCCTCCTGGACAAATCACTGTCTCACCTGGAAAAGCCTGGAAGAACTGTATGGATCATGTTCTTTGATTTCTCTGGTGCTTTCAGCACAGTACAGCCTGCACTTCTGAGGGACAAGCTGGAGCTCACAGGGGTGGACCAACACCTCACGTCCTGGATCCTGGAGTACCTCAACAACTGGCCACAGTATGTGAGGACTCGGGACTGTATGTCGGACACAGTTGTCTGCAGTACGGGGGCCACAAACAGTCCTGGCCACTTTCCTGCAAATTCTCCCATCAATCACACCACCGCCATCTACAAAAGTTCTCTGATGACTCTGCCTTTGTCGGCCTCATCAGGGACGGGATCGACAGAGCCTACAGAGAACTTATTCAGGACTTTGTGGACTGGTGCCAGCAGAACCACCTCCAGCTCAACGCCAGAAAGACCAAAGAGCTGGTGATGGACTTCTGCAGGAACAGACAACCCCGCACACCGGTGAACATACAGGGAATGGACATTGAGATGGTGACATCTTGAACACACTGTTCAGACCTGAACTTCCTGTCACTCTGAGGAAGTTCAGGTCCTTTGGAGTGCAGGGGGCACTCCTGACAACTTTCTATGATTCTGGTGGCATCAGCCATTTTCTTTGGAGTAGTCTGCTGGAGCAGCAGCATCTCTGCAGCAGGCAGGAGGAGACTTGATAAACTTATCAATAAGGCCAGCTCCATCCTGGGATGCCTTCCTGACTCAGCGCAGGTCAGGCACATGCACACATAAGGCCCAAGCTGTTGTAAACGTTGCTGTTCCTACTTACAGTCACAGTAGTCATTTCTTGGGTTTGTCACATTTTTAAGATGTGTAGCCTGTATTTCTAGTTTGCACTTGCCCTCCGATAAATAGCCAAATAATAAACCAGAACCAGAATTGCAGCTGAATTGCATGTCTTCCAAACCTCAGTATTATTATAATGTGAATAAAATCATGTTGACAATACTTTATTGACACAAAAGAAATGGCAATTGCGTATCACTCACAGCTATACAGGATAGATAGATAGAATTACTTTAATGATCCCAGACTGGGATACGCAGCTAAGTAGTTAGCTTTCTATAAATACTTTTTTAAAATAAATTTTTCATTAATTAATCTACATATTATGTCATTAAGGCCTGAAAAAATGGGCACATACTGCCCTTTTCTGACTTTGAGCCCCTGCCCCTCTATAATCATGTGACCATCCCTGGTGCAGGTGGTGGGAGAGAGAAGGATGATGGACAAGCTGTCATCGCTGCTGGTGGAGGAGTCCCACCCCCTGCTGGTCACTATCACAGCACTGGACAACTCCTTCAGTGATAGACTGATACACTCCAAGTGTGTGAAGGAGAGGAATCACAGGTCCTTCCTTCCTGCTGCTGTCAGACTTTACAACCAGCACTGCTCCCAGTAGACCTCACTGTGCACTGTTCAATAGAAAACTCTACACATAACCCATTTCCCATTTTGGTTTGTACTAACTGGGCAATTTTTCATACTCATATTGATAATATATTATTCATTAATAACAACGCACTGCCACACTTTTATAATTGCACTGTTCATCTTGTAAGTATTATGTACATTCGATGTATAAACAAGCCTATTCCTATTTCTTGCTTTTTTATTATATTGTTTATTTTTTGCTATTATTATTGTTTATTGTACTATTACTGTCCTTGCGCTGTTGTGACAAACAAATGTCCTCGTTTGCGGGACAAATGAAGGAATTCTGATTCTGATTCTGTATATCTGAATAAACATGATAAAGCTTTTCGAACAACTGTTCTAATTTCAAGATTTAAAACCAACTAATTTCTAATGAATCTTATAACGAATACAATCTTAAATTCTGACATATTTTCATGATATTAATTTCAGTGTATTTGAAGTTTGTAGAAGGTAAAAACTCCATCACAGACAAAAACTGTGTAACAGACACTAAACTGAAACTAGGAGAGGATAAGATGGTTATGATCCATGTGACAAATCGCACAATTGTGACATTAATATATTTTATAGAACATCAAATCAAACAAAAACAAAACAAATCGAACACAAGCTACTATGGTGTAAACAGTGTGATCAGAACCGCATGACTTAAGCTACTCTGAATTGCAGTGTCACATATTTCAAGCTTGTCGCCCTTCCTCTAACAAATAAATAACACTCTTTAAATAACACAGTACCAACACCCCATTATGTTTTCCCTGTAAATAATCACTGATCCTGTGTTTGGGTAGCCTCCTTCCACTGTTTCCCACAGATAAACCGTATGGCAAAATCTCTGATAAATTAATTAATGACCTGATACATGAAACAGAGTCAAGAGCCAAAGCACAGTACACATTGAGTATGAGAAATGACACCATGCTTTTGGTTGTGGGAAAATGTTCCATATACAAGGTAAACAACCAAAACAAATCACAAAAAACCCCATATGTCGGGGTGCTACTTCCAGCAAATATGAATAGGACTTGGTAGCTTAAACTTCGACTTAAGGTGCTTCGTCAACACTGTACTCTATTTCCCGGCAGCCTGACACACTTTCAAAATAGTCTTAACAAATAATACCTGTCTTATCAGGTAGTCCAATCATTTAGTCAAGAAAATGGAGGAAATATTGTTGATACTGTATGTGTATTTATATGTTTATATTTATTTGTATAAAATATATAATATATAATACAGAACTATCAAACGTTTTGTTGCAAATACTCAACAGGGTCACAAGAAACGTGTTGAGAAAAAAAAAGACGCAAATTATCTGCCAAAGATTTGAGAAGAATCAAACGAGAAGCTCCCAGGAACCAATTATCCTTCAGTGCTGTAATATTCCAGAACTGCAACCTACCTGGAGTGCCAAGAAGTACAAGGTGTTCAGTGCTCAGAGACATGGCCAAAGTAAGGGAGGCCGAAACCCGACCACCACTGAACAAGACACGTACACCGATCAGGCATACATAACCACTGACAGGTGAAGTGAATAACGCTGATTATCTCTTCATCGGGGCACCTGTCATTGGGTGGGATATATTAGGCAGCAAGTGAACATGTTGTCCTCAAAGTTGATGTGATAGAAGCAGGAAAAATGGGTGAGCGTAAGGATTGAAGCAAGTTTGACAAGGGCCAAATTGTGATGGCTAGATGACCAGGTCAGAACATCTCCAAAACTGCGGCTCTTGTGGGGTGTTCCCAGTCTGCAGTGGTCAGTATCTATCAAAAGTGGTCCAAGGAAAGAACAGTAGTGATCCGGTTACAGGGTCATGGGCGGCCAAGGCTCATTGATGCACATGGGGAGTGAAGGCTGGCCTGTGTGGTCCAATCCAACAGACGAGCTACTGTTGCTCAAATTGCTGAAGGAGTTAATGTTTGTTCTGATAGAAACGTGTCTAAGGTGAATACACAGCGCATCGCAGTTTGTTGTGTATGGGGCTGCATCCAGTCAGGGTGCCCGTTCTGACCCCTGTCCACCGCCGAAAGCGCCAACAATGGGCACGGACCATGGAGCAATGGAAGAAGGTGGCCTGGTCTGGTGAATCACGTTTTCTTTTACATCACATGGATGGCTGGGTGCATGTGTGTCGTTTACTTGGGGCACCAGGATGCACTATGGTAAGATGGCAAGCCGACGGAGGCAGGTTGATGCTTTGGGCAATGTTCTTCTAGGAAACCTTGAGTCCTGCCATTCATGTGGATGTTACTTTGACACATACCACCTGCCTAAGCATTGTTGCAGACCATTACACGCTTTCATGGAAATGGTACTCCCTGATGGTTGTGGCCTCTTTCAGCCGGATAACGGCAATGCCACAAAGCAAAAATGGTTCAGGAATGGTTTGAGGAGCACAACAACGAGTTTGAGGTGTTCCCCAGATCTCAATCCAATCAAGCATCTGTGGGATGTGCTGGACAAACAAGTGCGATCTATGGAGGCCTCACCTCGCAACTTACAGCACTTAAAGGATCTGCTGCTAACATCTTGATACCAGATACCACAGCACACCTTCAGGGGTCCAGTGGAATCCACGCCTCAATGGGTCATGGGCTGTTTTGACAGCAAAAGGGGAACCAACATAATATTAGGCAGGTTGTCATGATGTTATGCCTGATCGTGAAAGGTGAAACGTCCAGACTTGGCCAAGAGATATCTGAAGACAGATTTTTCAAAGATTTTATGGACTGATGAGATGAGAGTGACTCTTGACTGACCAGATGGATTGGCCATGGAAGTAAAAGACGAAGAAGAAGAAGAAGTAATAGACAACGAAGAACTAGAAGATGAAGGAATAGAAGAAGAACTAGAAGAAGAAGAACCAAAACAAGATGAAGTCTGAAGTGTTTTATCACATCAGCCATGAGGGGGCAGTAATGGTTGATGGTTAATAGGGACACCAGCGTCAGGTGTTGTTTTGTTTTTCTCCCCCACCTCTACCTCCACCTATGTCTGTGTGCTCAGACGGTCTTGTCCGTGAAGTCGTGCTCACCTGTTAAATCTCCGAGAAGAGCTTCTGTCAGGTGAACTACTGTCACAGAACTTCCGGTTTCATCAGCATTTAGCAGCCCAGACTTTCCTGCTGTGAGGCAGAAGGCATGGTGGTGGTGTTACAGCTGTTCCAAAGTGTGTTTCAACATTTAGAAGGGTGAAACCCCTGGAGATTTTTAACACTTTGGAACAGTTGCCAGCCAAAACTAACCCTGACTAACTATTTTTTGTGCATTAACCTAAACAGAACATGAGCACAGCATTGTAAGGACCTGCAAATTAAAGTTGAACTGAAAGAAATGTAAAGTTTCAACATCCATGTTTGCAGAAACATACCTTGACAACGTTTGTTCTTTATTGCGATTGAGCTGAGTTGGGATGAGTAATTTAGTTGTGTTTCTGTCCAGTATTTTCTCTGTTTTAGCTCTGATTTTGGTCTCCACCACCTCCTAAAGGAAATATCTGTCTCTTCAGCTGCTAAATGCTCCACTATGTTCAGCAGCTTGTCTCTAACTGTGTCTGTTTTCATGTAGCTTTTTCCTTGAAAATGTCCAGACAGATAAAGAGCTAAAACTCACGTTGAAGCGCCATAAAGACAAGTTTATCTTCAAAGACAACTGTCACTGCTACACAGTAAACTGATCTCAGTACCTGTTGGTCTGCTGAGCTCATCAGAAGCAGCAGGAGGCCGACTGATGATCAGTGTTTGTCTACAAGGTGATCAGATCATGTCGGATCATTAGCCTCCGTTTGTTTTACTAAGTGATGCGAGCTCTCAATCAGAAGTAACCGAGTCACTTATTGTGTGCTGACTAAACCATTTACACAAATACATCAGGGCGGTCCAGGTGGATGTGATGGAGTATAAAACGAACGAAGGCCTTCTGTTCTTTCTCACACCAACCAGCCTTCAGCTTATCCTCCTCTTCGTTACATTCACCTCGTCCATCTCCTCCCTCCTCCAGCTCTATAAGGTGAGTGTTTCTTCTCCTCTTCCTCCTCCTCTTCTGACTCTACAGGTAAGTTCTTCTCCTATTCCTCTTCTATTTTCTCTAGTAATGAGCTGTCCTCTTCTTCCTCCTTGCTCATCTTTCTACACTTCCATTTCCTCACCCTCATCCACCTCCTCAGCATCTAGCTACTCCGCCATCTTCTCCTCCTCTGACAACCTTTTTTCCTCCTCCTCCACCGAATGTCAAGATTAGCTCTCTTCCTCAAGTAGTCATCATCTATGTTTTGACTTCCTCCACCTGTGTTCTCCTCGTTCTCTTCTTCCTCAACTGCTCCTGTATCTGTACTCGCCATCTCCTCCTCTTTTTGCTCCTTTGTGTTCTTGTAACCTTCCTTTCTCTTTCTTTTGTCCTCCTCTACTTTTATCCCCTGTACATTGTCTGAGATAACTAGAGTGCTCCTTGTCTCGAGCCCTGCTTGAGTTTTTAGAATCTACCCCAGAAAGTCCTGAGAATTAAGAAAAAATTTATAAATGTTTGTTTTAAAAATTTTAAAAATTGTGTGTTCAGCTCTCGTCCAGTATGGCGGCTCTGTGGCTCCAGACTGTCTCTCTTGTGGTCTTACTGATCATATCATGGCCGGGCTCCCATTCTGTTGCGGCTGAACAGCACCTGTGCGGCTCTCACCTGGTCGATGCCCTTTACCTGGTCTGTGGGGAGAAAGGCTTCTTCTACAACTCCAAGAGAGACGTCAACCCTCTGATGGGTGAGACCTCGGACTAAAAACCTTCACACCATCAGTAAATACACAACAGATGCTCCGCATTAGTGTTAATGTAAATGTAGGGTGATGACTTCCTGTTTGTCCTGTCAGGTTTCCTCCCACCTAAAGCAGGCGGAGCTGCAGCGGCGGGCGGCGCGAACGAGGTGGCAGAGTTCGCCTTCAAGGACCAGATGGAGATGCTGGTGAAGCGAGGCATCGTGGAGGAGTGCTGCCACCGACCCTGCAGCATCCTCCACCTGCAGAACTACTGCAACTGAACGGTGCTTAGCCTGGCCCTGGTTAGCCTAGCCTGGCTCAGCATGGCTTAGCTTCTTGGCTAACTTAGCCTGAACCCCGCCATTCCCCCCTTCACCCAGAAGAGCGGCAGCGCTGTCCTCTTTCTGTAAAACCAACCACTGTCAAATTAAGTACTGAGAAAACCGGTGAAATTATTTTTCCTAGAAAATAAAGTTTTGTGAATTGAGAGAAATCAAGTGTGTGTTTGTTTTTGATGTGGTGACTTTATTTTGTACTTTCTGTCGTGACTTCAATCGACCGACCAAAGTCAAAATGAGGGCATGTTGGATGATTCATTAAGCACAATTTAAGGTGTAACCACGTGCAGTTCAAATAAAAAGGGTCAAATAACAAGTGATGAACAGCAACTCCAACATTAGAGCAATTGATGTATCTTGTTACAGTGCACTCAAACATATTCAGGGTGTTTTAAATAATAATTGGAAAAACCTCCATCTGATTTAATGCTGTATGATGGCAGGACTAGAAAGATGTTGGGCATCACAGGGAAAGTGCAGGATGTTGAGAGCTTTCAGGCCCATTTCTGTTAATTTATTTATTTAATCAACACGTGATAGGAGCGCTTAAAAGTTGAGGGAGGCAATCATCATCTTGGATGTAATTGTTCTGTCAGTGTGACATTTCAGTTATTCCTTTTGAATAAAATTGCAAAACAACATGTCTGCAACACTAACGTGAAAAAAGTGAAGGGGTCTGAACACAACGTTGGTGAAGTCTGGAAAATCCTTGAAACCATCTCAGGGCAGAGGAAACCAGACTCTCAGGCTGCCAGGGATCAGATGTAGGTGAATGACCTGAACCTATTCTTCAATAGATTTGACCAGACACCCACCCCTCCAACCTCTTCTACCCCACCATTTACTGCCACATTCTCACCTCTACCTCCCTTTCCACTGAATTCAGCTTGCAGCCTGAAGCTGGGAAAAGTGCCAATGCCTTAGAAACCTTCAGTATGGTACCCTTACCCAAAGGACTTCAACAGCTACAGACCAGTTGCGCTCACTTCAAACCTGATGAAGACCCTGGAGCGGCTGGTCCTTGTCCATCTCCAACCTCTGGTGGGTCATTTTATGGACCCACTCCAGTTTGCCTACCAGCCTGGCATCGGAGTGGACGACGCCATCCTCTTCCTCCTGGACAGATCACTGTCTCAACTCAAAAAGGCTGGAAGAACTGTGAGGATCATGTTATTTGATTTCTCTGGTGCTTTCAGCACAATACAGCATTTACTTCTGGGGGACAAGCTGAATCTTACGGGGGTGGACCAACACCCCATGTCCTAGATCCTGGACTACATCACCAACGGGCCACAGTACGTGAGGACTCGGGACTGTGTGTCGATACAGGGGCCACACAGGGAACAGTCCTGGCCCCTTTCCTGTTTACCCTGTACACCACAGACTTCTCCCACCAATCATCCCAACGCATCTACAAAAAGTTCAGGACTTTGTGGACTGGCGCCAGCGGAACCACCTTCAGCTCAAAGCCGGGAAGACCGACGAGCTGGTGATGGACTTCCACAGGAACAGACAACACTGCACACATTGAGCAATGGTCCATTGTCAATCGGCGCACCAGCGTCAGGTGTCGTATTGTTTTCCTCCTCCACCTCCACCTCCACCTGTGTCTGTGTGTTCAGTCTGTTTCGTCTGTGAAGTCGTGCTCACCTGTTAAATCTCCGAGAAGAGCTTCTGTCAGGTGAACTACTGTCACAGAACTGGGCCTGATGCACCTAAAGAGATAAAGAAGTGCTGCTCGGTCAGTAGACATCTTGGAGGTTCCTTCTTCATCGATGAGGAGACACTGACCGAAGTCCCAGTTCGGGTTTCTGTTCCCTCAACAAAACAACACGATGCGAGAAGTTCATCTGAATAATGAGACGCGCAGGGACGGTAAGATAAACCTCTGTAACAGTCCTCTTTTATGATTTATACAGAAACATGGAGGGAGATTTTAGTGCCACACATCTCTATTGATCTTATCTGCCCGTCTATGCTTCATGAGTCTTTCCTCATGTTTATTTGGACAAAGTGGTGTTGGTAACGACAACTAAACAAGACAGTAGGCTTCACATTTTAAAGAGGTCTACTTAAATCTTGAGACGTCAGTTTTATTCGACATTTCTACTTTTTTCTTGAAGTGGATAATGGAAGAAAAGATGTCATCCTCTCATTTTTTTTCCTGCCCCTCACCCTAGTACTCTTCCAGTTTAATTAGCATTTAGCAGCCCAGACTTTCCTGCTGTGAGGCAGAAGGCATGGTGGTGGTGTTACAGCTGTTCCAAAGTGCATTTCAACATTTAGAAGGGTGAAACCTCTGGAGATTTTTAACACTTTGGGACAGTTGCCAGTCAAAACTAACCCTGACTGAAGTCTTTTTTGTGCCTAAACCTAAACAGAACATAAGCACAGGATAAGGATGTGCAAATGAAATGACGTTGAACCAAAAGAAATGTTTCAACATCCCTAAATACAACGTTTGTTCTTTATTGTGATTGAGCTGAGTTGGGATGAGTAATTTAGTTGTGTTTCTCTCCAGTATTCTCTCTGTTTTAGCTCTGATTTTGGTCTCCACCACCTCCTAAAGGAAATATCTGTCTCTTCAGCTGCTAAATGCTCCACTATGTTCAGCAGCTTGTCTCTAACTGTGTCTGTTTTCATGTAGCTTTTTCCTTGAGAATGTCCAGACAGATAAACAAAGAGCTGAAACGCACGTTGGAGACAAGTTTTTCTTCAGAGACAACTTTCACTGCTACACAGCAAATGGATCTCAGTACCTGTTGGTCTGCTGAGCTCATCAGAAGCAGCAGGAGGCCGATTGACGATCACTATTTGTCTACGAGGTGATCAGAACATGTCGGATCATTAGCCTCTGTGTGTTTTACTAAGTGATGCGAGCGCTCAATCAGAAGTAACCAAGTCACTTATTGTGTGCTGACTAAACTGTTTACACACACACACACACACACACACACACACACACACACACACACACAGACCGATGGGTGTGTCCAGGCGGAGGTGATGGAGTATAAAATGAACTCCTTCTCCTCCTCTTTGTTACATTCACCTCATCCATCTCCTCCTCCTCCTCCTCCAGCTCTATAGGTGAGCGTGTCTCCTCCTCCTCCTCCTCTTCTGACTCTACAGGTGGGTTCTTCTCCTCTTCCTCTTCCATTTTCTCAAGTGATGATCTGTCCTCCTCCTCTTCCTCCTTCTCTTGCTCATCTTTCTACACTTCCACTTCCTCACCTTCATCTTCTGTCTACTCTGCCATCTTGTCCTCCTCTGACAACTTTTACTTCTTCTTCTTCTCCTCCACCAAAAGTGGAGGATAGCTGTCCTCCTCAACTACTCATCATCTGTTTTCTCCTCCTCCACCTGTCTTCTCTTCCTTCTCCTTCCTCCATTAACTCCTACTTTTCTTCTTCCTCAACTGCTCCTGTATCTGTACTCTCCATCTCTGTCTCTTTCTGCTCCTTTGTTGTCTTGTAACCTCCTTCCTTCCTCTTTCTATTGTCCTCCTCTTCTTTTTATCCCCTGTACATTGTCTGAGATAACTACCGTGCTCCTTGTCTCGAGCCCTGCTTGAGTTTTCAGAATCAGCCCAAGAAACTCCTGAGATGGTGTTTTAAAACATTAAAAATGTTTGTGTTTGTGTGTTCAGTTCTCATCCAGTATGGCGGCTCTGTGGCTCCAGTCTGTCTCTCTTCTGGTTTTACTGGTTGTATCATGGCCGGGCACCCAGGCTATAGCGCCCCTACAGCGCCTGTGTGGCTCTCACCTGGAGGAGGCCCTTTACCTGATCTGTGGGGAGAAAGGCTATTTCTACGTCCCCAAGAGAGACGTCGACTCTCCGATGGGTGAGACCTCCGACTAAAAACCTTCACACCATCAGTAAATATACAACAGATACTCAGTATTAGTGTTAATGTTAATGTAGGATGATGACTTCCTGTTTGTCCTGTCAGGTTTCCTCCCACCTAAAGCAGGCGGAGCTGCAGCGGCGGGCGGCGCAAACGAGGTGGCAGAGTTCGCCTTCAAGGACCAGATGGAGACAATGGGGAAGCGAAGCATACCGTTCGATTGCTGCTACCGACCCTGCAACATCTTTGACCTGCAGATGTACTGCAACGATGGTTAGCCTGGCTCTGGCCAATAATGCCTAGCTTAGCATGGCTTAGCTTCTTGGCTAACTTAGCCTGAACCCTGCCTCCCTCCCCAGACGAGCAGCAGCGCTGTCCTCTTTCTTTAAACCAACCGCTTTCAAACAGAGTGCTTCGAAATGGATGAAATTATTTTTCCTAGCAAATAAAGTTTAGTGAATTGAGAGAAATCAAGTGAGTGTTTTTAATGTGTTAACTTTATTTTTTCTTTCTGTCACGACTTCAATCAACTGACCAACGTCTAAATGAGGGCATGGTGGGTGATTCATGAACCACAATTCAAGGTACAACCACGTGCAGCTTAAGGTCAGATAGTGATGAACAGCAACACCCAAACAAATTCAGGGTGTTTACAATGATAAGTGTAAAACCTCCATCTAATTTAATGCTGCATGATGGCAGGAGTAGAATGATTGTGGGTGTCAGGTAATCATCATCTTGGATGTAATATTTGTGTCAGTGTGATATTTACAATTTTTCCTTTTGAATAAAATTTTTTGCAAAACAAAATGTCTGCAACAAAACAAAATGAAGGGGTCTGAATACCCCTTAAATGCTCCACTATGTTCAGCAGCTTGTCTCTAACTGTGTCTGTTTTCATGTAGCTTTTTCCTTGAAAATGTCCAGACGGATAAACAAAGAGCTGAAACTCACTATGAAGCTGCGAGTTTCTCTTCAGAGACAACTGTCACTGCTACACAGTAAACAGATCTCAGTGCCTGTTGGTCTGCTGAGCTCATCAGGAGGCCGATTGATGATCAATATTTGTCTACAAGGTGATCAGATCATGTCGGATCATTAGCCTCCGTGTGTTTTACTAAATGATGCGAGCGCTCAATCAGAAGTAACTGAGTCACTTATTGTGTGCTGACTAAACTGTTCACACACACACACACACACACACACACACACACACACACACACACACACACACACACACACACACACAGAGTGGTGGGCGTGTCCAGGTGGAGGTGACGGAGTATAAAAGCAGCGGAGGCCTTCTGTTCGTCCTCACACCAACCAGCCTTCAGCTTATCAGCTCCTTCTCCTCATCACAGTCACCTCGTCCATCTTCTCCTCCTCCAGCTCTATAGGTGAGTGTTTCTCCTCCTCTTCTGACTCTACAGGTGAGTTCTTCTCCTCTTCCTCTTCTATTTTCACAAGTGATGAGCCGTCCTCCTCCTCTTCTTCCTGCTTGCTCATCTTTCTACACATCCACTTCCTCACCCTTATCCTCCACACCATCATCATCATCATCATCTGTCTACTCTTCTATCTTCTCCTCTGACAACTTATCTTACTCCATCTACTTCTTCTTCTTCACCTCCCTTTATTATGGTTAGCTCTCCTCCTCAACTACTCATCATCTATGTTTTCTCCTCCTTCTCTTTTCTCCATCAACTCCTACTTCTCTTCTTCCTCAACTGCTCCTGTGTCTGTGCCTTCCATCTCTTCCTCTTTTTGCTCCTACATCTTCTTGTAACCTCCTTCCTTTCTCTTTCTATTGTCCTCCTCTTCTTTTATCCTCCGTACGTTTTCTGAGATAACTACAGTGCCCCTCGTCTTGAGTCGGTCCTTTAGATTTGAGAATCAGAAACTCCTGAGATGATGTTTTAAAACAAAATGTTTGTGTTTGTGTGTTCAGCTCTCATCCGGTATGGCGGCTCTGTGGCTCCAGTCTGTCTCTCTTCTGGTCTTACTGGTCGTATCATGGCCGGGCTCCCAGGCTGTTGCGCCGGCACAGCGCCTGTGCGGCTCTCAACTAGTCGACGCCCTTTACCTGGTCTGTGGAAACACGGGCTTCTTCTACAGCGACAAGAGAGATGTCGACTCTCTGATGGGTGAGACCTTTGCCTAAAAACCTTCACACCATCAGTAAATACACAACAGATACTCAGTATTAGTGTCAATGTGAATGTAGGATGATGACTTCCTGTTTGTCCTGTCAGGTTTCCTCCCACCTAAAGCAGGCGGAGCTGCAGCGACGGGCGGAGAGAACGAGGTGGCAGAGTTCACCTTCAAGGACCAGATGGAGATGATGGGGAAGCGAAGCCCATGGGAGCACTGCTGCCACACACCCTGTACCCTCTCCGACCTGCAGACATACTGCAAGTGAACGGTGCTTAGCTTTGCTCTTTTTAGCCTAGCCAAGCTTAGCATGGCTTAGCTTCTTGGCTAACTTAGCCTGAACCCCGCCATTCCCCCCCTTCACCCAGAAGAGCGGCAGCGCTGTCCTGTTTCTGTAAAACCAACCGCTTTCAAACAAAGTGCTTAGAAATGGATGAAATTATTTTTCCTAGAAAATAAAGTTTAGTGAATTGAGAGAAGTCAGGTGTTTGTTTTTGATGTGTTGACTTTGTTTTACTACTTTCTGTCATGACTTCAATCCACTGACTAAAGTCTGAATGAGAGCATGTTGGATGATTCATGAACAATAATTAAAGGTGCGACCACCTGCTGCAGCTTAAGGTCAGATAGTGATGAACAGCAACACCCAAACAAAGTCAGGGTGTTTTATATAATTGAAAAACCTCCATCTAATTTAATGCTGCATGATTGCAGGACTAGAATGATTTTGGGTGTCACAGGGAAACTTTTAAAGGGTTTTTTATTTAATCAACACATGATAGGAGTGTTATCATGAGGCATATTTTTAACAATCATCATCCTGGATGTAATATTAATGTCAGTGTGACAGTGACAGTTTTTCCTTTTGAATACATTTGCAAAACAAAATGTCTGCAACATAACAAAATGTGAAAAAAATGATGGGGTCTGAATACTTCCTGATGTATATTTGAATAAATATGATAAAGCTTATCAAAGTTTAAGATTTATTTATTATTAGGATTAAAATCCTATATTCTGATATAATTTCATTATATTCATTCAAGTGTATTTGAAGTTTGTAGCAGGTAAAAATTACAAATCCATCACAAAGAATGTTTAACAGACACAAAATTGAAACTAGAAGCGGATTAAATGATCAAGTGTCAGCATCGAATTTTTTTTTTATATATACAAACTACTTCATGCTCCAGAGGAGAGGGGGAACATTTTGAAAATACTGCATTTACAAAGTTGCTGCCATTCCAAAACTTTTCTGTGTTCTTTTCACAATCTTGAAGTTTGGATCAATAATGAATTGTATCATATGTGAGTCAAAAACAGCTGTAAGTAATTATCAACTTACTCAAAATGTTGGAAAACTGCTCCTAAAACAGCGTTGTCACGAGGAGGCTCTTTCAGTAAGCAGGAGAAGAAGAAAAACTAGAAGAAGTCTGCAGTGTTTTATCTCTTCTACCACGAGGGGGCAGCAATGGTCTGTTGTGAATCGGAGCACCAGCGAGGAAGACGAAAATCAACACAAAAGTTGAGATTTGTTCTTTACTGAAAGTGTTTTCAAACCCTCTGAGCCGCTTTCACAAGAGGAAAAGCGTCAAGGATGAAGTTCAGGTGAGCGTAATAAACCTCCACACTTCTACAAAAGAGCCTCAAACAGCTGCTTCTCTAATCTTACTGTGATGGAGGAAGTACTCATCCAGTGTAGGTGAAGTAATGGAGTCCTGACTCTTTTAAAAGTCTGTATATTGGATACTTCCCTCTCTTGTAGCTCCTGTGTTTGTGCCGCTAGGTGGGAAAGTTGATACACCTGCTGGTGACACCGGCTCGGCTCGTCCCGGCGGGGCGGGGCGGGCGGGGTCAGGTGTCGTTTTGTTTCCCTCCTCCACCTCCTCCACCTGTGTCTGTGTGTTCACTCGGTCTCGTCCGAGTCCAAGTCGTGCTCACCTGTAAAATCTCCGAGAAGAGCTGCTGTCAGGTGAACTACTGTCACAGAAGCGGGTCTGATGCACCTAAAGAGATAAAGAAGCGCTGCTCGGTCGGTGGACATCTTGGAGGTTCCTTCTTCATCGATGAGGAGACACTGACCGAAGTCCCAGCTCGTGTTTCTGTCTCCTCAACAAAACAACACGATGCGAGAAGTTCAGCTGAATAATGAGACGTGCAGGAACGGTAAGATAAACCTCTGTAACAGTGATTTATACAGAAACATGGAGGGAGAAATTAGTGCCACATCTCTGTTGATCTTACCTGTCTGACTATGTTTCAGGAGTTTTCCCTCCTAATATCTATTTCACTAATCTAAATTAGAAAGTGCTGTTAAGGAAAACTAAACAAGACAGACTAAGTACATCTAAGACACAGAATTAAAGATGCAAACATTAATCGATTAACCGTCCACTCCTAAATTAATCGCCAAGTATTTTGATAATCGATAAATCGGTTTGATTCGTTTTTCAGTGAAAAAATAAACGTTAAATATGAACACACTTGTTGCTGGAAATTCACCAAACCAGATATGCAAATATTGTGCCCAGGAGAACAATGAGGGTCCATACTAGTAATTGTGTTACCACTGAAACAAATTAATGAGTTTACTAAATAAACTTCACATGAGATGTATTTCATCATTTGTATTAGTGTCTCAAAACATGTCAACATACCACTTCATCAAGAGGAAGGGGAAAAGGATAGATAAATTATTTAAAAAAAACAGGGCGACTCGATGCTGCTATGATATAATATGATAGTTCGATAAAGGCTTTAAGTTACTTTTCTTGAAATATAGAACTTGTTTCAATAATCCAGGAAATGCTGCCAGACTTTATGGAAATAGTATATCTAAATTTTTCCAGCCTCAAGTTGTTGCAAAAGCTTACATCACAGTCAAAAAGGGGTTAAATGCTGTGGGTCCTGTAAACACATCTAATCTCATCCTTTTATTTTGTGTCCATGTAAACAATTTAGTTAAAATCTCTGATTAGATTGATATAAATCAGACTAAAGAAATATTGTCCATCTAACCGCAGTTTGTGTCAGTAAACTTAAGACATCATTTAATTCAATGATGATTGAATGATTAGACTGATAAAAATGTCCTAAGGGACATTTTGTGCCACCATTTTTAATGTAAACGAAAATAATGCTTTATTTTACAGGATTTAAAATTTTTGGTAAAATGTCTAATAGTCTAATAAATACTTAGTAATATTAAGAACTTAAAAGCTTCTTTCTTCCGTATTTAGTTTATTTAAAAAGTAAAGGTTAAAGAAGCTATTTTTGTGTGTTTGTTGTGACCGTTTGTCTTTCACCTCCACGTTTCTGCCTCGTAATAATTTCCAGTTTCAGGATCGTTAAACTTCTTCAAGGTGCTGTGTTGTAGGTCAACTGGACCTTTTCACCTCTTATCCAAGAGGAGACGTGTGAGCTCTGAGTTTCAGAGTCGCTTGGGCCTCTTGTAGGCTGTTGACCCAGCCGGCCTTCATGTGGGTTGCTAGGACTAGGTGAGCCCAGGTGTGAATGATTGTTAAACTGTATTGTAGGTGGGTGATGAGTAATGCCGTGTGCCACCTCATCGCTCCAGTCTGACATGGATGGATTCCTTCACTCCTCTTTCAAACCACCTGTCTTCCCTGGCATGAAGTTTACATTGTTGTCCTCAAAGGAATAATTTCTCCCCTTCAGCTGTAAGTGGACTGCAGAGTCTTGACCTGAGGAGTTGGCCCTCCTGTGTTGTGCCATTTGTTTATGGAGAAGTTGTTTCGTCACCCCAGTGTACACATCTGTGCATTCCTGGCTGCACTGAACAGCTTAAACTACATTACTCTCTTTACACCAGGGTGTTTGGTCCTTCATTGACGTTAAAGCATTCATTAAACCTTAACTCTTTATATTTGTCTCTACTTCTTGCCTCGAATAATACAAACTGTTAATACAGTCTCCGTGTAGTGAGGCCTCTATGTTGACAGTGTCAATATTGAACCGCCTGGTTACGCTGAGCCCTCTCCCGTCCTCGTGTTACTCTGATGTGCACAGTGGTCAAACCAGTACGACACCAACGGGTTCAGAGAGAGAAGAAACGCAGTCAGCAAACACTCAGGAAACTCGTCTGTCTGAGGAAGATTCCTGCGCTAAACGACAGCTCCACTTCTTTTATCGGAATCTGATGGGCTGAGAGAGTTTTGATAGCACAGAAAAGAAGAAGAAAAAATGTTTTTTTTGTGGGAGTAATAATCGCAAGTCGAAGCCATAATTCCCATCAGCCTCACCGGATCACTGTGATTAACAAATGGTAGCATGCTAACACATTTAGACCTGAAATCAAAAGCTATCTGATCAAGTATGACACAGTTTTTTACTCTCGCTGCTCAACATTTCAGCACATCACATTAAATTGTTGAAGATTGAGACCCTGTTACGTTTGTGTATTCATACATTTCTTATCATTGATTTCAAATCTGTCTTTAGGGAAAGGGGAAAAGTTTTAAACACATAATATTAAAGCTAACTGGTCCTGATGCTCTCCGTCTGCAGGCTCTGAGGTCCGGCTGTGGTGCGGCTCTCATTCTGCAGTGTGTCTCATCCCAGGAGATCAAACATTGTACCACTTACCCCTGGACAACAACACTCACTCAACAGGTACACACACACACACACACACACCTCGTCAGACCTGAGTGGTCTTTGTTTGTGTGTAAACGTGCTGTGTTAATTAGTTGTTTTGAGAATGGAAAGACCCAGAACAACTTTTTAGGGCGTCTGACTCTCCTGTATTTATTTGTTTTTTCCTCCCCCGTTCTATCAAACAGCATAAAGTGTCAGAGAGCCTGAAGTTTCAGTCTGGCTCAGTTAAAGTCACAGTGATGCATTTGCTTTGTCTGAAAAAGGATGAATTAACCAGAATTAAAAACTTTTTCTATTTTTTTTCTTTTCTTTGTTTAACTTTCCATTCTGACAGGACCTCAGGAAGATTAATTGCTTTCATTTTTTCCATAGCAAATTGCAAGCCATGTTCCCATAAAGTGTGACGCGAATTATAAGCAAACTATCGAAAGCCTGCAAAGATTGAAGAAATCAAAATGCGGATCCGGTGCGTTTCCATAATCTGTTTTTTTAGCGATTGAACTAGGCTACAAAGTGTAATTCCGTCAGAAGGTGTCGTGGTGTAGGCTCTGTGGCAAAGTCACGCAACGACGCAGACGTTAACAGAGGCTAAAGGTAAACACATCAGGTGTAAAAATGGAAAGAGGTCTCCAGGAATTATTTTCTATAGGGCTGTAGATAAATAAGTTGTAGTTGTTCTTGCATGTCAGCTAGCATTTGCGGTGTTGCGTGCTGTCCGGAGATGACGAAGAAATGCAAAGATTATAATGCATGTAAACAGCTGATCAGTCATGTGAGTTGAATGATTGTGAACATCATGATGCCGGCACACTCCTGTCCCACGCTGCTGGCTCCTCCATTCACACAGATGTCGTCTCTCCTCTGTTGGGGTCCACCACTAATCCAACATGCTCAGTCGGCCGTAAAGCTGCTGACAAGGGCCGGATAGTTTTTGTCATTTTGATATCATTTCAGGGAAGCTTTGCCAACATGACGAGCGTGAAAGTGTTTCATCTCTTAAAGTTCATCTCATATTCGTGCTAGTTCTGTATTCTGTGCCGTGAGACAATAAAGAGGGAACAGACTGATAACAATCTGATAAACATCGAGAGTGGGAGAATGCGAGATTGAATTTAAATCTGATGTTAAGAGGAACTTTATGTTCATTATTGTTTACCTGGACGGCAGGTCATTTTAACATGGAGTTCATCAGAGTTTTGTACTAACGCAGCGAACAAAGAGAGGTAGATAAGACACGCTGTGATTAATGTGATTTATTCTTTAAATATCTTTTGATAAAAAAGAATCTTTAATTGCTTCTCTT
This sequence comes from Sparus aurata, assembly GCF_900880675.1. Taxonomy (NCBI): domain Eukaryota; kingdom Metazoa; phylum Chordata; class Actinopteri; order Spariformes; family Sparidae; genus Sparus; species Sparus aurata. Next base: position 30,266,172 of record NC_044199.1, on the reverse strand, counting down.
TCATTTCAGACTTCGTAGCCACTAATCAGATGAAAACAAACACATGTGAACCTGTAGATCTGTACTTTCATGTGAAACAACATGACTGATTAATCAGTCTTAATCTGATTGGTCGGTGTTGATATGTATTTTTTTATCAGGCAAGTCATTAAACACACACTGCAGGCACACACCCTTTAAAACACACAGTCAGCTGAATACCGTACATGTTTGTCTCCAGACCTGCAGACGAACGGTTCCTACAAGCTGTGGCTGGGCCTGACTCTGGCCCTGCTGTCCGCCTTCCTGATTGGTGGGAGCGTCATCCTAAAGAAGAAAGCTCTCCTCCGATTGGCCAGCAAGGGTCACACCAGAGCAGGTCAGCAGAGAATTGTGTTAAGAGTTTAGTGTTTGTTGTAAAATGATCCAGGAAACTAAAAGCACTTTCCCAAATGCAGTGTTCGCACGCTGGACTTTGAACACTAGCCATCAGCCCAAACAGGTCTGATAATGACTACGACAAATAGCTGAAATGGGTGATTAGTTATCAGTTTGCTAAAATATGTAGCAACATTGTCATATCTTCAAGTTTTCTACAATTCAGTGGTTTAAAGAGTGGCGTGAGAGGCCTGGAGGGAAGAAAAGTTAGAGATAAAGACTGTTTGGACTTTTGATTTCAGCCTCTGTGTTATGAAACGTGTGGTCAAATAGAAAGTTGCTCAACTTTAACAAACCGGTTTTTACAGTTTTTTTTTTTTTTGTGTGTGTTTTTTTTCCACCTGACCGGGCACAGAGGGAACAGGAAACTAAACCTAACTACTTGGGTTACAAACAGCTGTGGACTCTGATAACCGCTCGAGTATCTCAAAACTTAATCATCTCATTTTGTGAACATGTTTTTTATTGTGCTCATATTTCGCTGTATATTTCGTTTGAGCTGTTGGAATTATCTTGAAATATCAGTGTTATCTCACATTCAGGGCATAATAATCTCCTAATCTGAAGATAAAATTTTCTCTAACTTGCTAAAATCATAAAGAAGCGTGATCTGTGTTTGTATAAAGTATAACACTGTGTATCTGTGTTTCTAGGGGATGGAGGTCATGGCTACCTGAAGGACTGGCTGTGGTGGGGAGGCCTGTTAACCAGTAAGAATTTATTTTTAAATGAGATCATAATTCAGAGCTCTGTTAACTGTTTACCTCAGTCAGTTGGGTTCATTTCTTGGCACAAAGACTGTTAACAGAGGGAAACTGCTAGCCTAGCTTAATCAAAAGTTTAGAATAAAAAAGATAACGGTCGAAGCTTCTATTCAAATTTTTGTGTGATCTGGACTTACTTCCTTCAGATCGCCTGTTTTAAAACTTTAAAGCAGTTTAGTCTTGTATATTTTACACTGGTGGAAAAGCTGCTCTCATTTTTCTGCAGTAGAATAACTATGGAGGCCGTGGCGGCAAGAAATTTGTCCCACAAAAAAGGAAATTAATGTTTGTTTCCATCCACTCCGGCGCACTGGTTAGCACCTTCTTGCCGTGTTAGCATCAGGGCAAGAAGGACCCGGGTTTGAGAGCAGGCAGGGCCTTTCTCTGCTGAGTTGTTTTCCCCGTGCCTGCGTGGGTTCTCTCCGGTACTCCACGTTCCCAGAACTCAAAGACATGCAAATGTTAGGCTAATCAGTAACTCTAGATTGTCTGTAGGTGTGATTGTAGGCGTGAATGGTTGTTTTTCCCTGTATGTGAATCCTGTCATGAACGAGCGACTTGTGAAGAGAGTGAGAGTGAACATTTTTTTATTTAAGATTTGATTTGGGAGTGGAGGAAAAAATATTTCCTTTAAACCGAGTGAAAAAAATGTTTTCAGAACGAAAATTTCCTCCTGAAAAAAACGAAAAATAATGTGGATTTTTTTTTTTTTCATGATTTAATTTTATATTTTGTGTGTGTGAAGCCAATTGAAAATTTCAGTAGGAAAGGATAAGTTTGCATGTGTGAGGCCAAGTGGAAAAAACATTCTGAAGATTTTTTTTTCCATGTATGAAACTGAGAGGAAAAGTGAGAGAGTGGGGAAAAAAGTTTATTAGGTACTAATGTGTTAATTCATTCGAAACATTCATTAAAACCAAACTTTTTTTCCCCACTAGGTTTTCACACATGAAAACTAAGTTTTCTCATCCCAAAAAATACAATCGCCATTTTTACACCGAAAAAGAATTGAGGAACTTTTAAGGATTTTGCCAGTATTTTTTTTATTTTTTTTCTCTCCAGTCATAAACACAGGAGAGAAAATGCTTTAGATCAGATTTTGAAAATGGTTCACCAGAAAAAACAAAATCCTTACTTGCCCGGATCAAAAGACAAAAGTTTTTAGTCAGATTAACTCAAGACTGTAAAGTCCATTGCTCACTGTCTGTCAAACAAAAACAGAACTTCTTCCAACAGGAGACATATTTTCTCTTCTTCCTGCCCATTGTTGTTGGGTATGTTTGTTTTCTTTACGTTGCTACCTACAACATAAAAGTGTCTCCGCCTCTTAATGTTTAGTTTTCACTCCAGGACGGCCTCTGGAGTGCAGCGAGCGCTCTGTTTGGAAGGCCAGTCGGCTCTTTTGTGTGTCTTTGTTGCTGAGTTGTTATTGGTTACCACAAATCAATAACCCCAATTGTGGCCAGTCGTTTCCCCATCTCTAACAGCGTACGGGTGGGTAGCTGGGTGGAATGGGAGCCAATCGATACAATTTGAATGATATTAAAGATTTGATAGTCAATTCAGATCAGGTTAATCTGAGGCTGTAGGAGGAGATGATATTACCCTCTTCTAATTCAAAACACTCAGTCGGACTTCTGTGGTTATTCTGGTGTAACGCATTACTCTGCACGGACTGTGATATTGTAGAGTAACTTATTACTTTACTAACTTGACCCACACTGGTACTAAACTAGGCTAAAGACACACCTTCATCTTTTTAACTGATATCCATCTTCTCATCTGACTGACTGTTATTTGTTCTACAGTTGAATTTCAAAGACATGTTTGTGGTTTAACCTGATAACAGATGTTATCAGCCGTCACATGTTGTTTTCATTTTAATGTGGTTCACTCAGCATTGTTCTCCGTCTCTGCAGTGGGAGCAGGAGAGGCCTGTAACTTCGCCGCCTACATGTTTGCTCCGGCCACGCTGGTGACTCCACTGGGCGCTCTGAGTGTCCTCATCAGGTAGCCGTAGCTTCAGTTTAACCTCACTTTGTCAGCGCAGAGGCAGTTTTGTTTGTCTCTGGGGATTAGCTGATAAAGTGATTGCACGTGTGTGTGTGTGTGTGTTTCAGTGCAGTTCTGTCCTCCCACCTGTTGGGGGAGGTGTTGAACGTGGTGGGGAAGCTCGGCTGTTTTCTGTGCGTGCTGGGAAGCATCTTGTTGGTAATCCACGCCCCACAGGAACAGGAAGTGACATCACTACGGGACATGACCAACAAGCTGCTGGAACCGGGTGAGAGGCAATACACCCGGTTACTGTCAACTTCCTGTGGAGGCCGATTTATTATGCTAGATTTCAGTACTGACTCTGTCTCGTGTGTGTGTGTGTGTGTGTGTGTGTGTGTGTGTTAGGGTTCCTGGTGTACATGTCGTTCGTGTTGGTTCTGTGTGCGGTTCTCGTGCTGTATTTCTCTCCTCGGTTCGGTCCCTCCAACATCCTCGTCTACATCAGCATCTGCTCGCTGCTCGGAGCCTTCACCGTCTCTTCTGTGAAGGGCCTCGCCATCGCCATCAACACCGGTTAGAGACCAAATACTTCCCAATGTTTATATACGTTAAAAAAAAAGAATACAGATAAATTACTGCAGTTGAGTTGCATTGTGGGCGATGTAGGCTTCAGGTTTTGACGAGGACGATGGAGTAAAAATGATGATATCTCACTCTGATGAATCGATGCAGGACTCTTAATATTCACTATCCTCTTTCTCTCTTTGTCTAGTGATGTATGATATTTCAGTGCTTGCTAATCCTCTCACCTGGATCCTGCTGCTCACTCTCATCGTCTCCATAGTAACACAGGTGAGCCGTAAAATTATTTTGTTGCCGTGTTCCCACAGCTTAGTGTGGCTCGGCTCGGCTCGGCTCAGCAATGCCTGGCCAACAGAGGACGTTCTGTCTGTCTGAGATCCTCTCATGGAAAGTAAACAGAGGAATGTTTTTACTTCATCCAGTAACCATTTTTGTGCATTTGCACCGTGGCTGGAGGCAGTATGTTTTCGGGCTGTCCATATGTCTCTTTCACGTGAGCACTGTAGCTTGTTTGCAGTCACATGATCCCGATGACGCACTAATGTCAGAGTCTTGAGGCTTATAACTAGTTTAGACTGAGTTTTTTTTTAGCCCTTGCCTGCAACCGTTTTGCTGAGTTTTTAAAACTTCTCGCCTTCATGTGTCTCTTCTTTTGGGACCTGAAAGTCGCTCTTGTTTTTTCCCCTGATTTGACCGGTTGGCACAGCTTCAAACAGCAGAAAACTTTGACATTTATATAGCGCTTCTCCATGCTGAAATCACTTCCAGTTATTTCTCTCTTTGTGTCGCGCTCTCCAGTCCTGCTCGTTCAGTCTTGGTTCAATGCTTCCCCCTGGAAGTTCTATAAAACTTTATTATAACTTGTTTATAAGGAACTGAAGAACAAACGCTTCACTGCTTCCTGTAGAGTACTTCTCATGATAATTATGACAACATTTTGGACAAATGTCTAGTTAGATAAAATGATGATGATCTATAACGATGAATATAACAAGGCTATAATATGACTATGAGATACGACTTTTCTTGGCTAGTAGCAAAAAATGGTAGAAAAACCATAGTAGTAATTAAATATCACCCCTTTTTCTAGAAACAGTCATTGTATTACCTTTTTAGATTAAGCCTTTATAAACAGTGTGTGTCGACTCACTGTCAGAGAGCGTGAGAAAGCCCAGATGAAACCAGTGTATCTATACTGTGGGAGTATTGAAACAGTTTCAGATACTCAGAGACAGAAGTGTGTTTCTGCCGCTCACAGGTGAACTACCTCAACAAGTCTCTGGACACCTTCAACACCCTGCTGGTCTACCCCATCTACTACGTCCTCTTCACCTCCGTGGTTCTGTCCACCTCCATCATCCTCTTCCAGGAGTGGAGGAGCATGAAGCCGGTGGACGTGGTCACGACGCTGGGAGCCTTCCTGGTCATTGTGGTGGGCGTGGCCATGCTCCACCTCTTCAAAGAGCTGCAGGTTGGTGGTCCCTCCCCTCCACATTAATGTGTCTTTATGGCTAATTTTAAGAAAAGAATAGTGGAAACCTGTAATGGCTACAGATTTCAGGGCTACAAATAGATGCGATACAAGATTCAAACCTGCTTTAACGTCTTTCAGATGACGATGAAGGAGCTGACCAGTCAGCTGGCTCAGCCGGTGGAGAGGGAGGGGCTCTCGGAGGAGATCTCAGCCAATGCACGAGCAGAAGGAGATCGAGGATGGAGGAATAAAAAAGAGGATAAATACGGTCTGATGGACAACATGGTGATAGAGAGTCTTCCTCCAATGAGAGAGGAGGGACCGAGAGTCTTCATCATCAGCTGAGAGGGACGGAAGAAGAGCAGAGACACGGGTTTGTGTTTCCTGTCTGGACTCTCTGACTGATGTTATAAACATTATGCACTTTTTTAAAGGTCAAAGACACAAACTATTACTAAAAACAAATGAAAGTGACTGCAGAGAGAGTTCAAATGTGTATATCTCTATAGTTTTTAAGTCAAACTAAAAAACAACTGTAGTGAAACAAAATGACTGCAAACAGATGTGAAATGACTACAAAGAGAATTAATACAACTGCAAAGATGCACAAAACGACTACGGAGAGAAAGATTACACAGGTGATTACAGAGAGACGGGAACGGCCACAAAGACATAAATGCAAAGATGCACAAAACGACTACAGAGAAATTGAGAGAAAAGAGAGGATAGATGCATGGTGACTACAAAGAGACATAAAAAAGACTACAAAGATACACAAAACTACTGCAGTGAGAGAGAAAAAAGGACTACAAACTGAATGCCAAATGACTGCAAAGACAATTAAAGTGACTTCAAACAAAGAGACGCAAAACGACTGCAAAGACACGTGAAGTAACTGTAAAGTGACGGCAAGATGTTTGGTGTCAGTGAAGGAGTATTAAATAACGTGAGGTTGTTATCCAGAATGTAAACGCTGGAATCACAAATGATGCTCTGCGACACCTTCAATGTACTGTTTCCTTTTTCCTCTTGAAGGTGGTGAGAAAATGAAAATGTTTTTTTCTATGAAGACATTCATTCCACTCACCATCACTAACTTTCATAACCAGCTTCTGTATTTGAGAAGGTATTTTCTGAATGTGGGACTTTAGAAATTTAGCTCATTTTTGCACAGGATGTCTTCTCAACAAATCTCATGAAAAACAAACAAACCCAACAATGTGTCCGTGTGTCTCAGGACCGTGTGGGAACACTCTGCACTTGCAGCTGATAATCATGTCTGATAATGTGTGATAAATTGTGTTTTGGAACAGGTGCAATCTGGGCGTGTCACATGAAACCCTGTTCTGAACGGGGATCCGCTCTGAATAAATAATAACCTGCAGGATTTTAGGTCAAACGCATCAGGCAGCGGTGTAACTCGATAGCGGCGCGGTCGCCTTTTTGAATCGAAACTTGAATCGTTGCCACAGTTCAAACACAAATTAGGTCCACAAACTAGAGGAAATAAACACATTGTCCTCCACACAATAGGACCGACGTCTCCTCTTTCAGTTTTAAATGTCACGCTGAGTGGGATCAGATGGTGCGCTGTTAATCTGTAGTCGTCTATTCATTGTTTAACAGTGTAAGTGGCTGTTGTGCGGTTACTTTGACCTCGGGCTTTAAGTTAATTCAGCCTGGCTATCTGATGTATCTTATATCTGATTATTTTTCTTTTGTGGCAGGAAACGCAGCGCGTGGGACTGTGCATAAACATGCTACATTCAGGGGCTCGCCACATATTTACAGCAGACGAACAATAACGTTAACCGCTACAAACAATCAGTACATTGTTGATTTTGATGTTTTCATGGATTTGTTGAGAGAAACAAGAAAAATGTGAGAATCCAAACTCAGTTTGGGGAGAAACATTTACAGATGTTTGTTTTTATTTTTTTTTAATGTATTTATTTGTATTTTCTGTAAAGGAAATCTGGGTTGAATCTTTTTTCTGTCTGTCTGTGGTGCCAGGAAATGACGGCAGAGTGAGACACCTTCGCTTCTGTTTTGAAACCCTCATGTTTTTTATTGTCATGGTTCTCGTCTCTGCTGATGACTCTGAGTCTATGACGCAGCCAGACTACACGAACTGTTCTGTGTGATGCATACTGACCATCGTCCAGTGTTGACTGTAACTTTCAGCTTGAATTGCATTTTCCATAAGGGACATTTCGTCAAGAAAAGCACACAAAACAAACGCACACGTCAGTGATTCAAAAATATGTAAAACCCATTACAAGATTTATTTAAAGATGCGTATTTGGTGGATATGAGTTGATGAGCGACACATTTAATTCAGACAGACCGATGGATGCAAAGAAAAGATCTTTCGTCTTTCTGTTGTCCATTTGTCAGCGACGAAGAGACAACAGATGGACTACAAAGTCGCGACAAATCAACTTCAGAGAGACGACAGATCGACTACAAGACACGATGAATATACAGATTAACATGGTAACGTTTCCTTTTAATGAAAGTGGGAACACATTGGTCATAGAGACTAAGATTCTGCCACCAGAAACCTGTAAATCAGAACAAGCAAAGAAATCTTAACTAAAGATCCACTTCTGCTTTCATTACGAGAGTTTTGCCTCGCGCCCTCAATGATTGGTGACCCTGACAAGTTGTGTATACACTGAATGATGCTCAGTACTGAACTGTATAAATGTATAATATGTCTGCAGCTGAAGACTCGTCAGTTCATGAAGCTCAGATGAACAAAGTGTCAGTGTTTTTTTTAAAGGAACACGCCGCTGTTTGTTCAGGTTTTGGCTCCCTCAACAAACATCACATGTACTTTGCATTAATGATAATCAGTTTCCAGCGTTTCAGATTCTTGTTCACTTGAAAACGAGCAGCATTTATGCAAAGTATCTGTGATTTGTTGAATCGCTCGGATAAAAAAATCAAAAACTGGTCTGGCCTGGTTTCATTTATGGTCGTCTGATTCTGAGACTAACGTCAACAAGCGTTCGATTTTCCTGTAAGTTTTTTTTAAATCTATTGTGGTATTTTAAATGCACACGGATCATTTCAATAAAGACTTGTTGCCAGGAGACTGAAACATGTTTGAATCGTACTTTCATTACTGTTTATTCCATCACTTTGGTCCGTTTTGTGCTTTGGGTTACATTTGTGTAACCGTGCTAACAACACCGGGGCCAAAACAAAGAAACGCAATCATAGAAAGATAACGGAGAAGAAAACAAGATAGATAAGAAGTCCTGGGAGCAGATGAATAAATCCTGCATTAGTCACGTCGTTCTTCACACTATTTATTTTTCCACACGAGCGTGTTTGTCTCTGCCTGTTGACTTATCGGTGATCGCTGCTCTCTCTCGCTGCTGCTTCTCCTGTGGGGAAGCGGTCTCACCGAGGAGGGAGGATGTTGTCAGTGAAATGTTTTGTCAGTAACCTCAGTGGACTAATTATCCAGCAGCAGAATCATCAGGAGACACGCTGACAGACTGAGTGTCAGACAGGAAACCTAACAACGGGCAGTTAGTCATGAGTTAAGTAGAGACTGTCTGGATGCTCCTCACTCTACTGAAACTTTCACTCCGCCGCTGCAGAAGGAATTTGACTTGCAAAGTAGAGCGACATCCAGCAGCAACCGGTGACCGCAGAACAAAATCAGGCTCGTAATTAATCCACTTGTTGTTATGAGAGTCCACAAACTGATTTACGTATGCTGAGCGAGTTCCGAGCCGATGAAAATAAAACTCCCAGAAGCTTTGTTGTATGTTTTGTTGAGTTGTGTACTTCAATTAAAGTTTTTCTCAACAGGTGACCAATGAAATACGGATTTTTCTTTTTTTTTCTTTTAACACATCGCCTCGTCAGTAAACATCATTGTCGAGGTCACATAGGTGGATTTTTAGCAGCAATGGTGGTTTGTTAACAATAAAGACAACTCCCATGATCCTCTGCTCTCACACCTTTTTGATTTGTTTTTGTTGAGATGTTTTGCCAGGTACTCCCTGATCATGAAGTGGAGAGTGCAGCCTGTGGTTATTTTCTCCAAGATGGGATTTTGGTAAGAAAATGGGTTCCTCACGGAGAGTGTTTTGTGGGGGATGAAATAGTGCAGGTTGTTCTACCACTTAAGCGAAGACCCACAGTATTACAGATCGCTCATGATGGTGTGTCAGGTCACCTAGGTGTAAGGAAAACCTATGATCGAGTTCTGAGACATTTTTACTGGCCTCGGTTAAAAAAAGACATCTCTGCCTTTATCAAGACTTGTCACACGTGCCAACTGACTGGAAAACCAAATCAGGTAATAAAGCCTGCTCCATTATATCCTATTCCTGTTGCTGAACACCCATTTGAGCATTTGATTGTTGATTGTGTTGGTCCCCTGCCACGCTCCAAGTCAGGTAGTAACTTTTTGCTAACTGTGATGTGTCAAGCTACACGCTACCCTGCAGCCTTTCCCCTCAGAAATATAACCACCAAATCTGTTGTGAAGGCATTGACACAATTCATGTCTACCTTTGGTATTCCTAAAGTTATACAGTCTGATCAAGGGTCTAATTTTACATCGAAGTTGTTTGCAGAAGTGTTGCAGCAGTTAAACATCAGACATTCACAGTCCAGTGCTTATCATGCTCAGAGCCAGGGAGCTTTAGAAAGGTTCCATCAAACCTTAAAGTCCCTCCTTCGTGCATATTGCACTGAGTTGGATCGTGATTGGGAAGAAGGGTTACCATGGCTTATGTTATCAGCTAGGGAGGTGTCTCAGGAGAGCCTGGGTTTTAGCCCAAATGACTTAGTGTTTGGTCACACTGTGCGTGGTTTTTTGGCCTCCTTACAGAGTGACTGGAAATCAAAAGAGGCTCCACAAAACTTGATAGATTATGTCAATGGTTTTAGACACCGTTTGTATCAGGCCAACAAGCTGGCAAAAGAAAACCTAAAGGCAGTTCAACACAAAATGAAACGTCTTCATGATCGGCGTGCCGAAAGTCGGGAATTTAGTCCTGGTGATCAAGTTCTGGCGCTTTTGCCTCTAGTGGGATCTCCATTCCAGGCTAAGTTTTGTGGCCCTTATATGGTGGCTAAAAAGGTGTCTGACTTAAATTACTTAATCTCAACCCCTGACCGGAAGAAATCAGTGCAGTTGTGTCATGTTAACCTGCTTAAACCATACTTTGCTCGGTCTTCAGTGGCAGGACTTGAGTCATCGCCGTCTTGTGTTGCTGTAGCAGTTCCAGTGGGTCAGGTACGTGTACATTCTGATCCGGCAGTAGAAACAGAGGAAGAACTGTGTACACCGGATGATGGCATGTTGAGAGGTCGACTTAAAAACTCTGAGTCTCTTGCGAGTCTGAACGAAATGTTGACCCATTTGTCTGAACCAAGACGATCAGAGTTAGTAAAGCTAGTTAAAAGTTACCCCTGCCTCTTTGCAGATACTCCATCTCGTACTCATCTCATCGAGCATGATATTGATGTTGGAGAGGCTCCACCAGTCAGACAGCGGTTTTATCGTATGTCACCGGTCAAACATGAACATTTAGAGGCAGAAGTCAAATACATGTTGGAAAATAACATTGCGGAGCCATGTGCATCTAGTTGGTCCTCCCCCTGTTTGCTGGTAAAGAAGTCCGATGGTACATTTAGACCCTGTACAGACCTGCGGAAGGTAAATAAACTGACCAAACCTGACTCTTTTCCACTTCCTCGTATGGAGGATTGTGTGGATCAGGTTGGGTCTGCCAAATTCGTCAGCAAGTTTGACTTGCTTAAAGGTTACTGGCAGGTTCCACTGACACCTAGAGCTAGGGAGATTGCCTCCTTCATTACACCCAGTGGGTTGTACTCGTACACAGTAATGCCATTCGGGTTGCGTAATGCCCCAGCCACATTTCAGCGCCTGATGAATAAGGTGGTGTCAGGTCTGGTGGGCTGTGCTGTGTATTTGGACGACGTTGTGGTTTATAGCGACACTTGGGAGGATCATCTACAGCGAATTCAAGCTTTGTTTGACCGACTGGCTCTGGCTTCTTTGACTGTTAACTTGGCAAAGTGTGAGTTTGCTAAGGCAACAGTAACCTACTTGGGTAAGGTCGTTGGCCATGGGCAAGTGCGTCCAGTAAGAGCTAAGGTGTCGGCGGTTGACAAATTTCCTGTTCCTGCGACCAAGAAAGACCTATCCCGTTTTCTGGGTATGGTGGGGTATTATCGTGGATTTTGTAAGAACTTCTCCACAGTGGTTGCTCCCCTAACTTCCCTTCTTAGCCCAAAAGTGAAGTTTGAGTGGTCTCGTATCTGTCAAGAAGCTTTTGAGTCTGTTAAGTCTATGTTGTGCTCTGCCCCTGTCCTAGCAGCTCCGCAGATGGAAAAGCCTTTCTCATTGTATGTGGATGCTAGCAAGGTGGGAGCGGGGGCTGTCCTCATGCAGACTAATGACCATGGTGTTGACTGTCCGGTGAGTTTCTTTTCCAAAAAATTCAACATACATCAGTTGAACTATTCCATCATTGAAAAAGAGGCACTGGCACTCATCTGGGCACTGAGACATTTTGAGGTTTATGTGGGCAGTGGAGCAAGTGCTTTAGTGGTCTACACAGATCATAATCCTCTGACCTTTCTCCACTCGCTTCAAAATCCAAACCAGCGTCTGATGCGTTGGTGTCTTTTCCTACAGCCTTTCCATTTGGATGTACGGCATGTAAAGGGAACTGAAAATACTGTTGCAGATGCCATGTCACGAGGAATGTCCTAAGTTGTTTGTTTTCTTCCTGTATGGTCTCTTTCAGTTCGTTTTGGTGTCATCTCCTCTTAATCTGCTTCCTAGGTACCATGGTTGCTGAGTTGGTGCCCTCTATGGACAGGGTGTGATGTCCTGCAGGTTGTACAAACATTTGGGGTTTCTTTTGGCATTGGATAAACCAGAGGGTTCCAGTTATTTAGTTATTCTGTTGTCTATTGAGGGCTTGGGTTGTGGTAGTCTAACTGTGGGGATCCTGGTCAGGATCCTCATTTGAAGGGAGGGGGTGTGACGACCTCTCTTCCTCTTGAATTGGTAGTCTGACATGCTCTGACTGTTTTCTTGCAGAGGTAGATGGAGCTGGGAGGGTCGTCTACCTGTACCTGCCTTTCTGGGCGGGGCTTCCAGAGTGTATATAATGACTGCCTCTAGGGGTGTGTCTCTGTCTCTCACCTGGGCCTGCAGCAGGGCTCACAGCCTCTTTTCCTTTGTTTAGTTTGATGCACTTCACAACACACACTACACCATATCTTCACTCATCCATACACTGCTGCCACGACTGATACTTTTCCTATTGTACATATCCCACTAGTTTAACATTTATGTTGGTTTGAGTTAAATAAACTACTTTTTGTTTAAGATATCTGTGTGTGACCTCCCTTCTTGTTGCCATCCTTGAGCCAGGTGGTAACAGACCCCTGGTGGCAGAAATTACATACTGCACACCGGTTTAAAAAAGGCGGGTTTGTCTTTCTGTTCTTGCATCACGAAAGCTTAAAAAAGATCTTTAACCTCATCAGACTGTTCCCTGAAGATGTTAAAGTTGTTTTGGAACATATTAATCGATAATATTCTGAAAGAAGAAACAGCAATACATAAATTTAAATACATTTAAATTATTTTTTTTCAAAGACAAAAACGATCAAAATAAAGACAGAAATAAAGCTAACAATAAATCATTCCATCAGTACATCGTCATCTGTAGTCCGTTGTCTGAGGCACCACTGAATTGGCTTCTGTGTTGATTGTAACAAAGATTGCTGTAAAGATTTTCTGTGTTCCCTTTGAATGTCATAATGTTTAAGTTTGGACTAAACAAACTCTTTGAATGTGTCACTTTGGGATCATTGTCACCACCATTTCTCACTATTTTCACCAAACAATCGATGTGCTCATGCAGAAAAAAATGATCAGCAGATGAATCCAGAAATAAAAACAATCATTCGTGTCGAAACCAACAACTAGTAAAATCCTGCTTTTACATGAACGTCTTGAGTCACAATCATCGAATGACGTCAGATAGAAGAGAGCAACAGTCACATTTTACTGAAGCCTAATTTAACCATTTACACCAATTTTATCAGAGAATATAGCCTACTGATGGTTAAAAATTTAGTAAATGTATTGCTATAATATTTATTTCTTCATTGGAACACAAAGTGGAAAAAGGTAACCAGACTCCCTTGAAAAAACACTAAATTTTGAGACGTATTGCCTCGGGAGACACTGACTTAACTTTGTGAAACGTTGTATACAACAAATTCTTAACTATTCAGGCCTTCTCGTTCATTCGGCAGATGTTTCACATGAACATATTTCTTATTCGTGTAAAATATTTACAAGTACAGCCTGTCACACTTTTAGGAAACACCTGTGATCGGCTATTATCCTATTTATTCATCTCCACTGTAATGTCAGTAAGGGTCCACATCTGTGCTATCCCTGCTCCAACATGTGGTTCAAAAAAAAAAAAAAACCTTGTTGATCTGTTCTGTCAGCTCTCTAAATGTCCACTTGGTGTCACTGTGGTTCAGGACATCTACCACTGACAGGCCAGTCTGAGGAGGTGAGCTCCTTTTAATAAACATCTCCATTAATGTATAAAATATTAGACACACAGCTCCATTAAATACACATTCAGTTACCTTAAAGCCTCAAATCCTCCGCTCCTCCAGTCGGCTCGTCTTTATCTCCGGCTGCGTGCTAATTGGTGTTCAGTTTGAAGGCAAACTGTGTTTTTACCTGGATTCACCTCATCTGTGAACACGAGCAGTGAGAACAGTGACCTGAATATTCAGCAGGCTGCTCAGGAGGAATCCCACCATCCCCAGGAAGGTTTCTGTGCTGATGTTGGCTGAGCAGGTGTCACGGCTGACACCTGAACTCGGAGGTAGCCGAGATTATTACTGTTGTTCACTTCACGACACGCAGTCTGTCTGTCAGGATCTCCTTCCTCTGTGACACAGAGCTCCACTGCTGTCCAAAAAAAAAAAACTTGGCTGACTCCAAAATCAAAACTGGGTGACACGTCTCTTTATCGCCACGAGGCGGCTGTGGCTCAGCAGGTAGAGCAGCCGGTGGTTTGATTTGATGGTGGCTTGACTAATCTAGCCTTCTGCTGTCCCGGGCCCCCCGAGTCATGAGAGGGGCCCAACATGTTCCTCTAATCCAGAGATGTCCATAATCACCAGAGTGACAAGTTTCCAGAGACGGTAACTGCGAAGAGTTGGAGTTTTTTGCTGGAAATCACGTCACATAATCTGTTTTTTCCTCGTACAAATTCATTTTTTTCCCCCCTCATGTAAGACGCTGATGACACGACCTGCTACCACATCACTGTGGTTATTTTGATGTGTGAGGGTTGAAGTGTGTGTCATTTCTCTTTTATTTGATGAGCGAAGGATCTGTGTAGCTGTCAGACTGAACGCCATCCGACCACCACGCTCCTGTCCCACGCTGCCGGCTTTACTCTTTCACACAACGTCACCTCGGCTCAGAGGCGGAAGGAAAACCGTCCCCCAGTTCCACCTCCGTAACTTTCACACAGACGGGCGAGGCTGAATATCAGCGGGAGATTCTTGCCACGAACGGGCAGTGTAGCCATCGGCGGATGGAAGGCAACCTCTTACATTGCTTTTTAAAGATGCAAAATGAAACGAGGATCCCTAAAATTGCTGTGAAGCTCCAGAAATGTTTTGTGGACTATGAAAACTTAAGATAATCACTGGGTCTTCTTTTGTGTTGAACTGTTCCTTTAATAATTGGCACGTTAGCTCTGTTTCAAGTACTGCACGCGGCCCAACACAGTCCACCAGAAATCATAGTTATCCTCACAATACACACTTTCATAACCACATTAACGCCCATACATACGCACGTGTCACAACATGCATACACACAGAAGACGCAGCGTGACGGAGCCCCGGTTTGTATTGAGGGATTATAGAAATCACACATGATGACACAACATACTTACGCGTCGCGGAAGCAGATTTATGGGGGGAATTACGGAGAAACATCTGTTGAAAACTGTCAGATAAGAAAGAAAAGTGCGGAAACGACACTGAGGCTGTCAGACCGCCGCAGGAAGGAAGGGAAAAATAAGCTTTTTTGTGTTGGCGTCGGCGAGGCAGCCGGGTTCAGCCTCTCAGAGAGGATTATGGGGGTTTTAAAAGTGACCATCAAACATGGACGCCAAGTTGAGCGACCCGGACAGAGGAGCCGAGCTGATTGGCTGTCAGGGAATTAACGAAAAGCCAATCGAAGCGTGCAAAATGTAATTATGGCTTTTGGTGTACAGTGACTCGACAGAGCGGAGAGTCGTTATCAGCAGCAGCAGATACAGCTGATTATTATTATCACCGTGTGCTGAATTACTGCAATTATTGAGCTGCGGAGACGATGGGAGGAGCTGACAGATGCTGATCAGCACGGGGAACAAAACCTGCAGCTGACTCTTTACTCAACAGCTCGTTTTTCTTCCAGCCTGAACTTAAAGGATGCTGTTATTGTGTTTATTCATTATCGCTGACGGATTTTCCTGAAAAGACGTCAAGAGAGAATTCAGACTGAAAACAGTGCTGCGGTTAAAAGACGTGCAAGAGCTTTTTTTCCAAACCGAACTGCGGCTGTTTCACAACATTAATAAGCCAGAACATGTTGTAACAGAGTGGTGCAGTGATGTGTTTGTACGCTAACTGAAGTTAGCATCGCCACGGTTCCCTCGACAAGAAAGCCGATATATCAAAATGTCACTTAAAATAATCTGATTTTATGTCATTTACATGTTTTGTTCATCAAGATAATCTCCACAGGTGAACACCACTTGTGTGATTTCTGAAGCGTAACTTAAATCTCTAGCTTTAAAAAGCTAATGCTGGGCTGCTATAAAGACGGTCACATGACTAAACGTGTTTTCTATAAACTGATCAATGTACACGTTGTAAAGTCAGAGTTAGAATAGTTTGTGAGGATGTTTAATGTTCCCGACAACCTCTGAAATATTAGCGGTTGCTAAGCGGCGTCTTTGTAATTAAACTGTGGGACATTAAATTATGTATATTATGTCACAGAACAATCGTGATAACCACACAAACTTGACAGTTAACACTTCACGGTACGTACGACTGAAATCCACGAGGGCTCGGTCTGCAGGTCCAGATTAAGATGCAGCTGAGTTGAGAAAGAAAAAGTGTTTGCTGCCATTAAGGTCAAAGGTCAGCGTATCTCTCTACACTCAGATCTGATGTTTTCAACTCTTCACTGGAGGTAAAGAGTGACGATTAAATGCAGAGTAGATAAAAAGTCGTAGTTGATGATGTCGTGAATTTGCGTGGTTTCATTGGAGGAGTTGTTTAAATTTTTAAACAACCACCAGTGTTGATGAAAGTGGAGAAGGATGTGATTATCTTTTTCCAACGAGGAACGTGTGTTGTTTTTCTTCTGTAGGAGCTGTTTCATTCACATTACGTTTACAGCCCAACTTTTTCTTCCCTTTCTTTCATATCCGCTGATGTTTGGCCAGAAGACTTAGAAGACTTACCGACAGACGTCCAAATGAAACACAGCTACCTTGAGTAAAGTTGTGGATTTGTGTGGTTTGAACGTTGTTGGAAAACATCGGGGATAATGTACGTAGACGACTCAAAGGTTGTTGCCTTTTATCCTCTTGTCTTGTTTCCTCCAGGACCTCACTGTTAGATTCAGCACAGAGAGGAGTAAAAATGAACCTCCGAAACGACGACGATGTCTCTGCGTCTTTTAGGATTTCACACCACGGGGAGAACGACGGGTAGGAGGAGGCCGGTCGAGCTGCATTTATAGCTGCGTATCCGCCCATTTAAAAAGCCACGGGGCGGCAGGCAGACTGTGACGGAAGCTACAAGAAGCTGACAGAGATCCCAGACTGAGAGGGTGTAACGCGTCTCCTCTAAACGCCCAGCTACAACGCAGATGCACGGGTGGAGGGAGACGGGGGAGGATGAAGAGTTTCTCCGGGGCGCGCTGTGTTATTTTTAATTGAAAATCCACCTTACATTAATCACATTCCTTTAGATGTCTCTGCTATAACCCCCGGGCTGTTAACTCTGGAGGAGAAGTAGGCCGATGAAGACGGAGAGATCAGGAGTGGGAAGATGAAAATGATTAAATAGATTTATATTATTATCATGATTAAATAGATGTCTCTTCTCTGTCAACGTGCAGCAGAGGTCAAGATTTATCTTCTTTTGAAGAGTAAACAGAAATATAAAAGCCTGACAGCATCTCGTTGAAGTACAAATACATCCATTAGATGAGCTTATTCTATATTTTCTATAACTATGTATGTCAGTTATTTGCCACAAAAGACCAAAGTGGTCCTGCTGACGACGATAACGCACCAAAACAACCAAAGAAATACGTTTATCTTTCGTGCTTAAGCAAGAGGAAGAAGGACATTTGTCGGGGACTATTTTAAGTGGCGGATTAATATTTATTTGGTTATCTGGTGAGTCGTCCTGGTTATGTGGGACTGAGTTTTGTTAGGATTTGTTGACAAGAAAACTACAGAATAACAGCAGAATAACACTATGAAATGCTCAGTTTGGAGTTAGCCAACAAGCTAACAGGGACATGGGTTGTGTCATGGATCACAGATATGATGTTTGTCAATGTTTTAGTCAAAGTCTATAGAGTCTCAGTCTGTGTTAAATAAAGGACAAAGCTACATCGTCTCGTGACCAGCCAGTACGGCTCCCGCGTACATGTACGTCACATGGTGAACGGCGTGTCTTCTTTTCTATATCTACGGTAAACGACGTCTTCTCACATCAGTTCGGGGTCCCAGGGCCTCCAGAGACTCGGATTTCACTTCAGCCGACTTGTCTGCCCGTTCTAGTGCTGTATAGAGCTGTCAGTATACTTAATAATACATCAACAACGTGTGAAAACACAGTGAATGTTAACTTTTCTACATTTTTACTCAGAGGCTTAAAGGCTCTTTACTGACTCTTCTTCTTATTTTTTGCCACTCAGAAGTTTCTCTGCGTGCCAGAACTCGTTCGGCTCATTTCCACTTGTTTTGTTTTATTTCAGTCGCCTCTGTGTTTCTTCGCAGTGAAGGCTGGTGTGGTGTTTTTTCCGGCAGCCCCTCAGGGATCCGCTCCTCCTCATCATCGCTTCTCCTCTTCTGGAAGTCTCCACGAGAGCGAGCAGTGGAAAGTAATGGGCCACAAACTCCTAATCAGGGCCTTTCTGGGGCTAATTGTCGGCTTTGTTTCGGCCCCGTCTGTCTCCGTCCTCCCTCACAGCCGGGGGAGTAATGAGGCGTTATGTGATATGATGTCCCCCCTCAGGACAGCAAACCATTTAAAGAAAGGTCCCGGGAGCTCGAAAGAGAGCAGAAGCTAATGGAGAGAAACAAGGATGAAGAGACAAAGAGACACAGGGGTAGAAAGATAACGACAAAAGAAGATCAGGGCTTCGCGCAGGAAGGAGAAAGAAAAGTTACAGAGAGAAGTGGAAATTAAGACGCTGCACCAAGAGATGGATCGATAAGAAGCAAAGAAATTTAAAAAAAAAACAAGAAAAGGTGAAAGAGCCAAAGGGGAACGAGCGGAAAGGACTCTGGAGGGGAAGATGTTCATTGTATTGAACTTTAGTCTGAAACAAATCAGTTGAAAAAGCCTCGAGTGTGAAACACAAAGTCTGCAGAGGCTTCTTTTAAAAACATTTTTCTCTCACTGTACAACAAGACTCAACAATATGCCGATGAGTACTTGACAGTATGCCTGAAAACGACTTAGTTCGTATTGCAGGGCTGCGTGATATGTTCAAAAAGTCAGTTTGGGTTTTATTCTGACAGATATTGCGATCACGATATAATTCTTGATCATTACTGATGATTAAATGTGGCACCGCAATTTGAATTGTCATTGAAAACTGGTAAAATCATGATGACGTGACGTTTCTCCGAGTCTCTGAACAAGCTCTGCAGGCCAGAGCATCTCTGCAGCACTACAACATTTCATTAAAACTCTATTGTGACACATTTTACAAGATAACATATGTAAGATTGACACTTTATAAGATAATTGCAGTTCTTGCCATTTGGCTGCTGCACTTAGACTGCGATTCCGATTATTGTGCGATTAATTGTGAGCCCTGTCGTATAGTAATGTCTCTTTGTAGCCTCGACACAAACAAATCTTACAAATAGGGATCAAGGTCCGGTCACATTAGCATTTAAAATGGCAAAATCGTTTCACATCACATTAGCCAAATGAAGGGTAAGTAGTGGGCCGGTAGGGAGGAAGTTACAGGTAAAAGCTCCTTTTGGTTTTGGAGACGGGGAAACTTGTGTTATTGGTTGTGAGTTGATTGAACCTGTTGGTGTAAAACAAGTAAGACAGAGGGATAATAAATGAAAAAACCTAAATTGATAAAAAAGATTGTATTCGAATAATAATCTCTGTGTTTTTATTTTACATTGATAAAAAGTTATTCCACGACATCCTGTGATTTCTCCAGACACGGAGAAATGGGGAGCTAACATTCAAACACGTTTCAAAAGACCTGGAGAGAAGAATTCACGTTTCTTCTGTGAAGTTTTAAAGGAAAGCGGCTGCAAAATCACAGGGGAGGCACCGCGTCTGAGGCCCTGCTGTAACTGCAGAGTTGCTTTAAATTGTGACATCAATAGTTCCACAGTTGTGTCCACAGTGGTTTACCGGGGGGGGCGCAATCAACCATCGACTCTCGTCTGACGATCAAGCCAATCTCTGTGAACTAAAAGGAATCTCCTGTTTTTTCTGTCTGCGCACAAAAGAAAAGCTGATGATTTTTTTTTTTAAGAAAGACAAGAAAAAGTTAAATTCTCCTCTGCCTACAATAAGGAAACCGAAAATCTTGCCATTTTCATTCACATGCAGATTTGTGCTCGTAAAGATTACACAGTTCCCAACAGATTCACGCACTCTGGAGACAGTTTCGGCGGGAGAAAATGTCATTTCTTTGTGATGTCACATCAACGATCGAACCAGACGTGTTTAATAAACAGAATCGATCTTATTCTCATCGTTGGCAATCACGTCCCAGCAATAAAAGTTTCTTAGCGACATCGCCTGACTGTAGTTTCCTGAGGAGGCGTTTGGCTGCTGTCACATCTCAGAAAGCAAGTTTCACATTCCTGAAACTCTGTATTGATCGTGTTGACGCTTCGTACGCTTCTGCGGGGTGATTTTCCTCAGTAATGGGTGCCGACGTGGTGGCAGGTTGAGCTTCTCCCGCCTCTTGTCGCATTATCATTTCAATACCGGCGTGAGATTTCTCTGATCTGACTCGGTTTCTCCACCGTGGCCACATTTTAGCTGTCAGACGTCTCTAAAGTGTTCTTTTTTTTTGGAGTGCTGCTCATCAGAGAAGCTCCTGCTGTCCAATTTCATCAAACAGTGTTTTTATATTTGCTGTCACTTCAGCAACTTTTCTCTCAGAGCTGAGGAAAACCTTCTGCAGAGGTTCAATCACCACGTTACATCTTTCACCCGACTGCAGAAAAGTGTCATTTCTGCCGATTAGTCACGGCAGATAATTAAACTGGAGAGAGGCTCGATATCTCACCGCCTCATCTGACGGAGCTGTACTGGTCTTTAGAGAGGATTTTTTTTTTTTTTTACCATCAATAGATTTGAAATAAAGACTTCTAATGCGTCTCATGCGGAGCCGGAAATGGGAGATAAAATCTGATTTAACCTCCCATCTGGTGTCGCCCTGTGGCTTTAGAGCATCAACAAATTATTTCACGAGGTTTTATAACATGACAGATGAGAAAATGTCTTTTTTTTTCTCCAGCTCGCCATGCTAAGAAAAGCGATTTAAGGAGGAGGACACACTGCAGGGTGTGTGTACAGCCGGATATCAAACGAATTCCAACAGAACTCTGTTTGATTACCTCCTTTGCTTTATTGTCTTTTAGATGCATTTTAATCTAATGCCTTATTTCTCATTTTATGTATTGCTATGCCTCTGTTAAGCACTTTGAATTGCCTTCTGCATGAATGGTGCTATGTTATTTACTTGCCTAAAGCGATGTTTCTCAAACTTTTTACAGCATGTTCCACCTCAGAAAATATTGGGCTCCCCGAGTACAACATTGAAATACAGCAGCATGGTTCGAGGTATGATCTGAGCTTCGTGGAGGTCTCTGAATAAACTAATATAATATAATATAATATAATATAATATAATAGCTGAGGGTTCTAAGAGAGAGGGAGGTTGTTTGTGTTTGGATTGGCACATCCGTGTTCAGCTCAAGTCTCAAAATTGAGCGTTTTTTTAAAGGGAGTCTGGTGACTTTCTCTACAAAGAAGGAGCCTATGTTGGTAACTCATTGCTGGATCTGTAAAATTTGACATGTTTACTGTCAATAGGTTATATTCTTTAAAACGTTTCGTTTCAATAGTGGAATCAGTTGAAACCGTGCGTTTAAACAGCTGTGGGAACGCAGAAGCAGACAGGATGTCCTTTAAACACGAAACATGACGGGCTTTTACATGGGTGCCACAATAAACTGACACTTTTTAAAAGGAAAGAAACATCTTATGTATTGTACATAATGCTGAATTTACAAGAAGGCACCAGTGACTCGAAGTTTGTGGAAGCAGTTTAACAAAGTTTGTCAAGTTTCTCCTCATGTGACGACACTTAAAAATCCCATGATTTGTTAAGGCAGTCTGGTGATGTTGGAAACCATGTTTCTTTTAACGTGTTTATATCCTTAATGTATTAAATAGTTACTACATTGAAAAATCCATTATTTGTGATTGAAACTAATGTAATGTATTAGAGATCCTCAGGGATGTATGACATGAGACAACAGGTCCATCATTTATTATCAGTAAATATCACTAAAGTTTACTGCAATTTTTAAGAAGACTTGAAAGCACCATGTCAATTGATATTTGTCTGTATTATATATGTTGTATGTTTTTTTTTTTTTTACTTTTGTACATGTTGTATTATATTCATTTATTCGAGGATGCCCATCAGGCAAAGGGAGTGCTGATGAATAATTTCCGTTCAGCTGCCGTTTAAATTTGTTTGATTTCGATAAATCGATAAAACTTTTTAGAAAGAAAGTACAAGTAATTTGATGAAGACTGTGCAATATGTTTGAAAGCCCCATTTTAAATTGTATTGTCAGCATCAAGATTCATCATTACCAGGCAGGGAAAAAAAACTACAAAAGTCGAGATACGTTAAGAGTTTTTATTAAATAGAGTAACCGATCTGAACCATCAACTGAAAAATCAATGAAAAATAACATTATTTAGACAAACAAGTGTAGTTCGGCACATGTATCATTCATATCATACAAATGTGAATGTATTATTCCTGATTTTTGTTCAGTTTCAGAGTATAAAAGTTCCACTGCGCTGCTGCTTCGTCGTGTGTTCGGTCCAGGAGGAAATACAGAAGAAACTGACCCTGACCAGCCACGATGAGCTTTGTTCTCTCAGTCATTTTAACCACAGGATGACGCAGATTAACCACTACAGTAAACACCACTTAACCTTGCATTTAAAAGAAAAATTCACCCCGAGACCTGGGAGTTTACCAGACGATGCAAACAGAGTCATGTTTTGGCCAGAGATTTCCAAAAAAAGGTTTGTGGGCATCAAACTGTCTACAGTATTACCTCAAATAAATGCCCGGTCTTAAATACTTCTGGTTCCTGTTCTACATAATGTTGCTGAGAAATAAAAAATAATATTGTATGTAACAATAAGTGTAATATGTTCAACTCCATTGCTTAAGTTAAATAAATTCAAAAATCTGATCCTGTTTTTTTCAATACTTTCTGTGTGACTCATCTACTGTCCTATTTTATCATTATTTAATTTGAAACAGATACAAGAAGGAGGCTTCACATTAATATATGACCAAATATATTTATATATATATATCTAAAACAGAAGGAATAGGAAATAAAGGCCTGGTAACATGTTGCCTGAAAAGACAGTTTCAGTTCGCTGCATCGAGTGTGATCATGTGGACATTTAGTGTTTTGTTTCTGTGGAGCTCTTCAGACGACAAACAGGGAAAAACGAAAACCCAAACCGATGTTCACTCCTTTGTCGATGCAGAAAGGATACAAGCAACAGCAAAAACTTTTTTTCTGTTCTGAAACAATTAGTCGATTAATTGATTGGTCAACCTACTCAAAATGTATCTGATGTTATAAACTGGTAATCGTTTGTTTTTCAAGATAAAGCTTGATATGAATGAACAGCGTCCAGATTTTAAACTGTTGACAGAACAAAAGAAAACATTTGAAGACATCACTCCGGACGAGCAGTTTTTTCCCCCTCTTTTTTTATAGACCAAAAAACTGATCGATTAATTGAGAAAATAACTGGCAGGTAAATAGATAATAAATATAACTCTTAGTTCTTCGTTAGTTTATGTTTATTTTTCTAAAGCTTAAATGCGTCAAGCTCTCAATGTATCTGTCACTGGAATCCTGAACAAGGGGCTCTATGTAACAACTTATAGAAATCACATGTATTAATCACGTTTTTATTGACCACGTGTAAGCGGATTGTAACGTGACATTAAAGTTGTTTAATGCTGCTGGACTCAGGACAGATTTTCAGTGACAGTCGGCGTCTCTCAGCGCTCTGCTAACAGAGAGCAACGGTAGCTAACGTTAGTTTAGACATGAACTAAAGACCAAAGTTCCACAGAGCCCCTTTAAATCTTTGAAACTTTACACCAACCTGACTGTTGTTTCGTCACATTAAAAAAAAACCCAAACAAATTAAACAATTAATTCTAATCTGCTGTCAGTAGATTTGTCCATGTCTGTGACCGGTCATATTCTGCAAACGCCTCCCTTTTATGTGAGCGACCTCGTGGCTGAATGTGGAAACTTGGGTTGACATGTCGAGTTAATAACCACCTTCGTGTAACCGCTTACTTGATTGTGATTGTCCAGGTTAGTGAGGCCAGATAACAGAAACATCCTGGGTGTGTTGTTTCGTAGTACAGGCCTCTGGTGTTCTCCTGAATGTTATCAGCAAACGTCTCATCACCAACACAAGTGTTTGTCTGTGTTTAAAAATGTTAACATGCTCAAATTCTGACTTTTCCAACCTTCTCAGGTATCGAAGTGGCATTCAGCGTGAACGTGACAAATCTTTCTGCTGAACTGGAGGAAGAGGAGACGAGTGAAGGGCGGGACCGGGGTAAAGAAGAAGAAAGGTGGGTGTGTTAAGAAGTTTTTAAAAAACACGTTTGTTTCCCCTCCTGGGTTCTTTTATTGCAGAAGAGGAGGAGTTTAGATTAAGACAACGCTTGTAGAAAAAGAGTTCAGTTTGTTTGTAGTTCGTTAAGCCCAGTCGCTCGTCTTGCAGGAGCTCAAGTGTGGTGTTCAGGTGCTCTCTGTTCATCAGAGTTCTGCTGTTGAACGTGAACGTCCCTCTGCCTGCCTGACAAAACATTTTCCTCCTGTTCTCACACATTGTTCCTCCCTTTCTCCTCTGACATCTGCTCAGTTCGTTATCTCTTGTCTTGCCTCTCCTCCCTCTGTTTTTCTCTTTTCTCTTACTTCCTCACCATTAAACAGACAGACAGGCCAGAACGTCCCGTCCAATCAGGAGTCTTGGTTCTGATCACATGCCCGTGGAGGACAGTCCCAGGCCGGAAGCTTTGCTCATGCAGGGTAAACCTTGACCTCCAGCTTTCGGGAAGTCGTGCGCAACCAAGCGGCCGTTCTCTCCTCCCAGCCCTGACGCTCCTCCTCCTCCCCCTCCTCCTCCAAAACCACCCACCAACGCGCCTCCTCCTCCTGCTCCTCCACCCACCAGGCTGGTGCTCATCATGGCGGCATCAATGAGCTCCTGCAAGACAGAGTGGGAGAAAAGGAGTCGGTTTATAAATTAAAGACAAACTGATCAACAGACGGTGAAGAGAGTTCATTCGGCTCCTGAGATTCAGCAGAGAAATACAGTTTTTATATTTAACAAGTGAGTCTCACATCAATGCTATTTTTTGAAATGATAAAAAAAATCTGCCTTTTCGGAGCATCTTGTTTGATAGATTTCCTGTTGAAGCCTTAAAGGATGTAAAATCAACACCTCAACAAGAGTTTCTACATCAGTATTTCAAACTTTTGGCAACACATAATATGTTGAGGATTAATCTTTTCTCAGAGTCTCAACTGTGAAATGTTTATATTTAGGGTGGAGATAGAGGAAGGGTCATACGGTTGGTAGCAAAAGTCTACAGCTCAATCCCTATTCCCAGTAAATCAATGACGGTTTCCCTTTGTGTTTCTTTATGTCTTTATGTCCAGATTTGACCGAGGTACGATTTTGAACTACCTTTGTCGCCTCCATTAGGTCACACATGCAAATCAGCAAACAAACACCTGTAAGCACCTGTCTCTTTCACCTAACTCTGTATCATCACCTCACGTCACAAAACTACTTTAGTAATGAGTGTAACATTTGAAGGTTTTTGAAGAAATAACTAACGTTGTTTGGAAATCCAAGTCTTAAGTATAAATATATGTGTGTGTGCTCATTTGTCACCAACAGTAATATCTGTAAAAGCTGCTTTTGAATAGCAGAGCTCTCTGTCTGTGTCTCCTCTCAGGGAAACTAATGATGTGGATCCAGAGTTAATATCCTGTATCAGGCCTCTGAGGCTCCCACGCTCCCTCGCCGCTCGGCATCAGCTGTCGTCAGGAAGATTGGTACAAATAAATCCTGGGTTTATTTATTTACTGGAGCAGCTCTAACACCCACAACACCTCGGAGCTGGCGCTCTTCACATCTGAACAACAGAGTCAAACACTCATCTCCCTCCTGCTTCAGCTCGAAGGTAACAGTTAACAATCCAGCTCAGTGTGCCAACTCTCTCTTTCTTTCTCTCACTCTCTTTCTTGGTCTCTCGCCCATCATGCTCCCTTAATAGAGGGTGTTTTTGTCATCGTCTACATGTGCTGTCAAAACACAACAGTACAGCTGTCTCTGCACACAGTCTGTTAATGTTACAGCCTGCAGGCAGAGCAGCCACCTGTTACAACAATGCACAGCAGAGTTAATGATTAAATGTCCTGAATACAAAACGTTTAATTTCTCACAGTAAGTAAATAGTGAGCTGTAACCTGCAACGTTTTAAATCTGAACACTCCGGCGAACTTTAAAGGGATATTCCGGTGTAAGTTTAATCCATGGTCTAACACACCTGGAAACTGTTAGACTCCCTCTCGAGAGATCAAGTTTGCAGACCGTTAGCTAACGTAGTTTTAGCATCCTCAGAAACGACCGCTCGACAACATTACATAGCAATAAATGGGTCCAAATATAAAACCGCCATCAAAATAATGCTCAGAACAGCACCAAACTTCAGCAACATTAGAAACAGGGTCCCAGCACATATTTCGAGGCGTCAAACATTTGATATCATTGCTGGATTTGTCGGCATAGATAAACAAATCTCCCCACCCGAGAAGCCTCCTTGTTGTGGGGAAGCCCTGTGAGTCGATTACCGAGTGCAGTAGAGTCCCGCAGCTCAATGATGATCATTACTGCGGGACTCTACTGCACTCGGTAATCGGGAGTCTAACACAGTTTCACGGTGTGTTAGACCATGGATTAAATTTACACCGGAATATCCCTTTAACTTACTGCGATCCCTGTCGATGCATTTTCTCCTAGAAACACCTGAAATTGAATTGTTTTTCTTAAATCTAAATGGCATTGCCAACTTTCTTGCTTTATCTCATTATTGCTTTCACAAAAATGTCATCACATAGCTTATATAAACTAGAATGTCTCTCAGTAGAGCGCCTACCTCAGCCAAGGCCTAATAGTCCCCTTTACTTCAATAAAACTAAATCCAATATCAAAAAAAACATATTTAAATCTGCCACACCACAATACACCTGATCAGGATCCATGCATTATCCCTGAGAAATTACTGAAAATGTTAAAAAACGTCCTCTCACAATGTCAAAGAAAAAGTTCTTGGATCCGTCCCTTAACATGGATTCACACACAAAGTTAATAGAATCCATTCTACACGCCTCCATCCAAGTTTGGTGGAAATCTGTTCAGGAGTCTTTGTGTAATCCTGCTGACAAACTAACAACAGACCGATAAGCACATGGGTACATTTTGGATTCTCCGTTGCTGCCGTTACCCTATCAGTTGTGGTTTGGACTGAACCATCCACTTGCGTTGGAACCATTTCTAAAATGATACCTCAATTTAGTCTTGTTACGTCAACCTTTTGCCTCTTCCTCTATCGCCAGCCTCGAGGTGAACTTTACACTTCACTGTCGAGGGTCCAAGAAATGCAAAATCATCTGTCTTGTTTGTTGTATGTGATGAAGACGGCAGCTTCTCAGTTCTGCTTAAAAGGGTTTAACTTAATGTCTTGTCACAGTATAAATAGAACAGCATGTACACTCCTGTTCCAATAAACAGCAGAGAACTACTACAAGGTTGCCACTGCAGCATTTAAAGATTCATTCCTCCTCTACCAAAGAACGCACAGTACTGTAATATTAAAGCCCGATTATCAATAATGTATCAGGAGAGACTGTTTGATTGTATATTTCTGTATTGACTATTAATCCCATGTGTGCTGCAGCTCTCCTCTACCTCTGCAGCAGGTAACCGCAGTGTAACCCTGCTCTCACAGCCCTCCATCTGCTCTGACTGATGAAATCCTCCACACATGTTGTGTCAGGGCTGCCTTCAGCGAGGGGTTTGAGTCTTTGTGCTCAGACGCACATGTGAAGAGAATAACAACAGTCCAGCAGAGATGAGAGTAACAGACTGGTGCTGCTGCTGTGGAGAAAATGGCTCTAATGACTTGTTTGTTCCTTCTGAGCAGCCCATCAAAGTCTCCGTATAAACCGCCGCCGCCTGTAATGAGGTGACTGCAGTTTCATCACATACAGACGCCGGCGATAAAGAGGAGCTCGAGAGCAGAGTGTCAGATAAGTAGAGTTCAGTCGATGCACTTTCAGATGGCGGTGATGGTAGTGATCCTGCCTGTGGCTGCTGGGGGTCTGCGTTATAAAGAACCACTACGAGGCGACAGATAAAAAGCTCTCATATGATGCACAGATCTGGTGTACCAGATATATTAATGTATAGCTCATGCTGTAACTTATACAGATATAGTTAGCAACAAAAACTGACTGAAAATGTCTATTTACTAAAATTCACCAAATGAACTATATGTATTTAGTGCTTGTCTTGGTATTGACCACTATCTGACATCGCCGTGTTGTTCATGGAACATCATTGCATCTGACCAGTAATGATACTGTGATGTCATAGCAAAAGATGCTCAGCAGAGAATTTATCCTTTGTAACGTGTGGTTAACATAAAATAAAGGCTCGAGTTAAGGCCAAAGCACCTTTTCCTAAACCTAACCAACCAAGCAAAAGATTTTGTGTGTATTTTATTTTATTCTTACATAATTCATAGCTTATACGTTTGTACTTTTTTGTGCTTTTTCACTCCTCTGGTGGCCTTTCTTGTTATTAACCGACTCCAAGAGACACACACAAGACTTTCAATGAAATCTAATCTCATCAAATTTTTAAAAACTTTCCAAAGACCAACAGACCGTTTGTTAATCTAGTCAAGTATTCCCGGATGTTTTACATTAATCACATTTACATTTTCAGTTAAACTGATTAATGATACTGCAAATAATTAATAAAAGACATTGTAAACAAATAACGTGCATGTAATTGTAAATTAAGCTACAACACAGTATGTAAAATAAGCTCTACCATTATGAGTTGCATCACTAATCATGATCTAATAATTTGAATTATTCTGACATGAGCCATTCTTCACTTTTACCCAAGTAATATTTTTACTTGTTATCTTGTATGTAAGACCTTGTGGTACTTTTTACACTTGTATATTTATACATCTCAATATTTACATTGTTATTTTTATATAAGGTGTATGTATTAATAACCCTATCTTGAAAATGTGATAATTCCTCATCAATTATGTGCTCCTCACTGCCCAATGAACCAATAGTGACTATGAAAAATGTGCCGTGTTAGTATTTATAAGTGTCAGCGGATCAAACTGGACTCACCTTCATTCTTCTCGACTCGATCCGAGACTTGTAGCAGAACTCGACCAGAGCCACGAGCATCGCCAGCCCTAACCCACCAATCAGGATGTAAAACACTCCCGCCACGTTGCTCAGACTGAGCGCACTCGTCTTGTCCTGTCAGCGCAGGAAGGCGGGGTCAGGGACAACCAATCATGGTGCAGATAGTTATGACATCACTAGAGTTTGAACTACAACATCTTTAAAGCTAAAAGACTAATATAATCTTTCTGACTGGCTGGACACTTTTAAACTTTCAAATGCTGTGATTAAGAGACAAAATGTGACTGTGGAACTAAAACATGAATATTTAAAGGGGCACGCCACTGAATTTACACATCGAAATCGGGTCGTCAGCCCACCAGTATTTATACCCGTCTGATGGGCCAAATATGATATGATTCCTCTGTTGAGGATATCATTTTAAGCCTTAAACTCCAAACTTAATGGAAGTGCAGCACTTAATTGGTGAAATACCTCTTTAACTCGTCATCTCTTAAAACTAAAATGACCTTCTCCATCGCCCTGAATCACAGCATTTGACAATTCATATCTAAACATATGTCACATGCAACTTCATGCACAGAAATGCAAAAAAGTGAAGGAAAGTAAAGAAAAAGAAATATATATATATATAAATATATAGAATGTTTATTTAAATTCATACTTAAAATGTAAGTATAAAGTGGTAACCATCAGATGTATATGTCCCACAGGTTCTCTTCATCACAATGGCTTTCAGTATTAATAAAAAAAGAGTGAGGGAAAGTAAAGAAAATATATATCTATAGATGGTTTATTTTATAAAAGTAGTCACCATCAGATGTATTTGTCTCACTGGTAAATAAAAAAAAAAGAAAAAAGACTGTGATATCTGTGCTGTTCATCACAGTCAACTTAAAAAAACAAAAGTTTACTGTTACATCCTTGGAAAAACAAAATCCTTCAAGAAAAAAAGGAATTTCATCGGTTGTTTCTTCCGAGACGCTGCATTTTCCTCTGTCACATGCATCACTTGGTTTTTGGTGGGCATGACTTAAGTTTCTTCATCCAATAGCATGCAGCCTGTTCAAAGTGGGCGGGGCCTCTCTTCAATGATCAGGAAGTGTTGTGAGGTGGGGGCAGCCTATCAGAGGGATTTCCTCTCCAAACGGTCATGTTATCCTCAGATAGTTTCTCAGTTTTTTTTTTTCATGTGATCAAACTAAAAGACACATTAACGTCAGACAGAAAGCAACATCAACTATTTTTCTTCTTGAAAAGGAAAATAAATATGAAACAATTGTTTAGGTTAGAGTTTTTTTTTTTCCGCTGATGCTGATAACTTTGAAAATGTTTTGTGAGAATTGTCACCTTAACTTTTAAAGTGAGTACATTTGATTAGTGACCTGCTGCACATTGTACAGAGAAGGGTGTCGGGTACTGTTCACATTTGAACCAATATTTAACAGTGCCACATTTTTCACAACATAACTCTCTCTGTTGTTGCAAAAAAGTATTTTCAGTTGTAAAAAATAAGTTGCGAAATATAACCAGCATTGCTTCAAAGGAAAAAGCTGTTCAAAGAAACAGTTTTTACTCGCACTTTACTCAACCTCGATAACTGGACAAAAAAAAACTCTGTGAACGAGCGCTGACATTTGCTGGCCTTCCACCTACCTGTTTGACCAGGTGTTTCCTCAGGTTCGACATCTTGCCCTGACTCATTGACTCATTATAACTTGTAGCAGGACTTCCCGCTCTCTCTCTTTCTATCCTTAATTTTAGAGCTTTCAGGTACAGAAAATTGGCACCATAATATGAATCTTTATTATGTTAATATTTAGCCACCCATTTCAGCATTTCTTTACTTTTAACGATGCCATCAGTAAGAGATTAACGAGGTAACAATCTCAATCTCTCAGAGTTTGGTACAGAGCATGTATTGTTTCCCTGGTATCTGCAACAAAAAAAAACATTAAGGAGAAAAAAAATATTTCAAATTAATCTGCATTGTTAGCTTCTGTGTGGTTATTCATTAGAGTTAAAATGTTTTTCTCATGACTGCACTTTCAGTCTGACATTAAGTCTTTCCTCCTTGCTGCCACTCTGATGACAGACTGATGAACGTTTTCTCCCGTTTGTTTCGGTCTGTTACACAGCGAGTTCAGAGGAAACAGGAGGTACATGACAGATTGGAGACAAAAACATCAGCGTTCAAGTGTGTGTGTGTGTGAGTGTGTGGGGGAGAGAGAGGAGGGTTGGTAAAGCTGTGGTCAGTAGCTTCAATTTCATCAGCTGTTGGTTAGCAGCCGTAAACAGAGAGAAGAAAGGTGACAGCGAGAGAAAGAGAGAGAGAGAGAAACAGGAAAATAAATCTGACTTTTTACATCTGATGTGAGTGTAAAAATAATGTCTCTTTAATCTGGGGCTTCTCTTCCAGGCATGAATAGCTCCATCTCTCTTATAAAGACAAAAAAAAAAAATCGCCTGAAAACTTTTTTAAAACTCAAGCACTGTACAACCACAAGGATAGTCTAAAAATATAGATGTAAATGTGGCAGCCAAAGGCAGTGGGGATTTGCGATAAAAAGTGATGTAAAAAGTCACATTTTCCTCTTGTCTGTCTGTCTGTCTGCGGCTGCTTAAGTGAACTGTGCTGACCACAGAAGATTCTGGAGAACAGAAGGACGGCTGAGGAGAGAAAAGCCTCTGAAGAAATTGACTGATCTGGAGACATGAAAACCCCTTATCTTCAAAAAGTCTGCTTTGTCAGAATCGGCTAAAGGCCGGCTCATTTTCTCACCAATTTGCATAAATTCATCTGACTATACGCAGAGGTTGTGACAAGTTTTGTGGCAGCTAAGTCCATAAAGTTTCCGCAGCACTTCAGAAGCCTCTCAGTTTAAGTACAAATTGGAGTCGTGAGGTTTTCAGGTGCCATCAGAATATTTTAATGTATTGATTTATCCTCCAGCTCTTCAGAACGGTCAGCTGAGCAGCAGTGTTACACTCTGAAAACAAAAAGTTCTTCTCTACAAAAAGGTGCTGAATTTCAATTTGGAAAATTAAAAATTATACTCACACTTTGACATTGAACATAACATTCTGAACTTGAAGGACAACTTCAACATTTTGGGAAATACTCTTATTTGCTTTCTTGGCGAGAGTTATATTGAAAGATTGATATCACTTCCGTTTCTGTAGAGTAAGTGTAACACTCCAATGAGCAGCCAGTTAGCTTAGCTTAGCATAAAGACTCATAACAAACAGCTAGCCCAGGTCTGTGGGACACTAACAACATTCACCTACTAATAACTCTGTAAACAACATCTCAAACTAATAATGTTTGGATAATCAGTGCCGAATCAGTGTTTTGTCTTTATTCAAAGAACCTCTTTGTTTACTTTAGTCTTTGTCAAGCCTCAAATTTTGTATTCTGAATTTGAAATAATGAAGCTGAAACTTCTTGTTGCACCATGATCTCAAAGCAGGTAAGGTGATTCTGGAGAAACACAGTGAATCACTGCAGAAGAGTGAAAATAAAACCAGTGGAGGTCAGCAAAAATACGATTTTCATTCATTTTAAAGTACATTTCTGAATCTGATTTGGTAACAAATTTAAGGGTGAAAATAGTTAGTCCAGGTAGAAGAACCATTACGACGATGCGTTTATTTATTTTTTTTGGTTGTTTATGTGTGAGTAATGGATCTATTTTATTAGGAGTGCACCGAAGGATCAGGATTGTAAATAATTTCACTACTAGAAATAAACAAAAACAAACTTTTGAATCGAATGAAAAAAACTTTCAAATTTCATGAAATTAATTGTTTAAAGAAAGACAATTGGAAACCCTTTTTCTTTTCAGAGTGTACCTGCTGAAGTGTTTGGGGTTGTGGGTCTGATGGGGTAAGGTGGGTGGGGGTAAACCAACACATGACCTCGGGACCAGGCCGAGCGACCTCAAGAACTGACCTTTCTGCCGGAGTCCTTGTGTCCACACTCCCCCTTGTCATACCACCACTTGTTTTTCAACTTGTCTAAGACGGCTTGTTCATTGAGCTTCAGTACTGCTAGGTTTACTGGGATTCTTCAAAGAACCATGAGAGGAAGGGAGGGGGAGGGGGGAGTGGGAATAACATAAATAACATTATGCACCTCCATGTTATCTTATGTTATTGTTCAGCTGCACAGCAACAGGGCAGCGGCGGCTGCAGCAGCAGCAGCAACGCTTTTTAGCAAAACTGGCATTTGTAGTGTAGATGCTTTGGTACGCTACAGAGAACACCTCAACAACAACAACATCAACAGAAAGAAAACAAAATCAAACGAAAAACAGGCACAGAAACACATAAAAAACGTTTTGGAAATGTCAGCATCAAAGTGATATGCGTTAATACTCCATCTAGCTCAGTTTGGCCTGACTCCCTACGTGCAAGATGTGTATTACTATATCACTTTGGGTAACCGGCAAGAGCTGAAAACACTCTTTGGATCTTTGGGTTTACTGTCCGAATACCAGAAAACATATAAACTATGTTGTGGTGGAGGTTGAAGCATTACTGCAGTTTAACTTTTCAAAGGAATGGAGACAAACACTGTCCATAAACAAGGACCTGATTCCAGAGGTAAGATGACCATAGGGGGTATTTTACTTTTTATACTTGTTTACTGTCAGCTAGCTAGGCTTAATTAATCAGTTACTCTCTTGTTATATAAATTATCTACATCTTACATATGACTAATTATATAATGCCTAAATACTACTATAAAGTATAAATATACCAGCATACACTTAAATGTAAACGACTGACTTGAATGTTTGGCTGCGACTCCCTAAACAACATGACCATTGAGGCACAACAGGTTCAGGTAATGAAACAACATGGTTAAGTTTAGGTTATAAATCTACATGGTTAGGTTCAGGTAATAAAACTAAATGGTTAGGTTGAGGAAAACATCAACGTTTGGGATAAAATCACTAGTATACTTCTGTTTCAAATGTGTTATGTGACATAACTTCACTTCACTATGTTAGTTAGTTGCAAGACTCACCATTATCTTCTGGATACCTTACCTGGATATGGTTGTTTTTCTAAAGCCAGGCTCAAATTGATCTAAACCAGTGGTCCACTTCCATTTTCAAAAAAGTAAATGATAATAAAAAATACTGAGCCAAACAGATCAAGGGCAAAATTGTGATTCACAACTTAGTGTCTTTCGCAAATTTCATAAATGTCCTGCTTGGCTCTTGTTTCGCATAAAGCAGGCGGCAAATGTGCTTCTTGTTTTGTTTAGTGAAAACTGAATATTGCAAACTGCATTTTGCAGAAACAGCTGGTTTCAGCTGCTGCAGTTATGTTTTGTAAAATACCCCCTGGATCAAAGGAACATGAGAAATATCTTGAACAAGGCCTGAGATTGAATCATTTTGCTGAATCAAATCACAACCAGTGTTAGTACTTTCCCAAACAGATGGTTCCAGTACAGTCTCATCTGGGCCACCCTGAGTGTTTTATGCTTGATATTTAAGTTGTGGGTTGTTGCCGGTTACCCCCGTGTACCATTGCCTGTCGTTACCCGTTGGGGTTACGGTGATCTGACCTTGGAGTCCCCTCCCCCGAGGCCGCACTCTCCCTTGTCATACCACCATCTGTTTTTCAATTTGTCCAACAGTCCCTGCTCGTTCAGTTTTAATACTGCCAAGTTAACAGGGTTTCTACGGGGATGATAGTAATAAGGGATAAAAGGGAACTAGGTGTTAATGAGCAGAGGACTGCCAAAGGGAAGATAGCAACATCATTACATCTACTTATGACAGGCATGTTATTAATAGTGTAATCATAGAATGAAAGGCTCTTTAAAGGACAGGTTCACTGCTCTTCAACCCAGACCCTCTTAAAATGCTGTTTCTTGTCATTTTGTTTTTGTAATTGAAGGTTTGATGTTCATGTATGTGTTTGTAAAAGTGGGGATCAGAATATGGTGCTCCCTCAAGGAGCAGAGCCTTTTCTGACAAATCTATCTACCAAACATTTGCTATAACAGGATCAGATCGTTGTGTTCGTCTCTGATTGAAGACTTAACTTGAATCAGTGATACCGGTCTCCGGTACTGGAGTATTCTTGGGGTGGTTCTTGCATGAGCTCCTGGGGACCAGACTTTAACTCTTTCAGATGGTTTGTTACACAGAACCATCATGGAAGTTGCCCAGAAGCTGTCAAAAAAAATACTAGTATAAAGTAATAGTAGGAGAGCATTACCACTATTTGAACTTGTTGGGAAAGCAAGCTCTTACAAAGCCAGAGAAGAGTGAAAAACATCTTTCCTTCTTGAAAGGCCTTTAGTGCTGTTTTTTTTTTGGTCTTCTTTCGATTAAATATACTCTCCAGTTCTGATAGAACTGATGCAAGCAGCAACTACACTAACCTCAAGGAGTTGCCACTGATGTTTTGCAAGAAACAGTCTCTTCTTGCTGGCCATCTTCTTGTGAATTCTGCTGCCTCGCAAGGTAACAGGTGACTCCCACAGTCAGGAAATAGCCTGAAAATGCATCTTGGAACCATTGCTTTGTGGTCTCATCAACAACAACGTGCAAGGTTGAGTGAAATGCCTGTTGGCCAAGGAGTTGGTAGGACAATTGTCACCTCTATCAGGGTGAAAAAATCTGTTGGTGAAATTCAAAGGTATCAAGTAAATCAACTGTGATTCCCTTTAAGCCACCTCAGCAATGATTTTGGAACCAAAATACTTTACAGGGGTTGTTCTAACACTAATTGACTTTTGGCCTCAAAGTTGTCTAGCCCAATGACATTCTACTACCAAGAATGTTTTCAATAGAACATTGCTGACCACAATCCATGATTGGGGTCCTATTCATGACTTTTCTCTCTTAATCAATCTTTATCTTCTAAAAATAAAGTTGTGGATTATAGATAATGTGTGTCAGCATGATGGCTGACATTACCATACATGAAACATGGATAACTTTGATGAGGGTTCAGGAATTCCCCCAAATTGACCACTTATTTGGATGTCCCAAGCACGAAAGACTGGGAGGACCTCCATGGGTAAAAACTGGACATGCTGGGAAGGCTTCACCTCCCAACTGGTATAGGATCACTTCGGGATCCCCTTTGGACTGGCATGTTACAAAAAAAAAAAAAAGACACTGGGGAAACGCATGTAGTCTCTGATGTGTGACTGGATTGACGGATGGCAAAAAATGCTCTGTGATCATCTGTCATAGAACCAATCTTGTCTGTAGGGTTTACTAGTGAAATAAAACAACATTTCAATATGGTCTGGGCTGCCAAACAGCAAATGTATCCTATTACTGATTACTGAGCAGCAAACCTCAACTTGCATTAATGTCCATTCTTTTCCTGATACAAAAAGAGGAACAACAGTCCAATGTGGGCATAAATACCATGCGGAATATACAATAAAATGTTTACATTTATGAAGGTAAATAGGTATCAAAATGTTTTTACACTGGTGTCAATTTCCTGCCATGTTGCATTTCCCGACATATTGCCTGCTGTTCCCCTTTACATACCAGTGATGATCAAAGCTATAGATTGGCTGAAGGTAGTAGTGGTGTTTCTATGGTGTTTGGAAAGAAACATGAGTCAATATTCAGTCATGAACAATAAACAATGATGAGTGATCAGCTGTGGGTACTTCAGTTTTAAGGGACAAATAATTGATGTCAAGATGGCAAAAGCAGAAGAAGAGTTTTGTTCTAAAGTGCACTGTGTAAATAAAAATATACCAAAAAAGAAAACTCAATTTGAGTAATAAATCAGTGGTAAAACCTAAGATAGTCCGGATGACATTGCACGGTCATGTTGGACTTTGAAAACAATCAGTAAGTCCTTGACCAAGGCTCGATGCCAAAACATGTCTAATTGTTTAAAAGAGTATTTTCATGTCATTTGAAAGCCTAAGACTATCCTAGTATGAAATTGAGGCTTACTGCATGCTAATAACATTCTGTCATCTTAACAATAAAATACTATGGGCCCTAGTTGTTATTTTCATGCCCAGCGCCCAAGTAGCAAATGTACCTCTCCATCTCAAAATTACTATCTTTATCAGGTCATTCTTCAATAAAGCTGTTTAGAACAAAAATCTCCAAATTATCCACTTTGAAGATAGTCATAAGTCTGAGCAGATTCGGCAGCAATATGAGCTGGAATTCAGATGCTGGTTGATGGAAACGAGTCAATGAAATCCTTGACTTGATGCCGTCAGCTGTTAGTACTGAGAGTGGGTCAACCCAGAGGCAGAGCACACAGTCTGTTCGACTGGAACTGATGAGCGAATGTTTTTGATGTGTAAAGGTGATCATCCAAATATGTTCAGCATTCAAGTTGTTTAACACCACATTGTTGCTAGGCAACTGATCACGAAAACTGATTTCTTCTTGTTCTCTGGTGAATGATTTTGTGCTTTCTGCATCTGTAAATTCACCCACAAATGTGAGTTTTAGTTACAATTTGTTTTCATTACAGTATTTGTTTTTTCACAAACCGAAAACCAATTAACCACAGAGGCAGAATGTCAAGCCAATTTGCTGCCTCTGTTTTGCTGCCTGTGTGAAACTGATTGATGTTCTTGGTTGCTACACACACACACATACACACGTCTGCCAGTGATTAATTTCACAACGACCATACACATTAATACATTCAGCGTTTGCTAATCTCATCTTTGGAGTAATTTCCTTTCTCTGACTCTGGGTTGGCTATAAAATGCTGATGCGAAGCAGAAAGAATGAGAACAAGATGTTCTCTCACAGAACATCTGATAAGAACCTGGACAAAGTCCAGTGATGTCTGAAACATAGTGAGGGAAAAACATGACTTTTAAATGCTGCTGGCAGGTAAAAATGAAATCTACCAAATTACATTTTTTTCATGCTCAACTGAGCTGAGGATTTTGTGTTTTGCTCTTTTTCACTTTGGTTGTGAATTTATGAGCCAGATTTTATTACAATAATTAAGATTGTCTTGCATGTTTGAAGACATCCTAATAATTGCAAGCACAGTAGAACGAGGACTGTTTCTAAATTATAGGAGATATTCTCTTCACGCTACATTTTGAGGTATTTTAATAAGTACACAGTTTGAACTGTTATTTGTCAACTGTTTTGTCCGGAATAATATAATTTAATAAGTGTGCGATGGGCTGTTTTTCTTCACATACACTCTTAGAAAACTGCAAACAGAATATTTCCAGTTGTTGGATAATGTTTGATTGGTGCACTTTGAGCTTTATAGACAGTTTCCCTGTGAACAGTAAAACCAAGTCAACACCTATACTCGACCAGCAACCATTTCAACACTGAATAGATATTAATAGAGTGGACTACCAAAAAGTTTAGTGAACCAGAGAAAAAAGAAATATATTAATCATATGTGGTGCATTTCCAGGTGGTTTCTGGGTTGTTATTGTGAGTTTGGGGGGTCGCCATGGCATGGCTCGGTAGGTACTAGGTGAATACTGGAAAAATGTAAGTATTTATTAAGGTGCTTCAAGGTGTTTACCGGAAGGTGTATTTTGTGTTGTGTTCGGTGAAAGAAGTACTT
Source organism: Sparus aurata (assembly GCF_900880675.1). Lineage (NCBI taxonomy): Eukaryota > Metazoa > Chordata > Actinopteri > Spariformes > Sparidae > Sparus > Sparus aurata. The sequence goes on along the minus strand of NC_044199.1, from coordinate 30,227,194 downwards.
AAAGTCTTAAATTCAAATGTAACTACACCCTCAAATTCTGTCTTAATGTGCCGGCTGAACACACTGCCTGTAGGAACACATGCTTGTCAAGCAAGGCTACAGTTGTGCATCATTTAGCCTATTTTTACCCTGACAGACGCACAATAGACCTGCAAACCACTTGTAGACAGTCATACCAACATCATACCAACATTTCATGGCAGTGTCTCCCCTCAGGTACCAGAGACTTAAATTTTAAGGCTTTTTAAACCCTCTTCAAGATTAAAAATGTAAACTGATTCTTTTCACAAGTCATCATTTTCCTATTCCAGTACTGCATGTAATCTTAAGGGTATAAAGTATATAACCCTGCCATGCAGAGGTGGGTTAAATAAAGAGATACGGTTATTAGAACAAGTCCTTTTTAAAGGGTGCATTATTAATATGTGCCTACATAGGCAAGTTCACTACTGACATACACTCTTTAATCTGGTTTCTATGGTGATGCTGGTTGAATTTCTATACTGTAACTTGTAGAGAGCATAGTGTATTTCTCTGTTGCAAGGGGTGTATTTGTGGTTCAACATGTTTCAGTTAAATTTAGATCAGGAGAAATAAACATTCTTATTTTTAATTGAGTTCTAATATTTAATTAATGCAGGAACAATCAGAAAAATCAAACTATCAGCCAAATAAAAACTTCAATAAGGCAGTCTTGTTTTTAACTGACAGCAGCATAGATAGATAGATAGATAGATAGATAGATAGATAGACAGATGTAAGAAGCTTTGTTAGTATTCTGGTGATTGTAGAAGCAGAGAGACAAGCAGGTTTGCAGTCAGACAAGCACAACAGATGACATGACAACAGATAAGCAAACAGGCCGACCAGGCAGACAGACGGAAACACTGAGACAAACAGACAGAAAAACACACATATTGACAAAGACGAACAAAAGAGGGAGAGAGACAAGACAGACAGAGAGACAGATTAAGAGACTGACAGTCGGACAGTGAGACAGACTGACAGACAAACACACAGACAGTTAACAAGCCAAAAAACCCAAATCTGTTTATGTAGAATAGATAACATATGAAGTTTGTTGTTGTTTTTCTGACAAAATGTCCTGTGAGACAAGTTGTTACACCAGTGCTCACTGCTGTGCAGAGGTGGGACCGAGTCATCAATTTCAAAGTCTCAGGTAAGTTTTAGGTCTAGAAGTTCCAAATCAAGCTGCAAGCTCTGAACTTCAGTTTCAAATTCCTGAACAAGTCTTAGTTCAAATTCTAACAACAAGAATATCAAGTGCTTTCTCATTAATTCTTTTTAAGCTAATTTCATGGGTAATACCCACTCTGGGCTCTGTTAAGCTGCCATTGTTAGCAGCAGGTGTTACAATTTAACTAGTAACCACAATATCTCTAAACTCCCTCAAGATATCGCATAAATTTGTTAGTTGTTGACAGAGGAGAAACTTAACAAACTTTGTGAAACAGCTCTGTTCTTGTAAATTTAGCATTCAATGCCAAACATGAAGTTGTTAGTGTCAGTTTGTTGCAGCATCTGCTTCTCTGTCTAAAGGGTATCTTATTTGGCAACATTTATGATTTAGCAGCTGTTTGAACACACAGATTCAATATTTTATTGATGGTAACATGTCCAATACAGTAATTAGAAACCAACGTCTTTGACACCTGTGGAGAAAGCCCCCAGACATCCAAGATTGCTGGATTTTGAAAGTTGTATAGTTAGGAGAAAGTGTATAAACCTTATGAAATGCTGTCTGTGATGAATTCTGAAATTATGTGGGCCTTCTTGTGAATTCTGCAAATGATATACATGGATTTCAACTATTGTGTAAAAATGGTAGATTGTTCCAGTGTGCCAAGGAAAGCAGTTTTTAAGTGACAGAATTTGAGCCGTCCACTTGTGATTGGATCACTAAGGACTGATTTATTCGGTATAACATCGGTATTAATCTAATAATGTCTGTACTTTCATCTCACACTATGAATATGGCAGATTTCCACATTTAGTCAGAAGTCAGCGTTCTGAAGGTCAAAGACCAACTATTGATTTTCAAATCCACACCTCTGCACTTCAGCGACTAATGTTTAGATCCCAGACAACCCAGTGTTTATCTAAATCTCCCTTTTAAACTTATTTTTTTAATCCATCTTTGATTAAAAACCATGAAAACGAAATTCATGACAGAATATTTATCTTTAAAAAGACACCCCAGTTTAATAATCTAACATGTGCATTGTGTTGATAATGTGGATCAACCGGTTTAAACTGTTTGGAACTATTCACTTTTCTGGTTGTGACTGGCCTGATTTAACACAAAAACAGACAAAACAGGACACCAACACGAACCCCACTTTCACTGTCCCCTGTACCTGAGGGGTGATCCTTTAGGTGTGGCCACTCCGTAGCCTTTAGAGTCCAGGTTGCCTCCGACTTTCATGGTATCGCATGGCTTCCTCTGCTCGATGTACTCATTCATGGAGGACTCCAGCAGGTAGGCGTACTTCCCCTTCGACTTCCTGACTCTGATCACGCCTTCGTTTGTGTTCTTGACGAACACTGTAGGGTCCGCACTCCGCATGTACGACCACATCTTCTCAAAAACTGCTATTTTTGATCGCTTAAATAGGAGTAGACAGTAAAGACTGTCTTTACAGGTTGTACTGATTTATGAAAGAAAGAATACAGCACATTTTTCATCTTTTGCAGAATAATGGCCGGTTCTGCCAGAATGCCATGTTCTGCCAAACATAATACAGGGAACTACAACAATGAACAATGTGTCCTCACCCTGAAGAACTCTTTGGTGGAGCCTCCATCCAGGGTACCGTAGGCGATCTCCGTCTGCTTGGCCAGGTCCTCAGCACTCTCTATGGGCGAAACCATCCTCTCCACAGTGAGGAAGGCTGCCAGGTTGGCTGTATAGGAGGAGATGATGATGAGGGTGAAAAACCACCAAACGCCTCCCACGATTCGACCTGAGAGAGACCTGGAGAGAACGAGGAGACAGAACACTGATAAATCACAAGCTCCATTTAGTTAATTACCCAGGAAAGTCCAAACACTGTGTTCAGACTTACAGTGTGACTTATGAAGCTGCTCAGTAAAAACAGTCTGATCCGTTGGGGTTAAGGCCTTGATCAACAAGATAATTAGCTGCTCAAAGCCAATTTTTCCAATTCAATAACTCCTAGTATGTCCAGTAGAAGACACATTACATCACAAGAGAGGCTTTTGCTGCAACATCTGCACACTGTAGAATCACTGGACAGAAAATACAAGTCTTCCTTTTTTTTTTTTTTTTGATTTCCTACAGTAGGTGTGACAACTGAGGCGTAACTGTTGACTGGGAATAAAGGAGGAGAGATGGTTCTGCCTGCAGGATCACACAAACACAAGCATCCATACCTCACATTAGCATCAAAGACATCGACACATTCACCACAAAAAAACATGACACAAAAACACAGACACTCTGATACTGTTCAGCCCTCCGGTCCTCACCAGTTTGTCTAAAGGTGACCCTGCGTGACACACATACACAAATAAAAAATGAGGCTTGTGTGTGTGACACAAGTCCTCACAATAACAGAAACTCCAATCCCTGCAGGGACCAGATTTGTAATGAACTGAAATAATGCATATCGTGTTTGTTTATTTTTTACAGTGTACACAACTAATAAATACTGTATAAATGTCCATAAACTCAAAGGTATAATATGCAGGAATCCTGGAATTTCTAAAAAGGATAGAGAAGTCGGCCATGGAGACTAACCTCGAAATTGTCTCCTCTTGAAAATGTGTGCCTGAGTCACATCAGATAGATTACATCAGAACTGATGGTTTAATGGTGTGTTCCCCACCGGTTACGAGAGTTTGACCGCACAGTCATATTGCATTATTCACGTTGCTCCTGTAGTGTTTATCTGCCGCAATCAGAAAGATTAGTTGACTGTACAGCACACAAGGAAGGTGTGCGTCATTCTGTTTAAATTCAGGTCAACTCTCACTGAACAGTGAAGAGTAAAATTAGTAAGTATGATAAAGTGGATTCTAAAAATTGGATGGATTTTATTTTAGGTGGAACTCGTCTTAAACGATTTAATGATTATTTTCATTACAGATTCATCTGCTGTTTATTTTCTCCATCGTTCAATTGATTGTTTGGTTTGTAAAAATTCGACCGAGAGCACAAAGGGACACCTTCACAATGTTTGTTCAGTCCAAACCTCAAAACCTCAACATTATTACAAATGCATTAAAATGCATAAAAGTAATTAAAAGCAAAAGAAGCAAATGATGACTGAGATTGAGACTGACTGGCTGTCAAACACACACACACACACACACACACACACACACACACAGTACCATGTTCAACATACAGTATATAATGTATAGGGAGAACTTTTCTAGAACATTGCTATAATGAGGAGGAAAATAATTACAGTAAAAGCAGACGGTACCACACACACTCATGCATACTGCGAGCAAAGACATATATACACTGACAAAATAACCAACACACGTACACATATATACACACCGAGAACAGTAAATCCAGAATAGAAAGGGCCTCAGGCCTTCACACTGCTGTTAACATACAACGAAGCCAGCAGCAACGCCACAATAGATTGGACGTGTTTCATGATAACGTCTCTGTGTGTGTGATGATACGGCTACATTAATAAGAGCTGTACATCGCTGATGGTATAGCAGTGTGTATATGTATGTCAGTCTGCCTTTGTGCTTCTATTTCTATGAGGACCGACACAGTGAGGACATTTTCTTTAGGGTTTGTAGAAGTACTCATTGTGCAGAATGGCCCATTTTATATGTTATACTGTAACTACTGACGGATTAATGGGTTCACAGAGCCTAAAGCAATGAATATCTATTAGCCTGGAATGTTTTTCGATGACTAGGAGAAAAACAATGGGGAAAAGATTACAGAAACAAGATCGTGGTTCTGCAAGTTTCTGTCAGAAACTAACAATCTGCTTTTGGTCGCCACAGTTTCCTCTTTCCAAGCAGATGCCAGTGAAATATGGCACATGCCATATAATCATTGTTTCCTGTTGGACTGTCCTAACTGGCTTCGCGCAATGTAGTTTGACGTGGCACAACATGGCGCACCACTCAGGTGTCCTACCTTGGGGAGATGTCGCAGCCCTGCTGCATGAAGGCCCCGAGTGAGAACCAGAGAGAGTTAAAGATGCCAAAGTCATTGGTGTATTCTGGAGTCTCTTTGTCTTTCTGCTGGTTCTGGTTCTGGTTCTGGTTCTGGGAGTACCCTGAGACCCAATACAGAAAACCAACAGATCAAAATCCATTTTCATGTTACAAGAATGAAAATAAAGACCATAAATAAAGAAGTTTCAAGCAATGATGACGATGATGATGATGATGATGATGATGATGATACCTGGAGAGAGCTCAGAGGATGACGTCGGCAGAGCTCGTCGAGAGGCAGAGGAGGGCAGAGTTTCATCTTCATCATCAGAGTCATCACCCTGCCATTCATAAGGACTGAATCGACTCACCTGAGACACACAGAGACACACGGAGCTAAAGTATCATCAGCCTACCTGGTGTGATATCTAACAATGTGTACTATTTTATAGGCTTATTAATTAGCAACAAACACCAGATGTGAACTGTTCCAGTAAAGGAAGAATGCCTTTTGTAAATGTAAATATTTAATCACCAAAGTATATAATGGTAATTTAAAACTTGATGTCTGGATAGAAAATTAAAAAAAAATAAAAAATTGTATTATTTTGTTAATGACCTCTTGCAGCCCACCTGTAGTACCAGCCACATTGATAGGAATCACTGCTTTTGGGTGAAACACTGTGAGCTGCTCAGATTTACAGCTGTTATGACTCAAAAATGAGAATTTCCTACATCTTACACTCATCTATGCTAAAAAAAATCTCGACAGGCCAAAAATTCTCTTCTGCCAATGAATGCATCCACCTATTAAGTTTATCTTGAAAAATTGTACATGTTTTTCCTTTATATGTATATATGTCCTCTATCATAATTCAATGAAAAAAATGTTCAATGACAATAACGAATCCTTTCCCAATATCTTTAACGTTTCTTTCACTTTTAAGGGTTTTTCCGTGTGACACTCTTCTTTGCAAAATAACTTTCCGACACTAAATGTTACACATTCATTAGTTTCCATGGGGAGCTTTAGTGGAGCTCTTTCTATACTTTTTTTTAAGATGCAGATACATCAGGTGTGCTGAATATTACAATAGTCATCAGAATCAAGATAACGAGAATGTGTGTTGATTACCAGGTTTAAATGCAAAGATCTGCTGGATCTGGTGTCATCACCCAGATACAGATGACGTATTCACACCAAGTTTGAATGGGGCGATAGTTCAGTCTCAGCTTTTAAAATGAAGGTACTGTCTAACTACAAACACACAAATTAAGACAAGCATCCATTGACAAACTCACCAGGAAGAGCACCACGCTAACTCCGATGTAGGCGAAGACAATGCACATCCAGATCTCGTAGGCCAGCGGGTCGAGGAAAGAGAAGACACCCGGTTTGGACTTGGTTGGTTTCTTGATCATGATGGAGATTCCCAGAGACATGAAGGGTTTTGTGAAGTCGATCACCTGCTCTCGCACCAGAGTGATGGTCAGCGGGGCGACCGCCACATCTGCCTTCTGCGGAGAGACAGAGAGGTGTGTGGGAGACGTTCAGAAACAACACTGGACGTTTTTGTCGTTCTTTTACAGCCTGTTTTTTTTTTTGCCTCAAACTTCCCTGACTGACATTTCATCCTCCTTCAGACCAAATCAAGCGAGGAGGCCTGAGAACTACTGCTGTACCAACATCTGCATTCAGCTCAGGTTTCACTTCACACCACAGATATATCTCATCCCAGATGTTTGTATCCACTTGCACAATTTTCTGAAGCATTTACGGTGCCTCTTAAACGTGTTTTACACTTGAAGAATCCTCTGACACCCCCACATTCTTTTCAGTTAAATAAAAAATATATATAAAAATGTAATAAGAGTTAGTAACACTCACATTTGTGATGGAGCAAAGTATTATTAGGCTGTCCAAAACAAACACTGTCCTTCTGCACCCTGCTGTTCAGTTCTTTACCAAGTTGCCAAACTGTGGTTTGTTCCAGTCAATCTTCTCCGTGAACAACTTGTAAATTAACATTTGTTCGATCAGAATTGGTGTGAAAATCTACTTGAGCGATATCAAGTAGCCCAGTCAATGCAAAAAAACCAAAAAACTTTTGCGTGTTGTTTGTGTTCTGGATTTGATTTATTCACAACAGAGCTCCTTAATATCATATTCTAAGGCTCTAGTTTAGCCAAAGAGCTGATTTTCCTCCTCTGATTGTTTTATTTCGAAAGATTTTACAATCTTGGAAAGATTAATCTCGTAATTCGAACAAAAAGGCAAAGAATAAATGAAAGCCAGAAAGACTTTGAACTTGATGTTTTCATCCGTGTCCGAAAAATGACCAAACAGATTTCCCCAGATTTCTTTTTTATTAATTTCACACTGAATAATGAATGGATCGTGATGAAAAGAAATCAGTCAATTAAGCTGGCTGGTATCTATGAGTACAATCTGATTTGGATAAAGGGGACTGTTGGGCCTAGTGAGTGCCATTGTAGTTACATTTAAGACTTTATTTAGACTCAAATCCTTCCTGCAGCATTAAAATACTTATCAGGTAGTAGTCACACTCACCCCATACACCAGTTCTCCCACCATGCCATTCCACAACTTCGTCTCACTGTCTCTGGCGCCATACTTTCCGTCACCCACCAGCTCGAGCCGGTAGACGAAGCCGACGTGTTTGGCGATCTCTGCGGCCAGTTCAGCACAGTAACCTTCGTACCTTTCATTTCCTTCAAACTGCTCGTGGTTCTTCCTCAGCATCATGTAGGGAGCTTCCTGTATAGAGGCAGGAAGATGATTTGAGAGGACAGCACTGTTATTTAATAATTAAATAATTTCCCAGTCTGGGATCATTAAAGTAATTCTATCTATCTATCTATCTATCTATCTATCTATCTATCTATCTATCTATCTATGTATCTATTTAGTTTCTATGTAATCACTGGAGAATAAAACCAGAGGAAGGAGAAGGTAAGCTGTGAACAGCACCATTCCACCCAGGCTCACCAGTATGGTGGTGACTACGTATGTCCTGTTCTGCAGACCGTGGAACTCCTCCACCACCGGCTTGTAGACGGCAGTGTTCACGTAGCCTCTCCTCTCGTTCCAGTATCCGATCTGAACAGAGAGCAGCAGTGTCACACTAACCGTCCTCAGCCTCTGTTCACTGTCTCAATTGTAATCTGACAGGAGTGTTGCTGGATTATTTGGCATTTTTCTTTTGACAATTTTCCACCGTTTCCTTTTGAATTTTGTTTTGTTTTTTCACAATTGACAAAAACAACAGAAACCAGGTACCACTTAGACAGATTTCAGTGCGACTTGGTCCCTACGGGGAAGGAGGGGAATCATTTTGAACATGACGTGCCTTTTTTTATTATGCCATAACAATAGTTAATAAAATATAAATACATTTAAAAAAAGAACAGGCATATCAATTTGTGCTGGAAGGTGGGAGAAGAACGTCCAGGTGACAGCAAGAATTCAAAATAAAAGATTGCAAAGTGTACCTGGTGAGTATTTATGACATATTGAAAGTGCATTTAAAGAAAATAACAAACAGTAAATGCAAAAGCTAACCTCCTGAACCTGTTCTGGGGGGGTTTGGTAGAATGTGACTTTCAGGACTAGCCAACACACAAACTGACAAACAGTCAAACACTCACACTGCTCTCCAATTGTGGTAGTAGGATTGCTGAGAGATATGGAAAGTGACAAGAGACTTTTTTGGCTGGTCTTTTCTAGCTGGAGGTCTACCAGGTCTGTCCAACACAACTCACCAGGCTCACAAAACTCAGATGAAACTGTCAAATAGACAGTAGGACTGATCAAATATGAAACATTCCTCTGTTACTGCATTGTCAATTTGTGCACTGTCTACACATTTTAGTGTAGACAGTGACACTGTCATTTGAGGAAGTTTGTGACGAGGTCACTCCTTTCTACTGCTGGAAAACAAAGAACAACACTTTTAAAGCCTGTGTGTGTGTCATCTCCTAAACTACAAAGGGAGCACAATTGTGTACCTTACTGCAAAGATAATTCACTGTAACCTTGTGTTGTCTGATGGAGATTGAAGGAAAGCTGAGCTGCAGGTTTTTATACCAAACAAGCGCTGCAGCAGCTGATTTCACTGATGATCACACCTTTAATCAGAGAGGAGGGAGCTAATTACTGAAACGAGCTGATGTGGTGAAAACCTGCCGACTCTCCGCTGAGTGTGACTCGTCACCAAACTTCGGTCAGAATCTAACTCGTTTAACAAAGACAACCAACAGCAGCAGCACCTTCCTGGGTCCGACGTGGGTGAGCTCCATCACATTCAGGGTGTAGTTGGTGCGATGTCCTCGCTCGTCAAACTGAACCCAACCTGTCAGCCCCTCCAGACGCACCTGCACACACACAAACGTGTTAACACCAGTTGGTATTGATGTGTGTTATGCTGTATATTTGGGCGTATTTGTACCTGTTGCAGTGCTCTCTGTATGTCGATGCCCTGTCCCCAGGGGGCGGGAGGGTTTGCAAGACACTCCCCTGCATTGCCACGACGAGATATGTCTATCCGTTGCCGCCGGAGGTTCTGAAAAGCCGTCGCCATGACGCTGACGCCATCGTAGGTCAGAGCTCCTGTGTACTGAGGAGGAGTGTGCATTCATTGTTATTGTGTCACTGTTAGTAGTGAAGCCAAAGTACCTTATAAAGCAGAATACGACTGTTTACCGTTCACTTTATGAAGTTACTGCTAATGCTAACACAACATTTCCTGCTAATGCTGCTTCACTTCAACTAAACACAGGAAGGCTTTTATTGTGAAACAATGCCAGATAGATGACGACCTGAGTTTGTTTGGCTGCACTGAAACCAGACACACCAACTGCTCTTTAAAAGGTCTGGAAGATGTTAAATGACTCAGAGAGTGAGCTTCTGTGTCTCAGATTTTGTTTTTCAGATTTCTTTAACGGTTTGAACTTGAATGTCCGGGACGTCATGTCAACTCTTGATGACAGAAGAGTCATAACAGACCATTTTGTGTTTTCTCCAACAGCCTGGTGTGGGTGGATGGATCATCATCCATGATTAAAATCCAACTGACATTAAAAATGTTTTTGGTTTATTTTTTTCCCCCTCCACATATCTGCTCCAACAATCATATCCTGAGCTTTGCTCTGAGTAACATTTTAAACAAAAATGAGGACATTTTTATTTCATATTTTCTAGTATCATGATGGCGCCTCTATTTTTGTATTTATCAGTTTAAAAAGACACTAGTATTCGTCTAGATGGCTTCCATACACCCTATCAATAACATACAACAACATACAAGGGGGTAGGGCTGGGCGATTAATTGAATTTCAATTTCGATTTCGATTTTGGCTTCAATCGATCATGAAAACAAGATAATCGTAATAAAACGATCATTCTGTCGCAAGCCGTGTCTTGTGTGGTAAATGCGGCGAACCCTTCCATCTCCACCTGTGCACTCCGCCCCGCCCCCGCCTGAAAATGTTCGCTGTCAGCCACGCCGGTGCGTGTTGCCGGTGCGTGTTGCCAGTGCGTGTTGCCGGTGTGTGTTTTGAAAAAACATGTAGAAGAAGACGGTAGAAAATGGCAGAAATGCAGCCTTTGGTCGGGAAGAAAGGTAAAGCGAATTCTGTGGTGTTGAAACACTTCAGTTTCGAGGAGTCTGAATCGGAACAAACGAAGATATTGTGCAAGATATGTCGCGCGACCGTGTCTGCACTTCAAGGGAACACAACCAATTTATTTAACCATTTAAACTCCACACACAGTTATACATGACCAAGTAGTGAAGGAACAAAAAAACTCAAAAATGAAAAGCTCCTCGACTCCTGCCACGGCCACACAGTCCTCAGTTAAGGACACACGTTACAGTGCCACCGCATATCCACCCAGCTCCCACATGCATAAAGAAATTACGGATGCTGTCACATACATGATTGCCAAAGACATGTGCCCTATCAACACCGTCAGCGACCCGGGGTTCAATAAACTGATTAACACACTTGACAAGCGGTATGTGTTATCATCACGTCACCATTTCAGCAGAATTGCGCTGCCTGCCCTTTATGACGAATGTCGCAGAAAAGTTTACAAGAGAAGTGTCAACAGCGTTATATTTAGCCACCACAGTGGACCTATGGTCGAGCCACACCGCGATAGTGTTTATTTTTTATTTTTACATATTATTCAATTCATTTCATTGATATATTTTTCTGTTATTTATTTGCATTTTTCTTGTTTTTCAGGTCAAACTCATCGTGTTAAAAGAAATACCAGAGTTCAAAGTTCAATAAGTGCTTGTTCTCAAATCAATGAATAATCGTTTTTCATAATCGTGATTACAATATCAATCAAAAAAATCGTGATTATGATTTTTGCCAAAATCGAGCAGCCCTACAAGGAGGTTGCCTTGGTATTTTAATACAAAACAAGAAACAGAGTAAGAGAAAAGAGAAAGAAAAAAACAAGAACTTTAGAGGTCAAGAATTGGGAGTATGAAATGGAAAAATAAACAATACAATATATGCAAAATATCTAAAAAAAATTGTAAATCATTTTGTTTTTTAAGCTGCATAGTGTTTTCAATGAAGAGAAGGAATTTGCAGATTTTGTGGTGATGTAGCTTAGAGGCTCTTCACACTTGGTATCAACATCCATCCTGAGTGATGCCCTCACGAGGGGACAGTTCTAAGTACAGGTGTGAACACCTTCTATGTGGTTCACTGTAATGTAAGTGACATGTTTGGGCTTTGTTAACCTCCCAACGTTTGCAGCAGATGTCTGTGAACACACCGTCTGCTTCAACTGATTGAACTAGTAATCACAATATTACAAGACTACCTTAAAATCGCATCATTTTGAGAGTTGTTGCACAAGGTGCCTTCTTGTAAATCTTGTGAAAAGGGTTATTGTGGTGCAGCATGACTGTACCAGCCTGTCTGCTTCTGTGTCTAAGGTGTGTCTTACCTACCAACTTTTAGCAGCTGTTTAAACTTACTGTTTGAACTGATCTCTTTTTTATGTAAAAACATCATGCTTATTTGTTAAAGAGTTGTATGTGTTTATTTAAATATTGGGCCAGAAAGTGAGATCTGATTACAAGTGGTCACTCGAGACGAAAGTTAATACCAGGTGTGTACTTTAATTTATGTGCATCTCTGAATGCAGGACTTCATTTGTATTGGAGCATTTTCCCAGCCTGGTATCAGTACTTTTATTACTGTCTGTGTTTACCTTGAGTTTCCTGCGAGCAAGTTTGAGGTCTTTGCTGTCGAAGTCCAGCCAGTCCTGGTTGATCTTCTCCACAGCTGGATCGGACCGGTTCATCAGCTGGAAGCCTGTCACGTTCGGCCCGAGCTTCTGGAACTCGGTCATGTTCAGGTCCATGAAGCCCTGACGCACAAACACATTTTTTCATTGAGTGAACTCCTCCAACAAACAATGATGGTCCATGTTCCTTCCAGGAAATAGACAGACTCACCAGATTGGCCAGGATGTAATGGTAGTTCTTCAAGTTTCTCCTCTGAGCAGCAATCTGAGCGAGAGAAAAGTCAGAGTAAATGATATGCTAATTACATTTTTCTGATGTTTCTAATGATGATAAAAAGCATCCATTACGCATTCATCACGCTCATCTGCATGTGTGTGTGTCTGTGTGTGTGTGTGTGTGTGTGTGTGTGTGTGTGTATGTACATGTGTGTGTGTGTGTCCTCTCAAACAGCTGCTAATTGGCAGACTCAAATTCGGCTTTGAGGAATTAATTGCCCATCTTCACTATCAGGAAGAGATGGAGAGAAAGAGAGAGGGAGCCTCCTCAGATTGATGTCAGACGACAGGAAGAAAGGAAAAAGAGGGGAGGAGAAAGAAGAGGAAGGGAGAAAAGAAGGAGAAAAGAGAGGTTACGCAGAGGAGGAGGAGGAGGAGCTGAAGGAGGGGGAGGAAGAAGAAGAGGAGGAGGAGGAGGAGGAGGAAGCAGGTGTCGGCTCCCTCTCTGGTCCAGCTCCTAATGAGCATCAGTCGATGGACGTTTACTAACACAGCTGGTCTGCAGCTCTGAACGCTACCCGCTGCAGGAGGATAGAGGGAGGAAGAAGCTGTTTAAACAGTACTCCTCCTCAATCCCTCCATCCTCTTCACTGCCTTCTCCTTCTCTCACCTCCTATCCTCTGTATCACTTCCTTCTTGTTTGATTTTTAAAGGTGTGAGCTAAATGCTATGTTAACAAGGGCCAAAACTAACGATAATTTTCATTGTCGACTAATCTGTTGAATATTTTCTTGATTCATCAATTGTTTGGTCTACAAAATGTAAGAAAATGGTGAAAAATGTCAATCAGTGTTTTGTCCACAACCCAAACATATTCAGTTTACCGTCACAACGGAGGACAGAAAACAGGAAATGTTCACATTTAAGAAGCTGGAATCAGAGAGTTTAGATTTGTTTTCTTTTACAAAATATTCAGTTTGATTAATCGATTATCAGAAAGCAGAAGCTTGGTTTGTAGCGCTAGTTGGCTAATGTTAGCTTATGTAGGTGAATGAACATGGGAGATGTTTTCAGGTGTGTTAGTTTTAGGTTTAGACCGGTTTGATATTCAGCATTTTCCGATTATCATTACTGGTGATTTTTCTGTCAGATTGACAATAAAATACGTATTGAAAAATGTGCTACTTGGCTCTGATGCAGCATTCTCTCACTCAATGTCCCGCCCGCAACAATAGCCTATCTGATTTGTAACATGTCACAATTAATAACCTTAAAACAAAAAAACTCTCTGAATCTACAAAGTAATTACCGTATTGACCCGAATATAGGACAAGGTTTTTTTCAAAGAAAATTATGTGGAAAAAGTGGGGTCGTCTTATAATCGGGGTCTAACCGTTGACACATGCTGATAGTTGTCTGGGTCGCTACATGACCGCAACAGCAGAGGGCGCCAGCTTATTGTAGAGACGTCACTGACACTGTGGCTGCGGTTATCTGTCAATCACAGCGGAGAAGAAGTGACAGGAGATGAAAAATGGAGAGACGCGGTGATTTTACAGAGCAAAGTGGATCAAGTGTGGCAAGTTAACAGACATCTGAGGCGGAGCTATGATGCTGATTTTAAGATAATGGTGATCAATGCAGCGGAGGCGCCAAACAACTGTCAGCCAGCCAAGAAATATGGAGTTATGGAGTGTAACGTCTGAAGATGGCGGGTCCAAAAAGACCGTCTGAAAACGCTAACAGTAAGAGAAAAGCTTATTGTGGTCCTCTAAGCGGCCGCTTAAGAGATTGACAGGAGGGTATGTGAGTTTGTTATTGAGAAACGAATTTTGGTTATCAGAGTCTTTTTCTGAAGCTTAGTCTTGAAAAGAGGGGTCGTCTTATAATCAGGGTCGTCCTATATTCGGGTCAATACGGTAGTAACTTAATGTATCAAAGAAATGTAGTGGAGGGGAAGTATAAAGTAGCACAATTTCGTATCTGAGAATTGTGCTTGGAACAAGTTTCAAGTTGCTGTAAATGAACATCAGTCCAAAATATCTGTTGTCAGTCTCCTTAAATTCTAATATTTGGTCACAGTATTGGCCCATGAAATGCCGGATCAGTCAACTCCAGGTAAGTATGAACATAGATTTCTGCAACAGTCCTGAAACGCTTAACTGGATGGAGACATTCTTGAGACCCAGTTGACAATAATACCCGTGGAAGTGTGGACAGGGCCTTGGATGATAAATAATCCTCCTGCTAAATGTCAGCATGTTAGCATGCTGATGTTATTATTTAGCTCACTGTAGACTTTTTACTAATTGTGGTTTCATAACACTATCAATCAAAATGTTACTGATCTCAAAATATGGCCGATTACAATATACAAATTGCAAGAGATTACATTTGATCAAATGTGTGACAATGATGTACTGTGGTGCTACAGAGATGTTCTGACCAAGATATATTTTTTTTCCAGATGTAAGAAGGCATGTTTGTTTGGTAGAGACCAACAAATGTGATGTCATCATGATTCGTCTTTCATCATTCCCACTCACTGTGAATCATGTTGCAGTCGCACATGCACATTTTCAGAGACTTCATAAATTTTGTCCAAAGCTTTTTCGTGACAATTTCACTGAACTTAATTTTCCTTAATTTTAACTGCCCTACTGAACAACCTGTCAGCTCGGATCATCATTATCACCCTGCAGATCCAAAGCTCCACCTGATACACTCACACTCACATTCAACTCAAATAAATGAACCAAAGTGAAGTCAAACTACGGTCGAGCACAAACACCACCTGATATTTTCGCCCAGGCCGCACGAAACTAAACTAAACATGAAATAAAGTCAGCTGAAGCCAACAGCTCCATTTCACAGATCCAAAACAGCACCTGATACTTCAGCTTCTGTAAGCCAGCTGGAGTTCAGCAGGAAGACGAGTTCCCCAAATGATGGCTGTTTTCTGGCCAGAGTTTACATATCCTTTCTTCCTCTGCTCTCTACTGCTGCCCTCTC
This sequence comes from Sparus aurata, assembly GCF_900880675.1. Lineage (NCBI taxonomy): Eukaryota > Metazoa > Chordata > Actinopteri > Spariformes > Sparidae > Sparus > Sparus aurata. The sequence goes on along the minus strand of NC_044199.1, from coordinate 30,211,494 downwards.
TCCCTCTGCTTCTTACAAACTTATCCAGAATATTCCAAAACATCCTTTTCCTTCCTCTCCTGCCAGTCAATTAGCAATGAAGCTGAAATCAAAGAATTTAAATCAACACACGGTGAAGCAGCTGCGACTGAAGAGCAGAAACATTCAGCAGAATATCCTGCAGCTCTAAGGGATTGAGAGCAGAGTGTAATCAACAAAAACACAACAACACAAAATAACTAAAAGTTTGTCTGTTTCTGTCTGTTGGTCCATGATAGAAATGAGATGTGGATGTAGGAGACTGTGTTGCTGTGAGTGTGAACACCTGGTATGATTTTCAACAACCAGCGCTGGAGTCAACAAAACAAGCCCAACCAAGAAATCCTCAGAAAACAATCAAGAATATTACAAAGTTTTTCAATAACTCATGAGCTATAGTGCACTATGATGACAATGATTGTCATGATCCTTACAAAAATGTCTTGTCACACTTGAAAGTCCCAATTTCAAATGTGAAATGCAATTTTAACATTTAAAGTCAAAAGTAAATAATGTCACATGTGAACTTGACATTTCAAATGCAGTGTTTCCCACACATTATGATGTGGTTTTTAGTCTGCCGGTAAAACCAACAAAGAAGAGGGCGAGGACAATTCAACGCAGTTGGCTGGACTTTAATTTCCTCTGCAAAGAAGACAACTGGCCTCATCATCGAGATCAAGCCCCCACAAAGAGTGCCAGGCCTTGAATCCAGTTTTTGTCGTAGCCAATACGTGCGTATTGTGAAAGACGTGTCTGTAAAACGATAACAAAAGCCTCACAACCCCTGCGAAATGACTCATTTTATTGTCAGAATTTGGTCAATCCGGGTCCAATAAAATTTGGAGAGTGGGCATTTTATCCCCATCCAAGTTAGCCCAATCTCCAACCGGGAGTTAGCTGACTCGGTCGGTGAAGTCTCGAGTGTGCATGCTCTATGACACTCCAGCTGGACAGCCAATGCCACAATCAAAGTCTGATTCTGTGGGAAACACTGAAGTGATTGGCCTTTTTCACCCATGAATACAAATCTGGAGAGTTTTTTTCACAAATTTAAATCCATTCATATAGTATTGACTTGTAATGCTATCACAACAGTGGCATATGAAGATGCAGCGGCCGGTACCTTCTCGATATTTAATGCTACATATTTATTTTTTACCGTCATCATCAAGAAAAGTTGATGAACAGTGATGTTGTCATCACTATCTTGGTGCTGTTGTATACAATTATCCTCACACAGATTGAGAAGACGCACTACATGTATCTGTAATTGAATAACTGAAATTACATTTAACATTTGAAAATACAATTAGGGATAAAACTTATCTTCTTTTTTCTAGGAGCTCTATGAGAAAATACTAGGCTTGTTTGCTCCGAAGCAAGAAAAAACAAAAACAACTGCTTACAACCCTCATACTATGAGAGATGGTATATTTTGCCATAATAATACTGCAAGAAAGAGGATGTCCACTGTGATGTTTTCGGATCAGACTCATATGATTTATTGACATGTGGATCAGTGAGTGTTTTACCAGGTTGAGGATTGAGTTGAGCCGTTCCAGCTCACAGTCGATGATGATCTGAAAGTCCTTCTTATAATCCAGATCTGTCAGCAGCTTGATGAAGGCGGCTTCTGTCAGAGTGTCCAAGTTAACCGAGGTGACCTGCCAACTGTGCTCCGCCGCCGTGTCCAAGATCCTCTGCAGCACCGACAGACCTGGGAAAGAAATAAGATGTGAATCAGTGTTCACATCAAACTATTCTCATGTGAATATAATCATCAGGACATGACGAGATTATATAATTGACGTCAAGACATTTGATGATTTAGATCATTTTCAGTTCTTTAAAATTAATACTTTTGTCTCCTATTTCAGTGATTTTATTCAGTCCACGAAAATTTACGTTTTCACCTGAAGTGTCTGAGAAAAGCTCAAGCTCTAATTCTAACTGCCAATAAAACTGCAATTGTGTCACATCTATTTCTGTTCAACAAACAACATGTACATCAGATATATTTGTATTTTCTATTTCATCTTGCTTCAGTCTGCCCGGTTACTTCTCAAAGCGCCTCTCCTCTCCCCGTTCTGCCTTGTTAGCAGGCAAACACACAACCAACACTGAGACATTTTTCATGTGTGAGACTGAGGAGTGGGTTTTGAAGAGGCTGTGGCTTCTCAAACTGAATGTCAAGCTGTTTTTTGTTTTTTTTTTCCAGTGGAATCAAACCCTTGTGATGTTTGCTGTCTGCCTCAGGCTGGACTTGGCCTGGGTTTAACTTCAAAAAGCTGCTACACACTGAGTTGACGCAGACTCGTGATGGTTTTATTTTTGTTTAAGCGGCCTGAGTTAATAAGAAAAAATAAGTACTGGTGATGATATTGAAATATCTCAAATGAGATTTATCTGTGAAGCTTTTCAGGGCAACATTTGAGTCTTTTATCTTTTGCATTTACTCCCCTCCTGAGCTGTAATCCATTATTTAAGCAGAAAAAAAACCCAAGCTCACACAGTCAAACTGTCAGCAGTAACAAAATACACCAACTTGGCTTCATGATAAAAACCTGGAAGACCTGATGCAGGGAAAAATAAGACTCTGCAGCGATGCTAGCAGCTCTGTGAGGCTGTGAGCTAACTGCTGACACCGGCACAGGGAATTTTACAGCAATACATCGGACAGCTGTGTAGATTTTCAAATAAAACCAAAAATTTCAGTCAGTCAGGAGTACTTGCACAAGATGTCATGGCAATCCATAAAAAAATGATAAGATATTTCTCAATCTTATGTCTCAATCAAACTTGTGGAACAAACTGTACAATTGGCCAACATTGACGTCTATCCACCTTATTCCTGACTTCGTGGGTTTACCCATGGTTCATAGCGGTATTCGGTTATGCTCTTCCGGTTGAACTGGCTGACCTCGGTGTTTACGTTAACGTAGCTGTCATGCTTGCTCTAAAAACCGGCTTTTAACACAAAGAAAGCGACAGAATGGATAAAAATCGGCGGTGGATACACAGTACAGATGTTTTAATAAGTCGTGAGGACAGTTCTCACAGTGCCTCACCCGTCAGTTCTCACGGAGTAGGCAGATGACATGAAGCATTAGCACGGCATTAGCCCGACGTTAGCGATGTAGCTAACGTCGGGCTAATGCTTATCTTATATTTTCTGAAGATGTTGACGGCGGAGAATTACGCAGTTACAAAAGCACAGAAGCATACAACTACCTGCACAGTAACAAAATAGGGAAAGTACTGTTGAAGAAACACAGCGAGTTTATATTTCTGAAGGCAGCAGTAGCGCCCAGCCAGAGTGTCAATCAAGCTAAACATACAGCGTGGACAATGCTGAAGGAAAGTGAAGCCGTGGAGACAGGCGGCTGCTCGGACGTTGCCGGGTTAGGAAAGTCATGCAGCAGCTATTCTGTGGAAGATATTCATAAACCCAAATATTTATTTTAATGTCAAAGACGCGAGCCGCGCTAGTCTCCGTTCCTCCTTCCTCAGCATGGCGTGTAGGGCGCAGGGCAGGACAAGTTTGTCTCAGTGGTTGATGTACTATACGAAACGTTTCTGAAAAAAACTTCAATTTTCATGAAGTGTTGTGGCAACCAACAACGGCACATGTTGTACCTGAGCTCATTTTTAAAACAATTTAGCACTTATGACCTAACGCTAGTTGTTTAGGGCTAGCTTAGCAACAGCGGCCATCATGCAGTTGCAAGGCAACCGGAAACAGAAAACCGCAGGCGGAAGTAGTTATCTGTCATGGCAGCCCCCATAGGCTCCCGAGGAAACAGGTGGATAGATGCATTTTTATTTAAAAAAGCAGCTCTGCAAAGTTTTTTATCCTCTTTTAGTTTTGGCTTAGCAGCACATTTTCTGTCTGGTTGAGTCTCAGTGTTTCCAGCAGCTGTTTTCCTCAAAAACCCTCTGATAAACCCTCCTTAGACTACATGCTCAGCACCAAACAGCAGACAGAAAAAGTCCCTTTTTTGACCAAATACATCAAAGAAAGAAGAAAGGGAATTTGGATTTAATTTACCAAAAAAGCTGTTTAAATTATGCAAACACACAATCAGAACAATGTAGAATTGTTTGAAAAGGCATCTATCTGAGGCACATTAAAGAGATATTCTAGGTCTTATTATGTGGGGTTTGTATGCGTTACAGTCTTTTTCTTTGACACTACATTCCACTTGTGCGTAGGAATATGGACGTTGTGCGGTTGAGGGAATGCAGTGCCAAAGGAAAAAGCTGTTTGACAGCAACTTAAAGCACCGAAAATGTTCAGAACATCACGTACACTTAAATGGATATCATTTTTAGGTGGGACTTATCTTCGGTGGTTCAAATGTACATGTATCAAAAGTACAAGTACAAGTAAATGATACACAAATTTACATATATGTTTATACTGTATACTACGAGTAAACTGATTATGAGATCAGATATTCCGAATTTGCGGGTTATAAGAAGCAGCGTTTTTAATCTGATCGCTGAAAAAATGTATCGATTAAAAAAGGTGCTACTTCGGGTCTGTTGCAGCAAGGGGCCTTTATAATCTTATAAGTTAGTAGTATTTTAGGTTTTTTGTGAGGTTTTTATTTAAATTTTTCCAATTACACTAACAAACCTCAGATGGGATATTTTTGACATATACAGCTAATTTAATTCCAGCAACAGCCATAAAATCAGATTCTTTTATTGATGTCATTATATTTATGTATTTTATTTATCATAACTGTGGTTAAAATGTGGTTAGGATTAAGCAATTAAAACAATCTGTTTAGTTCAAGGAAAGATTTTGGAAACTCTTATTAAGAAAGCAAATCTTAATTTCAGATATGAACTTCAGTCTCTTATAACAAACGTCAAACTCTTTTACACCCATCTACCACCTCTGGCATTGGGTGTAAACTGTGAGCTAACTTGTGAATGTAATTTTAAAAGGAAGATGGTCTGGATTATCATCTGTCTGTCCCCTAGTGGTAAAAAAACTAAACCCATTAATGCATCAGTCAATGTTTTCCACTGCATTTCTACATCCTAACAGGCAGTTTTTGCTCTGTGGTTTGAAACCCTATGAGTCAACACACAGAGTAATCACATCAGCATTTTACATTATACATACACCCACCCATCCACAGACACACACATGCACATATATATGCACACACACACACCGCGTTCAAAAGACAAGTCAGCAAAATTCAGATAGACTTCAAAGAGTAGAGAGAGATGAACAGAGACACAGTGAAAAGGGAACTTCAAAGATACTGTCTGGCGCACACACACCGCGACACCTCCTCCAGGGTTATTACCTCAGTGTGTCTCAAAGTCAGTGTGTGCGTGAGTGTGTTTGTGTGTCCTTCCCTTGTTCAGACTCAGAGAACCCAATTATACGACACACTAACTGCAACTGTACTGTTTACGCTGCAACAAAAAGACAAAATATAGCGCATATTAAAATTCCAGCAGGCAGATGGAAATCACAGTATTTGTGACTGCATGGTTGATGAATGCTGTCGTCAGAGAATGACGAGAGAAAAATGTTGTGTTGTTAGAAAGCTAGAGCAGCAGTATGAGTCCATGAAGACGTTGTTTTTTTCTGCCAAAATGGTGCACCGTGAATAATAGTGCACGCATGCTTTTGTCACATTAAAAAGAAAAGCGTCCTTTATTAGAGATTGGGGTTAGTCCTAATCCGATCCAATCAACTCAGTCGCCAGGATATAAAATCAGCAGTAACGTTTCCTGCAAACCACAGATATGTCCAAGTTAACATCAGAGCCAACCATAGACACGGTTAGCAGTGCGAGTTCAGCTCAGAGTCTTTGAGTAAAAAAGAGTCACTACAACAAAAATGCAAATTCCGATTGTCACGTGATTTCCGGAGACATAAGATAGTTCCAGGAAGTTCTTAGCCGACAATTTAAATACATGAACACAGAGAGACAGAAGTATGATATTTGGCAGTTCTTAGTTAATACATGATTTATTCATTCATTGATTTACAATAATGGTAGTGCTGCTGGTATTTGCAGCTAACTTCTAGGAACTACTGAGAGGCTCTACAATCCACTATTGCTTTGAAAAAAAATGGTTTACTGGAGTAAAAGGAGCAATCAGAGCAGACTGGGCTTCATAGGACAGGGGGCTTAAAGAGGCAGGAACTAAACTGTGTGTTTGGCACGATAAAACATTTAGAAGACAACTTAGTATACGTCCAAAACAATACTTGTCCTTTAAAGCATCTTTACATTATAATTTCATAAATCACATATGGCTGAAATGTTGTGCTGCCTACACACTTCTTGCCACGTAGTGATTAATCACTCTGCTGATGTAGAAAAAAAGGACAGCGAGGATACTTTGCTCGTAATTGCTGCGATGTGACAAGAGATTATGTGATGACCTCTGACAGGTAACTGCTCATTAGCATCCACACAGTGACAGTGTTTACAGCTGCTGAGAAGGCTGAGCTCTCCACACACACACACACACACACACACACACACACACACATACACACACACACACACATGCATGATGAGCAAAACAAGTCAAGTGTGTGTTAATGATAATGTATAACCTTCAATTAGAGATACAGCAGAGCAACGCACCCACACTGACAGCAAGAGAAACAATGAGAGATTAAAGATACAAATACAGGAGGTGTAAGAGAGAAAGACAGAGAGGAAGGTAAAGCAAGAGATGGAGAGAGAAAGAGGAGTTTTATAAATATAGACATTACTCTGCTCCCCATTCTGCATCTAATTTACATTAAAATCCTGCATGCATTTACTATTAATGCACAGAGGAGAGGAGAGGAGAGGAGAGGGGAGGAGAGGAGAGGAGAGGAGAGGGGAGGAGAGGAGAGGAGAGGAGAGGAGAGGAGAGGAGAGGAGAGACAAACAGGGAAATAGAAAGTTAAGATGAGGCCGTAAGAAGGAGGAGGGGGAGGAGGAGGAGATGAGATTGTACCAGTATGTTTCCACCACTCCCAGTGTTTTCTGTCCCAGTAGAGCTCTTACAGAGAATTACAGCATCAGCCTCCATCTGTCCTTTGAAGCCCATTAAAATACTTCTGTGTGCTTGATACAACACAGGGATACAACAGTGCCAACAAGGGGCGAACTCAGGAACAACCCAGGGAAAACACAGGGCCAACTCCGGGAAACATGAGTCCAATTCGGGGCCAACACTGGAAAAAACGCAGGGATAACATGGGGCCAATTCAGGGACAACATGGGGCCAACTTAAGAAAATGTGACTGACTCAGGGGCAACATCAGTGCAGTTCTAAGATGCTCATTACAACATTTCTGTCTGTTTGATACAACACAGGGCCGTATTAAGGCCAGGCCAGGACAACAACGGTCAAATTCATGGCTAACTAAGGGCAAACATGGGGTCAATTCAGGGACAACAGTGACCCAACTCAAAGCCAACTGGAGGGAAAACTTCTAGACAACTGAAGGATCAAATCATCAAGACAAACACAAAAACATCTGATGTGTTGATGAAAAATTAAAAAAAATATTGGTCCCTTTTCATTTGTTTGCTCAAGTGGAGAAATGGAAGATAACATTTAAAAAAAACTGTCCCCCTCTACCTCACTTTGTTTGTGCTCCTGCTTGAATATGCAGATAACAGTGTGTGTGTGTGTGTGTGTGTGTGTGAGTGTGTGTAAACGTGCATGTCTCGTGGCTAACAGAGTGTTCACGAGACATTAGTCTAGTGATGCAGCAGCAGCTATGTCAACCACAAAGTCAGTTTTATGTTCAATTACACATGGTCTCTGGTCATGCGAGTTGATGCTGTCCTCTCCCTGGTTTTCTTAGCAGCTGCTGTCTGTCTGGCTGTCTATCCTGCTGTCCCATGTTTTGTTTTGTTTTATTTTGAATCAATAGAAGGGTTGACTGAACACTGTGCTGTCCAGTACAACCACGTCGACCACTGGAGAATAACCGCCTTGCTTAAAAGAACCTTTAAGATGGGCAAGAAGACAGGAAAAAGACCAAAATAAAAGACTGCAGCCAAGGAAAGAGAGGAACATGTAAAAGCTTTCTCAGTCCTCTGGACAGTTCAGGAAACAGAAGAAGAAGAAGGTGAGAGGAGGACAATAAGCAGGAAGAGGAGGAAGGAGGACAGTGTTCATTGCCACTGTAATCAGATGTCTTGTGACTAAGAGATTTTACTATCTCTTACTATATGCTGAACTGATACGAGGAGAAGGGAAAAAAAACTAAAAATTTGTTGAAGACATTGTTTTACAAACTTTATAAAGTTCCTCTTATCTCAACAATTCACAAAAATGTGTGATTTGTTTAAGGGAGTCTAGGGCTGAGTAGTAGCCACCTCAAATTCCTCACAGAGGACAGAGATCTGATCTCGATGAGGATAATGAGAATGCATTAAAAATACCAGGTGTAAACACAAAGGCAAGATCGAATCGTTTTTTATCTTAATAATGTATCCAGATACAGATCCCTTTTTAAAACAAGGTATACACTGGGTGTTTCTTCAACTGCTTTCTTGCATTTCATGCTGTTAATGAAACTGTAAACAGTGACCGGCAAACAACAGAGGAAAGCTCTCACAGAAAATATCTGCTGGCTTCACCAGAGGTCCGGACATATTGGCTGATTGGCTCCAATGAAAAATCAACGCTGTAGAAAATGTCAGTCATAAAGAGTCACCTTCTTCTAGAGGTCGAGATAATTTACTTTGGACTAGTATGGGTCCAAATTAGGAGGAAGTAGAGGAGGAAGTAGTGGGAGAGGAAGTAGAAGAGGGGAGGGAGAAGAAAAAGAGGAGGAAGAAGGGGAGAAGAAAAGGAAGAGGACAAAAAGGAGAAGAAGAAAAAGGAAAAGAAGAAGAAGAAGGAGAAGAAGAAGAAGAAGAAGAAGAAGAAGAAGGAGAAGACGAAGACATTACTTTATTTCTCTGTAACTGTTTCCAGGACTCAGTTGCTGTACATAGAGCAGGGTTTACTGCAACACCGTAGCCATGGCAACGAGACAGGACGATAATTATGGATGAGTCTGGTACAATCATTTCTTTATCTGTGTGTGTGTGTGTGTGTGTGTGTGTGTGTGTGTGTGTGTGTGTGTGTGTGTGTGTGTGTGTGTACTGAATGAAAGTCAAAGCTGTAAGTTCATTATGCACTAAATGTTTGGGTTGTTGATCTGGTACGCATCTGTTTAGTGTTCACATACACACACGCACATGTTGCAGAGTCTTATACCAGCAACCAAGGAGAAAAACAACACTCAACAACACTCAACAACGTTTAGGAGGAGAGGAGAGCAGAGGAGAGGAGAGGAGAGGAGAGAGGGAGGAGGGAGGAGGGAGGAGGGAGGAGACAAGAAGAAGGAAAAAAAGTAGAAGAGGAGAAGACGAAGGAAACGAGACAGTGACACAAAATTCTCCTCCACTACTTCTTTATGCCTGTCTTCCTTCTGCCTGTGAAAATTTGATGTCTGCTTTATTCTGGTAATAAAATTCTTACACAAACATCTTCTATTAGTTAATGTGTTTATTGATCGTTCTCTTTAATCACCACCGGGGGCACTGTGTTGTTGATGCGCAGACGTTGATGGTGGACATAAACCAACGCTGAGTTAGAGGCTCTTGGCCTCAGGAAAGCCCTTCTTCCTCCACCAAATATCTAATGTCTCCTCGGCAGATGTTGAGGAGCAATAACATTAGACAGACTGCACCGCCGGGGCAGACAGTTACGCACTATTACACTAGATAGACTTCTACCAATGGTTCCTGGGCAGATGTAAAAGGCAATAAGATTAGACAAGAGTCTGCCACCAACTGTCAAATGGACTATAACGTCAGATCACAGGCCGTGGGGAGATACTAGACCCGGCTGAGAGGGGGAAATGACAGAAGTAACTGCCAGTTTTTTCTAATTCTCTAAGTTAGTTTGTTTGTTTGTTTGTTTGTCTGGAAGAGCTGGAGGTGAAGTCTGAGCCAGAGGAAGTTCTCAGTGCACAATTCACAGTTTGTGTCTCTAAACGTGATTTTTTTTTTTCTTCTCACAGTTTGGGAACTTCCTGGCTGTCAAGCAGAAGAAGAAGATGAAGACTGAGAGTTTCCTGTCAAACACGGTCATTATGTTCGCTGACGTTCCTGCACTTTCTGTACAGACTGGTTGAAAAGTTTAAAAAAAAACTGCTGCAGGTGTTCTGCAAAAGTGTCTGAATCTGTTTTTATTACTGGTGCCGGTTCCTTCCTTCATTAAACGTTTCCATCCACCTGTTTTTATGCACATGCAAAAAAGTTTTCACACTTTACTTGTGACTTCAACATCACCTCCAGTGAAGAGCCGAAAACTTCAGATCTGTGTGGAGCGATTTGAAGACTGTAACCTTCCTCATATTAACATATGAAACGACCACAAATGTCATATTTATGTTGTGTTTTCCATCGTTTCACCTTTGACTGAAGATCTTTTAGTTTTTTGTTGGATCACTGACTAATTAGCTCCACCTGGCATTTATTTCCATCAGCCAATTAACTCATATCCATATAACAGGAGCAGATGGAACAAGCATCTATTTGTCATATAAAACAGAATTTTGGGGAATTCTGATTAATTATTAGCTATTTTTGAACAGAAACTTTTTAATTTTTAATAATAAAAATCTATTTTGAGCTTGTTTTAGTTCAATGCTCCTTAGATGAAATCTTATTGTTTATTTCTAATTTGAGTTTAATCTTTTCCATGCTGTGGCTCAGACTGTATTAAGTATATCTGGACTTCACAGGCTTAAGGTGCTGGATAGAAGTTTGAGGGGTTTTTTTTTACTTAACTTATCCAACAATCTTATCTCCATTTTAATGAGCTTCGTAAATGTGAAGATTTGCTGCTTTTCTTTGTTATTCATGACAGTAAAAGAAAGGTCTTTTGGTTTTAGACTGCAAAATAACATTTTTAAAAATTCTTCAGCATGTTGCAACCTAGGGATAATAATTAATAGTTTAGGTTACCTTATTCATCAAATAGTGTTTTCAATTTTCCTGAGGCCTTATATCAAAGACATGCCTTTATCTATGATTCATATTCTTTCATAAGTATGCTAAATAATATTTTTAAAAGCCTCCACATTTTCTTTTTTGTTTAACAGTAATATATTTTTTGTCAATAATTATTCCAGTCAGTTCCTTTTTTTTTTTTTTTTTAACACATTTTTGGATCCCTTTTAAGCTATCAAAAATTAAACACTTCCTTTAGATGTTTCACATTAAAAGCCTTCCAGAGGGTCAGAGGACACAATCACTTTCCCTTTTAATTTTTAAACATCTGATGGCAGCGTTAAGTTTAAAAAAAAGTTGCTTAATTTTTAATGGAAAAATAACCAAACACTGCATAGTTTGAGAGACTGCTTAAGGTTACTTACTGTTACAACACTGAGATTTTATAATAAGAAGTAGCGGGCTTTACAGAGGCTAACAGCTATTCAAATTCTATTCTTATGTAAATTTAAATTCAAGCATGTGTCAGCAATGAAGACAAACATTCAGCCACCGCATCCTCATATCACACTGTACAAACATCACTGCTTCCTTTATTGACATGGAATGCAGCCATCAAACTAAAATCTCTAAGATGCATATAAAAGTAATCTGAACTGTGTCCTCACCTGAGTCGGAGCTGTACATGTAGACAAACTTGATCCAGTAGAAGTGCTCCAGCAGGGCCATGAGGGGCTCCTGAAGCTGGGGCCGCAGCTGCAGGACGAACTGGTTGTTGGTCTGAACGGGGAAGGACGGTGTGACGAAGCAGACGTGCAGAGAGCCGCAGAAAGACATCAGCATGTTGACTGTCCGCCGATCGTACAGACCCATGATGGCGTACACGCCCTTTGAGAACTGAGAGCAGACTGGGAGAGAAGGAAACAGAGGAAGAGGAGAAAATCAGGGAAAAAAGGTTGTTGTTTAACCATTTGTCAAAAGACAGAAGCAGAACTGATATAAGTGTTGAAAAAGGAGCAATTTACTCAGAAGTAAGGGTGGACGATTTGGTCTTAAAATGATATTTTTAGGTTATAGCACAATACACAATATATATCTTAATGTTTTGAAATCGCCCCTCAAAAGCACTTTTTGTCCCTCACAGGGATGATTATTGGAACTTTCATAACATATAAAAACAATGAGATTTTAGATCAATAATCATCAGTAATGTGGACATAATGCCAATGGGGGAAAAGACTGTTAGTGCAACTAGAACAGTCTGGGAAGTTTAGAAAACCACATCAATTTACTGTATTGCAGCCTTTAAAACCAGGAGAAGAAATCACCACATTCAGTCTCACATCATAGTAACTTTATAATACAAATAATCTGCTGCACAATTCAACTCATATTAAGTGAACAGTATTATAAGACCACAGAGACCATTTTCCGACATGAGGGTGTGCATTATTTTTTAAGACAGCCCCGCAGCGCAAAAGCAGTGTTGAAATTTAGCTGTCATAACTGGAATTCTGACTCTACTTTTCGATCTTGACTAACGTTTTTTAATGTATCCATTTACGTAATCGATAAAAGGCCATATATATATATATATATACAGGGTTCTCCCCAGACGGTGGAATAGCTGCGCCGCTATACCGCTAGGTCAGCGCCACTATACTCAACAATGTTAGCTGCTTTATAGCGGGTGTTTGTGGGCTGCCACGGTTGACGGTGACGAGCGTCCGTCCGTCCGTCCGTCCGTCCGTCCCCCGGTTGACGGCGAGGATCGAGCGAGCGTCCGTCCGTCCGACAATGACGGTGACGAGCGTCCCCCCCCCCCCACTGATATATATATATATATATATATGCATATATATGCATATATATAAACACATATATGTTTATTTGTATAAATAGTACATTTGGGATAATGTAAGCATTCAATTCAACAAAATATAATATAACAAAGGTCTCAAAATTTAATACAGAAATCTTGCATATTATACTTTTAACTATTACATTTATGGTTTGTATTTGTATAGTCCTGCTATATATGTGGTGAAGTAAGCCCTTGTTATGTTCACTCCAACATCCACAGAGCATAATACACCTCTATCATACTTTTTCTACCTCCTCATCCCTCCTTCTCTGTCAGGATGTATCCTTCCATCTTCCGCCCTCTCTTTCACCTTCTGTCCTTTTCTTTTACATCTTCCTCTTTCCAATAATCTAATTTGTCTTGTTGTCTGTCTTGTTTTCAAGCTCCAATTCCTTTTTTCGCCCTAAAGTCCAGGTTACCAGACAAACCAAAAGTAAAATATAGTTCATATACTTGTTTTTCTGTGATCGCACTGAATGTCACAAACTTCTTGTCTGTCACAGAGAGATGGAATTCATCTTTGATGTGGTTCAATCAGGTACAAACAGAAACAAAAGAGGCATGTGTTCGTGGAAAGACATAGGAACAATATCTTTGTAAAATGTAACTATATTCTATTGTTGAGAATACCAACTCTTTAATAGTTTGTTCATTTTATTAATTACAGTTGATATGAATGTTTTTTGAATATATTTGCCCCAGCCAGACAATAACAGTCAAGCTTTACCCCAAACCGTGACATCTCCCTCATTTTGTCACATTTTTAGGCTGTTTATCTTTTCCATTTTAATTAACTCCACTTCATCTCTATTTAAGACAACATACACACTGTCATTTGTCATGCACATTTATTGTTTTATCTGCTTTTGTCTGTTTTTTTAATCTGCACGCAGCACAGAAAAGCAAAATCTCAAATTGGTAATAAGCTAACAGATGATAAAGTGCTCTTATCTTCATGGTAGACAGACTTAATTTCTGCTGCTGACTTATCTGCTGCTGTGTAGCCAATAAAGTTTCCTGTTTCACACAAAAGGCCTCCACATGGTAAATCCCCATACACACAATGGCTATAATCAAATTACTCTTGCAGGGCTCCTTCACAGCCAGGGATTAAGTCTTAAGACAAAATAATACTCTCTTGCTGAGGCGCCACAGTAGTTCAGTGAATCATCATCTTATTTTATGGTCTTGTGGGTACAATCCAATTTAAACTGTATAAAACACGTCCATACTATCTGTGGCTTCACCTGCATCATGCAACATCCTCATTTGGACAAAAACAAATGAAACTTGAGTGGAGGAGAAATACCCAAGAGGTATCCAGCACGACTAAGTAGGATAGTTTAAGACACCTGTCAATCAAGCACCTCAAAACATACTCCTCTTGACGGCTGCATGTCCTCTTAATCATTACTGTCTAAACATCAACCAACCTTTTTCATCAGTTTTAAACGTGGAAGAAGTGCTCAGATTTTGTACTTAAAGGGATAGTTGGGGTCTTTTAATGAGGGGTCGAGTGAGGTACTTATCCCTAGTCAGTGTATTACCTGCAGTAGATGACCGCGGCAGTCAGACGGCGATGTAAAGCAACGAAATGATCAAAATATAGTGTATACTGTTCAACCTGTCTGCAGGTTAGATTTTTGCAACAAAAATTAAAGCTAAATTACAGCACAAAGAAAGCGCATCTGCCCTTGTGTAAACAAAAGGAAGAGGCTTTGTTTACCTGGTCACTATCACCCGATAACATGGAAATTCTATACTGCACAAGAGAGAGAACCCATTGATGGAGGTGAAAAGGGAGAGGGATAGAAACCGAGGTAAACAAGAGTGAACAGACGGGCATTGACTCTATGGAGAGCACTCCAGTGTTGTGTCGAAGTCTGTTCCCCCGTTGATACGTGTTTCCTCTTACCACCGAGACTTGAGACGCTTCAAAGCTGGCATTCTTTCTACAAGAGCAGTCAATAACAAAACCTGCCTACTTATCAATACTACCAGGTGCTTTACTCTGCCTTTTCACAGCACTGAGAGCAGGGTTTCTAGGTCAAACTGGAATTCTAGCCATGTTGCTAACAGCGCCAGTGAACAGCTAACATTCATCATTTCTAATTTGTTGATTATTTTTTGCATTGTTAACCACCTAAATCAGTGAAATAACTATCAATCCTATCAGGATTAGACAGATGTCTGCATCTATTCTGTGTCTGTATGTGTGCGTGTGTGTGTCCTTGGTGCAGCCTCACATCCCCATCGGCCAGCGCTAACATGCTAACAACAAGCCTGGCCCCTCAGAGCAATGCTAACACTGGAAACAACCATTCCCTTTGGGGCAATGCTATCATGCTAACAATAGATGTTTGCCTTTGGGCAAATGCTATCATGCTAACGAGGTATCTGTCTCTTAGCATTAGTGCTTCTTTCCCACTGGGACGACAGATCGCTCCTTCATCAAAGAGGGTCAGGCAGCAGAGAGGCGACAGATGTTGTGAGCCTTGGGAATCTTTGTGGTTATTTGTGTTTAGGTCAACAACATGATGGCAGTCAAGATGTGCAACCTATGAGATAAAGTCAAGCTAATTGATGTTATAAATACATGAACTACTGTTCTTCTGTAATCAACGAGCTCTGTGAGTTCATGTATCTTATTCTTATTACTTGATCATTATCATTCAGTTTTTACTCATTGGAATCATGTTTTATAATGTATCTTAAAATATATCACAAAAACACAATGAATAATCTTTACTATTATCATCACATAAACTTTTGATGTTGTGTGGATAAAAAAACGACAACCTGTAAAGCCCCATTTGCTTGTCTCTTTTTCTGTAACTGTTATCCAGCCTCTTGAACAGAAAGATGACGACCCCATTCTTACTCCCTCCTTCAAAGTTGTGTTTGTTTTAACAACAGTGGGAAAAACTCTGAAATTAAGGCGATTAAGAGGTTTGGAACAAGGCTAGTCTGTTGGTAAGTGCTTTTTAAATCACTTTAGGTGGAACTACACAAGCAGATTCTCTCTGCTTCTAGTCTTTGTGCTACTAAGCTAGCCTAAAAACATCCAAACAAAACTAAAACTGGCATCAATCGATATTCTATTTCACTCTGTTAACAAGAGAACTTCCCAAAAAGTTGATATGCTCCTTTAAGTACAGGATTTGGAGTTCTTTATTAACAACTGAATGCAATCGCATTTTGCAATTTTAATTTGACCTGCCGTGGCCGATTAAAATACATTTACGTCAAAGTCTACTGAGGAGCAGTTCTGGAGCTTTTTAAAATATAATTTTCCTGTTCAGTTTGCCAGTTGTCACTGAACTACAGATCCAAGATTTCAAATATATCATCTATGTTGGCTTAAAAGTTGACAAGTTAAAAAAGAAAATTTGGACAGCCAAAATTGCATTATAACTAGAAAGCTGATTCACGGAGGAAGATATGGCGAAAAACTCCAAAACAGTTCAGCTGAACATGTAGTAGGAAGTCAGGTATTAGCTTTTAGTATCAGCCTACAATTATTTCTTAATACACAACAATAAAATTAAACAAATCAAATGTCTTCTGTTCTCTGAGGGAGGTACAGTACCTGCTACATTTAATTAATGCCTGAAATCATTAAATAATCCTGTTTTTTGGTCGTGACATCAATGATGAGAAAATCATCACACCTTCTGTCGTCATCACTGATGTTTATATCAATATCGATGGAGACAAATGTTCAACAAGGACACTCATCATACCATCGCGCAGACAGATCCGACCTCGCCTCGTAACCACTGAGGGTCCTCTAGTCACACATCTCGCTCCTCCCCACCTGAGGCTTTTAGACAGAGCTTTATTTAAACACAGCCCAGAGACGACGCCAAGCGCCACAGGGCCCACAGCTGAGACCGAATCTACCCACAGAGCTGTTCATCCTCCTGACAACATCCGTCCATCCATCCATACAGCACATCTGTCTTTGACAAATAATAATCAAAGGAAGACTGTTCAGCTGAGGGGTATTGGTGGGCAATTGTGAGGACGTCTTATAACCAGAGGCTTTCACCATCATCATCCTCCACTGGCTCCGTTCACGATGACCCACGGCTCGACTGCTTTTGCTTCTGTGCTGAAAAGACGAGACAGGGCGGCCCGGAGACACACATCCAGCGATCAGGTCAATGTTTCACTCCGTCGTTCTGCATTCCCATCACGGACACTTTTCGCTGTCGCTTTCCCAGAATGACACGCAGCAGGGTCGGAAACAGAATGAGCCGTCATCCCAGCAACAAACACTCGATTGTGACATTTATATTGGCTGTTTGTTTTGTCTGAAGTGACTTACATGTGAGTGCAGCGGTTGATTCAGGTTGAAGTCTGTGATAGCTGACATTACAAGCAGCCAGAAATAGAAACGTCAAAGGTC
Source organism: Sparus aurata (assembly GCF_900880675.1). NCBI lineage: Eukaryota > Metazoa > Chordata > Actinopteri > Spariformes > Sparidae > Sparus > Sparus aurata. The sequence goes on along the minus strand of NC_044199.1, from coordinate 30,194,201 downwards.
ACAGACAATACATCGGAGAATAGACAATACATGGTGAAGTCACGGATCAATTGTCATGGGGGAATTCAGGTCAATTATAAAGAGATTTTTCTAAAGAGATTCTACTCTCAAAGAAGCTTTCACCTGGTTAAATAAAGGAGATGACTGAAACAAGTCCAGCTGCCCACGATACAGCACTCAGAATTAGCATGACCTGGATGACTGAGAACCTTCATCAACAACTTTTCTCACTGTTCATTCACATTTCAAGAGTTCCTTTTTGTGTCACCCTTTTCACTGTCCCAAAGTGAATTTAATGTGAAGTGAATTAAATTTGTGAACTAAATATTATTAGCATTGAAAGTACTTTTAACTCCACACTGTACTAAGCTGAAGTACTTCAATACATTTCACATTGTCACATACAGCACTGTTTTGATGCCTCAAGTTCTCCTAAACAGAAACTCTCCATTAGCTTCGTTAGCTGTAAACTGTTACCTCTGTAAGTCTTCAGCTCTGTTCACTCTGTTAGCTTGTTAGCTGTTAGCTCCCCTAGCCAAACATACAACTGTGCTGCCCTCCAGCTGCTAACAACTAACAGCTAACTTGCTCTCTTGCTGATTTCAACACAGAATGATTCTTAATTGATTTTGCCACAAAAGGCCAGGAAATCCTTGAGCATATATTTGTTGAAAATAATAGAATAGAATAGCACTGAAGTAAAGCTTTGCTCTGTAATCTGCTTCTCCGACAACAAACTGCGGACTAAAACCTACTAGTCTCAGTTCCATGAAATCTTTTCTATTTTTCTTTATTTCCATGAAATCCTCACATTTGATCACGTTATGAGCAGCAGCAGACAATTTACCATAACCAGAAACCGCTACAGACCGACAAGTCTATCTACAGATGGTGAGCCGCCAGCCTGTTGATTTTTTGGGCAACCTCTTGTTTTTTTCAATAACAGTGAAATCCGTCATGATTTTGATGATCGTGTGGGCTGTGGAGGTTGGACAAAAGCAGGATATTTCAGCAATTTATTTTTTCTGAAGCCTGTTCTATAACCAATTTACACAAGTGGTTTGACCAAATATTGTATTTCACCAAAATTCAGGCAGCTCAACAAAACGACATATGTGTTACAAACAGAAAATCATTCAGGATGGATCCCTTTATAAGAACACAATCTGCTCTGTTTTTCCTTTTCACACTGGATATCTTTAGAAAGTCTTGTCTCACAGAGTTGTTTATTTGTGGTTTACAGGTCCGAGGTGTCGACAACTGGACCTTCATCTCAAATAAAAAGAGGAGAGGAGGTTTTTATTGTAACCACTGTGCGACCGCCTCAACCTCAGGCTCTAATTAATGTGTTTAGTAGCAATGCTGAATAATAGATTAAATGGCTGCCTTCCTCAGGGTGATACACCACTCATACACACACACATGCTGATTCACACACAAACACATATAACACTGAAGCACACACACACAGTCTAAAGTCATTTAGGCTGCTGCTGCCTCGAAGGCATCAATGCAATAATCTCCTGCTGAGCATGCAGCTCTGACACAAACACACACACACAGACACACACACAATAACACACCCACACAGAGGGAGAAATGGAGGCTCCCTACAAGTGTTTTCCCCTCAATAGACGCAGGTTCAAATCCTCATCTCTCTCTTTAAAGTCTGACTATCATCTCAGTTGCCTTCGTGTCTACATTTACATTTCAGTCGTCCACAGAGATTTACCCACAATTCACTCCTGAGGCAACAAATCAGCTGAGCTACACAAACCACTCTCCATCCAAACCATACCAAAAACGACTTCTGGAACAAATTCCAGCAAAGCTAAATGCTGTTATTTAGCAGCTGAACTGAAGCAGCAGCTGAGCAGAGAGGACGACTGGTCTTTCTTCAGTCAACAAAAAGATTCATCGGGTACTGACACATTAGCTATATGTCAGATTTACACAGCATCACATCTTTGGTGGAAGTGGGGTTGTAGTATAACTTACCCAGACAAGAGATGTGAGTCAAAGAAAGGGGAGGTGCTCTAAAAATAACAGGAAGTTATTGAAGATTGGCTGCTGATTGGGCCATTTATCAAAATGGCGAGCAGGTGCAGTTAAGTGAAAAGAGAGCACTGATTACATATTTGCAAAACCTCTTTGCATTTTTCATTACATTACCGGAATATAATGTACGTTGTTAGTTTGATATTTATAATCCGTCGAAAGTAGGTTGTGACAGCAGGTGACCAGGTCAATGCCAACATCAAGTTAATAAAAAGTACTGACGATATGTAACATTGATATTTGGTTGTTTTTTTCAGGTTAAACCTCTAAAATTCTGTACTTCAAATTATATATACTTACTGTTGAACCACACATTCCCTGCATTGTGCACGTAGTTGTTCAAAGACTTGCCTATATAATACGTGCAGTGTTAACTTCAGGTTTAGCGCCAAGCTAACTTGAATGGGAAGTGGGAATAATTGGGTTTAATACTATTAAAGAGAACATCAGAGTAAACAATTACTTTGGATTTGTCTGATAAATGATCGGTAAAATAAAACTTACAACTGAATAAACAAGAGGAAAATGTTCAATCTTTATAAAGAACACATATCAGCAAAAGCACGTAGGCTATATGTATCTTTTAGGACCGTCACTTTGCTGTGGGCCCATGCTTACCCTATTTACTGTAGTTCAGGTACAACAAAAATCAGACAGCGGCTCACTTTATCGCAGTCCCTTTGCGGGGGCTTGATCTCGACAATGAGGCCAGCCGTCTTCTTTGCAGAGAAAGTTATGGTGTGGCCAACTGCGTTAAATAGTCCTCCTCTTCTTCTTTGCTGATTCTACCGGCGGACTAAACACCACACCACCATCCACTATATCGGAGTATATAACATCATGCTATTCACTGACAGGCATGCTGTCTTGAGTGAGTCAGAACGGGACCAGCAGCTCCAAAAATAGAAAATCAAGATGTGGTAGCCAATGTTGATATTTTGGCGGACTGCCACAAATACATGAATGTGTGGGAAACACTGACAGGTGTTACAGGAGGATTCTACTAGATGGCAAACGTTCTGACTCCTGACCCAGTCGGGAATCTGACGCTACTGGCACTACACTGCCTCTACCCTTCATGTGTATATTGCATCTTAAATCCACGTTGTGTTAATTTCTGAGGCATGCACAACCGGCGCCAGCCCTAATGCGTACCCTAACGCCTTGTTTAAAGCAAGTATATCTATTGTGAGGTATAGTGACCAAAACCCATTGTCTGCTAAATACCATTATATCAATGCCAAATATATTCAAACTTTAAACAAGCTGTTCTCATAGGAAAAGTCAATGAAGATTTTTCTCCTCTGATTAACATTTCTTCGCCAAAATGGCCAAGTGCTCCTTTAAGTTGTGCTGTTAAGTGACCGAATTAGAGATAGAATTAAAGTCTTTCCAAAGTTGAGTTTTGACATCAACCTGATTTTAATTTCCAACTGCATTTTAATCTCTGTCCAGCATGTCTTTTTGCCGTTAAACTGACATCCGCTGCCAGCTGAGTTCACTGGTTTTGTTTTATGCCGTGTAAACATCGATTAAAGAGACTGTAATGGAACTGGATATCCTAAGCTCAAGGTCTGTATCTGATCTGCTGAAGTGTCCATGAGCAAGACATTAAATCTTGCCACCTCCAGGGTTGATCTCTGAGCTCACTGAGGAGTTTCCCTTCAGGAAGAAGCCAAACAACTGCTGGAACCCAACAATTAACATGTTTGTCATGTGTTTTAAACGTCCAAAATAAAAATAAAAACCTGCTCCCAATGGTTTTTCAGTGGACATAAAATAAAATCAGCTGTAAAAAGAAACAAACATTGCAGTGTATTTCGTCTTTTTTCTTTCACTACCTTCAGTTTTCTGTGAATAAACTGCCTCTCCCCTGTGACTGTGACTCTGTGGCATCTGATCTCGGTTCTGTTTTGTTCGACATGAAACTAAGGCTCAAGATGATTAATTAAAGATAATCCCTTTGTCTCTGCTGCTAGTCCTCCTATCTGATCACCGCCTCTTCCTTTATGTCATTATTTGCCAAATGGTGTTGTCAGAGATAAACGTCTTCCCAGGCGATACAAACAACGCTCTTTTTTTAACGCTGCACTTTATCCTCATTTCACATTTGAGGCATTCAACTGAGCGTGTAACTACAAGTGAGTCCTCAAGGGCAAAATGTCACCAGCAAACCAAATCAGTTCTCTCTCCCTTTCCCTCTCTCCATTGTGGCTTCCTGCCTAAATGTCTCCAACAAGATGTATTCTTTATTTTTTCTATTTTCTACACCAATAAACAATAAATAATACAAACTACAGGGAGCAGGGCAGCCTTGTCCTATCCTTCTGTTGTCTCAATCTGTAGCCTCCTGATAAGGCAAGCCCTGGCAGCAAAACAGAAGAAAAAAAACATTTAATTTCCCCTCCGTCTCTACGTCTCCCTGTTTCCCTCCCTCCTCTACCTCCTCCTCCTCCATCTGAACCCCGGGGAGGGCAGCGAGTTAAAATGTTAGTTAGCTGCCTCTCATGTAACCGCTTTTTTACTGGACAGAGTTTATTTAATTTGCAAACTTAAATGGCTAACGATTCAGAGGAGGGGGATTTCTACATTTTGAACACTTGCCTGTTTGTGCTGGTTTCAGTATTTGTCTTACCCTTTATCAGGGTTCATGAGTTCATGATATGCACTTAAATGCACCATGATGTCACTCTGTGTGTCAGACTCCCACCAGCAAAGAACCAACAGCAGATCTATAGAGATGACTGACACCAAAGAGCGACAGTAAAAAATTACTTGCCAGCCTTCAAGACTTACTCACCAAACTGGTAATACACCAATATTTAGTGCTTTTACTATACTCTACTCCTATAATTTTAAAACTACATTCAACCTAGTTGTTAAAGGTGTGTACGATAAAGAGCAGAGTTTGTGTATCTACCAGGGGCTGATGATTAATCCATTAGTCCATGAAGCCAGATGAGACCTTAAAAGAATAAGGCAATTATTTTGCAATGAGGCAAAACAAAACTACGATATCACATTTACAGTAATGGATATCATCACATTTTGCAGTTAAACCAAAGTCAGTTCTGTCTGTCTGCAGCTGTAAAACCCAGTATGACATGTCTCTCTAGCTAACTCTGTGTCTACAATCCTGCAGGTGAACGCTGCAACAGAGCGATTCAACAGCCCGAAAAATTACCTGAGCCTAAAAAAGAGAAACTTTCATTTTCTGTACTCCGAGGACTTTTCCTCCATTTCATTCATCTCTGCTGACGGATGGATTTTCTGCTGCTCAGCCCAAACCTATTACCTTAGACTGGGCAAAAAAAATAATATATATATATAAATATATATTTTCATGAAATGGTCCCGTCCAGGATTTTTAATGTGCAGCAGGGTGCGAGTTCATGACGCCATCAGCAGAGCCTGAGTCAGTGTTAACATGGGGTCACACTCAGGTTAGAGATCCATTCAAAACCCAGTTACATGGTCTATTGGACTGAGATGCTCGCTCTACCTCCCTGTCTCTCCAGATTCAATTCATTTCACTTCTATTCAGTCCACCTCCATTCAATTCAAACTGATTTGCTGGCGTGAATGCTACATCATGTCGTTTTGCCAAAGTGCCTCACGCCATTTGGATTCTTTCATAACAAGATGTGTTTATTGTTGCAGAAACACATTCATTTAGATCCAGACGTCTCTCTCTCTCTGTCTCTCTCTCACCTCATCTCCTCTGGTGGTCTATGATGACTTCTAAAAAGGTCATGACCTTTGTCCTTATACTTTTTCTCAACCTCTAGATTAATTAAATGTTCCCTATTTTATGCTGACTTTCAGGTTATTTATTTTTCAACATATACTATTTTTATTTCCACATTAACTCTGCCAGTGTTTTTACAACCATGGCTGTGCTGAAGGTGGTGACTATATAGTTGTGACATCACAATCTTACAGAAATCCTTACATGATCAGTTTCTAAATACAGGCTGTGCTTTTGACAACAAATTAAGCATTTTGAGTGTTTCACAGTATTTATATAGCACCTAAACCTGCGTTATAATCATTAAACAAATGAAAATATCCCTTTTTACAATGTTGGACCTTTGGAGGAATACTTTGACATTCTCTGTCTTGGTGAGAGTCAAGATTGATGCAACTATAGAGAGCAAAAGTCATGCCTCGTCCGGTGGACCCAAAGGGGGACCTTATATCCATTTGAACTGTGTCATGATCTACATTTATGATGTTTGTTGATTTTAAAGGTAATCATCTCTATCATCTAGTTTTGTGTTAAAACTGCTCAGTTGACTGCTTCTTCTCTCTCAACACACATCACCAACACCAACATGGCTGCGACTAAAGAAATATCATATTTCTAAAATTAAACTATTGGTGACTAATGAAGGGGGTGGGATTAAAAACAGCAGTCTCCACTGTCAAATTTGCCCACCTATAGAGATGACAATCAACCCGACCTCCTCGAGTTACAACTCAACATTTAACCACAGGAAGGCGCTCCTCAGAAAAACAAATTGTGTTTTAGTGTTTAAAGTTTGAACAAACAACTAATGTGGTTGTTTTTCTGGTACGGGCAGACTCTCAATAAATTATGTGTTTCTGTCTGAACTGAGCTTGAAACGTCTCTAAGTCTAAGCTCTTAAACACAGACAATAAACTACACTGGCGCTTAATAAGCATAAAGGAGAAAAAAATAAACAGCGTATGTGCAGGGTCTGCAAAATTAGCAAGAGAAAACACTGCATTAAAGAAAAAAAACACAGAAAGGCAATATCAAAAGCATGAAATATGCAAATGAGAATAATCTTTGGAACAAATGTGAAGACCTAAGCAAAGTGGAACAGTTGGTAAATATGGGAAACTGAGGAAATAAAGAAAACAGATATTTCAAACTGTCCAGACAGAGAGACAGAAATCCTCAGAGGGTTCAGTCCTCCAATGACAACACAAACAGTGACAGATCGGAGACACATCACAGGTTAGTCACTGACTGTGTATGTGTCTGTCTGATGATGATGATGATGATGATGAGACAGGCTCTGCAATGTGTGTGCGTGTATGTGTCACACTACATAATGAAGATGACTGTGTGACACAAATAGCCATAACAAGAGCAGGAAGTCTCTCGAGTACTTTTGTTGTGAGTGCCGATGTTGACTGTGCACTATTTTGCACTCAGTTTTTGAGAATTTAATGTACGTTCATATTTCGTCTGAACAGGAAGTGATGACGCCCTGACAGATATCAACAACAGTCACCTCTGAAACTTCTTCTGAAAAACAGAAGATGTATTATTTTTCATTTTGAGAAGCCTGGAGCTGCTGCCACACTGTCCGACAATTGTCAAAGACTGTTGTTTGGTCCACCACTTTGATCCAGACTGAAATATCTCAACAAATAATAAAGGCATTTCCATTTCACTAGGCCAGTTTCAGCCGCTTTTCAGCAGCATCCTAAAAGTGGCTCTCCGCTCTGCTGCACAGAGATTTTTTTTAATTTCCTGTAACCTATACTTCTTCAGAAATAAACACAATGGCGTGAATGTGATTTCTGCACACAAAGTCTTGAAAAAGTAAAAAAAGTTCAGTATAGGTGTTGAAGTTTGCGGATAGAAAAAACTAAGTATTTTTGTGTGATGTGCTTCCAATTTCGCTGGGAGTGTTTTCTGAAATGAAAAAGTAAATACTGTTCATTCATTAATGAGATCACATTGGACTGTGCAAACACCATTACTTCACTGCACATGAAAGTACTGTATTGGCTGATGCTTAAATGCTTAATGAGCATGTTTTCTCTGTACAGTAACAGCAGATGTTGTTGTTGTCACAGTGATGAGGATGCAGCTGCAGGTTTTTCCATCAAACTCACAGTTGATTTCATTCACATGATCCATGTGTTCAGAACTCCCTCTTGGTGCTCTGCTGCTCTCCCACCATCCCCCTGCACAGATGCACCCTATTACGTCTACTGTATACTGCGTACTATCACTATATCTTTACTGAACCATTTCATCATCGAGCCCCCTGTCCACAATCAATGTTTGATTTAGATTTTTTTACACACAAAGGGCCTGTAACAAAATAAAATAGTTCCTGTTTTGACTCCAGAACTGTTCTGTTGTCTGGGAGTTCAGCCTTTTCCAGTTTATTGCTATTTTATATTAGAATTGTCAAACACGTGACCATGAACAAGTTACAGTTTGTGATAAACAGGCACCGAACCTTCATCTCTCAGTTGGACAGTGACTGTCTGACACTTCCCATCAGGTGGACATTAAGAAAAAAATCCTGCACTTCACAAAAACCCGACAAACAAGATTACCTTTCTTCTTTTTTAGCTTTAGATCATTTCTTTCAGATTGATCTCTGCTGTTGCTACCCATGTCTCCCGAGGAGGGTTCAGGAGAAACAGATAAGGATATGAGAATTTGATTTATTTCACAGGAGATAAAGAAAAGACAGTTGTGAGCAGCAGAAGTTTCCTGTGGGCTACAAAAAAAAAACGTCTGATAAGATTACTGTGACACACTGAACTGTCGTGACTTCAGCTTCCGATGTTGGAGCTTCAGGAGAATCTCAGTTATGAAAAGATAATACAGCAGCTACAAGGAACTTTCATTCATTAACTGTGTTCACTATGGTGTCCCCTGTGGACAAAAGCGCTGTAAGCACTACCGTCTTGCTTCATAAATATGTTGATCTGGCTGGCTCATGCACTTGTTTTGAAAGTGAGTAAAAGAACAATGCAACATATTTGAAATCTTTTTCTCTTTATTTAAAAACAGCTGTTTCCAGGATGCACAGCGATGAGGTAATGTATCAATTTGTGGCTATAAATATATGTCGATTGTCTTTGTGCTGTTCATACACCCAGGTTACATGCAAACCTAATAAGTTAACAGACTGTTGTTAAATGTAATTGTGTCTGGCTAAAGCTAAAGTTAAAGTTATCAACATTTAACAAGATAAAATGTTTAAAGCCAGTTGATCTGCTGCCATACCACCAGACTACAGAGCAGCTTCTTTCCACATAATGTGAGAATCTTCCACTTTCTTTTCCACATTTCTTGCTGATTTCTCATAGAATAATACATGGAGCTCGATGACATAACAGGTGGTTTTAGGTGGCAACGGCGATCTGGTGATCTTAAATCATTGTTAAGCTGAGTAATACAGGGCTGTTGAGTTTGATGTTGTATTAGGCTTGACTGAATTAAAGGGGACTGTCACAGGCCTTGGCAGAGGTAAGCACTCCTGTGTGTCACTGCAGTTTATACTAGTACTGTATCGAAGTTTAAACTATGGTGACAACCGTACTTTATGCTAGCTTCTAGCATGTTATTTAGCAGCAGCGACAGTCAGCAGTCTCCAGTCTAAAACTGTGAATAAATCTGTTGACTTTATAGCAGTAGTTCAAAAAGTGCTTATTCGCTTTTTTGTTGATAGTTAGATAAAAAGATTAAGAACATTTTCAAGTCTGCACATTATTTCAAAAGCTGGTTATGGTTAGGGTTAGGAAACCAGGACCAGTTACCTCCTGTTAGTCTTTGCTGATTGTTTGACACATAACCCGCAAAGCTAAGCTTACCCGCTGCTAGGTATAGCTTCATATTTACAATATTTGCCATCAAACACCAATGTGGTGAGAAACTTATATCAGGGTTCGTACACATTTTTAGAGGTCAAATTCAAGCACTTTTCAAGCACTTTTAAGGGTCATTTTCACATTTTTCCAGCACCTTATCGCTGGGGTAAAATACATATCTACAGGAACATATATACTCATACTTATTTTTTTTTTCACTTTTTATCACAATTATGTACATTGTATTATGCTGAAAACATCTAAAATTATGTTTCATAACAGCAAAAAGTTTAGAAATTAAAGGTGAACACAAAGTTTTATCCAAAAAAGAGGGAAGCCACTTGGCGTTCTTCAGGCACACTTGCACCGAGACAAAGAGACCTGAGAGCACCCAGTAATTTCCTTTTTTAACATACATTTTTATGTTCAAAATGCAGTGTTGGGAGTAACACGTTACAAAAGTAATGCAATTACTGAAGTGCATAACTTTTTGCTGTAACGTAGTAATGTAAGGCATTACAAAAAAAAAAAAAGGTAATATTTTCCTCAGTACAAATCTCAGTAACGCACGTTACAGTGCATTTTAAACCCAAAAATAAATAGTGTGTTTTTTTTATACAAATTTGCCAACACTGCGAGATTAGCAGGGGAGGAAAAATCTGTGCAAATGTTTACACAGTAATATTATAATGTAATAAAGTTACTGAAATGACAGTAACAAGTAATAAATAAATAATGTGATACATGTTTGGAGTAACTTGCCCAACACTGTCAAAATGTGTCACCTATTTGTAAGAAGTCTTGGCTTCCATCTAATTTTACTTTAATAGAAGTAAGTAATGAAAAGTGGAGAAAAGTGAACATTCCCTTTTCACACTTCCACTCCTTCTCCTCAGCAATCCTTCTCTATTGCTACCAGGCTGCATGTGTGACGACACACAGGCCACAGACTGCATACAGATAATCAAGCACTAACCTAACGAGGTCACGTAACGTGATTAATGGTGCGTTAATTGTTCTTTAGCGTATAATGGTTTCCATATTAATATATTAATCACATGCGTTAACGCGTACGTTTTTTCTATAGTTTAGTAGTTTATGTCCATAATTAACATGTTAACTTTGACAACCCTACATTTTATATAATTTAGTCTGTAAAAATGCTAATTTAGCAAACGTTAGCGGTTAACATAAACAAAGTGTTAACGTGCAGCGTTGGCCTTAGTTACTCAAGTCTTAAGTTAACTTACATTTCATGTGACTGGAGCGCAGACTCTCCCATTGCACAAATCATCAAATCGTTTTTGCAGACTTTGCATGAGGCCACTCTTTGATTCGGTCCTTATCTTAACCATAGTTTGTAGTTATCATTTTCAAGCCAACGCTCGTTAACACATGAGCCTCCCGGCATTTTGTCATCTCCTGCCGTCTCTCTTCGAAGGGGGCGGGGCGGGGTCACACACAGATCAGCAGGTCGCAGAGAGGAGCAGAGAGGCTCAGCGGAGCCCAGGAGGAAACATCTCCACATACGGTTCTCTTACTGATTTTATTTCTCCTTGTTATAAGCAAACTATCAAATCTGATCTCAATTTTGTGAAAGAAACAGAGTTTTAAGCACTTTCAAGCACCTAAACTAAAATCCAAGCACTTTTCAGACCTTGAAAACACAACATTGAAATTCAAGCACTTTCACGGATTTCAAGCACCCGTACGAACCCTGTTATATTTAATTCTCTGCAAGAAAGCAAATAAGAGCTAATGAGCAAAATTTCAAACTATTCTTTTAATATAAAAACATCCAGTCCACTCTTTTCACATTCTACAATGTCTTGATTGTAGCTGTTTTGTTATGCTAGACCCGCTGTCAGTCCTGCACCTCACCATCAATGACACTAATACTTGATAAAAGTCACCATGAGCTCAATCTGAGCTGCTTGTATGAAAGTGTCAGATGCAGCAGCTCTGAGGACCGAGTCTCTGCTCTCAGAGAAATATTTGTTTTTCCACCTCAGATGCAGCCATGCTGCTCTGCTCCAACTGTAGAGTTTGTCTCACAGGAGGCAGAGCTCAGTCTGTTTTACATTTCACACAACAACAGACTGGGGAGAAAACAACAGACAGAGAGAGAGAGAGAAAGGGGGGAGAGAGAGAGAGTAATAGTAAGAGACAGGAAAGACGAGAGAGAGGGAGGTGGAGAAAGAGAATGGTACACATTAGAGATGTTTAATAGCATTTTTCCCTCCCTATACTGATTTCAATACCTGAACCTTGCGTTTGAGCCGAGAACAAGCAAGTATTTACACCTACATTTTACTTATCATATATGGATGTTATGTTAAGTATATGCTTAAAGTCGCACAAGTCTATTGCCGTTTATGGATATTGGCTACCTGAGCAGTAAAAGAATTGGAGTAACTTAATTTCTAATAAGCACTGAGGCAACTGATTTACCCCGAGGCTTTGTTTAATCCAGGATAACCATACAGCGTGTTTTGCGCATATGATTTCTGTAACACTATGTGCTTGCTTCCACTGTTGATAGGCTGTAATGTGAACGTGAGACCAGGTGCAGAATGCAAAATAATGGAGGAAGAAAAAGAAAGAAAATAGTGAAGGGCAAAAACAATAGACAATAGGCGAGAGAAAATGAAAGAAAATGTCCGAAGTGTGAGATCAATACAAGTTGAAACGAATAGAAAACCCTACAATGTGTCTATTGTACAACAAATTGCAGCCTACCACAAAAGCGCTTCATCAATGCTGCAGCACTTTAACATAAAACATCCAGTCTATGCATTAGAGTGGGCTCGAAACCGCTACGTTAGGAGTCAATGCGAATGCTAGTTGAGATTTAGGCCAGAAATGAACATACATTAGTAGTTAATAATAATCAGTGTGGTGGCTAACTGGTCAGGGATTGTGTGTCCCTAAGTTAGCTCAGTTTTGCTCAAGGAAATAACAAAATAAAACACCACAGAAATTAAAATGCTGCCCTTAATTTGTTTGAGGCTGAGCTTCATTCATGTAAAAAGTAAAAATTAATTAAGTAATATCTATTATCCGATAAGTTCATTGTTCCTCAGAATAAATCGGTTGAATACTTGATTATTTAAATATTCGATAGCTGCAGCCTTATGGTGGATGCTACTAAGAGGTAGCCACTTCCCATTTCTAAAAGATAAACGATTTGGCATTGATCAATACATAGACGCTCCTATACCCAATCCAGCATCTAAGGAGTAGTAGAGACTTTTCTGATACCGGTATCAGTACTGAAAGAACCCCAGTACACATGGTACAGAGAGCAAGCAGACCATAAGTTTTGCTGACATCGCTGAAAAGCTGTTAAGTTTGGTTGAAGTGGAACTTCAGATGAATCACAAAACAAACAGAAACATACATACTAAATAAATAATGAGATTATATTCACACACTAGGAATGGATGGATTTTCCTTTGAAAAATGTGGAAATTCAGTTTGGTTGGAACCGTGACTGAAATTTGGCACAAAATAAATATTCAACAACCGTTTCCATGGTTATAGAGACAGCGGTTGATGGAAACTTATTTCATCTTCAGGCTGATATCTTAATGTAGACCACAAACACTAGCCCAGAGTATATCTTGTGGGTCCATCTCCACTTAAACTGTAACATTGATCAAACAACTTACAACTGTTCAGCTTCATGAGGAAGAGAAATGGGGGGGGAGAGTGGTGGGATGCATGAAAGAACAAAGAGAGAGATATAGAGAGAGAGGCTGAATGGGTACAGAAGGAGAGATGGAGTGTGAGATAGAAGGAGAGAGAGACTAGCTTCACAGGAAAGACAGACAGACAGACAGACAGAGAGAGAAAGAGAGACAGAGAGAGAGAGAGAGAGAGAGGTTTGTCAGTAGTATCCAGAGGGCAGGTGGGATCAGCTCAGGTGCAGCTGCTCCATCATTCAGACTCTGTTCACGTCTGGTCGGGAAAAATAACCTGCAGCACCGAGCAGCATCAGAACACACCTCCTGTTCAAAGGATCATCCTGGTTTATTACAACTGGGAGACTATCCAACAGCATTGGACATTACTAACTTACTTGCACTTGACTTCAGTAATTATATACTTCTACTCTGCTACATCTCAGAAGGACATATGAAACTTTACACTGTTTTTGAAAATGTTAGTTACTAGTTTCTTTTTGGAAACATGTAGTCTATGATAAAGACTGATAATACAAAATGTTATCATTGATGTATTATTATGGGCTGGGATGAGTTTACTAATCCGCAGGGGAAGGTATATAAGTTACCCAGATGTAATCTTTAAGTGATGAACAGATTAAAAGGACCAGAATGACCAATTTAACGTCATCCATCGATGACTTTGCAGACTGCAACCAACTGAACAGCCCTCGTCTCACCATCCCCTAAAAATGTGAAAAAAGTTGAAAGGCTCTTTCTTACCCAGCATTTGGTTTTCTGTAGAAACATGACGTTACTTTTGTAACACCTTACAGTAAAATATTTATTTTAGCAGTGACAGAGTAATATAATGCGGTACTAATTATATTTATATTTCAGTGATATATTACTACAGCGCATGAATATTACATTTCAATTTGCCCATTTTGACACATAACATAAGGTGCATTCCTGTAGAAAAATGACACCATCCACGGATAGGTCGGTTCCCTATAAACCTGACTTTCACTATGATATTGCATCTGCCATGAGCTCGATTTTTGGCAGAAAAATGAATGACAAATTACAGCACAAAGGAAGCTGTATGAAGATATGTGTTTCCTTTTACCACCACGACTTGAGATGCTTTAAAACAGCCATTCTTCCTTCTGGATCATCAAGTAACAAAACCTGCCTACTCATTAACACACCTGTTTTACTGCCCAGAGATCAGGGTTTCTAGATCAAACTGGAATTTTTACGGCCATTTTTTGCTTGGGATAGTAACCCGGCTGTAATTATTAGCAGTAATACAGGAGGGGAACACTGGCAGTGGGCAAATTTAGTGCCAATACTTTTATACTTTTACTTTTACCTATACACAAATGAATCTCTTTAAAAAAACAGGTTGAGAGACTTCAGCCAGATTTTCTTTACGTTAATAAAGAGGTGAATTGGGGTTTAATGAGTAATATTGTATGTCTGTGAGTATCTTTGATTTCGGTTCTGATAAGGATGTTTCACCTCAGCTCAATGTAACTCCCTGCTGTATAAAGGCTTGGCTTCGATCAAATCAAAGGAAGAGATTCTGTTAGATGAGTGCTGAACACCTGCTTGATGGGACTCTACACATCTATAAAGCATTATATGGCACTCGTTATGGCACTTGTTGATTAAAAACTTGTGGTAACTGTCTACCACGAGCTGGAAGCACATTTTGGGATTTGGCAACACTGTTAGGCGCTAAAAATTAAATTCGAGACAGCATCATTAAAATATCCCATTTCCAAACATAATTAAAACTAGTTTATGCAGCAAAATGTAGTGGACATGCAGAACAGGGCCTTACCAATCACTGGAAATGAGGTGTTGGGGGGGTATAAAGCTAGAAATAAAAGGATTGAGTAATTATCTACTGGATTAAATTGCGGAGCTTTGAAACAAATTTTCATTTTGGGAAATATGAGAGAAGACTTTGTTTTCATGGGGACATAATTTTCATGCAATTTCTGTGGATATTTTCTGGAAAGAACCATGAAATACGGTTTTAATTATTATGTAGCATTTATAGGCAGCAAAGTAATGTAGTTTTAAGCAGAGATAAGGAAATATTCAAGTCATTCTCTAGGCGTGTTGGTGAAGAGCTGGGTCACTTTTACAAACCGTTGGCCGTCGAGATGTTAATAACAAGTGTTAATTAAATATATGGAGTTTGGGGAAAAAAATCTATGCTTAGATGCATCAGATTCTCTCTTGATTCTCTCTTCGATTATGTCTGGATGCAGAAAAATTCTAAAAATGTAAAACACAATTCTTGACATTATGAGCACCTGTGACGAGTCGTGGCTGTAACAGAAGTTAATTAAAAACATGCTTTGTTCAAAATAGTGCTGGGCAATTTGCCATTAAAATAATCCTTGTGATACGTGGTACATGCCTCGATATTTTGAAATCTCCTCTAAAGCACTTGCAATGCTCAGACTTGCCAACAAAATACAATATAACAATATTCTTATCATAAGTACATCATAAGTATCATAAGTTACAATTTTGTGACCACTACTACTTTCAAGACAACATTTTTCAAATTAGCAAAATGGCACAGAGTGAGAATAAATAAATTAAACATCAAGGTGCTTTTGTAGAATTGCATTGCAGCCCTCTGAATAACAATCAGGTTGTAGGTGAAGAGAGCTTCCCACCCCTACACATTAGTTACGTGACATAATGCAGTTGTAATCAATTTTACATGAACATAAATTATTGTCTTTATTAATTGTATCAATTATTTGAATGCCAGATTCATTAAAGATGTACTTATATATCAAACAGTCTCTACACCTTCTTTTCGAGCACCCAAGCCTGTAAATAAAAAATACTCAACTCTTCAGGATTAGTGACAAAAGTAATGTCGTGGTAAGCTCTGAAAGAAATCTAGAAGTTGAGAGTAATCTGGGTGCATTATCATGTATCAGAAAAGATGATTACAGCTTGGTTTTACTGTGTTATCAATCATCCATTAACTCTTTTACCACCAATTACAGATGCTTCACAGGAGGGGTTACAGCTATAAATGCTAAATAGGAGAGAGTTACAGTAAAGGGTGACTGTTTGACTTCTGTTGACTGTGTGGTTAATTTCCAGCGCAATTTATTTGACAGAAATGCTCAACCTAAATAGATCTTACAGAATATTTTAATGAACAGCTACAGTAACCAGAATAATAAATGCATTCTAGAGTTTATGTCCTGAGGGGAGGGAGCATCCCAGTATTCCTAAGATGTTGGCTACAGCCCTTTATTTGCAGATACAAATTCAGGTGTAAAACGGCCAGTTGGTAAATTCAGCGTTTTGGCCAGAACTAAACAAGGTCAACACATTGTTCTCCAAACCAACTGTACTGTGCTGAATGTTCCCTGGGGTCAGATTCCATTTAGTGCTGAGCTCCCTCTGGTCTACATCCATTTACTGCTGCTGTATGCTCTTTTAAAGCAGTCTCCATTTACTTCTGTTTTCCTTTTCTTAAACCCTAAGCCCGCTGAATGAAGTCTGGATGATAGAAGAATGATGCACTGACCCGTGATGATGACTACGGCCCTAACAAAACTGTAGGACACTCCGAGCAGCAGCAGCAGCAAAGAGTCCAATGTCACACAAACAGAACACCTGATAAATGTGTTATGTTAACTAACCAGCAGATCTAAATCAAACATTCACTACCCACTGAATCAGCATTTTACATTGCCACACTTGCCATTGATGCAACTAAGATAACTAGGCCTATTGATTCTTTAGTATTTGCATTTGCTTAAAAAATAGAAGAAAAAGCAGATACAGAAGGGATAAAACAGATATAAAATAATGTTAGCATTGTACATCTCTACAAACTATATACGTATCATGTCAGTGTTTCAGAAGAAACATAGTTCATGTTACTAACATCAACAAGAGGCTGCCAACCAGAAGACCACTGGTTGAGACCAATCAACAACCAACAAAGGTGGATGTTTTTAACAAGACATCAGGACATTTTTTTGTCTAAACATAACCAAACCATAAGCGCATCATTATCACACCATAAAATTGAAACATAAAGGTGTGTTAAGTGTCAAAATATCTGCTGCAAATCAAACAGACAATTATAACATTCCTGCTGCCTGAACCACGGAGACCGAACCAGACTATAAATCTGCCATAAACAAAAACCAAACGATGACTCATTTGTTAAATTACAGGCTCAGTACGGCTGCACAGCTGGTGTTGATTCTCTTCAGGGTCAGCAGCACTGTGAGCAACACTTTGTCATTATAGTCAAACTATTCAGAATTGATATTAAAATATCACTGCATGGAGTCCAGAAAGGTCATCGAATCTGAATGTAACGGAGGGAATATTTGTCTCATTTACTCCAACAAATTCTGACCTCCCAGAGCCATAACTTGGAATACAACCTCGGCACATGAGGGACTGGGGACCCATGACAAAATTCCATTTATGTCCTTGACATTTGAAAAGAAAAGCTTAAAACCCTCATGTCACATAGCACTTCTTTGTTTCTGAACTTACAGGCGTAGGTCATGGCGAAGCTGCTCCCCGTGTCCACCATGTCCACTTGTGGCACCAGTTTTGGGACATCCTGATGTTGCGCTAGAGCAAAACGAAACACCTCATATTCATGGGAGCCGGTGGGGAAAAGGCCTCCTGTTTGGCAAAAACAAAGACACACAATGGGAATCATTGCCTGTCCCAAAGCACAGTGGAAGAAGAATCAAAATAACCGTTCACACCAGCCAAAACTTCACTTTCGTGGGTAAATTAGAGCTAAGCATACATGAATTTAAATGTAAAATGTTTCAGGATTACACCGACTGGAGTTTGTTTTCTGCATATATTTAAAATCCTGTTGAGCTGGAGAAGGAGAAGATTTTTCTTTGTCAGGTTTTTTAAGAGTCACACAAAAAGAAATGACCCGGGACTGAAAAAATCTTCATAAAATAATAAATAAATCCTCTGTGAGGGGTGGTGACTCATTTTCTCTACTGTGGATGAAACATCTTGGTTGAAATGTCACACTCTGCTTAATTTCATAAATCAAATCAAACGGAAAATATTAATGATTGGCAAAATAGTACCAGTCGCCATGTATATTGTGATTGGCTGGTTTTTTTAATAATTTTCAAAGCAAAATATAAAAACATTTACCAGTTCCATCCCCTCTGAAATGTAACAAACAAAAAAAATCAAAATATTTTCTTTATCTTAGATGACAGTTAACTAATCATCGGCTGTTGGACGGAATAAATCACTATTGTGAATACATTTCCATGTACTGTCATGGAAACATTTTTCACTATTTCAGAAATGTTATTGGCAAAACAATTAGTATGGTAATCAAGAAAATAAAGAGCCCCACATGAGTTCAGTTGGCAGGGATATGTGAAGCTGTTACTGCTTGTTGTTCTTAGTTTCACAGTCATGAAAAATTATAAGGGACCCTGTGGATTTGTAATTTTTGTAAACAAACAAAAGTTAGTGCACACTGTGTGTATCCTTGAGATCTTACAAAAAATGTTGAGTGCATTTCCTACCTCATTAAAAATGTACAAAGCTGAAAAAATGAAGAAAATTAGCTTAGCTGTTTACACTGATACCATACTCACATCTGTATAGTTATACTGAAGCTATAGCGAGCAGATAATTAGCTTAGCTTAGCATAAACACTGGAAACAGCTAGCCTAGCTCCACCTACCAGGACCTTTAAAGGGTCATTAATAAACAAAAACTTTAGAAATTTCAATTCACCATTTTACGGTCGACCAGACTATTTCTTAGCTGAGACCATAAGTTGTCAGCAAACCAGCAATGATTCAAGGACGTTACTGGGCCAAACCAAGTATGTTATAATTCATCTGGACACAGTGTTGGAGGCAGATCACTATTCCTTCCAATGAAAGTTGTTCCCGACTACCTGCTTCCCCCCACTTTTGGTCTTTATGCTAAGCTAGCCTAACCAGCTGCTCATGATAGCCTCATATAAACTGTGCATACATGAAAGTGTTATCAATCTTGGTATCTAACTCTCATTAAGAAAACAAATAAAATGTTTAACTATTCCTTTAAATAATACAAGTTTGTCATTGTTTACACCCGTGTTTGCTTGTGAGCAGTATTTTACTCCTTGCTTTTGTTAGCACATTTCTATATTTCTTGGAGCACTAAGACCACCAGCACCAGAACAATAAAATAATGTGAAATTATGAGCAGGAGTGTTTATTATCATTGTTCCAAGGCACTGCCAGTGGTCTAAAAGTCAACAAAGGATTTTATTTGACAATTAAAATAGTATGTCACAAAACAGCCTGACTCTGGTGTACAGTAATTGCTGTTAAAAGCCTCTTTTCTCAGCTCTCATTCATTCTGGCACACACACTCTCAACATAATGGCTTTCTGGGTCACATTAGAGGGAATATATCTAAATGCATCAACTCGAACTAATTGACCCTCTTGTCTTCTCTCTTGTGAAGTAGATGCTTTTTTCATATCAATACACTGACGTTATGGCTCTTTGTTACTACAAAGAATTTCAAGGGTTTTAAAGGCTTTCATTCTGTGGTCCTTGATGAGTTTGTGTAATTTTTTACAATTCTTCACCAGATAGGGTGATTTACCTGTATAATACATTCTTATTCCCTTGTGGCCTATAGGTGGCTCTGTCTCAAAATAAAACTGAACCCTTATGCAATTGGTAAATGAACACATTTAGGCCTAGTCCACACATACACTTGTATTTTTAAAACTGGTAAACTGGTATTTTTTTCCTCCTCCGCTTTAAAAAAAAACCCAACTACACCAACGGTATTGAAAAAAAATCTGTCCACATGAAAATGCAAACGCAGTTTGTCAAGCAATGTTAGGGGCACAGCAAAGAAACAGGTGGTGAAATAACCTTTGCCATAACGCCACGTTGGCTAATCAGAAGCCTGAAGTTATTAACGGAAAAGGCACAAAAACAACGATGGCACCTCACAAGGGAAAATCATATGTGTGGACTGACACTGAAGTGGAGTTGCTCCTCAGTGTCACACTTGAATATGAAGTGAACAAAATCCAAGAAAATGAGGACTGGGAGTCTAGCCAATAAAAGTACAGCAATATTCTAGCTCTTTTCCTTGAGCAGTACCGTTCGGAGACGCCCCTGGAAAAAAAAAAAAAAAAAGTAGACGAGCCAAAAAAGAAGAGCTTTCCTGTCTACACATTAACAGTGAAAACAGCATATCTGAATATATTCACCCTGGCAGAAGTCATCCAAAAGCTCCACTTTCATTGACCTGAAATGCCTTTTATGTATGTACAGAACTACAAAAAGCATAGAAGTAATTGCCGTGTCCACGTGTATCAAAGAAAAAATGCTCCATGTCACTAAATGCCCAAAACATTTTTTTAAAAATGGTGGGAACTAGTATTAAAGGGTTAAAATCCTGAAAATAATGAACATTTTGTAGTCATTACCAGGACTAATGTTGGCTGGAAAATGTGACCCAGTAAAAGTTTAATATAATATTAATATATTGTATGTATATGGCAGTTTATGACAAGGAACCATATCTTAAGTGTAGTAGAAGTGTCAAGTGGGATCTCTACTGTTTTTTTAGCATTTATACTCAAGTAACATTACGTTACATTATCTAAGCACTTAGATAACGTTACACCTAGTTAGGTGACACTTCTACCATCAAACTTCAATCTGTAAATTCATCTATTAAATGGAGATTTAACCCACCATATTTGTAAACGGTGGCAACTGCAATACATAATTTCATAATACAGCGTTTCATCCGACAGTAACTGAACCAAACGGAAGTTACCTAAATAACCGTTTGCGGTACGTTAAGCTAACGTCAATATAGCACCCTTGCTAGCTTGCGCACACTCACTTTTAAAACTTCGTTACAAAATGAAAATGCGTTACAGTGTAACTTTATATTAAACACAACATGAAACGGGTGCTGACCAACCATGTGACGCCATCAGCGAGCAGCCAGACAAACACGAAACACTACATTTTGCTTTCTTGCGAAATTTGGAAGATATATCGTTACATCGCTAACAGCGCACCTGCGATTGTTTCCGGTATCACACTTTCAAAATAAAAGCTCCGACATCCACAAAATATCTAAAGGGACAAATAATGTCACAGCTTAATGAGAATACTAATGAAATTACCTAATACATAAGAGAATAACAAATTCCTTGTGTATAAATGTCTGTTCTATTTTTCTCCAGCCATTTTACAATATAATGTGAAGTACATCTGCTTTACGAACTGCAAGTCTTATTGCTATTGGTAATTTATCATTATTTATTTTATTCCATTTTCTATATTTTTCTACAAATTTGTTCTATTTTTGATTTATTGTCTAGTTTTAATGTTTTTTTTCTCTTTATATCTTTATTTTCTTTTCTCTCTTTAGCTGTGTTCTTGTTTTATGCCATTGCTGTAATCATCCTGTCCAAAAAACCAAAGAAAATATTTGTGATCCAGTGCCAAATCCCTAACATAGTTAAAATACTTCACTTTTCACAGCTCGCTTTGTCTTTATTGCGAATAGTTTACCATTGATTTTTATACATAGCGTTTTTAATATTTTCAATCCTTTAGAACGATAACCATTAGCAATGTTAGCTAGCCAAACGCTTACGTTAGGTCGCTACAACTTATGCTAACACTTGGAGCTTGTAAGACCTGCCAAAAATCAAGGTAACAGAGGTACACTGTTTTATAAAAGCAGGCAGTAAAGCCTCATTAACCTCATTGCTGGAAAGTGGATTCAAATCCCCATCAGAGAGATGGCTGACTGGTTGTACTTTTATGTTCATATGCAGTTTTTTTTAGAAAAACACCTTACGTGACTATCTAAATGACCAAAAATGGCTAAAAACACTATCACAAAAACAAACGGTAAACTATTAACGATATGTACAAAGCAAGCTATGACAAGTGAAGTACTTGAACTAAGGTAGGGATGAAAAAGCACTGAGATCACTACATACGTTTACTGTGGATTTGGCACTGGAAGCAAGGACAGTTCGTAAAGTGAATACACGTCACACTACATAATGTAGATGGATACTCTGGATACAGTGAACTATAAATAAAAGTATGTAAGTATTATGAGCAAAATTTTTCTTCAAGTGAATATGAGGAACTCCCAGCTTTTGTGGATTCTAGCGACTCCTTTTGACCAAAGCAGTACAAACGTTGCGCGGCATTTGTGACTGTGATGAGGTAATGTATTTATATATGATTTTATATGTGATAATACCTATTTTAAAACAGCAGTCTTTTCATTGACGGTCTTGTTTGCTGTTACAGGTCATTTATAATCATCAGAGGAATCACAAGGCTGTTTCATAAACATTAAAAGTTCCTTGTAGTCACTTTGAAGGTGCAATAAGTAAGACATTTTGTTTATAGCATTGAAAAAATTACTATAATCAAAAGAATGTTGAAAAAAAATAATGACGTTATGTCAAGGGCATTTGAGGCTACTGAAATTAGCATGCTAACCAGTTAGCCACTAGACACTTTGTGCCTCCAGAGGTGACAATCCGATAGTAAACGACACTCCCCTGGTGCTTCGAGCTCGCAGTATAGCCAGAGCTAATACGAAAGAGCGGCTACAGTTAGCAGCAGTTAGCACTTACTTTGGTAAATGCTGCCCCCTGTTTGTTTGTTTAGTATAATAGCTGCAATGCAGAAAGCTGCACCTGTGAGTGTGAAACTTTTTCTTTTTTTTTTTTAGTGGACTATAATTACTGATGCATTAAATATTTGGCAGCAGCATTGTTCAACTGTACATTGTATTATTTATTTATTTAGGGGGCACTTTGGCAGCAAAAGTCCCCAGGAGAGCTTAAACAGGGGACGTCTTCATGGTCAGCATTTATAGACCTCCAGGCCAATTGGAAACCTCATTTCAATGTTCCAGTTGGTACAGATAGAGCTAATGTAATTAGTTCATAGCTTACTTTGTTAGTTAGGACCTTTTTTTTTCAGAATTAAACTCAAATACAGAACTAATGCTGCATTCAAGTGATTATTCATGCAACACAAATATCACAGAAGCCCAATTTGATTAAAAAAAAAAAAAAAAAATACAATTTGTCATCTATATTCTATGCAGCGTATTGAAAACTGTCAATACTACATTACAGAGATGCTTGAATATGAATATTATTGGAATGTATGAGTTATTTATCAGAGTTCTTGAGGCTGGAAGCAATCCATCTGCTCTGACAGAAGGGCTCTAAGTCGACACAGAGAAAACCAACGCAACTGATTTTTTAATGCCGACACTCTGGTTGGTATTCAGCAGGCAGGAGAGATTTTATTCAACTAATGCAGGTAGGTTGAGCTTGATGCCACATCAGCACCGAACCTGAGAGGAAACTGCAGTAGGAGTCCGACCCAGCGGTCCGATGAATCGCATTATAACTTCATTTTGTGAGAGTTGCACGCTCTGAAGCACACAGCTGCCTGATGCACACTGAATGTGACCAAACCAGTCAGGGTTCAAATGGGAATAAAAGAACTGACTGAGTGAGAATTCACCCAGTGTACAAACGTCACAGTGAAAGATATTATTGATACTGAATACAGGAAGTAGAAGTGACTGATTGACGGAGGTTAATACCAGGTCTGAACACCCATATGACACACACTATGGTGCTGAATACTGTAATATTACTGTTGCTATGAGCTGTTCGACCTGGTATTAACAGTCCTGAGTGATCCAATCACAAGTCGACAGCTCGAATTACGGGTTTGAATGCCCCCAAGATACACTGAGGATTTCAGCAGCTGAGATCTGATTACTCATACCAAGATCTTTTGAAACAAGAAGAGGAAGGTGCCACAACAACACAGAGAATAGATTACAATCTGTCTTATTTCAGTCTGGTTCACTGGCCGGTTAATTACACGTTCGTGCTCTCTTAACCTGCAAATGTTTGCAGCAGATGTTTGTGAACGTACCATCTGTTCCAGCTGATACAACCACTGCAGTAGTAACCAGAATATCACCAGACTGCCTTAACAAATCATGTAATTTTAAGCATTGTTGAGTTAGGAGGATCTCCATAAACCCTAAAGCTGTCCATGGCAAATTCTAAACTATGTGGGTCTTATTATGAATTCAGCAAAAGTTATACAGGAAGAAACGCCAAGGACTCCCCTTTAAAATAGTGTTAGGAGGAACTAGACTTTTGGGAAATAGTATGTGTGACGAATTGTCAAATTATGACAAATATCCGTGCCGTCTTGTAAATTCTGCATTACATGCAATACGCTATGCTCTTGATTTCACCATTCACACTCAATTTATGAAAGAAGACAACAATTTTATTGACAATAAACATGTCACATTTTACCAATACAGTAAAGAATAACCAACAAAGGCTACTTTTTTGACACCTGTGGAGAAAGCCCCCAAACTCCCTTAAAAAAACACTTAATTTTGTGAATTGTTGAGTTTGGGGAAACTTTATAAATATTGTGAAACTGTGCTCCTGATAAAATCTTCATCGTTTGGGTCTACTTGTAAATTCGGCAAATGTTACATGAAGATTCTTTTGTGTGCGTGCGTGTTAAAGCCTCTGTTTGGTCTCCACGATGCTGAATCCTCTATCATTACAGTGTGACTCTGTCCATGGTGCTGATTCCTGTTACATCCCCACAACACAAAATCATTTGGGATGAAAACTAGTTTAACTGCCATTGAGGTAATATTGTATTTAACAGGAATACCAAAATACAAGGAGTGACAAAAAACTGTAAGTCACAACATGAATATATGAATACTAATATACTGTAAGTCACAGAGGGAATCCCGGCCACAGGCAATATTACAGGAGTCCTGCGGGAGTGTCACTATAAGAACATTACTCTTGCAATATTGCAGGATTAATATAGGAAACAGTCCTGGGAATGCGAGGAGGAATCAGTCTGTGCTGATGTTGCAGCATTAAGCAACCCAAAAAAATGATTTGAATTCCAAATTTAGTATGAAAAATGATCTGTCTTATTGATATGTTAGGGAACCAGTTTAAATCCTCACACAATGCGTCAGGATGACTACTGGATGATTCGGGGGAAGAAAAGAAAAAAACAGACACAATGAGTTATGATTTTGGCTGCAGGAAATATTCAAGATATAAGAAGAAGGCTGGAGGGAATGAGATGCAGCCGGGTCCTCCAGCTGCGCCCCCGGGCGCAGGCAGCCCCGCCGCCCGCCGCTCACTCACCTATGTTGATGTTACTTGGGAAACTTGTGCCGCTGCAGAGCCCGAGCAGCAGCGGCAGCAGCAGCAGCGGGAGGAGGACCGAGGGGACCGGGGAGCTCTGCAGCCGCATGTTTCCTCCAGGAGCCGCGGAGCAACCGGCGTAATCCCATTCACACCGGGGCCGTGACAGATCCACCGCAGCCCGGCCACAGACTCACACATCTACCGGCAGTCTGCTTCTTTATCTCTGCTCTCTCTCTCTGTCTCTCTCAGCAAACATCCATAGTTGGAGCGCAGAGCTCTGCAGCCTCGTCGACTCTGAGTGTCAGAGTGTTTGTTCACTGTTTCTGTATCCAACTACACCTCTCTCTCTCTCTCTCTCTCTCTCTCTCTCTCCCTCTCTCTCTCTTTCCCTCTCTCCGTCTCTCTCTTTCTCACACCCCCCTCCCTCTCTCTCCAATTTGAATGAGCTTTACTGTTGCTGAACACCGGTATCCTCTCACAAAGCATCATGAACATTGAATAGCCACAATAACTAATGAAGCAGTTTGTTAAAAATGTTAAATAAATAAATAGTGACAGTAGACACAATGCACAATTATACAGTATAATCACAGTGGCCGAGGTGGAATATACATCTGTCGTTGACCCTCGACTCGAGTGAGGAAAAACTTCCCTTATTGAGATAAAAAAAAAAAAAACAACAACATTTAAACAGGGAACAGAAAGCTGGAGGAAGCCTCAGGAGGAGCCACAGCGGAGGGATCCCTGTCCCAGGATGGACAGACATGCATTAGATGTTGCACGTACAGAACAACAAAATCACAGTTCACAAATTGCAGAATATCTGACAGATAATTCTATAATGTGAGTGAAGGTGAGTGGATCCAGGAGGACGACTGAGCAGGCCAAGCGGTGCCCGAGGCCAACCGACCTCCGCTCCACCGTGATGAACAGGAAACCAGCGAAGAACCAGAATGAAAGTTTAGTTTTAGACGTCTTCCCAACGTTCGGTAGAGATGTCAAAGTGACCTTACACGATTCCAAATCAAAGCCTTTATATTGTCATTTCAGAAATCTTTTCAACTTCACTCACAGACGTCTGAAGAACTTCTTTCGGTTCAAAATGAAAGTCTTTATGGCCCCAAAACTTAAAAGAGGTACAAAATACTTTCATTCTGGCTCTCCACTGGACGTTCTCTGAATGTTCAATGACATCTTCTGCATAATGTTTTTGCTCAGTGGGTTTATTTAAAGTAGTAAAGTTACTGGTGATGTTGCAATTTAAAGGAACAATTACAAACTGTCATGTCAATCCGTCCAATAGATGTTGAGATGCATTGCTTAAAATTACACATGAGAACCTCAAGGTGGGGCTAGAGGAAAAGTCAGAAGACGACCAAAGTTATTAGGATTCATCCTCCTGGTACAATGAATATCTGTCCAAAGTACTGTGTCAGTCCTTCTCACAGATGTTTAGACATTTCCTAAGGAGAGTAAATAACCAAACTTTAACCTGTTTGTGGTCATTTCATTTCCCATATGTACATTATTCTCGTCGGTTCCTTATAGAAGCACATTAAACTCCAGAATGATTTCTTTATGAGGGCTGAAGGAGTGTGAGCATAATTTTAACTCGTCGGGCTCCGCAGTCTTTAATCACAAAATGGCCGCCCTCCTACACAGTTTGCCCACACAGGCAATAACGGTGACGCTGATAATCCCCTTCTTTTCACTTTCTATCCAGCCAATTTACGGAGACAAAACAAAGAGAGAGAGGAGAGACGATGAGCCTCTTTCATCCCCGTCCCTGCCTAATTAATTTATCTGCACTCGACAAACAGGCTAACGGCTGCGTAGGTGGATCTTCTGGAAACAAGACAAACGATCAACTTCTTGTGTTGAAGACGCCTCGTTCTCACAGCTCACAGCTCTCGTTTATCTGTTTCCACACAGCAGCCGGGCGTTTGGTGGGTTTTGATGCAGACGCTAACATCTAAGCCGAGCCATCCTCTGTCACTTGACAAGCTTTCGAGGAGACAATCGTCCAGTCGTGCAGATAGTTTCATACATACAACAGCATGCAATTGTTTTTCCTTTGGTATAAAATATTTCTCAAACGGTTCACAGTCTGTAAATTATCATGATTAAGAGGGTCATTCCTGTAAAGGTGCTGTTGAAATCTCCGCTTCAGCTCGGACAAACGTTGAGATTTCCTCCCGTAATGGAGGTAAGTGATGCCTCATTCTTTATCTGACCTGAGAGTCGTTCACAGCAGCTCAGTAATGTACGTCAGGTCTGTACACAACATCATCTTATATATGAGAAACTGTGCCTGCTGTGGTTTCTCTGTCCTATACGTTCACAGAACAGCCGGAGGAGAGACTTCACTCTGCTTCGCTGCGTGTCTCTGCATCTCTACATCGAACCACTTCAACTTCAGCGTGGCTCATTTTTCTTCTTTCTCATGTCAGCAGACAGACAGATTTTGCTTTCTTGGGATGGAGGGATACAAAATCATCCCTAAATATGTTGATTTATTGCAAGAGTCGGTAGGCGGGTTCATACAAACATGAGCTACATCAGTCTAATCTGAGTCCACGGCCTCCTGCCTGCTGACGGAGGGGATGTGGTTAGTTGAAGGTCTGTTCGGTGATAAGATCTGGAGGAGATGTGAAGCTGAGAAAACTCGTCCTCTCTGGAAGGACAAGGAGAGATTTGTTGGAGAGGACAATTGTGATTTTTGACCATTTTACTGTTTCAATTCTTAACTTTCAGGTCAGAAAATGTGATCGTGATATGACACGTTTAGTACAAACGTCAACCTCGGACGAATCTGAGGTTTGCAGAAAGGTTGACGGCTAACATTATATCCTGGAGACTGAAACTTAAGTATTGGGTGTATAAAATGCTGAATAGCTGATGAAAAGCAGAAGACATCAGAAATATTGATGG
The DNA here is from genome assembly GCF_900880675.1 of Sparus aurata. Classification (NCBI taxonomy): domain Eukaryota; kingdom Metazoa; phylum Chordata; class Actinopteri; order Spariformes; family Sparidae; genus Sparus; species Sparus aurata. The sequence goes on along the minus strand of NC_044199.1, from coordinate 30,165,650 downwards.
CAGTCCATCCAGTTTTTGCTGGGATGTTGGACCATGTCTGGACCAAACTGGTGAACTGACGTCACCGTTGTCGTCCCCTCTTTTTTATTATTTAATGTTGTATTATTTCAAGGCAGTTATGTTGTCACCTGTGTCAGTTTGTTGGTTTGTCAGCATGATTACACGAAAACTACTGAACAGATTTCAACTAAACTTGGACGGCGGATGGAGCCCATGAACTCTGGGTGTGGATCTTGATGATCTTGTTTGATCTTGATGAAAAAATCTGGTGTGTCTGAACGGCTGATAATTTTTAGCGTGTATACAGGTGGACTGTTGGGTATTGGTGGAGGTATGCGCCCTACTGAGTCCACTCTAGTTGATCTTGTGTTAAGTTTAGTAGATGTATGGCCTCCTGCTCCTATCTGGACTTTTCTTTATGCTGATCAATGATTGCGGTAATCTTTTCACACGACTCAAAACTGCACAAAAACAAACCCGTCAGTTGTTTAATCTGCTTCTTCTTCACCATTACAGCACTTCCTCCCTTCCCTCGATTGTGTTTGTCGCCTTTTGTTTCATTTTGCTTTCCTCTCACGCACTTTTGGATCGATTGTGTCGTGTGCAAAGTGCTACATAAATAAAGTTGAGCCGAGTTTCCGATCCGAAGGAATAAACGCTCACATTATTTCATCCTCAGATAAAAATTTCATGCTCGCTCCATCACATTTTGGTGCCGTTTAGTCGGAGTTGTTTGACATGAATCTCAAACCTCCAGCTGCTGTTTAAAGCTGCTGTTGTTGCCCTCCGGTCTGAAGTACGACGTGTCTGTACGTTAAATTAGCTATAGCAGGCAGTATGCTCATGAAAGAATGATGCTTTTAATCTGCAGTTTTCCATAAAGGATGAGGGCAGAATGAATAAATGATGAGAGCGCCGTGCCCACACAGCACTGTTGTTCCCATGCAGAGTGTATGTAATGGGTGTAAAAGCTGGTTAACAATGCTCGGCGCTCGTATTCACCTCCTGTGAGTGTAAATCATAGATGTGTGTACGCACTGTTGTTCTGTGTCACCCACTCACCCCTCCGTCCTCCTCCCCCCCGACTCACCTGTCACTAACATTTACGTAACAGCTGATGTGACCCACACACGTACGTTCAGATGTTGATAACCGACCGTCATACGCTAAAACCAGCTGCAGCTGCTCAACCTCGGGACGTGATTTTGTTTCCATCACACAGACGAAGGATTTCAGGTCCAGGATGCTGCACTGATTCAGATTTCTTTGGAACTTAAGTTTATAAATATTTACCATTTAGCATTAGCACTATAAAGAGATTTTTATTGCTATTTTACTGTTCATTTTTAAATTATTATATCATATATTAACATTTAATCAGCTTCTACGTGCAATACATTTATTGTATTGCACGTAAAATAACGATGACCACCGTTATCATCATTATTTTATGGCTCGTTTAATATCTTTTATTACATTAAAGGGGCAACGTGTAGTTTTGGAGAAGAAATTCAAACTCAGAATTTTTATGAGAAATAATACAAACTACATTTTTTTTTTCCATTAGGGTTGGGTGATGCCTGCTGAATTGGTGTATGTCGATGTCTACAGTTAAACACAGTGATGGACGATGACATCGTTTATGAATCTGAGGCAGTGTGCCCCCTCAGCGCTGTCACAAGGCAGCAGTTGCGTATTAGCTCACCACTGTAGCCGCAGCTGTTTCCCACCGTTGCTCTGACATGAATCTCCAACTGTCTCACCCTGCAGAGGAAACAAACCTCCCTGTGCCAGGTTTAAAAGCGTCCTTGTCTCCTGTGCATGAAACACTGGCAGCCGACTAGCCAACGAAGCTAAGCTGAGAAAACTGTGCATAAAATCGTCTTGCCTCTCGACCACTGTGTACAACTCTGTGTACAACTTCCTGAACACTTTTCCAAGAAAACTTTTGTGGCAGCAGAGGTAAACATAAATTTACCCCCAACATAAAAAATTGCTGGTCGTATTTTGCAGTTTAGCACAAAGGCTCACATCCATTATATCTGCCACTGTGTTCCCTTAATAAATGGTGTATAAGTGCTGCTGTACAGCCATTGTTGTTATTGATTGTTTCCTACAGCAGCTGAGCTGTGAACTGAACTGTGAACCTCCAGCTTCTGTTAAGGTCTTTTATTGTTTACTTACAGGCGAGGAATATTTGCCCTGAGGCTCAAAAATGTGCCGCAAAAAAAACAACTTGCTGATAACTTAATGTGGACTGAATTGTGCAAACGCACCATTAACATTCATGGCATTTCTACGAGACACCCAGACAGCAGGGAGACGACGTGTCCTGCTGCAGAGACTCTCTCTGCAGCTCTCCCTTTGAAAACTGCTTTCATCTGACCCAGAATCAGATCAGACACCAAATTCAATAAATGTGAAAGAATTAGACTTAATGACAACGACTGCAGAGACTCACTGGGCTGTGAACAAAGTCCCACAGAATATATACAGTTACAGTAACAGCCTGTGACAAATCCTTAGAAACAGAAACTGTTCACGTTTGTCTTCATCTGAGAGCAAATCTCAAGTGATCACCTGAGGTGTCAAAAGTCCGGACATCCTTTCCTCCACTGGAAGTACAAGAAGATACTGGTGTAAAAAAGACTAGGTAAAAGGTAAAAGTAAAGGTTCTGACTCAACTTCTTTACTCAGGTGAAAGTAATAAAGTACAGGCTCTGAAATGTACATCATAATAATATAATTCATTAACTATCGAAATTAAAGATAGAATCAGTAGGATTTTATCCCAGCTGTTCCTAAACACACCACAAAGACAGGCGAGTGTTGAGTCTCATTCTCAGGACGACAAATAGACACATTTTAAGTTGGTAAAGCGTCCCGAGCAGTGAGCAAATAAGAAATCCAGGCAGGGTGCTGCAGGGTCTCTGCAGATGCGAGACACTAACACGCCTTTTCTCCCCATTCCAGACTTCCTCTCTGCCTGTTTACGCCTTCTTACGTCTTTTATGTCATTGTTTCGCGCACTGACACCAAATACAAAATGCATTCAGACTAAAGTAACATGCCAGTTTTGAAAATGTAAGGAGGAGAAAGTTCAGACATTTGTGTTCAGATGTAGGGAGGAAACATCAAATGTGGTCCGGAAAATAAATACTCTTTAATTTACTTAAGTAAAGTACAGACACCTGAAAAGCTACTGAGGTGCAGTAATGGAGTATTTGTACTTTAGCTCTAAACCTACTACAATCTAATATTGGACTGAATTTCCTCGATATGTACACACGTACCTGCACACAAATTGGAGAAGAGAAAGCCTGAAGCCACATATGAAACCCACAAGCTAACATCACTAGACTAAAGGTGGCGAGCATCAATGAAGAAGCTTTAGTGCATCCAAGAACATGAACTAAATCATCCGTCTCGGAGAACATAAACATAAAAACCTCCTGTCATTCATAATTAAGTTGAACACAACATTTTCCTCTTGGATCTGAGCTGCTGAGACTTGGGACAACCTCAGCATGAGAATCCAAAACAGGTCACGATTCATAGAAGATCCACACCACCCTGCAGTATTATGCACCTGTACTGTACGTAATGTGAGGAAAAACCACACGATGTCACCAAAATAAGTCTTATTTCATCATCGCCTATTTAACGTTTGGACTGTGTCCGGTATTTACCATGGTAATATGATTCATAAAGAGACAAACAGGAAGTGACCGTCATCAGAGCTACACACCAGGAATCAGTTTTCAAGATGGTGGAGCTCCGGAAGTCACGAAGAAGAAGAAGAAGAAGAAGAAGAAGAAGAAGAAAACTTCTTGCCATTTTCATCTTGGAGATGATCAAATCAACCAGTTCTCTTTCTTCTTCCCGACATTTATTGCCGGTGATTGCTGACCTCTTCTTCTTCTGCTCTTACAGCGATGTGTAACAAAGCCTGTACTGCCAACTTCCGATGAAACTTTGCTCCGCGATTGAAACACAACAAAGGTTTACAAGTTTGCTTCGATCCGCTCGACATTAAGATGGAAACTCAGCTACTGAGCGTACAAACAAGTGGAGGTGGTAAACAGGAAGAGCAGGAATAATGCAGTCAAACAGGAAGTGAGACTGATAATCAAACACCTTCACTCCATCAGTATGTAAGAGGCTGATTGTTGTCTCTCCTCTCTGTGTAATCAAGCGTTTCACCTCCTCGTGGATCAAATCAAAGACTTCAGCGTCTCAGCGTGGTCTCATTAACGCAGTCGTCAGCTCAAAGGTCAAATTAACTTCCCCCTACAGCCTCGATTCTCTGAAACACCTGAACATGGAAGTCTTCAGCAGCCTGAACTGTTTTATTCATGCCCTCTGTACGCTGACGCTGTCAGAAGTCATCAGCGGGCGACCGAGCTACTCGCCAGCGGGTCGCAGGTTCAAATCCAGCTCAGCAGCTCCTTTCTGCCCGCCGTCAGCCTGAATTGTTTACCGAAGCAGTTTTAACAGAAGCACTTAAGACAAAGAGCACTTTACAGAGCACCGAAAGGCCCAAAATAACACATCACACTTACTCAGGACACATTACGGGAAAATGAGTTGATATGATTTCACTGCAGAGGAGAAGGAGGGGAACTGAGAGGAACTCATTTCTTTCTTATGAAGCCGTCTCTGACCTTCATCTTTTGCCTTTATGCTTCCTTTCTGGATTCTTATCCTCCATTTTATCCAATTTCAGTACTTTCTGTGCATCCTTTTGTTCCTATGTCTCTCATCTCTATCTTTCCCTTTTCAAATACCCTTCCCAGAAAAAGAAATGCTGAAAACAAATCTCCTAATCTAAAAAAAAACACAAGATGGATGGTTAATGGACTTGCATTTCTATTGTGCCTTTCCAGTGTACTGACGGCTCGAAGCGCTTTACAACACCGTCACACTCACACACTGATGGTAGATGCTGCAAGGTGCCAGCCTGCTCATCAGGATCAGTTTGGGGTTCAGTATCTTGCTAAAAGATACTTCAACATGCAGCCAGGGGAGCTGGGGGTTCAAACAAGTGACCCTCAGATTACTGGACGACCCGCTCCACCTCCTGAGCTGCAGCTGCCCCTTGACAGGCAAAAACTGAATAAAAATGTACTCGCACAAGTACAATGATGGCATTTGGAATATTTTTTCCTCAGCACGTAAAAGCTAATTAATAATGCACTTCCTTCATCTCTTCTGCTTGCAGGGAAAAAAAAAATAAATAAAGGAAAGTCTTTCCTTCGCTGGTTTGTCTGTCAGCAGCAGTTAGAGCTCAAGGAGACGAGAGGAGGGAAGGGGAGGATTAGAGGGAGGTGGGGGGGTCGAGGGGATTCTGAGTGTTTTCATTCATCTTTCGGGGTAATTTTTGTGTGGTGCGATGAAACCCCTACTGCGAGACCTGTCAAAATAAGAGCGACGGAGAGATGGAGGGAGATAAAAAGAGAGAAAGTGAGGGTTTGACTTTAAAGAACGCCTCTGCCCTCCAAGCGACAGTTCGACTTAAAGCTGAAGTTTCAAAAAACATCAACAAAGATATAAAAGCAACAACCGCAACAATCAGACGTGTCTGAAGCCCTCTGCACCCACTACATTCTGCGCAGCTCCTATTACTTTAATGTCAGCCCTTTGATTTCTTGTCTTTAAGTCTGACGTGTTTGTAGTAACAGGGTGAAGAGGCAGAGCTTAAAGCTGAGAATAGACGCTAAGTCTGCGAGCCAATCGGAATGAAGTATAGGATCAGGGTGTGGCGTGTTACTTCTGCTGCCATGAAGGGATGACAGAAAATGTGTTTAATATCTCTTCTTGCCTAACCTGATAATGTGTGTAAAATATCCTTAGATGTCTATCCCAGTCCAGCCCACAGGAAATTTAAAGGAGTTGTTGAACTTACAGGAGTTGTTTTCTGTTTCTCACCTGAATTTTAAGGCAAAAACAAGCCTGCAGATGAGCTGAAACTGCCCCTGTTAACTAGAAAACACAACGGGTCCACATCATATAGTCTTACATGATCCGAGTTCAAATTCAATAACAATATCAGTGAAAATAAACACTTAGACTATGTTTAACTGGGGAAAAATTCAGGCGCCTGTGAGAAAATGTTGTGACCTCAAAATACCCCAGTCTGAGAGTAACAGGGACAAAACCTCATTATGCTTCTTCGTTTTCTTATTTACAATACACGCATATAAAATTGTATACAAAAAAATTAGTGCTTTCAAGGAAAAACAGCCTATTTAGGCAAGTTTGGCAAGGCAAGTTTATTTATATAGCACAATTCAGACACAAGGCAACTCAAAGTGCTTCACAGGAGCATTCTAATTACATTAAAAGACATTAAAATTGCATTAAGAAGAAGAAGAAGTAAGTATTTAAAAACAAGTAAGAAGACATTGAGAAACAAACATTAAAATAAGTAGGCTAAAATAGAAAAAGTTTAAAAGAGACAAGACTAAAGAATAAAAGTCACAGTGCAGTTCAAAGACTTGATTTAAAAGAGGTGAGAGTTGGAGCAGACCTGCAATTTTCAGGGAGTTTGTTCCAGATATGTGGCGCATAGTAACTGAATGCTGCTTCTCCATGTTCAGCTCTGACTCTAGGGACCTAAAGCAGACCGGTACCTGACGACCTTAGAGGTCTGGATGGTTCATAACGTGGCAGCAGATCAGAAATGTATTTTAGCCCGAAACCATTCAGTACTTTATAAACCAACAGGAGGATTTTGAAATTTCCTAGGGAGTCCTGTAAAGACACCGTTACAGTAGTTGAGTCTACTGAAGATAAATGCATGGACAAGTTTTTCCAAATCCTGCCGAGACATAAGTCCTCTTAACCTGGATATATTCTCAAGGTGATAGTAGGCTGACTTTGTAATTGTCTTACTGTGGCTGCTGAAATTCAGGTCTGACTCCATGATTACTCCGAGGTTTCTGGTAAATGTTGAATAGTAGAGGCCCCAGAACGGAGCCCTGGGGTACTCCTCTTGTCATTTTCATCCGCTCGGATGTGTAATTACCAATAGATACAAAGTAGTCCCTATCATTTAGATAAGATTTTAACCAATTTAGTGCTGTACCAGAGAGTCTAATCCAGCTTTCAAGTCGGTCCAGTAGTATATTATGGTCGACCGTGTCAAACGCAGCACTGAGATCCAGTAATACTAAGACTGAAATTTTGCCACTGTTTGTGTTTGAATGAGTGTCATTGAGGACCGTGACAAGAGCCGTCTCAGTGCTGTGATGTGGTCGAAATCCTGAAGACATCAAAACAGCCATTTATTATTAAGTAGTTGTTCAGCTGATGATTTTACTCAAAATTGGGAGGTTTGATATGGGCCTATACTTATTCATTACTGGTGTGTCTAGATTTCTCTTCTTCAGGAGTGGATTAATGACTGCAGTCTACATTTAAAGAGCAAAACACATAAAACTACATAATTTTGCATAATATCCAAGTTTAGACCTTTCCATCCATAAACACTAAATTTTGCTGAATTTGAAATCTCATTGGCTACATGAAGCATCAATCACTTGTTGGTGGCTCAGTAGAGAGGGGTGGGAAAAATAAGTGGGTCTCCTGTCTAGGCAATCACTCGTTGGCTGTTGCAGGCTTTAAGGTGGGCGTAGAAGCTCATAACTGCTCAAATGTGGTTCCATCTTACAGGCTCGACACATTGGCGTTACCTCTAGCTTTTCATTTTGCCGTCCATGTTATAAGGGTTTGACTGTTCACACAGGACACCTGAGACGCATCTCTCACGAGTATGTCAAGCTACGTTGAGTCACCTAGGGATTCAGTCTTTTTCTACTGCAACACGTGCAGTTCTCTGCAAAGATCAACCTGATAACAACCTGCAGACGGTCGTATGGACATCATACCAGCATTTTACCAGTTTTAATGTCCGTTTGTGTAAAATATGTCACAGACATAAAAGGTGAGAGCCTGTGTTCCACTCTTTTTCTTTCACCTCCTCTCCCTTGCTCCCTCTCGCTCCCCCTCCTCCGGTTTTCTTGCTCTGTCAGCAGGGTAAAGGAAAATCACGTCATCATACTATCAAAACTATCAAAGTCAAACTCAGACAGGTGGGGCAGGTTTTTGACATAAAAGCACCTGCTATCACAGTTTGATGTGTTTCCTCACCGTTAATGCATGGAGTGCTGTGTTTTGGACTTAATGTGTAACTGAAATGGATTTACTGGATGTTTGACAGTTTGGGTTGGGTTTTGATTTACTATTCACAGGCGAGTAGCCAAAACTTTGTACACGTTGTTTGTCGATTGTTATCTTGAAGTATCACAAGAATATGAGCTTTCTAATGATGTATGGCTTGACTTTACACTTAAACTGAAGCCCCAAGGACGGAAAACTACCTCACATACCAAACTACTATGTAAAGTAACTTGTAACTAAAGCTGTCAGACAAATGTAGTGAAGTAAAAGTATAATATTTGCCTCTTAGGTGAACTGGATGCAGTTTGTTAAATTGCCTGCCTTTATTTTCTTTGTTCAGCAGTGAAATATTTTTTGTCTTTTTTACATAAAAGGTAGTCAGGCGTTTATTCAGATTTGAGACTGATTTAAATAATGAAGTGCACTTCGGAAAAGAGGCTTAAATCATTATATTGATTATAAAGCTACAGCCTAAAAACAGAGGCACGTATACAAGAGTGAAACAGATATAATCTTTGACTGAGAAAGAGAAATAACTGCGTATGTGATGCGTGTGTTGACCTAGATATCTATCTAATAAAGCAGAAATACCATCAAAGAAACCGATTTTTTTTCCCTGAATGCCCTGAAGAAGTAATTTTACCATCCTCTACACTGGAAACCGTTCTTAGCTTCCAGATCCTCTCAGAACAACAACAGAAACACTTTCCTGAGGTTTTAGAAGAGCCCCACTCTAATGCTGAAAAGCCTTTGAGCCAGGCAGTGTTCGCCTGGTGGAAATCATCTGCAGGAATCATCACTGCTGCATCATCTCTGGCCAACTAACAGTCTGCGATCTGCGCTGAGGAGGAAACACGAGGCGCTTTGTGTGATCCTGACTGACAGCTGTAGCAGCTCGCTCTCATCTGAACAGCAGATATTGTTGCTGTACGGGAGAAGATTAAGACCACAGCGAAATATTTATATCTGCTCCGAGTTTAAATTCAGAATTCTGAGGACCTTAAAACTACAGTTTTACTGTAGTTCTGTGTGTGGTTTGTCAAAGTGGTGCTGCCACACCTTGAAGACAGTTTATGCACTGGCCTTGTTGGTTTTTACTTGCTTAATTCCATCAGGTGACAATTATACCTGCCAAATATGGCCATGTTAGCATTGTGCACATGTTAGCAGGCCTTACTTTAACATTGTTTTCTGATTTAAAAAAAAATGTAAAAAGAGCTCTTTTCTTAACATCTCGAAGTAAAATTGTAGTGGAGTACTTTCACAGTGTGGTATAAGTTAACTCATCGTATGACACACTTCATTAAACTAAAGTAAAACTCACCACAACACTCAGAGTAAGATGTGAAAATATTCCAGATCTGCACAGCACTTTCATCCCGCCTGTTGTCATAGCTGATGTAAATCGCCTCCATATCATTTCCCCTGCCTTCAAACTGACCTCCGTCAATCTCAGAGGTTGTGTTCAGTCCCAGTCTATGATTTAAGATCCTGGTCCAGACAAGCTCTAAAGCCACTAGCTCCAGGGCCAACTGAGCCATGAGCCATGTCAGCAGCTAGCCACATCTAAAGGCAGCTAGAGAAGAGCAGCAGTTGTCAGTTACTCTGGTGATATGCTGCCCCCTTGTTGTTTGGAGCTACTCATGAATTCTGGCTATATTATACAAATTAGAACACTTCTTTCACCACTGAAATGTAGTCTGACAACAACAGAGCTATAAGTTTGATGAGGAAAATCAAATGTGGAAAGACACACACACACACACACACACACACACACAGCAGCAGCAGTTATCTGTTCTCTCTTGTCAAACCATTAGTGGCCAATCAGCTTTTAAATCACTTCCTAATTGCTTTTTATGGCAGTTGTCATGGCAACCCAGCAACACTTTGAAGCCATTTGAATGTTTGTAGGATCCTCCAGGGCTCCGCGAATGTGTGCATCACTGTGTGTTTGTGTGTATGTGTTGAAGTACAGTGCAGCGGCGATGATTTGCAGATTTACTGGGCCACGAATAAATACAGAGAGGAGGTGCAGCGACTTATCCAGAGACACACACACGCTCTCACAAGAGCGCACACACACACTCGTGTTCCTGCTGGGTTGGTGGTTGTACAGCGCTGGCAGGGAGGCAGGCAGCTGCATGGAGGAGTGTTTTAATCCTCAGATCAGCAGGAAAACTCACTGAGCTGGAGGCCTGCGGCGAGCTGAAGGAAACCAGCAGCCGAAAGGTCACCGGTTTAATCCCCGTCATCACTATCAGTGGATGCGGTTAAAGTGCTCTTGAGCAAGCACCTACAGCTTAGGCTTGTAGGTTCATGTTTGCATTCATTAACAGACTACCCGATAACGATGTGACAGAAGTAAATTGACCAAATGATCCCACTCAGTGCATCATGGTGGATGACAGCCAACGTCTGGGACTCATCACGACGTCCTGACAGAAAGACGAGCAGGTCAGACTTTTTGCATCATACAAGGACAAATCAATCCGTGCGTTGGTGACGTTGACCAATAGGAGCACAGAACACTCTTCAAAAAGATCACTTTTCAGCATTACACACATTTTCGTTCTCATAAGTCGTCCCTAGCACCTTCTTTCTGATGACATCACGCAGGTCTTCAAACGCGGCGAGCTACGATTGGTGACCATTTTAAAGGACACAAATTAAATGTAGGGCAGCGACCAACTTTTATTTTTATTATCGATTAACCTGCTTACTATCTGCTTCAATTATCATCATGCCATACATCGCTAGAAAGCTAAGATTCTTGTGATTTGATTAATTAATAAACCATTTCAAGTTAAAAAACACATCAGCCAGCTACAATCAACAAACAAACAAGCCAACAACCCCATTGTACTTTCTACTCCATGTATAAATGGTGACGAAAAAGCAATAAACTGCAAAACCTCTTGATGACACCTCATTTGAACAGCGAAGAGCTTCTATGGCTGTCCTGTGGTCTACAACAGCCAACAGGTGATCGGAGAGAAAGGGTGAGATTTTATGCATTTTGCTCTTTGTATAGGCTGGTTTTCTACTTAAGCACTTGTTTCTGATTATTTTATCTGAATAAAGAAAAAAACTGTACCAACCCTGTCACTCCCAGGCAGGGGTACTTTGAGGTAAAAAAAAAGAAAAAATACCCTTTTTTGGCAGGCACCTGGACATTTACTCAGAAAAAGGTGTTAAATGTTCAATTTCAGTGATAATGTTATGAAATTTGAATTCCAATCAGGTAAATCAAAGCTCTAAACTTGGAAATTATGCAAATTGATATAGTTTTGTGTAAATTGCTCAGCGAAAAGGTTATTTTTTCCATCCAAGCACTTGCTCTTGACATTTTTATGTGTACAAAGTTCATGTTAATGACGAAATAAAGAACTACAATGAGGTAAATGCTCAAGCAGGGGTATTTTGAGGTCATAAAATGGCTTTTTTCCTGGCAGGCACCTAGATATTTCCTTAGAAAAACAACTATTTTCAGCATCGTGGTCAAATTTGAACTTGGACCATTTAAGACTACATGATGTGAATTGTGTTTTCCAGCCAGCAGAGGCAGTTACAGGTCATCTGCAGGTTTGCTTATGCTTTCAAAACTTCAGGCGAGAATTATAAATAAATAATTCCGTTTTTGTTCAAAATTGTATGAATTATTGCCCGAGGCAACTGGTTATGCTGGACTGCAAGAGGCGCTTTAAGATCATTTTACATAAATTTTTGGGAATGGTAAGAGATAATATGAATCATTTTATGTTTAAAAATGTCCACAAATTTCAATTGTTTCATCAGTAAGATACATTTAATGTGAAGCTGCACTGTTGTAGGAAATGTTCAGTTTGCATTAGCAGTAAACTAAGAGTTCTGTAAGGATACTGAGCGATTCTCAAGATTACAGTTACATTAAGTAATGCATTGAGAGAATGATGGTCGGCACAAGTATAAAAGGAGAATTGTGTGTCTGTGTTACTTGAGGTGAGAGTCCCAATGTTCTTCCGAGATCTCAGGACTAACTGATACGAGCACCAATGCACTGTGAGCACTTTACACACTCATCAACACACTGCACAGTACTGAGTGTGTGTGTGTGTGTGTGTGTGTGTGTGTTTGTGTGTGCGTCTTCATCACACACACTATGTATCTGTGTTGACAGCTGTGGCTCTTCAGCTCATATAGAAAACAAGCAGATCAGAACGGATCTTGTTGTTGTTTATTAGACATCACTTAACTGACTGATGATCTACTCTGACGCCTTCTTCTGAAGACGCTCATTGCACCCAACAGGCCAAACCGCACGAGTCCTGAGGACACACAACAACATGGTCCTCTCTGTGCCACAGTCTTTGTTTCATCGGCATCTTTTAGCCACATCAGCAGCTCTCCACCAACCCTGCAAATCTATGAACTATTGATCACGAAAGAGAGAAAATAATCCAACAGGATCAGAATCTTAAAGCCCCTTTTTCCCTCCTATATACCTCTGACATGGACGCTGCTGAAAACTCTTTTTGTCCCCCGAACAGACCGATAGTTTCGCTGGTATTCCTGCCGAAGACAGTCTGTCCTTTCAGCTCCGCTCAGCTGCTGCTGAAAGGAGATGAGGAAACACATCAACTCATTCAACCACTAAACAAAAGAATCTGCAGACTTTCAACCAAAATAGAACCGTCATGGACGGTTTTTATGTCAGACTCACTGATAAACAACAGAAGCAGCAGCAGCAGCAGCTGGCCTTGTTTTAATTTATAACAGGATTCAAATTTTCCCCAGTTCCCCCAGTTTTTCCCACCTCTCATTTTCTGTTTGTCTCTAAAAAACAGTTATTAACTTTACACATTTCTTTATTCATAAATGAAAATACTATAATGCTTGAGGGGGCTTAGCTTTGTCTACTTTAGCACCAACTAGCCTTGGCATAGCGCCGTGCCTGCTCCTTGGATGGGTCGCTGTTAGGAAAAGGTTGGTGACTACTGGCTCCAGGGCCGGCCACACCAAGAACTATAACAACGACTACAGTCAGTGGGAAACGATGTCGCTGGTATAACTTTCAGATGATGAACAATAGGAACACTGACAGCCAGTCAAAATCTTACTGAATTTACAGGTCCAATACACCTAAAGGCATCTCTAAAGCTCTCATAATTAACATTTTATTTTATTTGTCCAACAGAAGTTCAAAACCAACAATTAGTGTTTAATGTTGAGCTGTCAGATGCTGATTTCAACTGGTCCTTTGTGAGCTTTAGAGGTTCTGGTACTCATTTCTATCGTTTTTGTTTTATTGTTTCCTTTAGTCAGAGCCAGGCTAGCTGTTTCCCCCAATTTCCTGTCTTTATGCTAAGCTAAGCTGATCAGATTCTCTCTGTGGCTTCATAATTAGACTAGCTTGAAGCAAGAAAGCACATACACATATTTATTACCAACATGCTGACCTATTACTTAAGCGAGATATCTGGCTAATTCGCTAAACAATCCAACCACAGCTAAGCAACTAGGCTCACGCCTTAATTGAAGTGCATAGTCATGCCTTTGTTAGAAAGCATAGGTTTTTATGATGTTCATGGAAACCACCAAGATAAAACCACATCAGCAGGGCAGCTGACTAATAAAGTCTCTCTCCCAACAAAGACTGTCTGAAAAATGATCCATTTTAGTAACATATTTAGTCCAAAAAACACAATTATATGATAAAATGGTGACAAAATGACAAATAAAACAAATCATTGCAGATACGTTATTATGTTTCATCTGTAAAAAGACTAATTTCACAGCAGACGTCGTTATCCCTCCATACATCAGATACAAGTTTATATGCCCACCCTAGAGCCTACAACAGCCAATTTTGTAATCCAGTGATTGTGCAGAGACCTCTCTTTCTTCTTCTGGTCTCTTCTGAGCCACTTACATGCCAGCCTCGGGATAATTGATGCATCGTGTGGCCAATGAGATTTCAAATCCAGCAACATATGCTTTTATATCAGCTTTTAAAAACAAAAACTTTAGTTTTTTAGTTAATGTAGTTTTACACATTTCACTCACATTTTCCGGCAGAGCATTTGTTTTTGATGAAGAATGAAGAATGTAGATAAGCAAATAAAGAACTAAAATTTCGTTTTTGCCCCACTACTCTCAGACAGGGCTATTGTCAAGTCACGAAATTGCATTTTTTTGGTCAGGTGCCTGAATATATCTTTGAGAAGACAACCCAACCGGCCTTCATGTGGGCTGCCGAGGCTAGGTGAGCCCAGGTGTGAATGCTTGTTAAGCTGTCTGGGGAGGGAACTCAGTACAGCATTGTAGGTGGGTGATAAATAATATCTTAGGCCACCTCCTGCGTTCAGAGACATAGATGGATTCTTTTTCTCCTCTTTCAAAGCATCTGTCTTCTCTGGCCAAGATGTTGACATTGTTGTTCTCAAAGGATTGATTTTTCTCCTTCAGATGTAAGTGGACAGCAGAGAGTCGATACGATAAGTTTTTATTCTCAGTGATATTGTTATTAAATTTGAACTTGGACCATGTACGACTATATGATTTGGACCCACAGTGATTTCCAGCTAATTATAGGGCAGTTAAAGCTCATCTGCCCATGCAGAGCTCAAACCCATGCCTGTGATCTAAATGGTTCAGCAGCAGCTTTGAATTTACTTTGGCAGAGACTGGGATAGACGTTCCAGGATAATTTCGCATATCATATTATACATTTTCAGAAATGGTAACGGGTTTAATTTAACTGATGTAAAATCGTCAACAGTTAAGAAAAACACTTGAAAATAAACACGACTAATTAACCAGTTAGAGCTTTCCCGCAGTTAAAACCCTGCCTGCAGTTCTCAGAACATAAAAGCGTGATTTAGGACTGAATGCAATAAAAAAGGAACAACAAAAGAAAGCAATTCTGCTCCTGTGTACAAAATGAACTCGGAAACCCAGCGAGAGCCGGTTACATCTGACTCACAACATGGAAATTCATCACAGCATGACAGCACCTGGAAATTGGGCTCATGGCAGGGGTGCAGCACTCGTCTCCAGTGTTCAGTATGGAAATGGGGGTGATCATTAGGACATCAAATTGGATTGCCGAAGAAGAAAAGCTCGGAGGGTTTCACAACTGTGGCTTTGACTGCACTTTGTACAAAAACTGCTGCTTGACAGATTGAATTACCGCCCAAAATGGGGGAGGATTAAAGCCATGCAAATCAAGAGGCAATGCTATAATGAAGGGGGAACTGTCAGACAAAAGATTCCTCACCGACAAAAAGGAAAACCTGACAATGTAAAGAGCTTAAGAAGATGAAATGTAAAGAACAAATTCAGGTAAAGACAGAACATGATGGTTTACAGGACACAAAGAGCTGCAGGGTTTCCTTTGTACTCAGATCTATTTTCATTTGAAGTGATGACTCAGATGAACATTTTTTTGCAAAAACTTGATCTTATTTTTTTTTTTTTCATAGTTTTGGCCGTGCAACATTCTACTTTCTTTTTTTTTAATAATACTTTATTCACTGCTGAGATCTGAAGAGGAACACATGAGCCATCAGTCAGGTTTCAAACAAGTCCAGTTTTATGAAGTGATCTGAATCAAAAGGCTTTTTTTTTTTTACTTCAGCCCCACAACACCCTCATTCATCTACACCCTCTACATGTCAAACGTCCTCATAATATAAAAAAAAACATGATACTGCTCCAATTATCATGAAAGGATTAAAAGGATTAAATGATGATTCAAACCGTCAAGAATGTGTACATTGAATTTTATCATGGCAATAATCCACCGTCGTCTGCAGCGTCGTCTGCACCGCCGTCTGCACCGCCGTCTGCACCGTCGTCTGCACCGCCGCGCTGCTTCAACCTGCAGATTGCAGAGATGAATCTGACATCACAGCAGCTGGATCATGAAGAGTCCCGAAAGTGCTTTAAGAAGGAAAAAAGACCGGATAGACTTTTTTATGTTCATGATGATGAAGTAGCTTTCATCTTTTATCTCTTTATATCCCCCATACTGTATTACTGCTCGTTCTACATGAGACTGAATTAAGGCTTCGTGCTAAGTGCTTCAGATACATAAATGAGCTGACACACAGTTTGTTTTTTGTTTACTTTCACTGTGTTGCGTATGTTTAAAGTTTGGTGAATTATTATTAGAATAAGTTTCTGTAATTGTATCAAACCCAGCACGATGTGACATTGAAAAATGTGGCATAGAGTCATTTGCACCATAATGTCTTCAAAAAGTAAACCATGACTTCTTGTAGGCAGAGTAGGCAGTGATTCTCAGGATTAATGAGCTCCAGTAATCCAACAACACAAACAGGCAGATAACAGACTTACAACGACAGACCTGTCTGATGTGTGTGGTTATTTTGGTACACGTGATTTAATGAAGGTAAACACGGTGGACACAGATTTATCAACATATGTGTCCTCCTGCCTTCAGATGTCTGAGGGGATTTAATGAAATGAAGGAGAAGCAATTCAAACAAGCAGCTGCTGACAACAGATACTATTAGAATCACATCATTTACCTGGGTTCATTTACTGACTTCCCTGCTTTAACTGCTGTAAATGTTATTTGTTATTTTGATGCAGATATAAACACCTCTAGTAGTTGGAAAGTGCTACATAAAATAGTTGATTTGTGTTTTACAAAGATGTGCAAAGCATTTAAAATGTGCGTGGGACAATCTAAAAAGGGTCTTGTCTGTATTCTGGTTCCATTTTCCAGGTGGATTAATGCTTTTATCTGGATAAATTAGCATGAGAAAAATTATGGGTATATTTGCAGATCACACATTTGAAGATAGTAAACAGGTAAGGGCTCAGAGACAGAAAAAACACGCAAAAAGACACACAATGACTGTGGAGACACAAGGCAACTGCAAAAGAAACACAAAAGAACTACAAAGAGATACAGAGCTCTTACAAAGAGACATAAAGCAACGACAAAGAGACACAACATGACTACAAAGAGACACAACAAGTTACAAAGAGACACAACAATCTACAAAGAGACACAAAACACCAACAAAGACACAACAATCTACAAAGAGACACAAAACACCAACAAAGACACAACAAGCTACAAAGAGACACAAAACACCAACAAAGACACAACAAGCTACAAAGAGACACAAAGCACCAACAGAGGCACAACAAGCTACAAAGAGACACAACAAGCTACAAAGAGACACAAAGCACCAACAGAGACACAACAAGCTACAAAGATACACAAAGCACCAACAGAGACACAACAAGCTACAAAGAGACACAACAATCTACAAAGAGACACAAAGCACCAACAGAGACACAACAAGCTACAAAGATACACAAAGCACCGACAGAGACACAACAAGCTACAAAGAGACACAACACACCAACAGAGACTGGCATGACTACAAAGAGACACAAGGTGAATACAAAGAGTCACACAGTGATGACAAAGAACCAAAGTGAATACAATGAAACAAAGTGAATACAAAGAGACACAAAACAACTACACAGAGACACAATGCAACTACAAAGAGACAAAAATGACCACAAAGAGACAGAAAAGACAAAAAGACATCTTGCTGAGGGGTGAGTTTAGACATTTCACTTTTTACAACAAATGTGAACCTGATGGAGGCGCTGGAGGAAAAGAGGATTACGACCAAAGTCACTGGGATTCATCCTCTGGAGACCTTTAATATCTGAAACAAATTCCATCACGCTCCATCTAATGTTGTTGAGATATTTCAGTCCGTTCCAACCTGCTGGATCGACCTAGCGACTGATATTGCAGCTAAATATAGATCTAAGAAGAGATTTTAATCGCTCAACAGTTCACTGACCTGACTGCGGGGAGCCATTATCTGAGAGCCAAGACAGGGAAAGCTCAGTAACCACAGGCCTTAAAGATTGTGCAGAAAACAATAAAGAGAGTTTTTTCTGAAGCCCTGAGGAGGCTGACCTGCAGTCCACTGATGGAGCCAAGCTGTGTAAGACCTTAACAGTGCCGAAAAAAAATCAAAACTTTCATTTTCGAATCGTCAAATCACATCGTGCAAAACTGTGGAGACTCTTTTATCAGTGAACTTCTTCAGTTCATGTGCAGTTTAATAGACAATGTTGTTCATACACGTGATGCTCAATGTGAAAAAAATCTCTTCTTATTATCTATAATAATCAAAGTATTCTAAGTGAAGCTATAAAAACACAGGAAGTTTGGAGAGGATGAGGGAGGAAGTAGGACGATGGAGGAAAAGAAAGCGAGAGGAAGTCTTTGAGAACAGCAGGCGCTCTTTTTAATAAAGCTCAATGATTTTAAACAAGTCCACATTTCCTCACGTCTCCTCAGGTTTTCACCGTGTGTGTGCATCACCTGCTGCTCATCTGCTACAGAGAGAGTTTGTTTCAATATGGGCCAAAAAAAGTTTCAGAAAATCCGCCTTCATCCGAACAGTTTGGGAGCTGAAGAAAACATGTTGACTCTCCAAGAAAAACGCTCGTCAGACTAAAGTCAGCACTAAACAAATTCAGCGTTTTTATCTTCCTGTCAGCAGAGAGTTTGTCAAGCTGTTTCTTCTTCTTTGGTATCCATCTCATTTGCATTATGTTGAGGTGTTACAAAGGCAGACGTGGATTTCAGCGGGGTAAAACAGCATGTGATGAGCTGCTCCTTCACTGGACCGACTAACTTCACCAGGCTGGCTCTAAATGAGAACTATATTAATGCATATATTGTGCTGATTTATTGATTCATTTATTGTATCCCCCTCTCCCACTGTAGCTCTTTATGACAACAGTCAGTGGTGGAAAGTTTGGATTAATCCACTCAAGTTGTATTTACATTTTCTGCCAGCACTACATTTCAGAGGAACGTATTCACTTTTAATTTTTACTACATTCATGTTATAGCTGGAGAAACGTTTTAGTTCAAGACGGGGGTTGGTGCAATTTGGGAGGCGGCCCCAATACAAAAAATAGTTAGTCGGTTGGTTGGTTGGTTGGTCGATTGGTTGGTTTGGCGCTCGGTTGGTTGGTTGGTTGATGGGTTAGTTGTTTGGTTGGTTTGTTGGTTGATTTGTTGGTTGGTTGATTAGTTTGTCCATGGGTTGGTTTGTTGATTGGTGTGCTGTTTGGTTGGCTGGTTGATCAAAACACATTTCCATAAAACTTGGAGGGAGGATGGGTGTGAGCCCAGAGTATGTGTGGTTTAAAATTTAGAGTGATACAGGGCGATCGAGTTTAGGAACCAGATTATAAATACTATAAGTCTCACAACTGCTCTCTCCAAATGTTGTAAAAGTTCCCCCTCTGGTATCATACTGGAGAACTTCATTTTCTTTATCTAACAAGTTCAAGGTTTGGGATGCAGAGGAGGGGATGAAGCAAAATGAAGCAGATTTTGTATGGCAACAGCATACATGCATATATGCATAGACAATCCGCAAAACATATGCAGGTATGCTCTGACTAACATATGACTCATTACTGGTCTTCAGTGTAATTTTCTCTCCTCTGCAGAATCTAAATGAAATGATGTGAAGTTTTGCGTATTCATGAGGTCTGTTTAGTGTCCAGTGTTATTTTAATATGAGGTAAGCAGAGATGCGGGGGTGTATGCCTGATTTAACTCCTCGGGGCCTAATGGACGGCGGAGCCCTCAGAGAGCAGCTCCGAACACTCACGAAGCTTAATCAGCCGTGTGTCCCTGCGTGCTTCCCCCCACGCAAAGTTCTCCACATGTTAAAGGAACATTTCTACAGCAACACACAGTTCACCTTGTTCCCAAAGTCTCGGGACAAATAGGTGAGCTGAAACGCCAGGTCGGCTAAGCTGGAAGAGAACAAAGATTTCACCCAAAAATTTCAGGTTTCAGTCTGATGTGGACATGAATGGATAACTGAACAGGCAGTGTTTTGTGTTGACATTCCACACACATGGACAGCAAAGACACAAATCAACCCAAAGACACATAGTGACAACAAGTGACAACAGAGAAAGAGAAACTGACTACAAAGAGACACAAAACAACTGCAAGGAGACACAAAGTAACAACAAAGATACACAAAAAGACCATAGAGAACAAAGAGTCACAAAGCATCAACAAAACAATACAAACAGACTACATAGAGACACAAATAGACACAAATGGACTGCAAAGACACAAAATAACTATAGAGAGGTGAAACAACAACAAAGAGACACAAAGCGAGGACAAAAAGAGACAAAAGGATGACAATGAGACACAAAACAACTGCAAAGAGACACGAAGCAACTACAAGGAGACACAACATGAGCAAAAAGAGACACAAAGCGACTACAAAGTGACACAAAGTTACGACTACAAAGACTCACAAATGGACTGCAAAAAGATACAAAATAATGTGATGAAAAAAGGAAGTTGCCATGTTGTGATGAGGAGTCTTTTACGTTTGTTACCAGGGGTCCATTGTTTGATAATCAGTCCATGGCTGTCAGAGTCCGTCTTCATCTCAGGTTGAGACACGTCAACTGTTTGCCAACATGAATTCAGAAGGCGATTACTTTACATGTAGTGTTGTTTTTACAGCCTTTCAGACAAGACAGGGTTTGATATCCTCCAAAATGAGAAGAAAACATTCAGGCTTTGGGTGTTGGATTGTCTTGAAATTTGGCGCAGACCATAGACAGTTTACCTCCAGCAGGTCATCAACACAGGCACTACATTCAGAACATGGCCTCTTTTAGATGGTTTAAAAGGTTTTTTGGACACAAGGTAGTAAGTAAAGATATTTGATCATTTCTCATCATTAGAATAAATCTCACATGAAGATTTCTCTTCCCTTGAAGAAAAATGTCATGTCAATGTTTGGCCTTTTATATGAATAATAAAAACAGGAACATATTAGAGGAGAGCCTGCCTGGTTTTCAAACACATTATCCAACTTCCCATCCTCTCTCCTCCACCTCTGGCCGGAACATCAATAAATCATCTAATAATGTGATGAATAATTCGCGACAAGCCGACCAGTCCTGCACTGCAAGTTCTTTCAACCTGAACTTACCATCTTTATTTCATATGCTGTTTTTCCTTTTAGCAGGAGAGCACAGCTTTTCGTCTGGAGGTGGAGGAGAATTCAACGAATACGAGAGAATCAGTCTCAGGGTTTTGTTTGTTTTTAGCTCAAACAGAGACAAAACTAGACGCAATAACGGAATCTGCATTGCATTGCGGTTTCCACCCTGCAACTCACCCCTTGCATGCCGGGTGACATACCTTTTTCTCTGAGTAAAGGAAAAGTCTGCAGATTCATAGACAATCCATCAGGTCATGAAAGTCAACCAAGCTTGAGTCTGCCTTCAGCTAAACAGTAAGGAGCTGAAAAAAACATGCTGGCTTTCCAAGAAAAAATGATTATCAAACTTAAGTCAGCTCTAAAACAAAAATTCAGCATTTTTATCTTCTTGTCAAGCTCGTTCTTCTTCTTTGGTATTCGTCTCATTTCCATTATGTTGAGGTTTTACTTTTGACTTTTCCTCTCCACATCTGAGCACAAATGTCCAAGCTTTCTCCTCCTTAAATCTTCAAAAAAGGCTTGTTCCTTTAGTTTGAATGCCTTTGAGGGGAATTATCGATTATTTTTATTTTTGCGTAATTTTATGCCGGCTTCCTAACATCTCGAGAATGATTTCAACCTATCAGTGCACATCACGCATGGCGGACGTCGCAAGAAGAAACAAAGATGGAAACCGACTCTGGAACTGGGAGAAAAGGCCCGTTAATGTCTCGTATCGGCAGAGACCCTGCAGCCCTCTGCCTGGATATTCTTATTTTCTCCCTGTGTTGCTGCTCAGGATGTTTTACCAACCCAAAATGTGTCTATTTGACGTCCTGGGAATAAGACTCAACGATAAATTACAGCATCTTTGTGGGTGCGTTCAGGAACAGCTGGGACAAATCCTACTGAATCTACCTTTAAGTTTAATTAAAGCTTCAATTAACCTTTGACCACAAATATCCTCCAGAGGGAGACTTTTTACTTTGATACTCTGAGTACATGTCAGAGCCTGTATTCTCTTACTTTTACTTGAGTAAAGACGTTGAACCAGTACTTTTACTGAAGGAAAGGATGCTTTGACACCTCTGTTCTGCAGAAATGGCGTAGTAATATTTTAAGATGATGAGTAAGGTTGGCTGTCGATGCTGATTTGAACATGCTCTAAATGTCCAGTTGACCAATCAGATCGCTCGGTCTGAACTACTTGTTGTATAATTTGAATCCGCTAGCAGATGATGCGCTGGCTCCTGGCCTCAATAAGATAAAATGAATCAAACTCCAGAGTTCACTCACAATAGAAATCAAAAAGAGAAGGCTCAGACATAAATACGTAAAAGAAACTGAATAAAGAGGGAGGGACTGTACTGCCAGCGGTGACAGCTTTAAGGTCGTGTGGGAGTAATGAGTGTCGGAGGGACTTGACAGCTCAAAGACATGTGAGTGAATGTGTTTGAATGAGGAGCTCGGAGCGATTGAACACAATGACTGTGAAAGTTTCCGCTAGACTTTGTTTTGCTCTTAATAATCATTTATTCCGTGTCTTCACAGTTGACTCACAGTCTCACTGAATGAAACCATGACAAATGTTGAAAATGGTCTAATAGCGAGAACCAGCATCAAAACAGCTACGACCAAAAATATGAATAAATCACTGACAGGTGAGGTTTCGTTCTTCTTATTTGGTTTGCTTTAAAAGCTGCGTATGTTGATTTCTCAGCCACATGTGGGCAGCGCGACAAGTGTCGACACAGCGATGACGAATACAACCATTCAGAAAAGTTTTTTGTTTACAGATTAACAATCGGTCCAGTGAGACATTTTGGGAGTATTGGAATAATTGGCCGTCAAAACAATGGCATGGAAATATTGATTTGTGGGTACAAAATTTGAATTCCCACCGACTCGCACGGTAACAATGAAAACTGCTGTTTGGAGGGCTGCTGCTGATGACAAAATGTTATAAATAGTGGCAAAAATTGGGGTTTGATATATTTTGATTGTGACAATGTGTGACCCTCATTTTATCATGCCATACATATTTAAGTCTGTTTCTGTGTCGTAATATTTTCTGCTCATCGACCAATTAGAAGCAAAACAAATAATTATGATGCTGAATATGAATGTTACAGTTTTGGATCACTGACTTGTGTTTCAATATTTCCGTAAAACAAGTTTTGGTGCCGTTTTCCTGTCGTTGGTTCAGGCTTATGTCTGTTTTGTTGCTCAATGTGTCCGGTAGGGAACGGTGTATATGAAACTGAATTTAAACAATATAATAAAATATTTGACTTTGACCTCATGTGGTCCTGATATTGCAGACGTTGCAAAGAGCCATAACAATGAGGTCAGAGGTCAGAGGTCACAGTGCCCTGACAATAATGGATGAAGCAAATATAATCCTTTGACCCCACATTGATCAGAGATGTTAAAGGAAGGAAAGAGAGCTACTAAAGATATTTTTGATTGTTTGAGCACAATACAAAAGAACTCACATTGACCAAAGTGCTGAACAGACATGAGTAGGTAGCTAAAAACCCAAATAGAGTAAACGGCGTCATGAACATGAGGGATACAGTTCAAAGACTCAGACGCAGATCCCCCAAGCCTTGAAACAGTGTGAACCACATCATCTTATTGTGATGTCATTTCTTGGAGCTTTATGTCCCTGAAATCTCTACAACCTCAGCCAGAAGGTTATTTAAGTCAATAATTAAGTCAACATTTTTCATTTATATACTTAAACTATGATTTTGTTTTCGTGCCTATTTTCTGATTATTATGATGTTATTACTATCTTATTCAATATCTTCTTCATGTGCTCAACAGCAGTGATGTGCACAAGGGGGGGGCAATTGTTGAAAAACGCGCGCTAAAGTGCCCTCCTGAGAGCCAAAACGCGCGCTAAAGTGCCCTCCTGAGAGCCAAAACGCGCGCTAAAGTGCCCTCCTGAGAGCCAAAAAAGCGTGCCAAAGTGCCCTCTTGGTTGGCAAAACACACTAAACTGCCCCCTTGGCTGGTTAAAACATGATAAACTGCCCTCTTGGGAGCCAAAACACGCGCTAAAGTGCCCTCTTGGGAGCCAAAACACACGCTAAAGTGCCCTCTTGGGAGCCAAAACGCGCGCTAAAGTGCCCTTCTTTTCACCCCTGCCCTTCAAAAAGTCTGCGCATGCCACTGCTCAACAGACTCACAATTTGACACACTTTTCATTTAAGATCGTCAGAGGAGAGTCTTTAGAGTCTTGCTCAGCTGCACGAGTGGGTTTGTGGTTTTGGGAAACTTCCATAAGGGACATTCAAAAGTACAAACACATCTTGAACTCGCATCTGAACAACAAAGTTCTTCTAGTTATCAGCACTCTAAATCTTTCACACTAATCTGATTCTGTGTGTGTGATGTAATCGCGGTGTCACAGCTCTACCTGCAGCTCTCAGGTCAGCCTGTAACGGTGTTAATTACCGTCCTCACTCTGTCAGTCTGTTTTATGTCGGCTCATTAACCTGCTTCAAACTGTCTGTTTATCGACACCTTCTGCTGCCGCCGTCTTCCGCTCTGTTCGCTCCCGCTTTGCTCTTTGCTTCAGCTCGTTCTTTGTTCCTCTGGTTCTGTTGTTTTTTTTCCTGTTTGTGTTTCATCCACCCATCTGTCTACCTCCTCTCTGTTCCCCTTCTCTTTTTGTTTGGACTGTCTTATTTAGTCTTCAATCTGAAATGAACAAAAAACAACTCTCAGGGCTGCGTCGTCCTCGCGTCGCTCTCTTTGAATCCCTTTCACACGAGCGGCTTTTTGCCTCACTTTTAACTCCCAACTCTGCCTCGAACTTCGTCTTTTGTCGTCTCTCTGACACTTTCTCGTCTTCCGCTTTCAATCCAGCCGTCACTCTCTGCTCTCTCTCCTCTTCATCTTCCTCAATCATGGAGCTGCTTTAGTGACTGATAGCTGCAGTCATAGCACTGCCTCTAGGAAGCCATTAGTCGTCTTTTGTCGGGGCCGGCGATGCTGCATCATATTTGAAGGAAGTGATACTGCCACATTTGAATTGTATGCGCTATATGTTGCGAATAACAAAACAGGAATTCTCTCAAGATAAATTGAGTGGCTCTTTTTGAAGTTATTGATCGTTCAAGAGTGATGTAGATGATTGTGCAGAGGAGTACATTTGATCAGAAAAGCAAAGTAGGCCCTGCTTTCTTCGATAAATCGATCATGAATGATTGACTCACTGTGCATGCACGTCTCCCACAAGCAACAAACTCCCGAGTATCTATGAACCCTTGGATACCTGGGAGGTATCGGACAAAAGATTTCCTGACTGGGAAAATTCACATGAGGGCGTCCTCTCAAGTCAGAGCAAAGACTCGGACAGTTGGAGAAATGTTGGTGCACGAGCGTATGAAACACAGCGTATGAGAGTAAACGTGATGGTGAGAAACTTTTACCGAGGTTGTGTATTGTAAAGTCATTGTATTGTTTCCTTTGTGCTTCATGTCACTCTTATACTGGAAACAGCTGTCAACGTGTCGTTTAAACAATATTAGACAGACTTCTCTTGTAGATGAGTCATGAGAGGCATGATGTGTTCGAGTCATTTTTTCCTTACTTGACGTTGCACGTCCTGACTATTGCGCACATGAAGCTGTCGATGCTGAAATGTTATATCGTGCAGCTCTAGCTGTCAGTGAGGCTCTTCGTCGCCTTGTTAGCATGTAGAACCGGCGTCTGCTCGTCACTGAGAAGGATCACTCTGATTGGCTGTTCAACTTAGCGAATCAGTGCATGAGAGGAGAAACAGAAAACGAGATGGAGGCCGGTGTCGCTGTAGTAAACATGATTTCACCCATATTATGGCATTTTCTTGTAGATCTGCAGAGAGGTAGAAAAAAACACTTGGTTAGGTTTAGAAACATCATGTACTTATTGACCTATTGATGGATTGATATGTCATTTGTAAATTCTATTCATAATTCCTTTTTTTTTATTGCCCATTAAAATATAAAATAATTATTTAGTTTATCTAGTTATTTATTTATATGAATAAATGTATTTGTAACCGAATGGATTAATGCCTATATTAATTGTACAAAAAGTTTGATGCTTTATTATTATGTTTGTGACACCTGTGGTCCTTCATAGCTAATGAGCATAAAATGTAACTGTAATATAAACGACCGTTGACCTTGGACGTTTCTGTGGTTTATGGAAACGTTTTGTTGCAGCTAGTTCACTAACGACAGTTTGGTGTCTTAACGCTTCATCAAACATAGTTATTTCCCTATAACCACAAGTCTCTACTGGTTGGAGTTTGGTAAAAGAAGAGAAAAGTGAAAGTAAGAGTGTCACATCTGAGAAACCCCAGTGCAGAAATGTTCTGTGTGAAGACAAAACTTCGATAAGAAATGAGTCATGTACACAAACCGTTCACTCAGAAGAAGGTTTTACAGGTTTTAAAACAATTGTAAACGAATAAACATGTTATTGAAAATAAGAAAATTTAAATAAAATGGTCACTCCTCAGTAGAAATCTCAGTCCATAGAGCCACAACACCCACATGCAGCTTTGCCTTTCTTATTTTAGCTAGTAGTGTCTTTGAAGTCTGTCTTGATTTAGAAATCTAAAAACCTTCAGCTCCTGTTTGTGTGTTTATGTGTGAGGCGACTGATCGTCAAACACTCCGCAGGAGAAGAGACGAGTTGAAACGAGGCTGCCGCTCGAAGGACGGACAGAAGACGCGTTTTGTTGTTTAACGGTTTTGTTCTCACCCTGATTAAAGAGCTGCACTTCGGTTAAAATAGATCCTGGTGTTATATTTTGGGAGCCGACGGTTGAATCTGGGTAAGGGAAACACGAGTTTATACTACCGTAGAGTTTACACTGCTGAGGAGAGACAGCTGAATTTATTCAAGTACTTTACTAGAGTACAGTGAAGACTTGAGTATTTCTATTTTATGGTAATTCATACCTCTGCTGCACTAAAGAGGGGAGGCTATTACACTTCTTATGCTGTTACATTCATCTGACGGCTTTAGTTACTCATCAGATAATATGATATATATTATTTAAAGAGCAACTAAACCCCTCAGTTTTGGATGACGTGCTCTAAGCTGGAAATTCAAAAAATGCCTTGATTATGGGCGGGGCTCCAGGAGTACTCCAACCGGAGACTCTGATATGGCTGATACGGCTCTGGACCACGGTAACTACTAGAATACAAAAAACTAAACAAGCTAACTAATCTAAAACTGCTAAATAAGTACTAAATACTATAAACTAACACACGTAATAACTAAAATCTCCCAGAAACAATCTATGCTATGCTAACTACCTACTCAATAATTACTATGCCTCTCTATTCACAATTCTCTCAATCCAACCTACTCGCCACAGATTCCAGATCGGCAGGTGCTAGTTTTTATAGGAGGGGGCGGAGCTAACCGTGGTGGACCGTGATGAAAGCTGCCTCCAAAACGTCATCTGCCTCCATCTCAGCCAATAGGAAAATTCAATTGTAATAACCGGGTTTCAACCCATAGAGGGCAGTCACACTTACATTTTTACTACAAAATACGCCAAATTGAAATACTTCAACTAAAATGTCAAGAGTTGGACCAGAATCACTCAGCAACACTACTTCATACCCAAATACATTGGTTTTCAGCAGAAAAAAGTGGTTTGGGGGTTTAGTTGCTCTTTAAGACTTTTGGTGCTTTATGTATAACTTCATACTAATACTTGGATTTTATCAAAGTAAAACATCTGAATACTTTTTTTGTGCCCGCTGCACGTTGAGTCATTACAAATCCTGAGGAGTCGGCAGATTAAACAGCTCATGGACAAACCCCCCATCTGGTCTCTCTCTCTCACACACACACACACACACACACACACACACACACACACACATGCACACACACACGCACAAACACACAGTCATGCATCTTTTGCCAAGATACACAAACAAAGACTGCCAAGAAGTACAATAAATTAGGAAGAAACACTCACACACCATTTTGGCACTCACACATGCTAACAGATGCTCAACACACATGTATGTACACACACATACACACACAGTTTATATACAGTAGCAGGCCAGCGTAATTGCCCCATTTACAGACACTCTGGAGATAAGACAACCCTGCTGCCAACACACACACACACACACACACACACACACACACACACACACACACACACACACACACACACACACACACACCGAGTTGTACAGTTTATAAAAGCAGCTGTCACAACACTGAAATGTTTTAGTCATCTTGTTCTCGGTCTTCCCCAGTGACAGACGAGAAGATGGATATCAGTTAATTCTCAGTGCAGTTTAAAGACGGAGGCTCAGGCTGAGAACAAAGAATGAAAGAAGGGGAAACTTTATCCTCGCTTCATCAGAAGAGAAAACTGGAGCTGGAGTTGCCCTTTTTAGACGTATAGCACAAAACAGATGTCCATGTCAGGCGAGCTTTCACCGAGTGTAAATACTCTGTCTGGTTTGGACTTGATATGTAATTTAATTCAATTAAGTTGATGTATAAAATGCTTTTTTTTTCATGATGGAATTAAAGCGAAAGTCTCTCCAAAAAGCAACCAAGGCTGTATTTGTGATTGAATATGAGTCAAACCTTCGTGTAAAAGCATAATTGCGATGAAAGAGGCAGATTTACCGTAATTTCGGTTTTGGGCACGTTAATTTTGAATGGGAGAGCTAGGGGCACGACACACGAGCATCAAAATCGCTATTTTTAGAACACTGAGAAGGCTCGACACAACATGAAACTTTGCTCGTAGCATCACCAGGGTCTCTACTCATGAACAAGAGCATTGAGAACATTGTTTGTGTACACAGAGTTTATGAAAAAGAAGGTTTTTGAACTACTCACGTTAGCTGCTGCGCTCCTGCGCGTCGCCGTCAAGGCAGACAAAAAGTGTCGATCCCCGAGTGCAACCTGACTCACCAGAGTAATGGTGAACCGCTCCTCAAGCGTGCCTGTCAGGTCGCACTCGGGGATCGACACTTTTTGTCTGAAAAGCAAGCAAAGTTTCATGGAGTGTTGCCAGATTGGGCGGTTTCCGCCCAATTGGGCTACTTTTGTTGACGCCAGGCGGGAAAAAAATACATTGGGCGGGTGAATAAAATTTGGGCTGCTTTTGTCCATATTTGGCGGGTTTTTAATATTGTGAAAACAGCACTCTGAACTGCGGGAGCCCATCATGAGCGCCGGAGGAGCAAGTTAAATAGGACAGAAAAGCACCAGCCCCACCCCCCAGCTAACGGCGAGGAGCATCTCTCTCTCCCCCCCCCCCCCCCCCCCCCCACACACACACACAAGGGTGTCTGGCAACTTCGTGATTTGGGCTGGTTTTTAGTGGATTGGGCGGGTTCTAAGATCTGATTGGGCTGGAAAGTGTCAATCCGATCTGGCAACACTGGTTTCATGTTGCGTCGAGCCTTCTTAGTGTTCCAAAAATAGCGATTTTGATGCTCGCGTGTCGTGCCCCTAGCTCTCCCGTTCAAGATTAACGTGCCCAAAACCGGAACTACGGTAAATCTTAAAAGTGCCTCTTTCGTCGCAATTATGCAATTATCCGTATAGTTTCAATTTCGGGCAAGCTAATTTTCAGTGGAGTGCATGGAGCACTCTGACGCTAGCATCAAAATCGCTATTTTAAACCACTAAGAAGGCTCGACACAACATGAAACTTTGCTAGTATTACCAGGGTCTCTACACATGAACACGAGCACTGAGAACATTGTTTGTGTACACAGAGTTTACTAAAAAGAAGGTTTTTTAACAACTCACGTTAGCAGTAGCAGGAGATGCTACTGCTAACGTGAGTTGTTCACTATAGTCCCTCTGTTGTTCTGCATAGGAGACGGGTCTTTGTAAAGATGTTCTGAGATACTGAGGTGGAGACAGGTCTCTGTAAAAGTGTGGGCACAGCCATTTTTCATTTCCTGTTATTTAGTCAGTTAAGCCACGTTTGTCCATTGTTCCTTTTTTCCTGCATCCAGGAAACTGACAGGTAACATAAACTCAGTGCTCAGGCACAGATGTAAAAAGTCAACTTCTCCTTTTTCCTTAACTTTCTGCACTTGTGTATCTCCGTGTTAGTTTGCATAACTTAACATTTCAGTCAACTCTCTGGGAAAAAGAGATTTCAGTGTCAGAAGACCGTCCTGCTTAATTAAGGTTTAAAAACTCTGAGTCTCAGTGTAGCTGAACTGAATGCAGTAAACAAAACACTTTCAAACAGCAGCACAAACACAGCAGTGAGATGTTGAAATGAGCCTCTCTCTCTCTCTATCTCTGCTGTAGCTCTCTGCATTGCCAAGCCTCTTTACTTCAACTGAGTGTAGTTCTTGGCTGTCAGTCAGATAATGTTGCTGCAGTGGAGAGCAGCAGATTCTCAGTATGAACCTGCTGCTTAATGACGGACTGAAGGCAGTAAACCTGCAACTGCAAAAAAAATCAGATGCGAACCTGGCACCTGCCCTGACAACATCGCGGTGAGCATGAATGAAAGCAGATCATGGCGTATTTAAAAAGGAATATCGGGGAACTGGACTTGTGGATGAAAAAGTTCCATTTAAGATGCTGGTTGGTGGCTTGGTTCTGGAGGTGGTGACGTCAGCGGGCGTCACTTCACTTCTCCTGTTTCTCATCCAAATAGCTTCACCTGAACACAAAGACTACAGCTGATGGCCAACTTTGTCTTCGCCTATGGACGTTTTTGAATAAATAGTTCAAACGCTTTTAACCAGAGATGCAGCGGAGGATAACGGTCTTCTTTACTCCTTTTGGTTTTTCATTGCATCAATATATCATCATGAAGTTTTAACAGTTTTTTTGCCTCCTAAATATTTGATGAAAGTCTCCATGGAGGTGTCCCCTGCATAATATCCTAACAATATCAAAGCATCATTATTGTTTTATAGGCGATATTAATGTGACTGTATTCTGTTTTAGTGAGTCAGACTTTGCCTCCCTGCTGATACTGCAGAGATACAAACAACTTAGTGTGTGTGTGTGTGTGTGTGTCTACATAAACTACATTAATCAAAGAGAATAATCACCACTTAAAACAGGGAAACACGCAAAGAAATCCGCAAAGACACCACAGAGATCAGTGATTAACTTTAAATGAAGGTTGTTTTTATTCTGACTGAATGTTCAGTTTAGTATTTATTCAATTTTAGGTTTAATGTGTAAAATAAAAACAGGCGGCTTCATTGTGTCCATGTCGAAGTGTCACTGGTCAACTTGATGTACAATTGTTTCCACTTCCACACCTCAGATCACATTGCAGAGGTGTGAATTTGCTTTTAGCTGTGTCCACACACACACACACACACACACACACACACACAAAGGGTCAAATCCATTACCAGAGGAGCAGAAAAGGCAGCTGACAGCAGCACCTTTCATACATGTGGTACACACACACACACATGCACACACACAAGCACACTTCATGATTTTCACGACAGATTTGTCAAATATAAATCCTGCACACTGTTCATACTGTATGTAACCACCAACTGTACTCATGAAGTCGATATAAAGTAATCGATTACATCACCTCGTCAGTATTTATTCTTTGCACAATTTGTTTACAGTTTACAGAAACCCTTGACTTGTACATAGACGCTGTACATATATTTTCTGTTTATATGCTTATTTTTTCCCCCTTTAAGTGCCAGACCAGGTTGACATTTTCTACCAATAACGGCATCTCACGTTATCCAATCAGATTATACGGTTATTAGTTGACTTTCAGATCGGGAGGTGGTCTTGTTACAAGCTCAGAGGTTGCCAAACTGGCAACGGCAGTTGGAGTCTTTGGGGACACTTCAAGCCGTTTTTGTGGCAACCAAAACTGGCTATTTTCCACTGGAAGGTGGAAAAACTCCAGCAGTTTTGTGAGGGACAAAACCAGCTACTTTTCACAGGAAGTCAGGCCATCTCCTGGTCCTTTTGGTCGTGGCCAAAAACGTATGTTTTTACAGTAAGTTGGACCCTCTCAAGCTGTTTTTGTGGTTGCCAAATCTCAGTCATCTACAGCTGTTTTGACCTACCCTATGTTTAGCTAGAGTTATAAACATATTAAAACATACTAGTAGGTTATTGTTATCTTAACTAAGACCATACCTGTCTCATCTAAATACATAAACATTGTTGTCCCCATAGAGCTAACAACAATACCCTGCTGGTGGAGCATTAGATGGAGGTGAAGGGTCAGAGGTTCAGCTGTGTGTTTCCTGATGTAGCAGCTCTGAGCTCAGTCCTCTGAGGGCTGTGTTCACACTTCTCTTAATAGGAGTTGACCGTAATGTTCAGTGAAATGCCCTGAATGTTAACCTCCTTTTCACCTACTGACCTCAGACCAGCAGACATTCTGAGCTCAGTGTGGATCCACATCATCAGTAGTTACGTATAAATGGACACTATTTCTTAATTCTGATTGTAGATTTTGGGTGGACTGTAAACATGGGGTGGGATTAATAGGGTCTGGTGATTACATGCAACACAGAATTTAATCTGAACAGTTTTAGTTTGTGCTAAAACAAACTCTCTAAAGTCGACCAGTTAACCTTAGAAGCCGCCGTCTTTGGTAAGTAGAGAAACGTATGTCACTGCATATTTACGTCACGATAGTGCGCCAGTTTTCATTCGATTAGTTTATTGATTCAAATTGTGTTCCCTTTCAGCCTGTTTTCTTCTGATTGAGGTGGTGCAATTTGTTTTTTGCTGACAAACCAAACAGATTTTTTTTAAAAATTCTTTTAAGTTATAATCATCTCTGATATATATTCAATGTATTATTCAAACGTTAGCTACATAATTTATATTGCTGTAATTTTTAGTTTTGTGGTTATAATGTCAGAGTTTCAGTTGGTACCTCAAAGCAAAAAAGAGATTTTTCTGGCTGAATATATATGGGAACATGCCATGGATCAGCAGAGCATTAACAGGGAAACATGCTTATACGGTACAACACACACACACACACACACACACACAGCTGATGATTTGTATGCGTTGTAATACATATCTTCGTTGTAAAAGTTAACAGCTTCGTCTCCTGAAGCTTAATCTACCACAGCAGATATACAGTAAGACACAGTACAGTGTGTGTTCGTGTGTGTGCATGTGAGGCTAATAACCCGTAACTGCATGTACATTGGTGTGATGAGAGAGTGTGTGTGTGGGATGTACTGTACAAGCATGTTTTTCTATTCATGCTCTACTGATCTGCAGCATGTTCAGAAATGCACACACACACACGCACAACGACACACACTGTACTGTATGTATCGATATGGTCGATTTGATGTTTTCAGACGTGTTTTAAGCTCTGTGACTCTGGATGTGCTCAGAACAGCTGACTGCTCTGCTCTGGTTTCTCCCCCACATCCTCTTGACTGTGACCAGTTTCACACTTCATCTCTGCTCTCCTGCAGGGTCAAACATCAGCCACGTCACCTGCAGCACAAAGGAAATTCAAGGACAGCAAACGCTCCGTCTTGCCGCCCTTTCGGCCCGTCTGTGATTGTCTGTACTGGCGCTGTTATCCAGCAGTTAATAACAGAGTCACCTTATTATCAATAGCACATTGCTGTTGTCACTGTTAGTGAGGGAGGGCGAGGGGAAATCTGAGCTTTTCAAAAACGATGGCATAACATGTTCTGTGCCAGTCAGAGGCTGCGAGGCATTTTCAAACCGGGGCCATACGTTTACACATTTTGGTGACTAAGAAAGCATAAACTGTTTTGGAAATGGTCCAGTTATTGGCCTTCTGTTATGTAAGAATGGGAGATTGCAAAGTCCACTTAAAGATGCTATTTTTTGTCACTGGCAGGACATTTTTATCGTAACTGTCTGACGACATTATTGGAATGGTTAAAATAAAAACCAGAAAACTAAAAAATGCATATTTTTCGCATTTTTTCTGTCTTTTTAGATGTATTATTATGATCAGATGAGCAGCAGCATCTTCCTCCGTCTCTCCGTTTCCTTCATTGCCTCATTTCTCATTAAGATAGAGGGAACCAAGAATCAGCAGGCGGAGGAAGAGGGGGCTGCTCTTGTTGTCAGCTGCCCAGCCTGAGGGCCTCGCAGCTGGGGGACACTTCTGCACATCCATTGGCCAATCCTGGAGCTCCAGAAACGACCCAGTCCGTGTGCTGTGTGTATTCATTAGCAGGAATTAATACGAGCTGAGGCACTCCTATCCATCCATCCATCCATCTACATAAATTTAGATTGTCAAAATTAAACATCATCCATTCTACACATCAGCATGTTAATGTGTCATTGTGAGCAATAAAGCACGCTGACATTGGAAACAGCAGCACTTTGAGCTAAATGCAAAGTAAAGCCTCACAGAGCTGCTAGCTTGTGATAATTTAGTGACAGAAATGACCCACTTTCCCTCGTCAAGTCCTCTAAATGCTGTCATTTGTCATTGTGGCCACAGTCTCAATTACCTTCAGGGTTTCTCAGCGTCTAATGAGCCTTATCTTAGTCATCAGAAAATCTTTTTGGCTGATTATACTTGTTAAGTATTAACTTTTACCTTTATACCAAACCGAAACAGGTATTTTATGCCAAACCATAATGTTTTCCTAAACCTAACCAGAGACATAGAAAATTCAACCTAAACAGACGTAAAGTGGCAACATAAAGAAACGTAAAGTTTGAACTGATCTGTGGGTTTGCAGAAACACACTTAGCTGACCTTTACTCTGTTTGCTCAAACAGTAGTCTCTGTCTTGGCCTTTGTTCTGCTGCGGGATGCACGTCTGACCCATGTTTAAAACTTGTCAATAACTTTACAAATTCATGCCGTCTTCCCAGCGTGACATCGGAAGTTACGCTCCTTGTGCACACATCATGCTCAACAATCAGACATGGTCTATGGCGGCTGTCTGTACGCCAACCAAGAAAAACACATCAAACCGAAGTAAAACTTAGATTTGTGGTGCAAAAAAAAAGGCGTCCTCTGATCCAGAAGCAACCTTGGAGGAAGCTTATCATCCTCTCGACATGAAGATGTAGTGTAGCAATTTTGATATAATAAACATATAGATTAAAAAAAATTGTGGTTTCCAGAAATGTACCATGCCAACATTTTATCTGGCTACTGCGCTGGTTCTAATCCTGATCCAGATTTTAAACACCAAACGAACCATTAAGGTGATTTTGTTTTCCTTCGGCGCTCTGGCTCATTTTCAGCCTCTCCTTCTCTTCTGCCCATCCAACCTCTTCCATCTGTTCCCTTCTTCATCCCCAACCTCCCGTCTTCCTCCGACGCTCTCTAACAGACACACAAACGTACACTGAGCGCTCAGCAGGGAGCGTTAGTCATGAGACCATCTCATTAATATCTGAGAGAAATAGCTAATGAGGGTTAATAAGACACCCAGCAGGACTGACAGGCGTGTGTGTGTGTGCATGTGTGTTCAGTGTTTAATCAGCGGGGTTTCAGGGTTTAATCTGCTCTGAGTCTCATCGCCAGAGATGAATGAATGAGGGGAAAAGAGGGATGAGGGAGAGGAGGAGGAGGGAGGAGGAAGGAGGAAGGAGAAATGTTCTATGAAATTAAATGAAAGTTAATGGTAACGATTACACGGCGGATAGCTTCAGACAACCGATCTGCATGATAAGACGTCCGGCATGAGTAAGCCGACTGTCACAGCGCACAGCCAGGTGCTCTTTGTTAGTTACCATGGCAACTCTGGAGGCAATCAGAAAGCTCATTAGTGCTGTTTATTGTGTGTGTTACTCCTCTGTATGTACACTGCACGACATTTAGATAAGGGGTTCGTTTTTTTTTGGTTTTTCTGATCGAATTACACAAGATTATATTAGAGAAGACAAGACAAAAAAAAAAAAGATTAAACGACAGAAGTCAAAACCTCATCAGATTTTTGGATTAAATGGAATGAGACAAATGCTTGATTATGTTAGATGAGATAAAACACGGCTCGATCAGGTTAGGGTAAATTAGACGAGACGAGACGATGAAAGATCATAACGTGGGATGAGATTGGAAATGGCTAAATTATATTAGATGAAATAGAAGTGGGAGAGATAAGGTTAGATCGCTGAACGAGAAAAGATGATGGGAAAATGACAGAAACGCAAACAGGTCTATAGAAGCCTTGAATATTAGAGGTGGTGCTGTGTATACTGAGTCAAGTGTGTTGATCAAGGATTGCATCTTGGATCAAGTGTGTTCTCATCGTCCTGATCTCTGACAGTCTCAAGTACAAAATTGCGGAGGTGTTAAGTAACAAAGTGCAAATACAAGTTAGTCAGGAGCTTCTATGCCCTCACTAGAGTCTACAACAGCCAATGACTGACCGCTTAGACAGGAGACGTCTTACACGCCATGTTGTTTTATGTGAAACTACCCAGCATTACGCAAAATAACTACATTTACCTCCACGTTTATCAGCTGCAATGCAACGTATAACAGTATTGCTAGTTTTACTTCAGTATTTCCTCCACCGCTGGACTTTTCTCTCCCTCCCTGTCATCTACCTCATTTGGATTTTTATTCACTCGACTTCTCTTCCTGCTTTTCTCTCCACGCTGTGCTCAAACTCTGTTCCTCGGGCTCCCATGATGCCTCACAGTCACACCTGTCCAGAGGCCATTTCACATCCGACACTGTGCTGCTTACACACACACACACACACACACACACACACACATTACTCTGTGTGCGTTATAAAGTGTGTGTTCGCTCTCAGTTTGGGTTCAGTTGACAGCACATTCATATCGAAAAGCATTGTGCGTGCGTGTGTGTGTTTGTGTGTACCTTGGAGTCAAGTGGGGTTCTCAGCTGGAACAGCGGTGTCAGCAACCCACTGAGCAGTTCACCTGCAGAAACACACGCACACAAAATATGCACACACACATACACACACACCTGTCAGGAGTCCCTTTAAACAGATGAAACACACACACACACACACACACACACACGTAGCAGCTGTGTGCCAGACACGTACGTAGGCGGACTCGTCATGCCAACACCTTTGAGTTACAGCAAAGGATTAGCATTAGAGAAAGTAAAAAGTCATATTAATCAATTATATTAAGTATCTGTTGTGACGACTTTCATCTGGATATTACTGTAGTTGAGTCAGTGAGTGTCTTAGCATGTCAAAGCTCAAACAAGACGAAGGGCTCAAACACACACAGCCGGAGGTAACAAACGTCAGTCCTCAACGAGATGGTAGCGGGTTTATCAGAGCGTTTCCCTGACCATAGTAGTAACCAAACACTGTGCCTGTAGAGGAATGAGCACAGCTATACCTACTGCGAGGAAGGAGGAGAAAACAAACAGAAGAGGACAGAAGAGATGGTGATCTGCTGACGTACACGGATGTGTTCGTGTAAAGCTTCGTCAAACTGGTAGGTCGTGGTTGTTTTGAGCAGAGGTGCACTCAAACAGAAGGTCTTTCTCTCGTTGTTTAATTCAATTGCACCCACAGGCTACAAATAGAGCGACTTGCATTCACGTACTTGCTCGAGTGTGTGTATCACGTCTGCTCGCCTGGCACATAACACTTTACCATCTTCTGAGTTTACTCTTTCGTTGTGCAGCTCCACTGAGAAGAGAGCCGAAGTTACGCCTCTTCTGGTGGACTCCATGGGAGGTGAGATGTTGTTCACTGAGCTGTTTAATATAACACTACATGATATTGTACTTCATTTACTTGGAAAATTATATTTTAAATTGACAAACATAGTAATTGAGATTCATGGCACAATTCAAGCGGGATCATAAAACACG
The DNA here is from genome assembly GCF_900880675.1 of Sparus aurata. Taxonomy (NCBI): domain Eukaryota; kingdom Metazoa; phylum Chordata; class Actinopteri; order Spariformes; family Sparidae; genus Sparus; species Sparus aurata. The sequence continues at coordinate 30,127,619 of NC_044199.1, read as the reverse complement.
TTTTTTCTTGGACAAAAGGGATTTTTTTTTTTTGTGCAATACCACAAGTGGCCACTAGGCAGAATTGAAACCAAGGCTATCCAGGCCTAAATCATCAAGTTGCTTTAAAGTGGAATTGGCAGCACAAGAGCACAGGATGTCTTCATTATCCAACACAGACATGACGGGCTTAACGTTTTTTCTGACACACTTTATTATTGAAAACTATTTTATCTTCGGATTCTGTGCAAATTGTTCCACATGAGGCTAAACACATCCTGACTGCTGCTCCTTATTTGAAACTTTAATGGCTGACCAAGCCGACTGACAATCTTCTAAAACTTCAGCATATTCCTTGATAAATGTCCGGACGAACTTCATAGTTTTGGTGTTGCAGGCAGCTATTTATGTCGACACATACAGGGGATTATCCCCCTGTTAACATTAATGATTTTAATCTTAATCCAATTAAGCCACCAGGGTGCAAACTCATCTCATCACTCATCTCCTTCCTGCTTCCTGCTCTTTTCTTCTATTATAATAATTCCTGCTGCCTCCTGTCACTTTGTATCCTCCTCTCCTCCTCTACTTTCCTCTCCTCTTCCTCCTCCTCCCGTAGAAGCGACAGTGAAACAGCAGCTATATTAGGCACCGTTCAGGAGCGCTGACTGTTGCATTATTGTTCACCGGGTAATAACAGCTGTCATCTGTGAGGACACCGCAGTGGAAAAATGTTAAAAATCCTTTCACGGCTGTCAGCCGCACTGTTAACCTACATTGGATGGCGACGAAATGAAATGGAAAAAAAAAAAAGCCAGAATAAGAAGTGGAAAGATAAGGGGAGATGAAGACGAGAGGATTTGCAGTAATAAAGACCTAAACAGATATTTACAAATGAAAAGTACGCTCAGACGCTCTGTTTAACACGTTGTCATTTATCCTGGCAGTGAGGGTCCACTGATGAAGCTGCACTTTGATAATCTGATTACCATTCAGTTTTGGCACCGACCTGATTTTAGAAATGCCCATATAAGCAGGAAATCAGCTTTCATTTTTCAGATTAAGACACCAAAAATAACCTTGTTAACAAAGCCAGATTACTGCTGGAGAAACCTAATTACCTAAACTCCTAAATGGGCCTCTAACAGGTTTTTATTTGCAAAGGACATGAAGGGAATGAGCCAGCAAAGTCTGAGTCAGAAGTGTGACTTATACCTCGGTACTTCATTAGACTGACTTGACCTGCAGAGTTTGAGTAACATCTGAATATAGAAGATGACCACAGAAGAGTATTGTCCACATGCAGACTAAAGTAATGTCTATAATGTTGGGTTATCACGCAGAAAGTCAGACTTTATGACTTTGATGTTCCGCTAGTGTGAACTCAACACATCCATATACCTAAAAGAATCAATAGGCTGATTGTCAGCGTAACAGCGACGCACCAGACCTTAGTCGTATGGTTGCAGTTCTGTTCGGTTTGGGTTTAAATACATTTGGATTACAAATGTACCTACGTTATCTAAGTAACTTACTGCTACGAGTTTATCAGAAAGGGACACAAACACGAGACACACAGAGGCAGGAAGGTAAAAGAACAAAAAGAGAGCTTTAATGATAAGGTGACAGTGGTGGTTCTAGACCAGTTTCAATAGGGGGGCCAGGTTGGGGCCAGCTTTTTTGTTAGGGGGCACATACAACCCAGAAAAAAGGATAAATCGCTCATTCGGACAAAGCAGTGTTTACAATTTCAGCAATTTTGATTGGGTAGTAAACTGCTGAGACACTTTATTTCTGCCTATCCCTTCAGAACAAAATCATTGCAAGAAATCTGTCATTGTATCATTAATGCAGACTCCTGTCAGGGGGGCCACAGGGGGGTCCAGACTCAGAGTTACGGGGGCACTGGCCCCTGTTGGCCCCCCCCCCTAGAACCGCCCCTGTAAGATGATGTCAAAAGTCCACATTCCAAACATTCAAAATGCAAGCAACAAGAAGGTGGGAAAAGGAAAGTCCGAGGAAAAGATTAAATAGAAAGGAAAAACGTACAAACCAGAACAAGTGATGGGAAAACATGAACTTTAAAACACAGGAAAGATTAACGCAAGGACTTGCATGAGAGCCGCTCCAGCTCAAAAAGCCCTGATAGCTCTGCTGGTCATTAAGGAGGTTTTCTTAAACAATATACTGGTAGTGTGAATTTTAAAAGCTGCATCGAAAAGACATTTTCATCACCCAACCAAGAAATCTCTGTGTTCTGGTGTGATGTGCACGCGATCATTCATGCACATCGATTCATACCAGAAGTGAGGGCGTTTGCGGTACATAAGCAGCAATACTTCAGCGCTACCGAAGCGTCCGCTTGTTAAATCTTCATTAACTCCATTCTCTGGTCTGAACATCACTGTCCTGTCAGCAAAACAGTTCATGAGAGGCTGAAAGTACTGCAGCTGAACAAACTGTCTTTACCCGACTGACTTGTAACAGATATCCAATGGACAGAAATAGATTCAGTCATCTCACTCATTCCCCTCGCCCCCATTAGATAATATCCACTTCTTTAAACCAGAAAGCTCATAATGAATCTAAGGGCTCGATGGGTGACTATAGTTTGCAGGTTGACAACATATAAATAGAAGGAGATATGTAGGATTTTGGAGGCAGTGTGGGGAGATTATGTTTCCCTAAGCATGCAAGAAAAAAAAGGAGTGGGTTGCGTATTTGTTGCCGTGGATTGAGTGTTGTTGGAATCTGTAATAACAGAAATAAAGCCAGCTGACAGGATGACAGCGTACCGTCACCTTGTTAAGCATTAATAATTAATTTTGGTCAGAGGAGGATTAAAGCCGCATATTTGTAGAAACACGAGTGATGGCTGCTGATACAACGCTTCAGCGAAAGCTGGCGATGTGGATTAACCTGTCAGTCATCAATAAAAATCGCTTTCTTCATGGATGTGAACACTTGCAGTATATTCAGAAGAGACTTGGCATATATCCAGCCGATGTTCTCACCACTGATCGCTCAGATGGTCAAAACATGTGCATTATAATACAATTATAAACTGGCTTATGACCACTATTCTTCTTGGTTCTTCTGTTAGTTTACCATTGGACCATATCCAGTTTCAGAGTCAGAGATAGGGCCGCCATACAAGGGTGTAGGTTTGATTAAGTCATTGGTAGGGACATAGCCAGTCAGCCCCCACAACGCGCCGCCAGGGAAAGAAAAATTGCATACGTTGTTAAGCAGTGTAATGACACAAATGACAGACGAGGGCGCTGTGTAATAACGATGTCTGAACTTTACTTCAGTCATAGTGCATTACATTATAGTGCAAACCACTGCATTAAACTTTGCATTATACACAGATTAACAACAGCAGGAATATATGCTGGAAAATATGCAGGCAGGCAACACCACATTTATGAAGTTAATAATTACACATTTTATATGTTGTGTATAGACACATTTACATTTTAATGACATTACAGTGTTATAGCCTATGTTGAGGCCTCACCTGTAACTCCACCTGGCCTCTCCCTTAACTCGACCTACAACCAGGCAAGACTGCTGCAGCACCCTAATGAAATAACACATGATGCCAGGCTGAAATTAACTTTGTATGATGCATTACCTACTGTACATGAGCAGTTAAACATATGCAGTAAAACATTTAGTACAGCACCATGTGAAATTTACCTGTAGCCCTGAATCTTCCCTATATGAGCTACAACCTGTCCGGGGTTCCTCTGTCACCTGATAAATCAAATATTGATGCTATGAGCTGTGACACAGCACGACTCAACTCTCGAGGAAGATCAGTAGTATTCACTAGGCCTACTTTTATTATTACAACTAAGTAACACTTACAATGAAATTAACTACCATGTCCTTATTCAAGTTCACCTGCTGCTGTGACCCTGCCACTCCACCGCTGTCTGATAAAGGGGACGGCTGTGTTGCTTCTTCTGTCACCTGACAAAGCAACAAAGCAATCGCCATTAAGAGTGAGAAAATGGTTGGAGACAATGTTTTGCATTCATTAGTGGTAGCCTATGAGGGGGGACTTTTGTCCTCAGGTGACTTTCACTTTGCGAAATAGCTTCTAATGTCCTCCACCTTTCTTTTGCCCAACATCCTCGGACATGTGTGTCAAACTCGTCTCGTCAACACTAGCCTGCAAGTGAAACAACTTGGACAGCCTACAGGGAGCTGAGCCAATCAAAAAACAGACCTGTCTCAAAGACGTATTTGGGAGGAGGTGCCAAAGTGGGAAAGGATTTGTCCCTTTCCGTGCCGCCAGAGGACTTCATGTAAATTAGAAATAACTGCACAACATCTGTGTTTTCTGGATTCACACAAAGGGGATAAGCAAAATCTGTATTTTACTTGAATTTAAATAAAATTTCCCCTCGTATATGGATGTGAATGTTCTGCATATCATCAGTGTTACAGAAGCAGAGGGTTTGTTCTTCAGCAGCCACATTAATAATATACTTGAGAATTGTTTTGACGACTTTCTGCATGTGTTACAAGTGTAGCTACACATACGCAGCTGATTTAGATCGAGTAACAGATGCTTTCTGGCTGTATGATTATAACAACTTTTCTTTTATCCTGACCTTCTCATTTTAAATGTCTCAGCCCAGCTTTTGACTGCTAATCTGCATCGAATGAGCCGCGATCAAATTTCATAATTGTTCAGTTGTATGTCAACAGCAAACAGGTGTTAAAAAAAACCAGCTCAAAAATCACTGAGATGTTGATTTTCATGGGACTAATATTACATCATCTTTGTGCTTTGAGAAATATTACATGTTAATCATGGTGGAGATATTCAAGGGATTGTGATCACAGATGACAGTTCGAAATTAGTACAAATTACCAAAGGTCTGCAGGTAAAAGTAGTTTGATGCGAATAGAGCTTACAAATAGTGTAACCTGATAAATAGTTGGAATTAATTGTAAAATTGAGATACAAGGGACAAAGAAAAGGAAACTACCACAGCCAGAAAGCCACTTGGAGTGGGAGCACTGGAAGTATTCATACGTATTATTAAAATGTGCCGCCTCAAACCATAGCACCATCAAAACTAGACAGAATAATTTGACCCGGGAATGAAGACAAAAGCCGGATGTTGGTTGGTGTTGGCGGGTTATTTGTACAGTGTAAAAACAGGTTAAGTGAGAGCTGCTCCAGTTCCACCATCCACTGCATTCAAAACAAAGAGAAACAGAGCTGAAACACAGAAATGTGATCTTAAAACACTTAACGCAATATGACAAAGAAAGACTCATATTGTACAAAATGCTAAAACAAAATTTGACAAATAATTTGCTGCTAGCTACTAGGGCTGGGTATCACCAGATACCTCGCGATACGATACTATCACAATATTTTGCCCATGATAACGATAATATCACGATACAGCGATTCTGTGATAATCGATATATTGCAAGGAATTTCATCCACGATACATCACGATATCTGTGCCACTGAAGAAATTCAGAATTTATTGACTGCATTGAATCCATTTCACAGGAATTACAAAACATTGTCAATCAATTTCACATGAATGACAGCCAAGTAAACAAAGAGTATATTGCACAGTGTCTCTTCTTAACACACACACTGACTACAACTATCATTAAATATCCATATGTGTGGGTTTCAGAGCTACTTAAACCATTTTTTTAAATTTTATTTGGTTGTATACCTATGTTTGAATAAAGATAAAGCTGTCCTCCGAAGAGGGGTGGTGGTGGTGGGCCAAAAAAAAAAATAATAATAATTTTTTTTTTTTTATTTTTTTTTTTTACATTTTTAAATATCGATATTTGGCACCAGTGTATCGATAACGTACCTCAAGACGAAATATCGCGATTTATCGATATTTTGGCACACCCCTACTAGCTACATGTAGACTATTTCTAATGCTAAATTGCAAAATTCAGTATGTGAAACTGCAATCAAAGTTGTGTCCGACCCATCATACTGCAATGATTAAAAAAGACAATACCTCAGACCATTTTTCACATACCGAAAACATACTTTCAGTGTCTGAATACGAGTAAAGATGCTTTTGAGCAGTGATGACTTAATGGGTTTGACCCTTCTCACACATTCACCAGGCTGACGGCCTTCCATGACCTCCCAGTGATCATTTCAGGAATATATTCTAAGAGAGAGGAGCTCTATACACCCACTGCGCTGACAGGAAGTGGATCATCAATGTCACCTTGATGTATCGGTTGAATTCAGACGAGGATATTTTTATCGCGGGAGCATCAGCGGAACAAACACCTGGCTTCCCATTTGTCAAAACTTTCACTGAAAGTTAACTTGAGCTCCGGTTTTGACTCGTCTCCAATCACAGTCACACTGGAAAATATTTCGACGCCCACCTTCCCAGAATTCTCAACAACATTTTCTACGCCTGTCCTTTTTAAAATGAGAGGAGGCGAGGATGAAATTCGGCCGCCAGAGGACATTTTGTTGGCTCCTCTGTCCGCTCACCTCACTACGCCTCTCCCTTTCCCCTTCCTTTCTTCTTCTCTTGAGCGTTTCGTTTGTTCCTCGCCTTTCTTGCCCTTTGTTTGTATTTTCCCCGAAGCAAGCTTTAATAAGGCAGTGATGATGCAGATATATTTTGGCTGAGGTCATGTTTGCTTACTTGGCCTCATTATTGCACAGCCTCCTTTGTCCTTCTTCCTCCTCTCTCCATCTTCCCTTTTCACTGGCAGCTCCTTCGACACTAACAGGATCCCTGTTGCTAATGAATGGGTTTAAAGTTCTGACTTTTTGTTCACCACGGAGCAGATTTGAGGTGAACTTTTACATTCAAAGACTACAAGGAGGAATTAACGCAGACACGGTCTTATAGCTCCGAGTGGATCGGCTTAATTGCTGCCAAATCCAGCACTTTCACCTCAAGGGAGTTCCCCAACACACCCAAACAGAGGAACCCCTTCCTCAACGCTCCCTGAACTTAAGTCACCCTTTAAATTTCCCCCTTGAGTGGCTTTAAATGTAAATGTAATAGTATTTGCTCCAAAGGGCGATTTCATGCATATGTAGTAGGTTTCATCGGCTGGTTCAGTGTCAAAATATTTGAATGCGCTCAGATCCCATGAGATATTCTTCTGGATTCTATTTTTTTTTTCTTCAGAGATCAAAGATTATTCAGTTATTTAAGTTTTCAAACAAACCCGAGGATAGGAAAACTGTTCGTCATGGTGCTTTTGTAAATAAATGGAGTTAAGTTTAAGAAATAGTTTTGATTGAATAAATTTGTTCCTGAAGGCAGACAGAGTCATAATCCTGGACTCTGATCAGCCAGAGGCTCCTCCATTCTAAATTAGGTAAACATCTGTGAGGAGACGTCGCTCGTTAAAAAGCTTCCAGCTGGACTCATTGGAAGGATTAAAGATATCTAAAGTTTTTGAAACTACACTCAAAAAAAAAAAAGACTTGACGGTTACATTCTCTTCACTGAGTTCAGACTTGGACATGCAACCCACTCGGCAGAATAAATGTTGGCAACCCACTCACATTTCTTTATGTTTCTTGAGGTTAAATTTACAATTCCACGTTGATCCTTAGGTGTCAAATTCGATTCAGAATCGATCTGCAATTCAAACGATTCTGGATTCAAGACTGATAACTGATTGAATGAATAGAAAAGGGGACACCGTTTACAGTCTTTTGATCCAGTGTGTGCTAAACCATTAATTGGGCTCCTTAATTTGCTGAAATACAATATGAAACACAATGGGAAATTAAGATAAATGATCTGCAGCCCTTATTTAAAAAAGTTAACAGCAATAATTAATTAATTAATTAATTAATTTGAAAGCATGCATGGCTGTACGTGGAAAAAAATAATGGGTTGTTCTCTGCTATGTTATTAACATTTCAAGTCCAGCCGTGAGAATTATTTTTTTCACCAGAGTTTGTTTAACGTGTTGAATGCTGCGGTGTGTGTTTGTTATCTTGTTAGCAGTTGTCAGCTGTCAATCAACCTTGTTCTTGCCGTAAAAGAGAAGACAGCGCACCACTGAACATGTAGCTGCACACAATGACCTGAAAACTGGACGTTAAGTTCTTCTTGCACTGCTGAAGAGTCACATCATTTATTTGAACGTTTGCCTTAAAACTGATTACACTTCACTGAGTTGAATGTCACATTATCTGAACGCTCACTGAGGCCTTTGAAGGACTGCAGATGGTGCTTCAGGCTTCCACATTCTAATTTATTTTCTTCATAACGTGAAAATTAAATTAAGTTTAATAAGTAGGTTAAAACATTATTATTTCCAAGCTTGCTTCATCATTGTGACTTGATATACTGTATATGGTTTCTCTGAGAGGGGGTGGAAATTGGCACTAAACTGGTTAGAGAGGAGAGGGAGCATCGAGCACGACTCCGTGGTCAGAGCAGCGGCAGGCTTTTATAAATGTTGCAGGGGTTCACAATAAAAGTCAATATTTCCATCTTCCCTCCAGTTCTATGGGAATATGAGTCCAACAGTGAGTCGACACTGTTTAATTCATCCTACTTTTGTTTTATAACACAAGTGCTGCTGGCAATTATATTCTGCGCGTGTCCTTTTAAAGAAAACCTGCAGAATAAATCATATCTCACTTGTCTTTGTAGCAACAACCGTTTTAAATGTGAACATTTTACACGTCTTAAAAATGGCGGTTGCTAGTTAGTGTCTAAATGAGACTGCAGATGTCGTCGAGGACATTGAACCGGAGCACAGGTTCACACACTTGTAAACTATTATACTCCAATATGTAGAGTTCATAAAGTGTGGATAAAGTAAGAAGCTTAATGGTGGTGATGTTGAAGTCATGTGACCACATTTTCGTTCCTTTATAGCCCAACATTAGCTTAATACTTATGGTGATAGTGTATAAAAAAACAGAAAAAGTGGCAATGGCACAACTTTACTGTGAAAATACAGTATTTTTAAATATTGTAAATTCACAATAAATTACAGTAATATTACATCAATTTACTGTGTTTTCACAGTAACCCAACGGCAACATTACTGTAACACTACAATATTTTATTGCTAAATAACTGTAGGGTGCTGTCCTCTAATCACAGTCTTCACTTGTAAGTTACATAGTTTTTAATTTATACTACAAATATACAGAATGTATAATACATTATAATACTGTCATTTTACATATTAACTAGTTTTACATTATCACATTGGCCAATATTCTACTTGAGATTCAAAGAATACATAAAAACACTGTAAATAACCACTTTGATGTGGATTCACAATAATTACAAACATTTGAAGACATAATCTTCACAACTGTATATAAAGATAAAAATGATTCATTTTAATGTAATGTAATGTTTTGTTAGGTTACATTACAATATGTTCAGAACTGAAAATACACAAGTAATGTAGTAATGGGAGTTGTTCCTTTATAGCCTAACATTAGCTTTTGACCTCTGCCAATGGTGTATAAAAGAATCATCAAAGTGGTATGTATTGTGTTTCCAAGTACCCTGACAATTTTACTGTGAAAAAACAGTATTTTGATTAAATAATACAATATGATATGAAACAATCATTCAATCAAGGACTTAAATTACTATTACAGCAATTAACTGTGTTTTCACAGTACCCAAACCACAACATTATTGTAACACTACAATATTTTATTGCTAAATAACTGTAGGGTGCTGTCCTCTAATCACAGTCTTCACTTGTAAGTTACATAGTTTTTACTTTATACTACAAATATACAGAATGTATAATACATTACAATACTGTCATTTTACATATAAACTAGTTTTACATTATCACATTGGCCAATATTCTACTTGAGATTCAAAGAATACATAAAAACACTGTAAATAACCACTTTGATGTGGATTCACAATAATTACATACATTTGAAGACATAATCTTCACAACTGTATATAAAGATAAAAATGATTCATTTTAATGTAATGTAATGTTTTGTTAGGTTACATTACAATATGTTCAGAACTGAAAATACATGAGTAATGTAGTAATGGAAGTTGTTCCTTTATAGCCTAACATTAGCTTTTGACTTCTGCCAATGGTGTATAAAAGAATCATCAAAGTGGTATGTATTGTGTTTCCAAGTACCCTGACACAATTTTACTGTGAAAATACAGTATTTTGATTAAATAATACAATTTGATATGAAACAATCATTCAATCAAGGACTTAAATTATTATTACAGCAATTAACTGTGTTTTCACAGTACCCAAACCACAACATTATTGTAACATTACAATAATTTGTTGCTGAATTACTGTATGGCGCTTACTCCTTATCACATTATTAAACTGTAAATTATAAAAAATGCTTTACTGTATACTGTAAATTTACAGGATGTAAACTACATTAAAATGCTGTCATTTTACATATAAACTAGTTTTACAGCAACACATTGCTCAATATGTCAGTAAAAAATCAAATTGAGCATTATCTTAAATAGCATAAATCATGTAATTTTGATACATTCACAAGTGATTTCAGGCTTCGAATCAGAAACGCTGTAAATAATAATAATAGAATTATGTTTTTAAATCTGTTCCAGGAATTTAGAACGACAGCCCTCAGGTTACAGAGTTACTGAGCCATCTTCATATTGTATTTACTCAAGATTGTCAGTTTCAAGGATTTTAAAATAGGCAACTTTAAATTTACTGATTGAAAAGGAGAAGAGGAGTAAATGGACCGGAGATATTGTAAAGAGCAAGGAGAGGAAGAAAACGAGAAAGGAAATGAGGCATTTTTCATCCTGATGTCAGCAACAAATCACACACACACACACACACACACACACACATCTGCAAACACAAGCAAAACACACAATAGCCTATTAAATGACATGGTTTTCCATCCATCCTCCCTTCAGCTCCCTCTATCTATCGATCTATGCAACAATTTAACTAAGAGGATATTTGCAGTGAAACAATATTTTCCTCCCGTCTGTCACAACAATAATCCGTCATTAATAATAGATCCTATAGAGTCGTATCCATTCAATGTAAATGAAGTTATTGTTGGTGTTGACGCAGTGATCCCTTTTGTCCAGCAGTGAATTGCGTCCTGAAGACTTATTATATTTGTCATCCGATAAACCTCTGAAACTCGCCGACAGGAAGCGCCCCCCCCACACCCCACCTCCTCCTCAGGCAGCTCATACAATGCTCTTTCTCCTACACACCTCCTTGTGTGTAATTAGATTAGGCTGCACATACTCCATGTGGCCCACATAACATCTCCAGCGGCTCAGTTTGAATTTTCATTCCTCAGCAGCTTTCTGCGGCTCATTAAAGTGGCAATAGTCATGGTTTTAGTTTCACTTTGATTTCTAGTGCTGCTCTTTTACTCAACCACTGGACTCTTGTACACTGTTGAAGCAGTTTACCTGAGTATTCCAGTTTTATATATTGTTACTTTTACTCCACTACATTTATCTGACAGCTGGAGTAACTAGTTACTTAACTGATGCTCACTTGTGACTGTGAATAATTCCTGATCATTCAGTCGATATTTTATACATTACATCCTCTTTTGTTTTAAATGCTGTACAGCTCTTTTTCCCCTCCCCCACAGATCTACTTTACATATCATTTATTGTAAATTTCTATATTAGATTTATGAATCTTTTCCAGTATTTGTTATTTAACCCTGTTTATTGCAGGCATTTTGCACCAAATACTGAAGTAAATTGTCAATAAAAATACCCGTCAATTAATGTTATTCAGACATTCGTCGCGATTTTCCAGCGGTTTGTAGAAATATGTTCAACTTGCGGGAGTGCAGAAGTCGCACAACGTTTAACATTGAAGTGGTAGTTCAGGTTCGGGTGGGGAGAAGCAGCGGGTAGCATCGGCAGGAAGCAAGACTTTTACTGCTGAAACCGTAAGTGATCGACGCGTCTCTGCGTGAACAACCCCTCGCAATATATTAAGTAGGAAAACTGAGCGCTCCTTCCACCAACTGTAACATTAAAATACTGCTTACATTTGAAAACATTCAATCATATGATACAATAACATAAGGACTGAAAAGGACAATTTTGTCAACCACGTGTTTAAATTTCTCTCTTAATACTTTTGGACTTTCACTCAAATGAAATCTTTGACTTTTACTTGCAACAGAGTATTTAAACAAAACAGTATCTCCACTTGTACTTAACTTACAGTTATGAGTACTTCTTTCACCATTGTTGATTTCTAGCCGCGTCTTTGATGCTGAACAATCATCAGTTTGGTCTTTTCTGCACCAGACCCTCACAAGTTTTCTTCTGTGTGCACATTTTTACTTCAATTTACTGTAGGATTTTGAGTTCTTTCTATGTGTACCAGTTCTGGGACGAGAAAGCTTTTTAAACAAAATCAGAAATATGGCTTTTTATTTCCCTGTTTTGGCAGTCGTACCACCACCAACACTTGGACGTCTCTTTGGACTACATGGTGATCGTGCTAAGATGGCAGGACAAAGTGACACCAGCAGCACTTCATAAAATATTAAAGCAACTAAAACTTCTTGGGTAAAGTCAGGAAAAAGATTGTTTTCTGGTTTAAAAAGAAAACAAGACTGAGGAAGATGCAGAAGAATTTTCACAGCAGTTGAAGAACCTAAAGCTACTTGCAGCATCCAGTGTGAACATAACTCATTTCAACGATGGGTGAACAAACAGCTTCTGGAGTTTATGGACCATCTCGTTGATGATGGACACCATCTTTTATCCAGCCACATTCACAGAGAGTCAGAGTGGAGCCGACCCAATGTCAGGTTTCTATTTAAAGTCCTGGGTGTCGGACCATCCCACTGGCACATGAACGCAGCATAACGGCTGCAGAGGAGACTGTGCTGTTCAGACCTGAAAGTCTTGTGAACATCTGCTGGAAGCTGGAGGCTAAAGTGTAAAGTGCTGTGGGGTCATTAAAATCAGTCTGGGGAGCAACAAATTCATCCCAGCCAATCCCAGCTGCCAGTGGGCGAGAGGCGGAGCACTCCCCGGACAGGTTGCCAGTCAGTCTACAGGTAATTAAGCATGTATTTGGGGAAAGTGGGCGGAAT